>NC_140569.1:39474459-40119782 GCF_057381845.1 Rhamphochromis longiceps | reverse complement strand
TTTTCATTATGTGAATAACTTGGAAATCTTAGCTCAAACAGCTGCAAAACCTGTTTTCCCAGCACGGGGACCTTGAGTTCTACAGGATAAAGCCATAAACATGTGTGTCCGAGTCTTCTATCAAAAGTTACAGCTATTTATTTGAAGTTGTACAAAAACGCTTTATTTCGCCAAGACAGTGCGTTTCTCACTGTTAGATGCATTTGAATGGGGAACTCGCCCGAAACAAAGTAATAGTTTTCAGTATGTGAATAACTTGGAAATCTTAGCTCAAACGGCTGCAAAACCTGTTTTCCCAGCACAGGGACCTTGAGTTCTATAAGATAAAGCCATAAACATGTGTATCCGAGTCTTCTATCAAAAGTTACAGCTATTTATATGAAGTTGTACAAAAACGCTTTCTTTCGCCAAGACAGTGCGTTTCTTACTGTTGCATGCATTTGAAGTGGGAACTCGACCGAAATAAAGTAATAGTTTTCATTATGTGAATAACTTGGAAATCTTAGCTCAAACAGCTGCAAAACCTGTTTTCCCAGCACAGGGACCTTGAGTTCTATAAGATAAAGCCATAAACATGTGTATCCGAGTCTTCTATCAAAAGTTACAGCTATTTATTTGAAGTTGTACAAAAACGCTTTATTTCGCCAAGACAGTGCGTTTCTCACTGTTAGATGCATTTGAATGGGGAACTCGCCCGAAACAAAGTAATAGTTTTCAGTATGTGAATAACTTGGAAATCTTAGCTCAAACGGCTGCAAAACCTGTTTTCCCAGCACAGGGACCTTGAGTTCTATAAGATAAAGCCATAAACATGTGTATCCGAGTCTTCTATCAAAAGTTACAGCTATTTATATGAAGTTGTACAAAAACGCTTTCTTTCGCCAAGACAGTGCGTTTCTTACTGTTGCATGCATTTGAAGTGGGAACTCGACCGAAATAAAGTAATAGTTTTCATTATGTGAATAACTTGGAAATCTTAGCTCAAACAGCTGCAAAACCTGTTTTCCCAGCACAGGGACCTTGAGTTCTATAAGATAAAGCCATAAACATGTGTATCCGAGTCTTCTATCAAAAGTTACAGCTATTTATATGAAGTTGTACAAAAACGCTTTCTTTCGCCAAGACAGTGCGTTTCTCACTGTTACATGCATTTGAAGTGGGAACTCGACCGAAACAAAGTAATAGTTTTCATTATGTGAATAACTTGGAAATCTTAGCTCAAACAGCTGCAAAACCTGTTTTCCCAGCACAGGGACCTTGAGTTCTATAAGATAAAGCCATAAACATGTGTATCCGAGTCTTCTATCAAAAGTTACAGCTATTTATATGAAGTTGTACAAAAACGCTTTCTTTCGCCAAGACAGTGCGTTTCTTACTGTTGCATGCATTTGAAGTGGGAACTCGACCGAAACAAAGTAATAGTTTTCATTATGTGAATAACTTGGAAATCTTAGCTCAAACAGCTGCAAAACCTGTTTTCCCAGCACAGGGACCTTGAGTTCTATAAGATAAAGCCATAAACATGTGTATCCGAGTCTTCTATCAAAAGTTACAGCTATTTATATGAAGTTGTACAAAAACGCTTTCTTTCGCCAAGACAGTGCGTTTCTCACTGTTACATGCATTTGAAGTGGGAACTCGACCGAAACAAAGTATAGGTTTTCATTATGTGAATAACTTGGAAATCTTAGCTCAAACAGCTGCAAAACCTGTTTTCCCAGCACGGGGACCTTGAGTTCTACAGGATAAAGCCATAAACATGTGTATCCGAGTCTTCTATCAAAAGTTACAGCTATTTATATGAAGTTGTACAAAAACGCTTTATTTCGCCAAGACAGTGTGTTTCTCACTGTTACATGCATTTGAATGGGGAACTCGACCGAAACAAAGTAATAGTTTTCATTATGTGAATAACTTGGAAATCTTAGCTCAAACAGCTGCAAAACCTGTTTTCCCAGCACGGGGACCTTGAGTTCTACAGGATAAAGCCATAAACATGTGTATCCGAGTCTTCTATCAAAAGTTACAGCTATTTATATGAAGTTGTACGAAAATGCTTTCTTTCGCCAAGACAGTGCGTTTCTTACTGTTGCATGCATTTGAAGTGGGAACTCGACCGAAACAAAGTAATAGTTTTCATTATGTGAATAACTTGGAAATCTTAGCTCAAACAGCTGCAAAACCTGTTTTCCCAGCACGGGGACCTTGAGTTCTACAGGATAAAGCCATAAACATGTGTATCCGAGTCTTCTATCAAAAGTTACAGCTATTTATTTGAAGTTGTACAAAAACGCTTTATTTCGCCAAGACAGTGCGTTTCTCACTGTTAGATGCATTTGAATGGGGAACTCGCCCGAAACAAAGTAATAGTTTTCAGTATGTGAATAACTTGGAAATCTTAGCTCAAACGGCTGCAAAACCTGTTTTCCCAGCACAGGGACCTTGAGTTCTATAAGATAAAGCCATAAACATGTGTATCCGAGTCTTCTATCAAAAGTTACAGCTATTTATTTGAAGTTGTACAAAAACGCTTTATTTTGCCAAGACAGTGCGTTTCTCACTGTTAGATGCATTTGAATGGGGAACTCGCCCGAAACAAAGTAATAGTTTTCAGTATGTGAATAACTTGGAAATCTTAGCTCAAACGGCTGCAAAACCTGTTTTCCCAGCACAGGGACCTTGAGTTCTATAAGATAAAGCCATAAACATGTGTCTCCGAGTCTTCTATCAAAAGTTACAGCTATTTATATGAAGTTGTACAAAAACGCTTTCTTTCGCCAAGACAGTGCGTTTCTCACTGTTACATGCATTTGAAGTGGGAACTCGACCGAAACAAAGTAATAGTTTTCATTATGTGAATAACTTGGAAATCTTAGCTCAAACAGCTGCAAAACCTGTTTTCCCAGCACGGGGACCTTGAGTTCTACAGGATAAAGCCATAAACATGTGTATCCGAGTCTTCTATCAACAGTTACAGCTATTTATATGAAGTTGTACGAAAATGCTTTCTTTCGCCAAGACAGTGCGTTTCTTACTGTTGCATGCATTTGAAGTGGGAACTCGACCGAAACAAAGTAATAGTTTTCATTATGTGAATAACTTGGAAATCTTAGCTCAAACAGCTGCAAAACCTGTTTTCCCAGCACAGGGACCTTGAGTTCTATAAGATAAAGCCATAAACATGTGTATCCGAGTCTTCTATCAAAAGTTACAGCTATTTATATGAAGTTGTACAAAAACGCTTTCTTTCGCCAAGACAGTGCGTTTCTTACTGTTGCATGCATTTGAAGTGGGAACTCGACCGAAATAAAGTAATAGTTTTCATTATGTGAATAACTTGGAAATCTTAGCTCAAACAGCTGCAAAACCTGTTTTCCCAGCACAGGGACCTTGAGTTCTATAAGATAAAGCCATAAACATGTGTATCCGAGTCTTCTATCAAAAGTTACAGCTATTTATATGAAGTTGTACAAAAACGCTTTCTTTCGCCAAGACAGTGCGTTTCTTACTGTTGCATGCATTTGAAGTGGGAACTCGACCGAAATAAAGTAATAGTTTTCATTATGTGAATAACTTGGAAATCTTAGCTCAAACAGCTGCAAAACCTGTTTTCCCAGCACAGGGACCTTGAGTTCTATAAGATAAAGCCATAAACATGTGTATCCGAGTCTTCTATCAAAAGTTACAGCTATTTATATGAAGTTGTACAAAAACGCTTTCTTTCGCCAAGACAGTGCGTTTCTCACTGTTACATGCATTTGAATGGGGAACTCGACCGAAACAAAGTATAGGTTTTCATTATGTGAATAACTTGGAAATCTTAGCTCAAACAGCTGCAAAACCTGTTTTCCCAGCACAGGGACCTTGAGTTCTATAAGATAAAGCCATAAACATGTGTATCCGAGTCTTCTATCAAAAGTTACAGCTATTTATATGAAGTTGTACAAAAACGCTTTCTTTCGCCAAGACAGTGCGTTTCTCACTGTTACATGCATTTGAAGTGGGAACTCGACCGAAACAAAGTATAGGTTTTCATTATGTGAATAACTTGGAAATCTTAGCTCAAACAGCTGCAAAACCTGTTTTCCCAGCACGGGGACCTTGAGTTCTACAGGATAAAGCCATAAACATGTGTATGCGAGTCTTCTATCAAAAGTTACAGCTATTTATATGAAGTTGTACGAAAATGCTTTCTTTCGCCAAGACAGTGCGTTTCTTACTGTTGCATGCATTTGAAGTGGGAACTCGACCGAAATAAAGTAATAGTTTTCATTATGTGAATAACTTGGAAATCTTAGCTCAAACAGCTGCAAAACCTGTTTTTCCAGCACAGGGACCTTGAGTTCTATAAGATAAAGCCATAAACATGTTTGTCTGAGTCTTCTATCAAAAGTTACAGCTATTTATTTGAAGTTGTACAAAAACGCTTTATTTCGCCAAGACAGTGCGTTTCTCACTGTTAGATGCATTTGAATGGGGAACTCGCCCGAAACAAAGTAATAGTTTTCAGTATGTGAATAACTTGGAAATCTTAGCTCAAACGGCTGCAAAACCTGTTTTCCCAGCACAGGGACCTTGAGTTCTATAAGATAAAGCCATAAACATGTGTATCCGAGTCTTCTATCAAAAGTTACAGCTATTTATATGAAGTTGTACAAAAACGCTTTCTTTCGCCAAGACAGTGCGTTTCTTACTGTTGCATGCATTTGAAGTGGGAACTCGACCGAAATAAAGTAATAGTTTTCATTATGTGAATAACTTGGAAATCTTAGCTCAAACAGCTGCAAAACCTGTTTTCCCAGCACAGGGACCTTGAGTTCTATAAGATAAAGCCATAAACATGTGTATCCGAGTCTTCTATCAAAAGTTACAGCTATTTATATGAAGTTGTACAAAAACGCTTTCTTTCGCCAAGACAGTGCGTTTCTTACTGTTGCATGCATTTGAAGTGGGAACTCGACCGAAATAAAGTAATAGTTTTCATTATGTGAATAACTTGGAAATCTTAGCTCAAACAGCTGCAAAACCTGTTTTCCCAGCACAGGGACCTTGAGTTCTATAAGATAAAGCCATAAACATGTGTATCCGAGTCTTCTATCAAAAGTTACAGCTATTTATATGAAGTTGTACAAAAACGCTTTCTTTCGCCAAGACAGTGCGTTTCTTACTGTTGCATGCATTTGAAGTGGGAACTCGACCGAAATAAAGTAATAGTTTTCATTATGTGAATAACTTGGAAATCTTAGCTCAAACAGCTGCAAAACCTGTTTTCCCAGCACAGGGACCTTGAGTTCTATAAGATAAAGCCATAAACATGTTTGTCTGAGTCTTCTATCAAAAGTTACAGCTATTTATATGAAGTTGTACAAAAACGCTTTCTTTCGCCAAGACAGTGCGTTTCTTACGATTACATGCATTTGAATGGGGAACTCGACCGAAACAAAGTAATAGTTTTCATTATGTGAATAACTTGGAAATCTTAGCTCAAACAGCTGCAAAACCTGTTTTCCCAGCACAGGGACCTTGAGTTCTATAAGATAAAGCCATAAACATGTGTATCCGAGTCTTCTATCAAAAGTTACAGCTATTTATATGAAGTTGTACAAAAACACTTTCTTTTGCCAAGACAGTGCGTTTCTTACTGTTGCATGCATTTGAAGTGGGAACTCGACCGAAATAAAGTAATAGTTTTCATTATGTGAATAACTTGGAAATCTTAGCTCAAACAGCTGCAAAACCTGTTTTCCCAGCACAGGGACCTTGAGTTCTATAAGATAAAGCCATAAACATGTTTGTCTGAGTCTTCTATCAAAAGTTACAGCTATTTATTTGAAGTTGTACAAAAACACTTTATTTCGCCAAGACAGTGCGTTTCTCACTGTTAGATGCATTTGAATGGGGAACTCGCCCGAAACAAAGTAATAGTTTTCAGTATGTGAATAACTTGGAAATCTTAGCTCAAACGGCTGCAAAACCTGTTTTCCCAGCACAGGGACCTTGAGTTCTATAAGATAAAGCCATAAACATGTGTATCCGTGTCTTCTATCAAAAGTTACAGCTATTTATATGAAGTTGTACAAAAACGCTTTCTTTCGCCAAGACAGTGCGTTTCTTACTGTTGCATGCATTTGAAGTGGGAACTCGACCGAAATAAAGTAATAGTTTTCATTATGTGAATAACTTGGAAATCTTAGCTCAAACAGCTGCAAAACCTGTTTTCCCAGCACAGGGACCTTGAGTTCTATAAGATAAAGCCATAAACATGTGTATCCGAGTCTTCTATCAAAAGTTACAGCTATTTATATGAAGTTGTACAAAAACGCTTTCTTTCGCCAAGACAGTGCGTTTCTCACTGTTACATGCATTTGAAGTGGGAACTCGACCGAAACAAAGTAATAGTTTTCATTATGTGAATAACTTGGAAATCTTAGCTCAAACAGCTGCAAAACCTGTTTTCCCAGCACGGGGACCTTGAGTTCTACAGGATAAAGCCATAAACATGTGTATCCGAGTCTTCTATCAAAAGTTACAGCTATTTATATGAAGTTGTACGAAAATGCTTTCTTTCGCCAAGACAGTGCGTTTCTCAATGTTACATGCATTTGAAGTGGGAACTCGACCGAAACAAAGTATAGGTTTTCATTATGTGAATAACTTGGAAATCTTAGCTCAAACAGCTGCAAAACCTGTTTTCCCAGCACGGGGACCTTGAGTTCTACAGGATAAAGCCATAAACATGTGTATCCGAGTCTTCTATCAAAAGTTACAGCTATTTATATGAAGTTGTACAAAAACGCTTTATTTCGCCAAGACAGTGTGTTTCTCACTGTTACATGCATTTGAATGGGGAACTCGACCGAAACAAAGTAATAGTTTTCATTATGTGAATAACTTGGAAATCTTAGCTCAAACAGCTGCAAAACCTGTTTTCCCAGCACAGGGACCTTGAGTTCTATAAGATAAAGCCATAAACATGTGTATCCGAGTCTTCTATCAAAAGTTACAGCTATTTATATGAAGTTGTACAAAATAGCTTTCTTTCGCCAAGACAGTGCGTTTCTCACTGTTACATGCATTTGAATGGGTAACTCGACCAAAACAAAGTATAGGTTTTCATTATGTGAATAATTGTTACGGCCGCTGGCCTCAGGTTGCCCCGCCTTCCTCCCTGGAATCTACAGTGCTCCAGGACTCACGGGGGATTGGCTGGCCCGGACATATGCCCGCCCCAACTTCATGCGGATCCGAGCCTGTCAGACTACACACACCATTGGCTCCCGCAGGAGCCTGGAGTACGACGGACAAGTGACACAGCTGTCTGCAGTTATGACAAGTGACACAGCTGACTGCAGTTACCTGATAGTATAAAAGGCTGAGGAGTCTTCATTCGTCGAGGGACTTGTTGATTTGAACAGACTGTACAGAGAGTCCCTCCCTTTTGCCTTTTGCCTTCTGCCTGTGTTTTGTGTTGCCTCCTGCGAGACGTTTAGTAGAGCAGTGCTCTACTGGTGTTATTAATCGTGGTGTTTGTTTAACGTTTCTCTGCTGCCTAGTGAGTTGTTTCACTAACGGATTTCAGTTGTGTTAATAAACCTTATGTTTGTCGTCCTATCTAACTCCTTGGTCTCTGGGCTCGTTTATGTTACGTCCGCTGCCGCCTAGCAGAGCCGGGCCGTAACAATAATTTTAAAATCTTAGCTCAAACAGCTGCAAAACCTGTTTTCCCAGCACAGGGACCTTGAGTTCTATAAGATAAAGCCATAAACATGTGTATCCGAGTCTTCTATCAAAAGTTACAGCTATTTATATGAAGTTGTACAAAAACGCTTTCTTTCGCCAAGACAGTGCGTTTCTCACTGTTACATGCATTTGAATGGGTAACTCGACCAAAACAAAGTATAGGTTTTCATTATGTGACTAATTTTAAAATCTTAGCTCAAACAGCTGCAAAACCTGTTTTCCCAGCACGGGGACCTTGAGTTCTAAAGGATAAAGCCATAAACATGTGTATCCGAGTCTTCTATCAAAAGTTACAGCTGTTTATATGAAGTTGTACGAAAATGCTTTCTTTCGCCAAGACAGTGCGTTTCTTACTGTTGCATGCATTTGAAGTGGGAACTCGACCGAAACAAAGTAATAGTTTTCATTATGTGAATAACTTGGAAATCTTAGCTCAAACAGCTGCAAAACCTGTTTTTCCAGCACAGGGACCTTGAGTTCTATAAGATAAAGCCATAAACATGTTTGTCTGAGTCTTCTATCAAAAGTTACAGCTATTTATATGAAGTTGTACAAAAACGCTTTATTTCACCAAGACAGTGCGTTTCTCACTGTTAGATGCATTTGAATGGGGAACTCGCCCGAAACAAAGTAATAGTTTTCAGTATGTGAATAACTTGGAAATCTTAGCTCAAACAGCTGCAACACCTGTTTTCCCAGCACAGGGACCTTGAGTTCTATAAGATAAAGCCATAAACATGTGTATCCGAGTCTTCTATCAAAAGTTACAGCTATTTATATGAAGTTGTACAAAAACGCTTTCTTTCGCCAAGACAGTGCGTTTCTTACTGTTGCATGCATTTGAAGTGGGAACTCGACCGAAATAAAGTAATAGTTTTCATTATGTGAATAACTTGGAAATCTTAGCTCAAACAGCTGCAAAACCTGTTTTCCCAGCACAGGGACCTTGAGTTCTATAAGATAAAGCCATAAACATGTGTATCCGAGTCTTCTATCAAAAGTTACAGCTATTTATATGAAGTTGTACAAAAACGCTTTCTTTCGCCAAGACAGTGCGTTTCTCACTGTTACATGCATTTGAATGGGGAACTCGACCGAAACAAAGTATAGGTTTTCATTATGTGAATAACTTGGAAATCTTAGCTCAAACAGCTGCAAAACGTGTTTTCCCAGCACAGGGACCTTGAGTTCTATAAGATAAAGCCATAAACATGTGTATCCGAGTCTTCTATCAAAAGTTACAGCTATTTATATGAAGTTGTACAAAAACGCTTTCTTTCGCCAAGACAGTGCGTTTCTCACTGTTACATGCATTTGAATGGGTAACTCGACTAAAACAAAGTATAGGTTTTCATTATGTGAATAATTTTAAAATCTTAGCTCAAACAGCTGCAAAACCTGTTTTCCCAGCACCGGGACCTTGAGTTCTACAGGATAAAGCCATAAACATGTGTATCCGAGTCTTCTATCAAAAGTTACAGCTATTTATATGAAGTTGTACGAAAATGCTTTCTTTCGCCAAGACAGTGCGTTTCTTACTGTTGCATGCATTTGAAGTGGGAACTCGACCGAAACAAAGTAGTAGTTTTCATTATGTGAATAACTTGGAAATCTTAGCTCAAACAGCTGCAAAACCTGTTTTTCCAGCACAGGGACCTTGAGTTCTATAAGATAAAGCCATAAACATGTTTGTCTGAGTCTTCTATCAAAAGTTACAGCTATTTATATGAAGTTGTACAAAAACGCTTTATTTCGCCAAGACAGTGCGTTTCTCACTGTTAGATGCATTTGAATGGGGAACTCGCCCGAAACAAAGTAATAGTTTTCAGTATGTGAATAACTTGGAAATGTTAGCTCAAACAGCTGCAACACCTGTTTTCCCAGCACAGGGACCTTGAGTTCTATAAGATAAAGCCATAAACATGTGTATCCGAGTCTTCTATCAAAAGTTACAGCTATTTATATGAAGTTGTACAAAAACGCTTTCTTTCGCCAAGACAGTGCGTTTCTCACTGTTACATGCATTTGAATGGGTAACTCGACTAAAACAAAGTATAGGTTTTCATTATGTGAATAATTTTAAAATCTTAGCTCAAACAGCTGCAAAACCTGTTTTCCCAGCACGGGGACCTTGAGTTCTACAGGATAAAGCCATAAACATGTGTATCCGAGTCTTCTATCAAACGTTACAGCTATTTATATGAAGTTGTACGAAAATGCTTTCTTTCGCCAAGACAGTGCGTTTCTTACTGTTGCATGCATTTGAAGTGGGAACTCGACCGAAACAAAGTAATAGTTTTCATTATGTGAATAACTTGGAAATCTTAGCTCAAACAGCTGCAAAACCTGTTTTTCCAGCACAGGGACCTTGAGTTCTATAAGATAAAGCCATAAACATGTTTGTCTGAGTCTTCTATCAAAAGTTACAGCTATTTATATGAAGTTGTACAAAAACGCTTTCTTTCGCCAAGACAGTGCGTTTCTTACTGTTGCATGCATTTGAAGTGGGAACTCGACCGAAACAAAGTATAGGTTTTCATTATGTGAATAACTTGGAAATCTTAGCTCAAACAGCTGCAAAACCTGTTTTCCCAGCACAGGGACCTTGAGTTCTATAAGATAAAGCCATAAACATGTGTATCCGAGTCTTCTATCAAAAGTTACAGCTATTTATATGAAGTTGTACAAAAACGCTTTCTTTCGCCAAGACAGTGCGTTTCTCACTGTTACATGCATTTGAATGGGGAACTCGACCGAAACAAAGTAATAGTTTTCAGTATGTGAATAACTTGGAAATCTTAGCTCAAACAGCTGCAACACCTGTTTTCCCAGCACAGGGACCTTGAGTTCTATAAGATAAAGCCATAAACATGTGTATCCGAGTCTTCTATCAAAAGTTACAGCTATTTATATGAAGTTGTACAAAAACGCTTTCTTTCGCCAAGACAGTGCGTTTCTTACTGTTGCATGCATTTGAAGTGGGAACTCGACCGAAATAAAGTAATAGTTTTCATTATGTGAATAACTTGGAAATCTTAGCTCAAACAGCTGCAAAACCTGTTTTCCCAGCACAGGGACCTTGAGTTCTATAAGATAAAGCCATAAACATGTGTATCCGAGTCTTCTATCAAAAGTTACAGCTGTTTATATGAAGTTGTACGAAAATGCTTTCTTTCGCCAAGACAGTGCGTTTCTTACTGTTGCATGCATTTGAAGTGGGAACTCGACCGAAACAAAGTAATAGTTTTCATTATGTGAATAACTTGGAAATCTTAGCTCAAACAGCTGCAAAACCTGTTTTTCCAGCACAGGGACCTTGAGTTCTATAAGATAAAGCCATAAACATGTTTGTCTGAGTCTTCTATCAAAAGTTACAGCTATTTATATGAAGTTGTACAAAAACGCTTTATTTCACCAAGACAGTGCGTTTCTCACTGTTAGATGCATTTGAATGGGGAACTCGCCCGAAACAAAGTAATAGTTTTCAGTATGTGAATAACTTGGAAATCTTAGCTCAAACAGCTGCAACACCTGTTTTCCCAGCACAGGGACCTTGAGTTCTATAAGATAAAGCCATAAACATGTGTATCCGAGTCTTCTATCAAAAGTTACAGCTATTTATATGAAGTTGTACAAAAACGCTTTCTTTCGCCAAGACAGTGCGTTTCTTACTGTTGCATGCATTTGAAGTGGGAACTCGACCGAAATAAAGTAATAGTTTTCATTATGTGAATAACTTGGAAATCTTAGCTCAAACAGCTGCAAAACCTGTTTTCCCAGCACAGGGACCTTGAGTTCTATAAGATAAAGCCATAAACATGTGTATCCGAGTCTTCTATCAAAAGTTACAGCTATTTATATGAAGTTGTACAAAAACGCTTTCTTTCGCCAAGACAGTGCGTTTCTCACTGTTACATGCATTTGAAGTGGGAACTCGACCGAAACAAAGTATAGGTTTTCATTATGTGAATAACTTGGAAATCTTAGCTCAAACAGCTGCAAAACGTGTTTTCCCAGCACAGGGACCTTGAGTTCTATAAGATAAAGCCATAAACATGTGTATCCGAGTCTTCTATCAAAAGTTACAGCTATTTATATGAAGTTGTACAAAAACGCTTTCTTTCGCCAAGACAGTGCGTTTCTCACTGTTACATGCATTTGAATGGGTAACTCGACCGAAACAAAGTAATAGTTTTCATTATGTGAATAACTTGGAAATCTTAGCTCAAACAGCTGCAAAACCTGTTTTTCCAGCACAGGGACGTTGAGTTCTATAAGATAAAGCCATAAACATGTTTGTCTGAGTCTTCTATCAAAAGTTACAGCTATTTATATGAAGTTGTACAAAAACGCTTTATTTCGCCAAGACAGTGCGTTTCTCACTGTTAGATGCATTTGAATGGGGAACTCGCCCGAAACAAAGTAATAGTTTTCAGTATGTGAATAACTTGGAAATGTTAGCTCAAACAGCTGCAACACCTGTTTTCCCAGCACAGGGACCTTGAGTTCTATAAGATAAAGCCATAAACATGTGTATCCGAGTCTTCTATCAAAAGTTACAGCTATTTATATGAAGTTGTACAAAAACGCTTTCTTTCGCCAAGACAGTGTGTTTCTTACTGTTGCATGCATTTGAAGTGGGAACTCGACCGAAAAAAAGTATAGGTTTTCATTATGTGAATAACTTGGAAATCTTAGCTCAAACAGCTGCAAAACCTGTTTTCCCAGCACAGGGACCTTGAGTTCTATAAGATAAAGCCATAAACATGTGTATCCGAGTCTTCTATCAAAAGTTACAGCTATTTATATGAAGTTGTACAAAAACGCTTTCTTTCGCCAAGACAGTGCGTTTCTCACTGTTACATGCATTTGAATGGGGAACTCGCCCGAAACAAAGTAATAGTTTTCAGTATGTGAATAACTTGGAAATCTTAGCTCAAACAGCTGCAACACCTGTTTTCCCAGCACAGGGACCTTGAGTTCTATAAGATAAAGCCATAAACATGTGTATCCGAGTCTTCTATCAAAAGTTACAGCTATTTATATGAAGTTGTACAAAAACGCTTTCTTTCGCCAAGACAGTGTGTTTCTTACTGTTGCATGCATTTGAAGTGGGAACTCGACCGAAATAAAGTAATAGTTTTCATTATGTGAATAACTTGGAAATCTTAGCTCAAACAGCTGCAAAACCTGTTTTCCCAGCACAGGGACCTTGAGTTCTATAAGATAAAGCCATAAACATGTGTATCCGAGTCTTCTATCAAAAGTTACAGCTATTTATATGAAGTTGTACAAAAACGCTTTCTTTCGCCAAGACAGTGCGTTTCTCACTGTTACATGCATTTGAATGGGTAACTCGACTAAAACAAAGTATAGGTTTTCATTATGTGAATAACTTGGAAATCTTAGCTCAAACAGTTGCAAAACCTGTTTTCCCAGCACGGGGACCTTGAGTTCTACAGGATAAAGCCATAAACATGTGTATCCGAGTCTTCTATCAAAAGTTACAGCTATTTATATGAAGTTGTACAAAAACGCTTTCTTTCGCCAAGACAGTGCGTTTCTTAATGTTGCATGCATTTGAAGTGGGAACTCGACCGAAATAAAGTAATAGTTTTCATTATGTGAATAACTTGGAAATCTTAGCTCAAACAGCTGCAAAACCTGTTTTCCCAGCACAGGGACCTTGAGTTCTATAAGATAAAGCCATAAACATGTGTATCCGAGTCTTCTATCAAAAGTTACAGCTATTTATATGAAGTTGTACAAAAACGCTTTCTTTCGCCAAGACAGTGCGTTTCTCACTGTTACATGCATTTGAATGGGGAACTCGACCGAAACAAAGTATAGGTTTTCATTATGTGAATAACTTGGAAATCTTAGCTCAAACAGCTGCAAAACCTGTTTTCCCAGCACAGGGACCTTGAGTTCTATAAGATAAAGCCATAAACATGTGTATCCGAGTCTTCTATCAAAAGTTACAGCTATTTATATGAAGTTGTACAAAAACGCTTTCTTTCGCCAAGACAGTGCGTTTCTCACTGTTACATGCATTTGAAGTGGGAACTCGACCGAAACAAAGTATAGGTTTTCATTATGTGAATAACTTGGAAATCTTAGCTCAAACAGCTGCAAAACCTGTTTTCCCAGCACAGGGACCTTGAGTTCTATAAGATAAAGCCATAAACATGTGTATCCGAGTCTTCTATCAAAAGTTACAGCTATTTATATGAAGTTGTACAAAAACGCTTTCTTTCGCCAAGACAGTGCGTTTCTCACTGTTACATGCATTTGAATGGGGAACTCGCCCGAAACAAAGTAATAGTTTTCAGTATGTGAATAACTTGGAAATCTTAGCTCAAACAGCTGCAACACCTGTTTTCCCAGCACAGGGACCTTGAGTTCTATAAGATAAAGCCATAAACATGTGTATCCGAGTCTTCTATCAAAAGTTACAGCTATTTATATGAAGTTGTACAAAAACGCTTTCTTTCGCCAAGACAGTGTGTTTCTTACTGTTGCATGCATTTGAAGTGGGAACTCGACCGAAATAAAGTAATAGTTTTCATTATGTGAATAACTTGGAAATCTTAGCTCAAACAGCTGCAAAACCTGTTTTCCCAGCACAGGGACCTTGAGTTCTATAAGATAAAGCCATAAACATGTGTATCCGAGTCTTCTATCAAAAGTTACAGCTATTTATATGAAGTTGTACAAAAACGCTTTCTTTCGCCAAGACAGTGCGTTTCTCACTGTTACATGCATTTGAATGGGGAACTCGACCGAAACAAAGTATAGGTTTTCATTATGTGAATAACTTGGAAATCTTAGCTCAAACAGCTGCAAAACCTGTTTTCCCAGCACAGGGACCTTGAGTTCTATAAGATAAAGCCATAAACATGTGTATCCGAGTCTTCTATCAAAAGTTACAGCTATTTATATGAAGTTGTACAAAAACGCTTTCTTTCGCCAAGACAGTGCGTTTCTCACTGTTACATGCATTTGAATGGGTAACTCGACTAAAACAAAGTATAGGTTTTCATTATGTGAATAACTTGGAAATCTTAGCTCAAACAGTTGGAAAACCTTTTTTCCCAGCACAGGGACCTTGAGTTCTATAAGATAAAGCCATAAACATGTGTATCCGAGTCTTCTATCAAAAGTTACAGCTATTTATATGAAGTTGTACAAAAACGCTTTCTTTCGCCAAGACAGTGTGTTTCTTACTGTTGCATGCATTTGAAGTGGGAACTCGACCGAAATAAAGTAATAGTTTTCATTATGTGAATAACTTGGAAATCTTAGCTCAAACAGCTGCAAAACCTGTTTTCCCAGCACAGGGACCTTGAGTTCTATAAGATAAAGCCATAAACATGTGTATCCGAGTCTTCTATCAAAAGTTACAGCTGTTTATATGAAGTTGTACGAAAATGCTTTCTTTCGCCAAGACAGTGCGTTTCTTACTGTTGCATGCATTTGAAGTGGGAACTCGACCGAAACAAAGTAATAGTTTTCATTATGTGAATAACTTGGAAATCTTAGCTCAAACAGCTGCAAAACCTGTTTTTCCAGCACAGGGACCTTGAGTTCTATAAGATAAAGCCATAAACATGTTTGTCTGAGTCTTCTATCAAAAGTTACAGCTATTTATATGAAGTTGTACAAAAACGCTTTATTTCACCAAGACAGTGCGTTTCTCACTGTTAGATGCATTTGAATGGGGAACTCGCCCGAAACAAAGTAATAGTTTTCAGTATGTGAATAACTTGGAAATCTTAGCTCAAACAGCTGCAACACCTGTTTTCCCAGCACAGGGACCTTGAGTTCTATAAGATAAAGCCATAAACATGTGTATCCGAGTCTTCTATCAAAAGTTACAGCTATTTATATGAAGTTGTACAAAAACGCTTTCTTTCGCCAAGACAGTGCGTTTCTTACTGTTGCATGCATTTGAAGTGGGAACTCGACCGAAATAAAGTAATAGTTTTCATTATGTGAATAACTTGGAAATCTTAGCTCAAACAGCTGCAAAACCTGTTTTCCCAGCACAGGGACCTTGAGTTCTATAAGATAAAGCCATAAACATGTGTATCCGAGTCTTCTATCAAAAGTTACAGCTATTTATATGAAGTTGTACAAAAACGCTTTCTTTCGCCAAGACAGTGCGTTTCTTACTGTTGCATGCATTTGAAGTGGGAACTCGACCGAAATAAAGTAATAGTTTTCATTATGTGAATAACTTGGAAATCTTAGCTCAAACAGCTGCAAAACCTGTTTTCCCAGCACAGGGACCTTGAGTTCTATAAGATAAAGCCATAAACATGTGTATCCGAGTCTTCTATCAAAAGTTACAGCTATTTATATGAAGTTGTACAAAAACGCTTTCTTTCGCCAAGACAGTGCGTTTCTCACTGTTACATGCATTTGAATGGGGAACTCGACCGAAACAAAGTATAGGTTTTCATTATGTGAATAACTTGGAAATCTTAGCTCAAACAGCTGCAAAACCTGTTTTCCCAGCACGGGGACCTTGAGTTCTACAGGATAAAGCCATAAACATGTGTATCCGAGTCTTCTATCAAAAGTTACAGCTATTTATATGAAGTTGTACGAAAATGCTTTCTTTCGCCAAGACAGTGCGTTTCTTAGTGTTGCATGCATTTGAAGTGGGAACTCGACCGAAACAAAGTAATAGTTTTCATTATGTGAATAACTTGGAAATCTTAGCTCAAACAGCTGCAAAACCTGTTTTTCCAGCACAGGGACCTTGAGTTCTATAAGATAAAGCCATAAACATGTTTGTCTGAGTCTTCTATCAAAAGTTACAGCTATTTATATGAAGTTGTACAAAAACGCTTTATTTCGCCAAGACAGTGCGTTTCTCACTGTTAGATGCATTTGAATGGGGAACTCGCCCGAAACAAAGTAATAGTTTTCAGTATGTGAATAACTTGGAAATGTTAGCTCAAACAGCTGCAACACCTGTTTTCCCAGCACAGGGACCTTGAGTTCTATAAGATAAAGCCATAAACATGTGTATCCGAGTCTTCTATCAAAAGTTACAGCTATTTATATGAAGTTGTACAAAAACGCTTTCTTTCGCCAAGACAGTGCGTTTCTCACTGTTACATGCATTTGAATGGGGAACTCGCCCGAAACAAAGTAATAGTTTTCAGTATGTGAATAACTTGGAAATCTTAGCTCAAACAGCTGCAACACCTGTTTTCCCAGCACAGGGACCTTGAGTTCTATAAGATAAAGCCATAAACATGTGTATCCGAGTCTTCTATCAAAAGTTACAGCTATTTATATGAAGTTGTACAAAAACGCTTTCTTTCGCCAAGACAGTGTGTTTCTTACTGTTGCATGCATTTGAAGTGGGAACTCGACCGAAATAAAGTAATAGTTTTCATTATGTGAATAACTTGGAAATCTTAGCTCAAACAGCTGCAAAACCTGTTTTCCCAGCACAGGGACCTTGAGTTCTATAAGATAAAGCCATAAACATGTGTATCCGAGTCTTCTATCAAAAGTTACAGCTATTTATATGAAGTTGTACAAAAACGCTTTCTTTCGCCAAGACAGTGCGTTTCTCACTGTTACATGCATTTGAATGGGTAACTCGACTAAAACAAAGTATAGGTTTTCATTATGTGAATAACTTGGAAATCTTAGCTCAAACAGTTGGAAAACCTTTTTTCCCAGCACAGGGACCTTGAGTTCTATAAGATAAAGCCATAAACATGTGTATCCGAGTCTTCTATCAAAAGTTACAGCTATTTATATGAAGTTGTACAAAAACGCTTTCTTTCGCCAAGACAGTGTGTTTCTTACTGTTGCATGCATTTGAAGTGGGAACTCGACCGAAATAAAGTAATAGTTTTCATTATGTGAATAACTTGGAAATCTTAGCTCAAACAGCTGCAAAACCTGTTTTCCCAGCACAGGGACCTTGAGTTCTATAAGATAAAGCCATAAACATGTGTATCCGAGTCTTCTATCAAAAGTTACAGCTGTTTATATGAAGTTGTACGAAAATGCTTTCTTTCGCCAAGACAGTGCGTTTCTTACTGTTGCATGCATTTGAAGTGGGAACTCGACCGAAACAAAGTAATAGTTTTCATTATGTGAATAACTTGGAAATCTTAGCTCAAACAGCTGCAAAACCTGTTTTTCCAGCACAGGGACCTTGAGTTCTATAAGATAAAGCCATAAACATGTTTGTCTGAGTCTTCTATCAAAAGTTACAGCTATTTATATGAAGTTGTACAAAAACGCTTTATTTCACCAAGACAGTGCGTTTCTCACTGTTAGATGCATTTGAATGGGGAACTCGCCCGAAACAAAGTAATAGTTTTCAGTATGTGAATAACTTGGAAATCTTAGCTCAAACAGCTGCAACACCTGTTTTCCCAGCACAGGGACCTTGAGTTCTATAAGATAAAGCCATAAACATGTGTATCCGAGTCTTCTATCAAAAGTTACAGCTATTTATATGAAGTTGTACAAAAACGCTTTCTTTCGCCAAGACAGTGCGTTTCTTACTGTTGCATGCATTTGAAGTGGGAACTCGACCGAAATAAAGTAATAGTTTTCATTATGTGAATAACTTGGAAATCTTAGCTCAAACAGCTGCAAAACCTGTTTTCCCAGCACAGGGACCTTGAGTTCTATAAGATAAAGCCATAAACATGTGTATCCGAGTCTTCTATCAAAAGTTACAGCTATTTATATGAAGTTGTACAAAAACGCTTTCTTTCGCCAAGACAGTGCGTTTCTCACTGTTACATGCATTTGAATGGGGAACTCGACCGAAACAAAGTATAGGTTTTCATTATGTGAATAACTTGGAAATCTTAGCTCAAACAGCTGCAACACCTGTTTTCCCAGCACAGGGACCTTGAGTTCTATAAGATAAAGCCATAAACATGTGTATCCGAGTCTTCTATCAAAAGTTACAGCTATTTATATGAAGTTGTACAAAAACGCTTTCTTTCGCCAAGACAGTGCGTTTCTCACTGTTACATGCATTTGAATGGGGAACTCGCCCGAAACAAAGTAATAGTTTTCAGTATGTGAATAACTTGGAAATCTTAGCTCAAACAGCTGCAACACCTGTTTTCCCAGCACAGGGACCTTGAGTTCTATAAGATAAAGCCATAAACATGTGTATCCGAGTCTTCTATCAAAAGTTACAGCTATTTATATGAAGTTGTACAAAAACGCTTTCTTTCGCCAAGACAGTGTGTTTCTTACTGTTGCATGCATTTGAAGTGGGAACTCGACCGAAATAAAGTAATAGTTTTCATTATGTGAATAACTTGGAAATCTTAGCTCAAACAGCTGCAAAACCTGTTTTCCCAGCACAGGGACCTTGAGTTCTATAAGATAAAGCCATAAACATGTGTATCCGAGTCTTCTATCAAAAGTTACAGCTATTTATATGAAGTTGTACAAAAACGCTTTCTTTCGCCAAGACAGTGCGTTTCTCACTGTTACATGCATTTGAATGGGGAACTCGACCGAAACAAAGTATAGGTTTTCATTATGTGAATAACTTGGAAATCTTAGCTCAAACAGCTGCAAAACCTGTTTTCCCAGCACAGGGACCTTGAGTTCTATAAGATAAAGCCATAAACATGTGTATCCGAGTCTTCTATCAAAAGTTACAGCTATTTATATGAAGTTGTACAAAAACGCTTTCTTTCGCCAAGACAGTGCGTTTCTCACTGTTACATGCATTTGAATGGGTAACTCGACTAAAACAAAGTATAGGTTTTCATTATGTGAATAACTTGGAAATCTTAGCTCAAACAGTTGCAAAACCTGTTTTCCCAGCACAGGGACCTTGAGTTCTATAAGATAAAGCCATAAACATGTGTATCCGAGTCTTCTATCAAAAGTTACAGCTATTTATATGAAGTTGTACAAAAACGCTTTCTTTCGCCAAGACAGTGTGTTTCTTACTGTTGCATGCATTTGAAGTGGGAACTCGACCGAAATAAAGTAATAGTTTTCATTATGTGAATAACTTGGAAATCTTAGCTCAAACAGCTGCAAAACCTGTTTTCCCAGCACAGGGACCTTGAGTTCTATAAGATAAAGCCATAAACATGTGTATCCGAGTCTTCTATCAAAAGTTACAGCTGTTTATATGAAGTTGTACGAAAATGCTTTCTTTCGCCAAGACAGTGCGTTTCTTACTGTTGCATGCATTTGAAGTGGGAACTCGACCGAAACAAAGTAATAGTTTTCATTATGTGAATAACTTGGAAATCTTAGCTCAAACAGCTGCAAAACCTGTTTTTCCAGCACAGGGACCTTGAGTTCTATAAGATAAAGCCATAAACATGTTTGTCTGAGTCTTCTATCAAAAGTTACAGCTATTTATATGAAGTTGTACAAAAACGCTTTATTTCACCAAGACAGTGCGTTTCTCACTGTTAGATGCATTTGAATGGGGAACTCGCCCGAAACAAAGTAATAGTTTTCAGTATGTGAATAACTTGGAAATCTTAGCTCAAACAGCTGCAACACCTGTTTTCCCAGCACAGGGACCTTGAGTTCTATAAGATAAAGCCATAAACATGTGTATCCGAGTCTTCTATCAAAAGTTACAGCTATTTATATGAAGTTGTACAAAAACGCTTTCTTTCGCCAAGACAGTGCGTTTCTTACTGTTGCATGCATTTGAAGTGGGAACTCGACCGAAATAAAGTAATAGTTTTCATTATGTGAATAACTTGGAAATCTTAGCTCAAACAGCTGCAAAACCTGTTTTCCCAGCACAGGGACCTTGAGTTCTATAAGATAAAGCCATAAACATGTGTATCCGAGTCTTCTATCAAAAGTTACAGCTATTTATATGAAGTTGTACAAAAACGCTTTCTTTCGCCAAGACAGTGCGTTTCTCACTGTTACATGCATTTGAATGGGGAACTCGACCGAAACAAAGTATAGGTTTTCATTATGTGAATAATTTTAAAATCTTAGCTCAAACAGCTGCAAAACCTGTTTTCCCAGCACGGGGACCTTGAGTTCTACAGGATAAAGCCATAAACATGTGTATCCGAGTCTTCTATCAAAAGTTACAGCTATTTATATGAAGTTGTACGAAAATGCTTTCTTTCGCCAAGACAGTGCGTTTCTTACTGTTGCATGCATTTGAAGTGGGAACTCGACCGAAACAAAGTAATAGTTTTCATTATGTGAATAACTTGGAAATCTTAGCTCAAACAGCTGCAAAACCTGTTTTTCCAGCACAGGGACCTTGAGTTCTATAAGATAAAGCCATAAACATGTTTGTCTGAGTCTTCTATCAAAAGTTACAGCTATTTATATGAAGTTGTACAAAAACGCTTTATTTCGCCAAGACAGTGCGTTTCTCACTGTTAGATGCATTTGAATGGGGAACTCGCCCGAAACAAAGTAATAGTTTTCAGTATGTGAATAACTTGGAAATGTTAGCTCAAACAGCTGCAACACCTGTTTTCCCAGCACAGGGACCTTGAGTTCTATAAGATAAAGCCATAAACATGTGTATCCGAGTCTTCTATCAAAAGTTACAGCTATTTATATGAAGTTGTACAAAAACGCTTTCTTTCGCCAAGACAGTGCGTTTCTTACTGTTGCATGCATTTGAAGTGGGAACTCGACCGAAACAAAGTATAGGTTTTCATTATGTGAATAACTTGGAAATCTTAGCTCAAACAGCTGCAAAACCTGTTTTCCCAGCACAGGGACCTTGAGTTCTATAAGATAAAGCCATAAACATGTGTATCCGAGTCTTCTATCAAAGGTTACAGCTATTTATATGGAGTTGTACAAAAACGCTTTCTTTCGCCAAGACAGTGCGTTTCTCACTGTTACATGCATTTGAATGGGGAACTCGCCCGAAACAAAGTAATAGTTTTCAGTATGTGAATAACTTGGAAATCTTAGCTCAAACAGCTGCAACACCTGTTTTCCCAGCACAGGGACCTTGAGTTCTATAAGATAAAGCCATAAACATGTGTATCCGAGTCTTCTATCAAAAGTTACAGCTATTTATATGAAGTTGTACAAAAACGCTTTCTTTCGCCAAGACAGTGTGTTTCTTACTGTTGCATGCATTTGAAGTGGGAACTCGACCGAAATAAAGTAATAGTTTTCATTATGTGAATAACTTGGAAATCTTAGCTCAAACAGCTGCAAAACCTGTTTTCCCAGCACAGGGACCTTGAGTTCTATAAGATAAAGCCATAAACATGTGTATCCGAGTCTTCTATCAAAAGTTACAGCTATTTATATGAAGTTGTACAAAAACGCTTTCTTTCGCCAAGACAGTGCGTTTCTCACTGTTACATGCATTTGAATGGGGAACTCGACCGAAACAAAGTATAGGTTTTCATTATGTGAATAACTTGGAAATCTTAGCTCAAACAGCTGCAAAACCTGTTTTCCCAGCACAGGGACCTTGAGTTCTATAAGATAAAGCCATAAACATGTGTATCCGAGTCTTCTATCAAAAGTTACAGCTATTTATATGAAGTTGTACAAAAACGCTTTCTTTCGCCAAGACAGTGCGTTTCTCACTGTTACATGCATTTGAATGGGTAACTCGACTAAAACAAAGTATAGGTTTTCATTATGTGAATAACTTGGAAATCTTAGCTCAAACAGTTGCAAAACCTGTTTTCCCAGCACGGGGACCTTGAGTTCTACAGGATAAAGCCATAAACATGTGTATCCGAGTCTTCTATCAAAAGTTACAGCTATTTATATGAAGTTGTACAAAAACGCTTTCTTTCGCCAAGACAGTGCGTTTCTTAATGTTGCATGCATTTGAAGTGGGAACTCGACCGAAATAAAGTAATAGTTTTCATTATGTGAATAACTTGGAAATCTTAGCTCAAACAGCTGCAAAACCTGTTTTCCCAGCACAGGGACCTTGAGTTCTATAAGATAAAGCCATAAACATGTGTATCCGAGTCTTCTATCAAAAGTTACAGCTATTTATATGAAGTTGTACAAAAACGCTTTCTTTCGCCAAGACAGTGCGTTTCTCACTGTTACATGCATTTGAATGGGGAACTCGACCGAAACAAAGTATAGGTTTTCATTATGTGAATAACTTGGAAATCTTAGCTCAAACAGCTGCAAAACCTATTTGCCCAGCACAGGGACCTTGAGTTCTATAAGATAAAGCCATAAACATGTGTATCCGAGTCTTCTATCAAAAGTTACAGCTATTTATATGAAGTTGTACAAAAACGCTTTCTTTCGCCAAGACAGTGCGTTTCTCACTGTTACATGCATTTGAAGTGGGAACTCGACCGAAACAAAGTATAGGTTTTCATTATGTGAATAACTTGGAAATCTTAGCTCAAACAGCTGCAAAACCTGTTTTCCCAGCACGGGAACCTTGAGTTCTATAAGATAAAGCCATAAACATGTGTATCCGAGTCTTCTATCAAAAGTTACAGCTATTCATATGAAGTTGTACAAAAACGCTTTCTTTCGCCAAGACAGTGCGTTTCTCACTGTTACATGCATTTGAATGGGGAACTCGACCGAAACAAAGTATAAGTTTTCATTATGTGAATAACTTGGAAATCTTAGCTCAAACAGCTGCAAAACCTGTTTTCCCAGCACGGGGACCTTGAGTTCTATAAGATAAAGCCATAAACATGTATATCCGAGTCTTCTATCAAAAGTTACAGCTATTTATTTGAAGTTGTACAAAAACGCTTTATTTCGCCAAGACAGTGCGTTTCTTACTGTTGCATGCATTTGAATGGGTAACTCGACCGAAACAAAGTAATAGTTTTCAGTATGTGAATAACTTGGAAATCTTAGCTCAAACAGCTGCAAAACCTGTTTTCCCAGCACAGGGACCTTGAGTTCTATAAGATAAAGCCATAAACATGTGTATCCGAGTCTTCTATCAAAAGTTACAGCTATTTATATGAAGTTGTACAAAAACGCTTTATTTCGCCAAGACAGTGCGTTTCTTACTGTTGCATGCATTTGAATGGGTAACTCGACCGAAACAAAGTAATAGTTTTCATTATGTGAATAACTTGGAAATCTTAGCTCAAACAGCTGCAAAACCTGTTTTCCCAGCACGGGGACCTTGAGTTCTATAAGATAAAGCCATAAACATGTGTATCCGAGTCTTCTATCAAAAGTTACAGCTATTTATATGAAGTTGTACAAAAACGCTTTCTTTCGCCAAGACAGTGCGTTTCTTACTGATGCATGCATTTGAAGTGGGAACTCGACCGAAATAAAGTAATAGTTTTCATTATGTGAATAACTTGGAAATCTTAGCTCAAACAGCTGCAAAACCTGTTTTCCCAGCACGGGGACCTTGAGTTCTATAAGATAAAGCCATAAACATGTATATCCGAGTCTTCTATCAAAAGTTACAGCTATTTATTTGAAGTTGTACAAAAACGCTTTATTTCGCCAAGACAGTGCGTTTCTTACTGTTGCATGCATTTGAATGGGTAACTCGACCGAAACAAAGTAATAGTTTTCAGTATGTGAATAACTTGGAAATCTTAGCTCAAACAGCTGCAAAACCTGTTTTCCCAGCACAGGGACCTTGAGTTCTATAAGATAAAGCCATAAACATGTGTATCCGAGTCTTCTATCAAAAGTTACAGCTATTTATATGAAGTTGTACAAAAACGCTTTCTTTCGCCAAGACAGTGCGTTTCTCACTGTTACATGCATTTGAATGGGTAACTCGACCAAAACAAAGTATAGGTTTTCATTATGTGAATAATTTTAAAATCTTAGCTCAAACAGCTGCAAAACCTGTTTTCCCAGCACGGGGACCTTGAGTTCTACAGGATAAAGCCATAAACATGTGTATCCGAGTCTTCTATCAAAAGTTACAGCTATTTATATGAAGTTGTACGAAAATGCTTTCTTTCGCCAAGACAGTGCGTTTCTTATTGTTGCATGCATTTGAAGTGGGAACTCGACCGAAACAAAGTAATAGTTTTCATTATGTGAATAACTTGGAAATCTTAGCTCAAACAGCTGCAAAACCTGTTTTCCCAGCACAGGGACCTTGAGTTCTATAAGATAAAGCCATAGACATGTGTATCCGAGTCTTCTATCAAAAGTTACAGCTATTTATATGAAGTTGTACGAAAATGCTTTCTTTCGCCAAGACATTGCGTTTCTTACTGTTGCATGCATTTGAAGTGGGAACTCGACCGAAATAAAGTAATAGTTTTCATTATGTGAATAACTTGGAAATCTTAGCTCAAACAGCTGCAAAACCTGTTTTCCCAGCACGGGGACCTTGAGTTCTATAAGATAAAGCCATAAACATGTATATCCGAGTCTTCTATCAAAAGTTACAGCTATTTATATGAAGTTGTACAAAAACGCTTTATTTCGCCAAGACAGTGCGTTTCTTACTGTTGCATGCATTTGAATGGGTAACTCGACCGAAACAAAGTAATAGTTTTCAGTATGTGAATAACTTGGAAATCTTAGCTCAAACAGCTGCAAAACCTGTTTTCCCAGCACAGGGACCTTGAGTTCTATAAGATAAAGCCATAAACATGTGTATCCGAGTCTTCTATCAAAAGTTACAGCTATTTATATGAAGTTGTACAAAAACGCTTTCTTTCGCCAAGACAGTGCGTTTCTCACTGTTACATGCATTTGAATGGGTAACTCGACCAAAACAAAGTATAGGTTTTCATTATGTGAATAATTTTAAAATCTTAGCTCAAACAGCTGCAAAACCTGTTTTCCCAGCACGGGGACCTTGAGTTCTACAGGATAAAGCCATAAACATGTGTATCCGAGTCTTCTATCAAAAGTTACAGCTATTTATATGAAGTTGTACGAAAATGCTTTCTTTCGCCAAGACAGTGCGTTTCTTACTGTTGCATGCATTTGAAGTGGGAACTCGACCGAAACAAAGTAATAGTTTTCATTATGTGAATAACTTGGAAATCTTAGCTCAAACAGCTGCAAAACCTGTTTTCCCAGCACAGGGACCTTGAGTTCTATAAGATAAAGCCATAAACATGTGTATCCGAGTCTTCTATCAAAAGTTACAGCTATTTATATGAAGTTGTACAAAAACGCTTTCTTTCGCCAAGACAGTGCGTTTCTCACTGTTACATGCATTTGAAGTGGGAACTCGACCGAAACAAAGTATAGGTTTTCATTATGTGAATAACTTGGAAATCTTAGCTCAAACAGCTGCAAAACCTGTTTTCCCAGCACGGGGACCTTGAGTTCTACAGGATAAAGCCATAAACATGTGTATCCGAGTCTTCTATCAAAAGTTACAGCTATTTATATGAAGTTGTACAAAAACGCTTTATTTTGCCAAGACAGTGTGTTTCTCACTGTTACATGCATTTGAATGGGGAACTCGACCGAAACAAAGTAATAGTTTTCATTATGTGAATAACTTGGAAATCTTAGCTCAAACAGCTGCAAAACCTGTTTTCCCAGCACGGGGACCTTGAGTTCTATAAGATAAAGACATAAACATGTGTATCCGAGTCTTCTATCAAAAGTTACAGCTATTTATATGAAGTTGTACAAAAACGCTTTCTTTCGCCAAGACAGTGCGTTTCTTACTGATGCATGCATTTGAAGTGGGAACTCGACCGAAATAAAGTAATAGTTTTCATTATGTGAATAACTTGGAAATCTTAGCTCAAACAGCTGCAAAACCTGTTTTCCCAGCACGGGGACCTTGAGTTCTATAAGATAAAGCCATAAACATGTATATCCGAGTCTTCTATCAAAAGTTACAGCTATTTATTTGAAGTTGTACAAAAACGCTTTATTTCGCCAAGACAGTGCGTTTCTTACTGTTGCATGCATTTGAATGGGTAACTCGACCGAAACAAAGTAATAGTTTTCAGTATGTGAATAACTTGGAAATCTTAGCTCAAACAGCTGCAAAACCTGTTTTCCCAGCACAGGGACCTTGAGTTCTATAAGATAAAGCCATAAACATGTGTATCCGAGTCTTCTATCAAAAGTTACAGCTATTTATATGAAGTTGTACAAAAACGCTTTATTTCGCCAAGACAGTGCGTTTCTTACTGTTGCATGCATTTGAATGGGTAACTCGACCGAAACAAAGTAATAGTTTTCAGTATGTGAATAATTTTAAAATCTTAGCTCAAACAGCTGCAAAACCTGTTTTCCCAGCACGGGGACCTTGAGTTCTACAGGATAAAGCCATAAACATGTGTATCCGAGTCTTCTATCAAAAGTTACAGCTATTTATATGAAGTTGTACGAAAATGCTTTCTTTCGCCAAGACAGTGCGTTTCTTACTGTTGCATGCATTTGAAGTGGGAACTCGACCGAAACAAAGTAATAGTTTTCATTATGTGAATAACTTGGAAATCTTAGCTCAAACAGCTGCAAAACCTGTTTTCCCAGCACAGGGACCTTGAGTTCTATAAGATAAAGCCATAAACATGTGTATCCGAGTCTTCTATCAAAAGTTACAGCTATTTATATGAAGTTGTACAAAAACGCTTTCTTTCGCCAAGACAGTGCGTTTCTCACTGTTACATGCATTTGAAGTGGGAACTCGACCGAAACAAAGTATAGGTTTTCATTATGTGAATAACTTGGAAATCTTAGCTCAAACAGCTGCAAAACCTGTTTTCCCAGCACGGGGACCTTGAGTTCTACAGGATAAAGCCATAAGCATGTGTATCCGAGTCTTCTATCAAAAGTTACAGCTATTTATATGAAGTTGTACAAAAACGCTTTATTTTGCCAAGACAGTGTGTTTCTCACTGTTACATGCATTTGAATGGGGAACTCGACCGAAACAAAGTAATAGTTTTCATTATGTGAATAACTTGGAAATCTTAGCTCAAACAGCTGCAAAACCTGTTTTCCCAGCACGGGGACCTTGAGTTCTATAAGATAAAGCCATAAACATGTGTATCCGAGTCTTCTATCAAAAGTTACAGCTATTTATATGAAGTTGTACAAAAACGCTTTCTTTCGCCAAGACAGTGCGTTTCTTACTGATGCATGCATTTGAAGTGGGAACTCGACCGAAATAAAGTAATAGTTTTCATTATGTGAATAACTTGGAAATCTTAGCTCAAACAGCTGCAAAACCTGTTTTCCCAGCACGGGGACCTTGAGTTCTATAAGATAAAGCCATAAACATGTATATCCGAGTCTTCTATCAAAAGTTACAGCTATTTATTTGAAGTTGTACAAAAACGCTTTATTTCGCCAAGACAGTGCGTTTCTTACTGTTGCATGCATTTGAATGGGTAACTCGACCGAAACAAAGTAATAGTTTTCAGTATGTGAATAACTTGGAAATCTTAGCTCAAACAGCTGCAAAACCTGTTTTCCCAGCACAGGGACCTTGAGTTCTATAAGATAAAGCCATAAACATGTGTATCCGAGTCTTCTATCAAAAGTTACAGCTATTTATATGAAGTTGTACAAAAACGCTTTCTTTCGCCAAGACAGTGCGTTTCTCACTGTTACATGCATTTGAATGGGTAACTCGACCAAAACAAAGTATAGGTTTTCATTATGTGAATAATTTTAAAATCTTAGCTCAAACAGCTGCAAAACCTGTTTTCCCAGCACGGGGACCTTGAGTTCTACAGGATAAAGCCATAAACATGTGTATCCGAGTCTTCTATCAAAAGTTACAGCTATTTATATGAAGTTGTACGAAAATGCTTTCTTTCGCCAAGACAGTGCGTTTCTTATTGTTGCATGCATTTGAAGTGGGAACTCGACCGAAACAAAGTAATAGTTTTCATTATGTGAATAACTTGGAAATCTTAGCTCAAACAGCTGCAAAACCTGTTTTCCCAGCACAGGGACCTTGAGTTCTATAAGATAAAGCCATAAACATGTGTATCCGAGTCTTCTATCAAAAGTTACAGCTATTTATATGAAGTTGTACGAAAATGCTTTCTTTCGCCAAGACATTGCGTTTCTTACTGTTGCATGCATTTGAAGTGGGAACTCGACCGAAATAAAGTAATAGTTTTCATTATGTGAATAACTTGGAAATCTTAGCTCAAACAGCTGCAAAACCTGTTTTCCCAGCACAGGGACCTTGAGTTCTATAAGATAAAGCCATAAACATGTGTATCCGAGTCTTCTATCAAAAGTTACAGCTATTTATATGAAGTTGTACAAAAACGCTTTCTTTCGCCAAGACAGTGCGTTTCTTACGATTACATGCATTTGAATGGGGAACTCGACCGAAACAAAGTATAGGTTTTCATTATGTGAATAACTTGGAAATCTTAGCTCAAACAGCTGCAAAACCTGTTTTCCCAGCACAGGGACCTTGAGTTCTATAAGATAAAGCCATAAACATGTGTATCCGAGTCTTCTATCAAAAGTTACAGCTATTTATATGAAGTTGTACAAAAACGCTTTCTTTCGCCAAGACAGTGCGTTTCTTACTGATGCATGCATTTGAAGTGGGAACTCGACCGAAATAAAGTAATAGTTTTCATTATGTGAATAACTTGGAAATCTTAGCTCAAACAGCTGCAAAACCTGTTTTCCCAGCACGGGGACCTTGAGTTCTATAAGATAAAGCCATAAACATGTATATCCGAGTCTTCTATCAAAAGTTACAGCTATTTATATGAAGTTGTACAAAAACGCTTTATTTCGCCAAGACAGTGCGTTTCTTACTGTTGCATGCATTTGAATGGGTAACTCGACCGAAACAAAGTAATAGTTTTCAGTATGTGAATAACTTGGAAATCTTAGCTCAAACAGCTGCAAAACCTGTTTTCCCAGCACAGGGACCTTGAGTTCTATAAGATAAAGCCATAAACATGTGTATCCGAGTCTTCTATCAAAAGTTACAGCTATTTATATGAAGTTGTACAAAAACGCTTTCTTTCGCCAAGACAGTGCGTTTCTCACTGTTACATGCATTTGAATGGGTAACTCGACCAAAACAAAGTATAGGTTTTCATTATGTGAATAATTTTAAAATCTTAGCTCAAACAGCTGCAAAACCTGTTTTCCCAGCACGGGGACCTTGAGTTCTACAGGATAAAGCCATAAACATGTGTATCCGAGTCTTCTATCAAAAGTTACAGCTATTTATATGAAGTTGTACGAAAATGCTTTCTTTCGCCAAGACAGTGCGTTTCTTACTGTTGCATGCATTTGAAGTGGGAACTCGACCGAAACAAAGTAATAGTTTTCATTATGTGAATAACTTGGAAATCTTAGCTCAAACAGCTGCAAAACCTGTTTTCCCAGCACAGGGACCTTGAGTTCTATAAGATAAAGCCATAAACATGTGTATCCGAGTCTTCTATCAAAAGTTACAGCTATTTATATGAAGTTGTACAAAAACGCTTTCTTTCGCCAAGACAGTGCGTTTCTCACTGTTACATGCATTTGAAGTGGGAACTCGACCGAAACAAAGTATAGGTTTTCATTATGTGAATAACTTGGAAATCTTAGCTCAAACAGCTGCAAAACCTGTTTTCCCAGCACGGGGACCTTGAGTTCTACAGGATAAAGCCATAAACATGTGTATCCGAGTCTTCTATCAAAAGTTACAGCTATTTATATGAAGTTGTACAAAAACGCTTTATTTTGCCAAGACAGTGTGTTTCTCACTGTTACATGCATTTGAATGGGGAACTCGACCGAAACAAAGTAATAGTTTTCATTATGTGAATAACTTGGAAATCTTAGCTCAAACAGCTGCAAAACCTGTTTTCCCAGCACGGGGACCTTGAGTTCTATAAGATAAAGACATAAACATGTGTATCCGAGTCTTCTATCAAAAGTTACAGCTATTTATATGAAGTTGTACAAAAACGCTTTCTTTCGCCAAGACAGTGCGTTTCTTACTGATGCATGCATTTGAAGTGGGAACTCGACCGAAATAAAGTAATAGTTTTCATTATGTGAATAACTTGGAAATCTTAGCTCAAACAGCTGCAAAACCTGTTTTCCCAGCACGGGGACCTTGAGTTCTATAAGATAAAGCCATAAACATGTATATCCGAGTCTTCTATCAAAAGTTACAGCTATTTATTTGAAGTTGTACAAAAACGCTTTATTTCGCCAAGACAGTGCGTTTCTTACTGTTGCATGCATTTGAATGGGTAACTCGACCGAAACAAAGTAATAGTTTTCAGTATGTGAATAACTTGGAAATCTTAGCTCAAACAGCTGCAAAACCTGTTTTCCCAGCACAGGGACCTTGAGTTCTATAAGATAAAGCCATAAACATGTGTATCCGAGTCTTCTATCAAAAGTTACAGCTATTTATATGAAGTTGTACAAAAACGCTTTCTTTCGCCAAGACAGTGCGTTTCTCACTGTTACATGCATTTGAATGGGTAACTCGACCAAAACAAAGTATAGGTTTTCATTATGTGAATAATTTTAAAATCTTAGCTCAAACAGCTGCAAAACCTGTTTTCCCAGCACGGGGACCTTGAGTTCTACAGGATAAAGCCATAAACATGTGTATCCGAGTCTTCTATCAAAAGTTACAGCTATTTATATGAAGTTGTACAAAAACGCTTTATTTCGCCAAGACAGTGTGTTTCTCACTGTTACATGCATTTGAATGGGGAACTCGACCAAAACAAAGTATAGGTTTTCATTATGTGAATAATTTTAAAATCTTAGCTCAAACAGCTGCAAAACCTGTTTTCCCAGCACGGGGACCTTGAGTTCTACAGGATAAAGCCATAAACATGTGTATCCGAGTCTTCTATCAAAAGTTACAGCTATTTATATGAAGTTGTACGAAAATGCTTTCTTTCGCCAAGACAGTGCGTTTCTTACTGTTGCATGCATTTGAAGTGGGAACTCGACCGAAACAAAGTATAGGTTTTCATTATGTGAATAACTTGGAAATCTTAGCTCAAACAGCTGCAAAACCTGTTTTCCCAGCACAGGGACCTTGAGTTCTATAAGATAAAGCCATAAACATGTGTATCCGAGTCTTCTATCAAAAGTTACAGCTATTTATATGAAGTTGTACAAAAACGCTTTCTTTCGCCAAGACAGTGCGTTTCTCACTGTTACATGCATTTGAAGTGGGAACTCGACCGAAACAAAGTATAGGTTTTCATTATGTGAATAACTTGGAAATCTTAGCTCAAACAGCTGCAAAACCTGTTTTCCCAGCACGGGGACCTTGAGTTCTACAGGATAAAGCCATAAACATGTGTATCCGAGTCTTCTATCAAAAGTTACAGCTATTTATATGAAGTTGTACAAAAACGCTTTATTTTGCCAAGACAGTGTGTTTCTCACTGTTACATGCATTTGAATGGGGAACTCGACCGAAACAAAGTAATAGTTTTCATTATGTGAATAACTTGGAAATCTTAGCTCAAACAGCTGCAAAACCTGTTTTCCCAGCACGGGGACCTTGAGTTCTATAAGATAAAGCCATAAACATGTGTATCCGAGTCTTCTATCAAAAGTTACAGCTATTTATATGAAGTTGTACAAAAACGCTTTCTTTCGCCAAGACAGTGCGTTTCTCACTGTTACATGCATTTGAATGGGGAACTCGACCGAAACAAAGTATAGGTTTTCATTATGTGAATAACTTGGAAATCTTAGCTCAAACAGCTGCAAAACCTGTTTGCCCAGCACGGAGACCTTGAGTTCTATAAGATAAAGCCATAAACATGTGTATCCGAGTCTTCTATCAAAAGTTACAGCTATTTATATGAAGTTGTACAAAAACGCTTTCTTTCGCCAAGACAGTGCGTTTCTCACTGTTACATGCATTTGAAGTGGGAACTCGACCGAAACAAAGTATAGGTTTTCATTATGTGAATAACTTGGAAATCTTAGCTCAAACAGCTGCAAAACCTGTTTTCCCAGCACGGGGACCTTGAGTTCTACAGGATAAAGCCATAAACATGTGTATCCGAGTCTTCTATCAAAAGTTACAGCTATTTATATGAAGTTGTACAAAAACGCTTTATTTTGCCAAGACAGTGTGTTTCTCACTGTTACATGCATTTGAATGGGGAACTCGACCGAAACAAAGTAATAGTTTTCATTATGTGAATAACTTGGAAATCTTAGCTCAAACAGCTGCAAAACCTGTTTTCCCAGCACGGGGACCTTGAGTTCTATAAGATAAAGACATAAACATGTGTATCCGAGTCTTCTATCAAAAGTTACAGCTATTTATATGAAGTTGTACAAAAACGCTTTCTTTCGCCAAGACAGTGCGTTTCTTACTGATGCATGCATTTGAAGTGGGAACTCGACCGAAATAAAGTAATAGTTTTCATTATGTGAATAACTTGGAAATCTTAGCTCAAACAGCTGCAAAACCTGTTTTCCCAGCACGGGGACCTTGAGTTCTATAAGATAAAGCCATAAACATGTATATCCGAGTCTTCTATCAAAAGTTACAGCTATTTATTTGAAGTTGTACAAAAACGCTTTATTTCGCCAAGACAGTGCGTTTCTTACTGTTGCATGCATTTGAATGGGTAACTCGACCGAAACAAAGTAATAGTTTTCAGTATGTGAATAACTTGGAAATCTTAGCTCAAACAGCTGCAAAACCTGTTTTCCCAGCACAGGGACCTTGAGTTCTATAAGATAAAGCCATAAACATGTGTATCCGAGTCTTCTATCAAAAGTTACAGCTATTTATATGAAGTTGTACAAAAACGCTTTATTTCGCCAAGACAGTGCGTTTCTTACTGTTGCATGCATTTGAATGGGTAACTCGACCGAAACAAAGTAATAGTTTTCATTATGTGAATAACTTGGAAATCTTAGCTCAAACAGCTGCAAAACCTGTTTTCCCAGCACGGGGACCTTGAGTTCTATAAGATAAAGCCATAAACATGTGTATCCGAGTCTTCTATCAAAAGTTACAGCTATTTATATGAAGTTGTACAAAAACGCTTTCTTTCGCCAAGACAGTGCGTTTCTTACTGATGCATGCATTTGAAGTGGGAACTCGACCGAAACAAAGTAATAGTTTTCATTATGTGAATAACTTGGAAATCTTAGCTCAAACAGCTGCAAAACCTGTTTTCCCAGCACGGGGACCTTGAGTTCTATAAGATAAAGCCATAAACATGTGTATCCGAGTCTTCTATCAAAAGTTACAGCTATTTATATGAAGTTGTACAAAAACGCTTTCTTTCGCCAAGACAGTGCGTTTCTTACTGATGCATGCATTTGAAGTGGGAACTCGACCGAAATAAAGTAATAGTTTTCATTATGTGAATAACTTGGAAATCTTAGCTCAAACAGCTGCAAAACCTGTTTTCCCAGCACGGGGACCTTGAGTTCTATAAGATAAAGCCATAAACATGTATATCCGAGTCTTCTATCAAAAGTTACAGCTATTTATTTGAAGTTGTACAAAAACGCTTTATTTCGCCAAGACAGTGCGTTTCTTACTGTTGCATGCATTTGAATGGGTAACTCGACCGAAACAAAGTAATAGTTTTCAGTATGTGAATAACTTGGAAATCTTAGCTCAAACAGCTGCAAAACCTGTTTTCCCAGCACAGGGACCTTGAGTTCTATAAGATAAAGCCATAAACATGTGTATCCGAGTCTTCTATCAAAAGTTACAGCTATTTATATGAAGTTGTACAAAAACGCTTTCTTTCGCCAAGACAGTGCGTTTCTCACTGTTACATGCATTTGAATGGGTAACTCGACCAAAACAAAGTATAGGTTTTCATTATGTGAATAATTTTAAAATCTTAGCTCAAACAGCTGCAAAACCTGTTTTCCCAGCACGGGGACCTTGAGTTCTACAGGATAAAGCCATAAACATGTGTATCCGAGTCTTCTATCAAAAGTTACAGCTATTTATATGAAGTTGTACGAAAATGCTTTCTTTCGCCAAGACAGTGCGTTTCTTATTGTTGCATGCATTTGAAGTGGGAACTCGACCGAAACAAAGTAATAGTTTTCATTATGTGAATAACTTGGAAATCTTAGCTCAAACAGCTGCAAAACCTGTTTTCCCAGCACAGGGACCTTGAGTTCTATAAGATAAAGCCATAAACATGTGTATCCGAGTCTTCTATCAAAAGTTACAGCTATTTATATGAAGTTGTACGAAAACGCTTTCTTTCGCCAAGACAGTGCGTTTCTTACTGATGCATGCATTTGAAGTGGGAACTCGACCGAAATAAAGTAATAGTTTTCATTATGTGAATAACTTGGAAATCTTAGCTCAAACAGCTGCAAAACCTGTTTTCCCAGCACGGGGACCTTGAGTTCTATAAGATAAAGCCATAAACATGTATATCCGAGTCTTCTATCAAAAGTTACAGCTATTTATTTGAAGTTGTACAAAAACGCTTTATTTCGCCAAGACAGTGCGTTTCTTACTGTTGCATGCATTTGAATGGGTAACTCGACCGAAACAAAGTAATAGTTTTCAGTATGTGAATAACTTGGAAATCTTAGCTCAAACAGCTGCAAAACCTGTTTTCCCAGCACAGGGACCTTGAGTTCTATAAGATAAAGCCATAAACATGTGTATCCGAGTCTTCTATCAAAAGTTACAGCTATTTATATGAAGTTGTACAAAAACGCTTTCTTTCGCCAAGACAGTGCGTTTCTCACTGTTACATGCATTTGAATGGGTAACTCGACCAAAACAAAGTATAGGTTTTCATTATGTGAATAATTTTAAAATCTTAGCTCAAACAGCTGCAAAACCTGTTTTCCCAGCACGGGGACCTTGAGTTCTACAGGATAAAGCCATAAACATGTGTATCCGAGTCTTCTATCAAAAGTTACAGCTATTTATATGAAGTTGTACAAAAACGCTTTATTTCGCCAAGACAGTGTGTTTCTCACTGTTACATGCATTTGAATGGGGAACTCGACCAAAACAAAGTATAGGTTTTCATTATGTGAATAATTTTAAAATCTTAGCTCAAACAGCTGCAAAACCTGTTTTCCCAGCACAGGGACCTTGAGTTCTATAAGATAAAGCCATAAACATGTGTATCCGAGTCTTCTATCAAAAGTTACAGCTATTTATATGAAGTTGTACAAAAACGCTTTCTTTCGCCAAGACAGTGCGTTTCTCACTGTTACATGCATTTGAAGTGGGAACTCGACCGAAACAAAGTATAGGTTTTCATTATGTGAATAACTTGGAAATCTTAGCTCAAACAGCTGCAAAACCTGTTTTCCCAGCACGGGGACCTTGAGTTCTACAGGATAAAGCCATAAACATGTGTATCCGAGTCTTCTATCAAAAGTTACAGCTATTTATATGAAGTTGTACAAAAACGCTTTATTTTGCCAAGACAGTGTGTTTCTCACTGTTACATGCATTTGAATGGGGAACTCGACCGAAACAAAGTAATAGTTTTCATTATGTGAATAACTTGGAAATCTTAGCTCAAACAGCTGCAAAACCTGTTTTCCCAGCACGGGGACCTTGAGTTCTATAAGATAAAGCCATAAACATGTGTATCCGAGTCTTCTATCAAAAGTTACAGCTATTTATATGAAGTTGTACAAAAACGCTTTCTTTCGCCAAGACAGTGCGTTTCTCACTGTTACATGCATTTGAATGGGGAACTCGACCGAAACAAAGTATAGGTTTTCATTATGTGAATAACTTGGAAATCTTAGCTCAAACAGCTGCAAAACCTGTTTGCCCAGCACGGAGACCTTGAGTTCTATAAGATAAAGCCATAAACATGTGTATCCGAGTCTTCTATCAAAAGTTACAGCTATTTATATGAAGTTGTACAAAAACGCTTTCTTTCGCCAAGACAGTGCGTTTCTCACTGTTACATGCATTTGAAGTGGGAACTCGACCGAAACAAAGTATAGGTTTTCATTATGTGAATAACTTGGAAATCTTAGCTCAAACAGCTGCAAAACCTGTTTTCCCAGCACGGGGACCTTGAGTTCTACAGGATAAAGCCATAAACATGTGTATCCGAGTCTTCTATCAAAAGTTACAGCTATTTATATGAAGTTGTACAAAAACGCTTTATTTTGCCAAGACAGTGTGTTTCTCACTGTTACATGCATTTGAATGGGGAACTCGACCGAAACAAAGTAATAGTTTTCATTATGTGAATAACTTGGAAATCTTAGCTCAAACAGCTGCAAAACCTGTTTTCCCAGCACGGGGACCTTGAGTTCTATAAGATAAAGACATAAACATGTGTATCCGAGTCTTCTATCAAAAGTTACAGCTATTTATATGAAGTTGTACAAAAACGCTTTCTTTCGCCAAGACAGTGCGTTTCTTACTGATGCATGCATTTGAAGTGGGAACTCGACCGAAATAAAGTAATAGTTTTCATTATGTGAATAACTTGGAAATCTTAGCTCAAACAGCTGCAAAACCTGTTTTCCCAGCACGGGGACCTTGAGTTCTATAAGATAAAGCCATAAACATGTATATCCGAGTCTTCTATCAAAAGTTACAGCTATTTATTTGAAGTTGTACAAAAACGCTTTATTTCGCCAAGACAGTGCGTTTCTTACTGTTGCATGCATTTGAATGGGTAACTCGACCGAAACAAAGTAATAGTTTTCAGTATGTGAATAACTTGGAAATCTTAGCTCAAACAGCTGCAAAACCTGTTTTCCCAGCACAGGGACCTTGAGTTCTATAAGATAAAGCCATAAACATGTGTATCCGAGTCTTCTATCAAAAGTTACAGCTATTTATATGAAGTTGTACAAAAACGCTTTATTTCGCCAAGACAGTGCGTTTCTTACTGTTGCATGCATTTGAATGGGTAACTCGACCGAAACAAAGTAATAGTTTTCATTATGTGAATAACTTGGAAATCTTAGCTCAAACAGCTGCAAAACCTGTTTTCCCAGCACGGGGACCTTGAGTTCTATAAGATAAAGCCATAAACATGTGTATCCGAGTCTTCTATCAAAAGTTACAGCTATTTATATGAAGTTGTACAAAAACGCTTTCTTTCGCCAAGACAGTGCGTTTCTTACTGATGCATGCATTTGAAGTGGGAACTCGACCGAAATAAAGTAATAGTTTTCATTATGTGAATAACTTGGAAATCTTAGCTCAAACAGCTGCAAAACCTGTTTTCCCAGCACGGGGACCTTGAGTTCTATAAGATAAAGCCATAAACATGTATATCCGAGTCTTCTATCAAAAGTTACAGCTATTTATTTGAAGTTGTACAAAAACGCTTTATTTCGCCAAGACAGTGCGTTTCTTACTGTTGCATGCATTTGAATGGGTAACTCGACCGAAACAAAGTAATAGTTTTCAGTATGTGAATAACTTGGAAATCTTAGCTCAAACAGCTGCAAAACCTGTTTTCCCAGCACAGGGACCTTGAGTTCTATAAGATAAAGCCATAAACATGTGTATCCGAGTCTTCTATCAAAAGTTACAGCTATTTATATGAAGTTGTACAAAAACGCTTTCTTTCGCCAAGACAGTGCGTTTCTCACTGTTACATGCATTTGAATGGGTAACTCGACCAAAACAAAGTATAGGTTTTCATTATGTGAATAATTTTAAAATCTTAGCTCAAACAGCTGCAAAACCTGTTTTCCCAGCACGGGGACCTTGAGTTCTACAGGATAAAGCCATAAACATGTGTATCCGAGTCTTCTATCAAAAGTTACAGCTATTTATATGAAGTTGTACGAAAATGCTTTCTTTCGCCAAGACAGTGCGTTTCTTATTGTTGCATGCATTTGAAGTGGGAACTCGACCGAAACAAAGTAATAGTTTTCATTATGTGAATAACTTGGAAATCTTAGCTCAAACAGCTGCAAAACCTGTTTTCCCAGCACAGGGACCTTGAGTTCTATAAGATAAAGCCATAAACATGTGTATCCGAGTCTTCTATCAAAAGTTACAGCTATTTATATGAAGTTGTACGAAAACGCTTTCTTTCGCCAAGACAGTGCGTTTCTTACTGATGCATGCATTTGAAGTGGGAACTCGACCGAAATAAAGTAATAGTTTTCATTATGTGAATAACTTGGAAATCTTAGCTCAAACAGCTGCAAAACCTGTTTTCCCAGCACGGGGACCTTGAGTTCTATAAGATAAAGCCATAAACATGTATATCCGAGTCTTCTATCAAAAGTTACAGCTATTTATTTGAAGTTGTACAAAAACGCTTTATTTCGCCAAGACAGTGCGTTTCTTACTGTTGCATGCATTTGAATGGGTAACTCGACCGAAACAAAGTAATAGTTTTCAGTATGTGAATAACTTGGAAATCTTAGCTCAAACAGCTGCAAAACCTGTTTTCCCAGCACAGGGACCTTGAGTTCTATAAGATAAAGCCATAAACATGTGTATCCGAGTCTTCTATCAAAAGTTACAGCTATTTATATGAAGTTGTACAAAAACGCTTTCTTTCGCCAAGACAGTGCGTTTCTCACTGTTACATGCATTTGAATGGGTAACTCGACCAAAACAAAGTATAGGTTTTCATTATGTGAATAATTTTAAAATCTTAGCTCAAACAGCTGCAAAACCTGTTTTCCCAGCACGGGGACCTTGAGTTCTACAGGATAAAGCCATAAACATGTGTATCCGAGTCTTCTATCAAAAGTTACAGCTATTTATATGAAGTTGTACAAAAACGCTTTATTTCGCCAAGACAGTGTGTTTCTCACTGTTACATGCATTTGAATGGGGAACTCGACCAAAACAAAGTATAGGTTTTCATTATGTGAATAATTTTAAAATCTTAGCTCAAACAGCTGCAAAACCTGTTTTCCCAGCACGGGGACCTTGAGTTCTACAGGATAAAGCCATAAACATGTGTATCCGAGTCTTCTATCAAAAGTTACAGCTATTTATATGAAGTTGTACGAAAATGCTTTCTTTCGCCAAGACAGTGCGTTTCTTACTGTTGCATGCATTTGAAGTGGGAACTCGACCGAAACAAAGTAATAGTTTTCATTATGTGAATAACTTGGAAATCTTAGCTCAAACAGCTGCAAAACCTGTTTTCCCAGCACAGGGACCTTGAGTTCTATAAGATAAAGCCATAAACATGTGTATCCGAGTCTTCTATCAAAAGTTACAGCTATTTATATGAAGTTGTACGAAAACGCTTTCTTTCGCCAAGACAGTGCGTTTCTTACTGATGCATGCATTTGAAGTGGGAACTCGACCGAAATAAAGTAATAGTTTTCATTATGTGAATAACTTGGAAATCTTAGCTCAAACAGCTGCAAAACCTGTTTTCCCAGCACGGGGACCTTGAGTTCTATAAGATAAAGCCATAAACATGTATATCCGAGTCTTCTATCAAAAGTTACAGCTATTTATTTGAAGTTGTACAAAAACGCTTTATTTCGCCAAGACAGTGCGTTTCTTACTGTTGCATGCATTTGAATGGGTAACTCGACCGAAACAAAGTAATAGTTTTCAGTATGTGAATAACTTGGAAATCTTAGCTCAAACAGCTGCAAAACCTGTTTTCCCAGCACAGGGACCTTGAGTTCTATAAGATAAAGCCATAAACATGTGTATCCGAGTCTTCTATCAAAAGTTACAGCTATTTATATGAAGTTGTACAAAAACGCTTTCTTTCGCCAAGACAGTGCGTTTCTCACTGTTACATGCATTTGAATGGGTAACTCGACCAAAACAAAGTATAGGTTTTCATTATGTGAATAATTTTAAAATCTTAGCTCAAACAGCTGCAAAACCTGTTTTCCCAGCACGGGGACCTTGAGTTCTACAGGATAAAGCCATAAACATGTGTATCCGAGTCTTCTATCAAAAGTTACAGCTATTTATATGAAGTTGTACAAAAACGCTTTATTTCGCCAAGACAGTGTGTTTCTCACTGTTACATGCATTTGAATGGGGAACTCGACCAAAACAAAGTATAGGTTTTCATTATGTGAATAATTTTAAAATCTTAGCTCAAACAGCTGCAAAACCTGTTTTCCCAGCACAGGGACCTTGAGTTCTATAAGATAAAGCCATAAACATGTGTATCCGAGTCTTCTATCAAAAGTTACAGCTATTTATATGAAGTTGTACAAAAACGCTTTCTTTCGCCAAGACAGTGCGTTTCTCACTGTTACATGCATTTGAAGTGGGAACTCGACCGAAACAAAGTATAGGTTTTCATTATGTGAATAACTTGGAAATCTTAGCTCAAACAGCTGCAAAACCTGTTTTCCCAGCACGGGGACCTTGAGTTCTACAGGATAAAGCCATAAACATGTGTATCCGAGTCTTCTATCAAAAGTTACAGCTATTTATATGAAGTTGTACAAAAACGCTTTATTTTGCCAAGACAGTGTGTTTCTCACTGTTACATGCATTTGAATGGGGAACTCGACCGAAACAAAGTAATAGTTTTCATTATGTGAATAACTTGGAAATCTTAGCTCAAACAGCTGCAAAACCTGTTTTCCCAGCACGGGGACCTTGAGTTCTATAAGATAAAGCCATAAACATGTGTATCCGAGTCTTCTATCAAAAGTTACAGCTATTTATATGAAGTTGTACAAAAACGCTTTCTTTCGCCAAGACAGTGCGTTTCTCACTGTTACATGCATTTGAATGGGGAACTCGACCGAAACAAAGTATAGGTTTTCATTATGTGAATAACTTGGAAATCTTAGCTCAAACAGCTGCAAAACCTGTTTGCCCAGCACGGAGACCTTGAGTTCTATAAGATAAAGCCATAAACATGTGTATCCGAGTCTTCTATCAAAAGTTACAGCTATTTATATGAAGTTGTACAAAAACGCTTTCTTTCGCCAAGACAGTGCGTTTCTCACTGTTACATGCATTTGAAGTGGGAACTCGACCGAAACAAAGTATAGGTTTTCATTATGTGAATAACTTGGAAATCTTAGCTCAAACAGCTGCAAAACCTGTTTTCCCAGCACGGGGACCTTGAGTTCTACAGGATAAAGCCATAAACATGTGTATCCGAGTCTTCTATCAAAAGTTACAGCTATTTATATGAAGTTGTACAAAAACGCTTTATTTTGCCAAGACAGTGTGTTTCTCACTGTTACATGCATTTGAATGGGGAACTCGACCGAAACAAAGTAATAGTTTTCATTATGTGAATAACTTGGAAATCTTAGCTCAAACAGCTGCAAAACCTGTTTTCCCAGCACGGGGACCTTGAGTTCTATAAGATAAAGACATAAACATGTGTATCCGAGTCTTCTATCAAAAGTTACAGCTATTTATATGAAGTTGTACAAAAACGCTTTCTTTCGCCAAGACAGTGCGTTTCTTACTGATGCATGCATTTGAAGTGGGAACTCGACCGAAATAAAGTAATAGTTTTCATTATGTGAATAACTTGGAAATCTTAGCTCAAACAGCTGCAAAACCTGTTTTCCCAGCACGGGGACCTTGAGTTCTATAAGATAAAGCCATAAACATGTATATCCGAGTCTTCTATCAAAAGTTACAGCTATTTATTTGAAGTTGTACAAAAACGCTTTATTTCGCCAAGACAGTGCGTTTCTTACTGTTGCATGCATTTGAATGGGTAACTCGACCGAAACAAAGTAATAGTTTTCAGTATGTGAATAACTTGGAAATCTTAGCTCAAACAGCTGCAAAACCTGTTTTCCCAGCACAGGGACCTTGAGTTCTATAAGATAAAGCCATAAACATGTGTATCCGAGTCTTCTATCAAAAGTTACAGCTATTTATATGAAGTTGTACAAAAACGCTTTATTTCGCCAAGACAGTGCGTTTCTTACTGTTGCATGCATTTGAATGGGTAACTCGACCGAAACAAAGTAATAGTTTTCATTATGTGAATAACTTGGAAATCTTAGCTCAAACAGCTGCAAAACCTGTTTTCCCAGCACGGGGACCTTGAGTTCTATAAGATAAAGCCATAAACATGTGTATCCGAGTCTTCTATCAAAAGTTACAGCTATTTATATGAAGTTGTACAAAAACGCTTTCTTTCGCCAAGACAGTGCGTTTCTTACTGATGCATGCATTTGAAGTGGGAACTCGACCGAAATAAAGTAATAGTTTTCATTATGTGAATAACTTGGAAATCTTAGCTCAAACAGCTGCAAAACCTGTTTTCCCAGCACGGGGACCTTGAGTTCTATAAGATAAAGCCATAAACATGTATATCCGAGTCTTCTATCAAAAGTTACAGCTATTTATTTGAAGTTGTACAAAAACGCTTTATTTCGCCAAGACAGTGCGTTTCTTACTGTTGCATGCATTTGAATGGGTAACTCGACCGAAACAAAGTAATAGTTTTCAGTATGTGAATAACTTGGAAATCTTAGCTCAAACAGCTGCAAAACCTGTTTTCCCAGCACAGGGACCTTGAGTTCTATAAGATAAAGCCATAAACATGTGTATCCGAGTCTTCTATCAAAAGTTACAGCTATTTATATGAAGTTGTACAAAAACGCTTTCTTTCGCCAAGACAGTGCGTTTCTCACTGTTACATGCATTTGAATGGGTAACTCGACCAAAACAAAGTATAGGTTTTCATTATGTGAATAATTTTAAAATCTTAGCTCAAACAGCTGCAAAACCTGTTTTCCCAGCACGGGGACCTTGAGTTCTACAGGATAAAGCCATAAACATGTGTATCCGAGTCTTCTATCAAAAGTTACAGCTATTTATATGAAGTTGTACGAAAATGCTTTCTTTCGCCAAGACAGTGCGTTTCTTATTGTTGCATGCATTTGAAGTGGGAACTCGACCGAAACAAAGTAATAGTTTTCATTATGTGAATAACTTGGAAATCTTAGCTCAAACAGCTGCAAAACCTGTTTTCCCAGCACAGGGACCTTGAGTTCTATAAGATAAAGCCATAAACATGTGTATCCGAGTCTTCTATCAAAAGTTACAGCTATTTATATGAAGTTGTACAAAAACGCTTTATTTTGCCAAGACAGTGTGTTTCTCACTGTTACATGCATTTGAATGGGGAACTCGACCGAAACAAAGTAATAGTTTTCATTATGTGAATAACTTGGAAATCTTAGCTCAAACAGCTGCAAAACCTGTTTTCCCAGCACGGGGACCTTGAGTTCTATAAGATAAAGCCATAAACATGTGTATCCGAGTCTTCTATCAAAAGTTACAGCTATTTATATGAAGTTGTACAAAAACGCTTTATTTTGCCAAGACAGTGTGTTTCTCACTGTTACATGCATTTGAATGGGGAACTCGACCGAAACAAAGTAATAGTTTTCATTATGTGAATAACTTGGAAATCTTAGCTCAAACAGCTGCAAAACCTGTTTTCCCAGCACGGGGACCTTGAGTTCTATAAGATAAAGCCATAAACATGTGTATCCGAGTCTTCTATCAAAAGTTACAGCTATTTATATGAAGTTGTACAAAAACGCTTTCTTTCGCCAAGACAGTGCGTTTCTCACTGTTACATGCATTTGAAGTGGGAACTCGACCGAAACAAAGTATAGGTTTTCATTATGTGAATAACTTGGAAATCTTAGCTCAAACAGCTGCAAAACCTGTTTTCCCAGCACAGGGACCTTGAGTTCTATAAGATAAAGCCATAAACATGTGTATCCGAGTCTTCTATCAAAAGTTACAGCTATTTATATGAAGTTGTACAAAAACGCTTTATTTTGCCAAGACAGTGTGTTTCTCACTGTTACATGCATTTGAATGGGGAACTCGACCGAAACAAAGTAATAGTTTTCATTATGTGAATAACTTGGAAATCTTAGCTCAAACAGCTGCAAAACCTGTTTTCCCAGCACGGGGACCTTGAGTTCTATAAGATAAAGCCATAAACATGTGTATCCGAGTCTTCTATCAAAAGTTACAGCTATTTATATGAAGTTGTACAAAAACGCTTTCTTTCGCCAAGACAGTGCGTTTCTCACTGTTACATGCATTTGAATGGGGAACTCGACCGAAACAAAGTATAGGTTTTCATTATGTGAATAACTTGGAAATCTTAGCTCAAACAGCTGCAAAACCTGTTTGCCCAGCACGGAGACCTTGAGTTCTATAAGATAAAGCCATAAACATGTGTATCCGAGTCTTCTATCAAAAGTTACAGCTATTTATATGAAGTTGTACAAAAACGCTTTCTTTCGCCAAGACAGTGCGTTTCTCACTGTTACATGCATTTGAAGTGGGAACTCGACCGAAACAAAGTATAGGTTTTCATTATGTGAATAACTTGGAAATCTTAGCTCAAACAGCTGCAAAACCTGTTTTCCCAGCACGGGGACCTTGAGTTCTATAAGATAAAGCCATAAACATGTATATCCGAGTCTTCTATCAAAAGTTACAGCTATTTATTTGAAGTTGTACAAAAACGCTTTATTTCGCCAAGACAGTGCGTTTCTTACTGTTGCATGCATTTGAATGGGTAACTCGACCGAAACAAAGTAATAGTTTTCAGTATGTGAATAACTTGGAAATCTTAGCTCAAACAGCTGCAAAACCTGTTTTCCCAGCACAGGGACCTTGAGTTCTATAAGATAAAGCCATAAACATGTGTATCCGAGTCTTCTATCAAAAGTTACAGCTATTTATATGAAGTTGTACAAAAACGCTTTCTTTCGCCAAGACAGTGCGTTTCTCACTGTTACATGCATTTGAATGGGTAACTCGACCAAAACAAAGTATAGGTTTTCATTATGTGAATAATTTTAAAATCTTAGCTCAAACAGCTGCAAAACCTGTTTTCCCAGCACGGGGACCTTGAGTTCTACAGGATAAAGCCATAAACATGTGTATCCGAGTCTTCTATCAAAAGTTACAGCTATTTATATGAAGTTGTACAAAAACGCTTTATTTCGCCAAGACAGTGTGTTTCTCACTGTTACATGCATTTGAATGGGGAACTCGACCAAAACAAAGTATAGGTTTTCATTATGTGAATAATTTTAAAATCTTAGCTCAAACAGCTGCAAAACCTGTTTTCCCAGCACGGGGACCTTGAGTTCTACAGGATAAAGCCATAAACATGTGTATCCGAGTCTTCTATCAAAAGTTACAGCTATTTATATGAAGTTGTACGAAAATGCTTTCTTTCGCCAAGACAGTGCGTTTCTTACTGTTGCATGCATTTGAAGTGGGAACTCGACCGAAACAAAGTATAGGTTTTCATTATGTGAATAACTTGGAAATCTTAGCTCAAACAGCTGCAAAACCTGTTTTCCCAGCACAGGGACCTTGAGTTCTATAAGATAAAGCCATAAACATGTGTATCCGAGTCTTCTATCAAAAGTTACAGCTATTTATATGAAGTTGTACAAAAACGCTTTCTTTCGCCAAGACAGTGCGTTTCTCACTGTTACATGCATTTGAAGTGGGAACTCGACCGAAACAAAGTATAGGTTTTCATTATGTGAATAACTTGGAAATCTTAGCTCAAACAGCTGCAAAACCTGTTTTCCCAGCACGGGGACCTTGAGTTCTACAGGATAAAGCCATAAACATGTGTATCCGAGTCTTCTATCAAAAGTTACAGCTATTTATATGAAGTTGTACAAAAACGCTTTATTTTGCCAAGACAGTGTGTTTCTCACTGTTACATGCATTTGAATGGGGAACTCGACCGAAACAAAGTAATAGTTTTCATTATGTGAATAACTTGGAAATCTTAGCTCAAACAGCTGCAAAACCTGTTTTCCCAGCACGGGGACCTTGAGTTCTATAAGATAAAGCCATAAACATGTGTATCCGAGTCTTCTATCAAAAGTTACAGCTATTTATATGAAGTTGTACAAAAACGCTTTCTTTCGCCAAGACAGTGCGTTTCTCACTGTTACATGCATTTGAATGGGGAACTCGACCGAAACAAAGTATAGGTTTTCATTATGTGAATAACTTGGAAATCTTAGCTCAAACAGCTGCAAAACCTGTTTGCCCAGCACGGAGACCTTGAGTTCTATAAGATAAAGCCATAAACATGTGTATCCGAGTCTTCTATCAAAAGTTACAGCTATTTATATGAAGTTGTACAAAAACGCTTTCTTTCGCCAAGACAGTGCGTTTCTCACTGTTACATGCATTTGAAGTGGGAACTCGACCGAAACAAAGTATAGGTTTTCATTATGTGAATAACTTGGAAATCTTAGCTCAAACAGCTGCAAAACCTGTTTTCCCAGCACGGGGACCTTGAGTTCTACAGGATAAAGCCATAAACATGTGTATCCGAGTCTTCTATCAAAAGTTACAGCTATTTATATGAAGTTGTACAAAAACGCTTTATTTTGCCAAGACAGTGTGTTTCTCACTGTTACATGCATTTGAATGGGGAACTCGACCGAAACAAAGTAATAGTTTTCATTATGTGAATAACTTGGAAATCTTAGCTCAAACAGCTGCAAAACCTGTTTTCCCAGCACGGGGACCTTGAGTTCTATAAGATAAAGACATAAACATGTGTATCCGAGTCTTCTATCAAAAGTTACAGCTATTTATATGAAGTTGTACAAAAACGCTTTCTTTCGCCAAGACAGTGCGTTTCTTACTGATGCATGCATTTGAAGTGGGAACTCGACCGAAATAAAGTAATAGTTTTCATTATGTGAATAACTTGGAAATCTTAGCTCAAACAGCTGCAAAACCTGTTTTCCCAGCACGGGGACCTTGAGTTCTATAAGATAAAGCCATAAACATGTATATCCGAGTCTTCTATCAAAAGTTACAGCTATTTATTTGAAGTTGTACAAAAACGCTTTATTTCGCCAAGACAGTGCGTTTCTTACTGTTGCATGCATTTGAATGGGTAACTCGACCGAAACAAAGTAATAGTTTTCAGTATGTGAATAACTTGGAAATCTTAGCTCAAACAGCTGCAAAACCTGTTTTCCCAGCACAGGGACCTTGAGTTCTATAAGATAAAGCCATAAACATGTGTATCCGAGTCTTCTATCAAAAGTTACAGCTATTTATATGAAGTTGTACAAAAACGCTTTATTTCGCCAAGACAGTGCGTTTCTTACTGTTGCATGCATTTGAATGGGTAACTCGACCGAAACAAAGTAATAGTTTTCATTATGTGAATAACTTGGAAATCTTAGCTCAAACAGCTGCAAAACCTGTTTTCCCAGCACGGGGACCTTGAGTTCTATAAGATAAAGCCATAAACATGTGTATCCGAGTCTTCTATCAAAAGTTACAGCTATTTATATGAAGTTGTACAAAAACGCTTTCTTTCGCCAAGACAGTGCGTTTCTTACTGATGCATGCATTTGAAGTGGGAACTCGACCGAAATAAAGTAATAGTTTTCATTATGTGAATAACTTGGAAATCTTAGCTCAAACAGCTGCAAAACCTGTTTTCCCAGCACGGGGACCTTGAGTTCTATAAGATAAAGCCATAAACATGTATATCCGAGTCTTCTATCAAAAGTTACAGCTATTTATTTGAAGTTGTACAAAAACGCTTTATTTCGCCAAGACAGTGCGTTTCTTACTGTTGCATGCATTTGAATGGGTAACTCGACCGAAACAAAGTAATAGTTTTCAGTATGTGAATAACTTGGAAATCTTAGCTCAAACAGCTGCAAAACCTGTTTTCCCAGCACAGGGACCTTGAGTTCTATAAGATAAAGCCATAAACATGTGTATCCGAGTCTTCTATCAAAAGTTACAGCTATTTATATGAAGTTGTACAAAAACGCTTTCTTTCGCCAAGACAGTGCGTTTCTCACTGTTACATGCATTTGAATGGGTAACTCGACCAAAACAAAGTATAGGTTTTCATTATGTGAATAATTTTAAAATCTTAGCTCAAACAGCTGCAAAACCTGTTTTCCCAGCACGGGGACCTTGAGTTCTACAGGATAAAGCCATAAACATGTGTATCCGAGTCTTCTATCAAAAGTTACAGCTATTTATATGAAGTTGTACGAAAATGCTTTCTTTCGCCAAGACAGTGCGTTTCTTATTGTTGCATGCATTTGAAGTGGGAACTCGACCGAAACAAAGTAATAGTTTTCATTATGTGAATAACTTGGAAATCTTAGCTCAAACAGCTGCAAAACCTGTTTTCCCAGCACAGGGACCTTGAGTTCTATAAGATAAAGCCATAAACATGTGTATCCGAGTCTTCTATCAAAAGTTACAGCTATTTATATGAAGTTGTACGAAAATGCTTTCTTTCGCCAAGACATTGCGTTTCTTACTGTTGCATGCATTTGAAGTGGGAACTCGACCGAAATAAAGTAATAGTTTTCATTATGTGAATAACTTGGAAATCTTAGCTCAAACAGCTGCAAAACCTGTTTTCCCAGCACGGGGACCTTGAGTTCTATAAGATAAAGCCATAAACATGTATATCCGAGTCTTCTATCAAAAGTTACAGCTATTTATATGAAGTTGTACAAAAACGCTTTATTTCGCCAAGACAGTGCGTTTCTTACTGTTGCATGCATTTGAATGGGTAACTCGACCGAAACAAAGTAATAGTTTTCAGTATGTGAATAACTTGGAAATCTTAGCTCAAACAGCTGCAAAACCTGTTTTCCCAGCACAGGGACCTTGAGTTCTATAAGATAAAGCCATAAACATGTGTATCCGAGTCTTCTATCAAAAGTTACAGCTATTTATATGAAGTTGTACAAAAACGCTTTCTTTCGCCAAGACAGTGCGTTTCTCACTGTTACATGCATTTGAATGGGTAACTCGACCAAAACAAAGTATAGGTTTTCATTATGTGAATAATTTTAAAATCTTAGCTCAAACAGCTGCAAAACCTGTTTTCCCAGCACGGGGACCTTGAGTTCTACAGGATAAAGCCATAAACATGTGTATCCGAGTCTTCTATCAAAAGTTACAGCTATTTATATGAAGTTGTACGAAAATGCTTTCTTTCGCCAAGACAGTGCGTTTCTTACTGTTGCATGCATTTGAAGTGGGAACTCGACCGAAACAAAGTAATAGTTTTCATTATGTGAATAACTTGGAAATCTTAGCTCAAACAGCTGCAAAACCTGTTTTCCCAGCACAGGGACCTTGAGTTCTATAAGATAAAGCCATAAACATGTGTATCCGAGTCTTCTATCAAAAGTTACAGCTATTTATATGAAGTTGTACAAAAACGCTTTCTTTCGCCAAGACAGTGCGTTTCTCACTGTTACATGCATTTGAAGTGGGAACTCGACCGAAACAAAGTATAGGTTTTCATTATGTGAATAACTTGGAAATCTTAGCTCAAACAGCTGCAAAACCTGTTTTCCCAGCACGGGGACCTTGAGTTCTACAGGATAAAGCCATAAACATGTGTATCCGAGTCTTCTATCAAAAGTTACAGCTATTTATATGAAGTTGTACAAAAACGCTTTATTTTGCCAAGACAGTGTGTTTCTCACTGTTACATGCATTTGAATGGGGAACTCGACCGAAACAAAGTAATAGTTTTCATTATGTGAATAACTTGGAAATCTTAGCTCAAACAGCTGCAAAACCTGTTTTCCCAGCACGGGGACCTTGAGTTCTATAAGATAAAGACATAAACATGTGTATCCGAGTCTTCTATCAAAAGTTACAGCTATTTATATGAAGTTGTACAAAAACGCTTTCTTTCGCCAAGACAGTGCGTTTCTTACTGATGCATGCATTTGAAGTGGGAACTCGACCGAAATAAAGTAATAGTTTTCATTATGTGAATAACTTGGAAATCTTAGCTCAAACAGCTGCAAAACCTGTTTTCCCAGCACGGGGACCTTGAGTTCTATAAGATAAAGCCATAAACATGTATATCCGAGTCTTCTATCAAAAGTTACAGCTATTTATTTGAAGTTGTACAAAAACGCTTTATTTCGCCAAGACAGTGCGTTTCTTACTGTTGCATGCATTTGAATGGGTAACTCGACCGAAACAAAGTAATAGTTTTCAGTATGTGAATAACTTGGAAATCTTAGCTCAAACAGCTGCAAAACCTGTTTTCCCAGCACAGGGACCTTGAGTTCTATAAGATAAAGCCATAAACATGTGTATCCGAGTCTTCTATCAAAAGTTACAGCTATTTATATGAAGTTGTACAAAAACGCTTTATTTCGCCAAGACAGTGCGTTTCTTACTGTTGCATGCATTTGAATGGGTAACTCGACCGAAACAAAGTAATAGTTTTCAGTATGTGAATAATTTTAAAATCTTAGCTCAAACAGCTGCAAAACCTGTTTTCCCAGCACGGGGACCTTGAGTTCTACAGGATAAAGCCATAAACATGTGTATCCGAGTCTTCTATCAAAAGTTACAGCTATTTATATGAAGTTGTACGAAAATGCTTTCTTTCGCCAAGACAGTGCGTTTCTTACTGTTGCATGCATTTGAAGTGGGAACTCGACCGAAACAAAGTAATAGTTTTCATTATGTGAATAACTTGGAAATCTTAGCTCAAACAGCTGCAAAACCTGTTTTCCCAGCACAGGGACCTTGAGTTCTATAAGATAAAGCCATAAACATGTGTATCCGAGTCTTCTATCAAAAGTTACAGCTATTTATATGAAGTTGTACAAAAACGCTTTCTTTCGCCAAGACAGTGCGTTTCTCACTGTTACATGCATTTGAAGTGGGAACTCGACCGAAACAAAGTATAGGTTTTCATTATGTGAATAACTTGGAAATCTTAGCTCAAACAGCTGCAAAACCTGTTTTCCCAGCACGGGGACCTTGAGTTCTACAGGATAAAGCCATAAGCATGTGTATCCGAGTCTTCTATCAAAAGTTACAGCTATTTATATGAAGTTGTACAAAAACGCTTTATTTTGCCAAGACAGTGTGTTTCTCACTGTTACATGCATTTGAATGGGGAACTCGACCGAAACAAAGTAATAGTTTTCATTATGTGAATAACTTGGAAATCTTAGCTCAAACAGCTGCAAAACCTGTTTTCCCAGCACGGGGACCTTGAGTTCTATAAGATAAAGCCATAAACATGTGTATCCGAGTCTTCTATCAAAAGTTACAGCTATTTATATGAAGTTGTACAAAAACGCTTTCTTTCGCCAAGACAGTGCGTTTCTTACTGATGCATGCATTTGAAGTGGGAACTCGACCGAAATAAAGTAATAGTTTTCATTATGTGAATAACTTGGAAATCTTAGCTCAAACAGCTGCAAAACCTGTTTTCCCAGCACGGGGACCTTGAGTTCTATAAGATAAAGCCATAAACATGTATATCCGAGTCTTCTATCAAAAGTTACAGCTATTTATTTGAAGTTGTACAAAAACGCTTTATTTCGCCAAGACAGTGCGTTTCTTACTGTTGCATGCATTTGAATGGGTAACTCGACCGAAACAAAGTAATAGTTTTCAGTATGTGAATAACTTGGAAATCTTAGCTCAAACAGCTGCAAAACCTGTTTTCCCAGCACAGGGACCTTGAGTTCTATAAGATAAAGCCATAAACATGTGTATCCGAGTCTTCTATCAAAAGTTACAGCTATTTATATGAAGTTGTACAAAAACGCTTTCTTTCGCCAAGACAGTGCGTTTCTCACTGTTACATGCATTTGAATGGGTAACTCGACCAAAACAAAGTATAGGTTTTCATTATGTGAATAATTTTAAAATCTTAGCTCAAACAGCTGCAAAACCTGTTTTCCCAGCACGGGGACCTTGAGTTCTACAGGATAAAGCCATAAACATGTGTATCCGAGTCTTCTATCAAAAGTTACAGCTATTTATATGAAGTTGTACGAAAATGCTTTCTTTCGCCAAGACAGTGCGTTTCTTATTGTTGCATGCATTTGAAGTGGGAACTCGACCGAAACAAAGTAATAGTTTTCATTATGTGAATAACTTGGAAATCTTAGCTCAAACAGCTGCAAAACCTGTTTTCCCAGCACAGGGACCTTGAGTTCTATAAGATAAAGCCATAAACATGTGTATCCGAGTCTTCTATCAAAAGTTACAGCTATTTATATGAAGTTGTACGAAAATGCTTTCTTTCGCCAAGACATTGCGTTTCTTACTGTTGCATGCATTTGAAGTGGGAACTCGACCGAAATAAAGTAATAGTTTTCATTATGTGAATAACTTGGAAATCTTAGCTCAAACAGCTGCAAAACCTGTTTTCCCAGCACAGGGACCTTGAGTTCTATAAGATAAAGCCATAAACATGTGTATCCGAGTCTTCTATCAAAAGTTACAGCTATTTATATGAAGTTGTACAAAAACGCTTTCTTTCGCCAAGACAGTGCGTTTCTTACGATTACATGCATTTGAATGGGGAACTCGACCGAAACAAAGTATAGGTTTTCATTATGTGAATAACTTGGAAATCTTAGCTCAAACAGCTGCAAAACCTGTTTTCCCAGCACAGGGACCTTGAGTTCTATAAGATAAAGCCATAAACATGTGTATCCGAGTCTTCTATCAAAAGTTACAGCTATTTATATGAAGTTGTACAAAAACGCTTTCTTTCGCCAAGACAGTGCGTTTCTTACTGATGCATGCATTTGAAGTGGGAACTCGACCGAAATAAAGTAATAGTTTTCATTATGTGAATAACTTGGAAATCTTAGCTCAAACAGCTGCAAAACCTGTTTTCCCAGCACGGGGACCTTGAGTTCTATAAGATAAAGCCATAAACATGTATATCCGAGTCTTCTATCAAAAGTTACAGCTATTTATATGAAGTTGTACAAAAACGCTTTATTTCGCCAAGACAGTGCGTTTCTTACTGTTGCATGCATTTGAATGGGTAACTCGACCGAAACAAAGTAATAGTTTTCAGTATGTGAATAACTTGGAAATCTTAGCTCAAACAGCTGCAAAACCTGTTTTCCCAGCACAGGGACCTTGAGTTCTATAAGATAAAGCCATAAACATGTGTATCCGAGTCTTCTATCAAAAGTTACAGCTATTTATATGAAGTTGTACAAAAACGCTTTCTTTCGCCAAGACAGTGCGTTTCTCACTGTTACATGCATTTGAATGGGTAACTCGACCAAAACAAAGTATAGGTTTTCATTATGTGAATAATTTTAAAATCTTAGCTCAAACAGCTGCAAAACCTGTTTTCCCAGCACGGGGACCTTGAGTTCTACAGGATAAAGCCATAAACATGTGTATCCGAGTCTTCTATCAAAAGTTACAGCTATTTATATGAAGTTGTACGAAAATGCTTTCTTTCGCCAAGACAGTGCGTTTCTTACTGTTGCATGCATTTGAAGTGGGAACTCGACCGAAACAAAGTAATAGTTTTCATTATGTGAATAACTTGGAAATCTTAGCTCAAACAGCTGCAAAACCTGTTTTCCCAGCACAGGGACCTTGAGTTCTATAAGATAAAGCCATAAACATGTGTATCCGAGTCTTCTATCAAAAGTTACAGCTATTTATATGAAGTTGTACAAAAACGCTTTCTTTCGCCAAGACAGTGCGTTTCTCACTGTTACATGCATTTGAAGTGGGAACTCGACCGAAACAAAGTATAGGTTTTCATTATGTGAATAACTTGGAAATCTTAGCTCAAACAGCTGCAAAACCTGTTTTCCCAGCACGGGGACCTTGAGTTCTACAGGATAAAGCCATAAACATGTGTATCCGAGTCTTCTATCAAAAGTTACAGCTATTTATATGAAGTTGTACAAAAACGCTTTATTTTGCCAAGACAGTGTGTTTCTCACTGTTACATGCATTTGAATGGGGAACTCGACCGAAACAAAGTAATAGTTTTCATTATGTGAATAACTTGGAAATCTTAGCTCAAACAGCTGCAAAACCTGTTTTCCCAGCACGGGGACCTTGAGTTCTATAAGATAAAGACATAAACATGTGTATCCGAGTCTTCTATCAAAAGTTACAGCTATTTATATGAAGTTGTACAAAAACGCTTTCTTTCGCCAAGACAGTGCGTTTCTTACTGATGCATGCATTTGAAGTGGGAACTCGACCGAAATAAAGTAATAGTTTTCATTATGTGAATAACTTGGAAATCTTAGCTCAAACAGCTGCAAAACCTGTTTTCCCAGCACGGGGACCTTGAGTTCTATAAGATAAAGCCATAAACATGTATATCCGAGTCTTCTATCAAAAGTTACAGCTATTTATTTGAAGTTGTACAAAAACGCTTTATTTCGCCAAGACAGTGCGTTTCTTACTGTTGCATGCATTTGAATGGGTAACTCGACCGAAACAAAGTAATAGTTTTCAGTATGTGAATAACTTGGAAATCTTAGCTCAAACAGCTGCAAAACCTGTTTTCCCAGCACAGGGACCTTGAGTTCTATAAGATAAAGCCATAAACATGTGTATCCGAGTCTTCTATCAAAAGTTACAGCTATTTATATGAAGTTGTACAAAAACGCTTTCTTTCGCCAAGACAGTGCGTTTCTCACTGTTACATGCATTTGAATGGGTAACTCGACCAAAACAAAGTATAGGTTTTCATTATGTGAATAATTTTAAAATCTTAGCTCAAACAGCTGCAAAACCTGTTTTCCCAGCACGGGGACCTTGAGTTCTACAGGATAAAGCCATAAACATGTGTATCCGAGTCTTCTATCAAAAGTTACAGCTATTTATATGAAGTTGTACGAAAATGCTTTCTTTCGCCAAGACAGTGCGTTTCTTATTGTTGCATGCATTTGAAGTGGGAACTCGACCGAAACAAAGTAATAGTTTTCATTATGTGAATAACTTGGAAATCTTAGCTCAAACAGCTGCAAAACCTGTTTTCCCAGCACAGGGACCTTGAGTTCTATAAGATAAAGCCATAAACATGTGTATCCGAGTCTTCTATCAAAAGTTACAGCTATTTATATGAAGTTGTACGAAAATGCTTTCTTTCGCCAAGACAGTGTGTTTCTTACTGTTGCATGCATTTGAAGTGGGAACTCGACCGAAACAAAGTAATAGTTTTCATTATGTGAATAACTTGGAAATCTTAGCTCAAACAGCTGCAAAACCTGTTTTCCCAGCACAGGGACCTTGAGTTCTAAAGGATAAAGCCATAAACATGTGTATCCGAGTCTTCTATCAAAAGTTACAGCTATTTATATGAAGTTGTACGAAAATGCTTTCTTTCGCCAAGACAGTGCGTTTCTTACTGTTGCATGCATTTGAAGTGGGAACTCGACCGAAACAAAGTAATAGTTTTCATTATGTGAATAACTTGGAAATCTTAGCTCAAACAGCTGCAAAACCTGTTTTTCCAGCACAGGGACCTTGAGTTCTATAAGATAAAGCCATAAACATGTTTGTCTGAGTCTTCTATCAAAAGTTACAGCTATTTATTTGAAGTTGTACAAAAACGCTTTATTTCGCCAAGACAGTGCGTTTCTCACTGTTAGATGCATTTGAATGGGGAACTCGCCCGAAACAAAGTAATAGTTTTCAGTATGTGAATAACTTGGAAATCTTAGCTCAAATGGCTGCAAAACCTGTTTTCCCAGCACGGGGACCTTGAGTTCTACAGGATAAAGCCATAAACATGTGTATCTGAGTCTTCTATCAAAAGTTACAGCTATTTATATGAAGTTGTACGAAAATGCTTTCTTTCGCCAAGACAGTGCGTTTCTTACTGTTGCATGCATTTGAAGTGGGAACTCGACCGAAACAAAGTAATAGTTTTCATTATGTGAATAACTTGGAAATCTTAGCTCAAACAGCTGCAAAACCTGTTTTCCCAGCACAGGGACCTTGAGTTCTATAAGATAAAGCCATAAACATGTGTATCCGAGTCTTCTATCAAAAGTTACAGCTATTTATATGAAGTTGTACAAAAACGCTTTCTTTCGCCAAGACAGTGCGTTTCTCACTGTTACATGCATTTGAATGGGTAACTCGACCAAAACAAAGTATAGGTTTTCATTATGTGAATAATTTTAAAATCTTAGCTCAAACAGCTGCAAAACCTGTTTTCCCAGCACAGGGACCTTGAGTTCTACAGGATAAAGCCATAAACATTTGTATCCGAGTCTTCTATCAAAAGTTACAGCTATTTATATGAAGTTGTACGAAAATGCTTTCTTTCGCCAAGACAGTGCGTTTCTTACTGTTGCATGCATTTGAAGTGGGAACTCGACCGAAACAAAGTAATAGTTTTCATTATGTGAATAACTTGGAAATCTTAGCTCAAACAGCTGCAAAACCTGTTTTTCCAGCACAGGGACCTTGAGTTCTATAAGATAAAGCCATAAACATGTTTGTCTGAGTCTTCTATCAAAAGTTACAGCTATTTATTTGAAGTTGTACAAAAACGCTTTATTTCGCCAAGACAGTGCGTTTCTCACTGTTAGATGCATTTGAATGGGGAACTCGACCAAAACAAAGTAATAGTTTTCAGTATGTGAATAACTTGGAAATCTTAGCTCAAACGGCTGCAAAACCTGTTTTCCCAGCACAGGGACCTTGTGTTCTATAAGATAAAGCCATAAACATGTGTATCCGAGTCTTCTATCAAAAGTTACAGCTATTTATATGAAGTTGTACAAAAACGCTTTCTTTCGCCAAGACAGTGCGTTTCTTACTGTTGCATGCATTTGAAGTGGGAACTCGACCGAAATAAAGTAATAGTTTTCATTATGTGAATAACTTGGAAATCTTAGCTCAAACAGCTGCAAAACCTGTTTTCCCAGCACAGGGACCTTGAGTTCTATAAGATAAAGCCATAAACATGTTTGTCTGAGTCTTCTATCAAAAGTTACAGCTATTTATATGAAGTTGTACAAAAACGCTTTATTTCACCAAGACAGTGCGTTTCTCACTGTTAGATGCATTTGAATGGGGAACTCGCCCGAAACAAAGTAATAGTTTTCAGTATGTGAATAACTTGGAAATCTTAGCTCAAACAGCTGCAAAACCTGTTTTCCCAGCACAGGGACCTTGAGTTCTATAAGATAAAGCCATAAACATGTGTATCCGTGTCTTCTATCAAAAGTTACAGCTATTTATATGAAGTTGTACAAAAACGCTTTCTTTCGCCAAGACAGTGCGTTTCTTACTGTTGCATGCATTTGAAGTGGGAACTCGACCGAAATAAAGTAATAGTTTTCATTATGTGAATAACTTGGAAATCTTAGCTCAAACAGCTGCAAAACCTGTTTTCCCAGCACAGGGACCTTGAGTTCTATAAGATAAAGCCATAAACATGTTTGTCTGAGTCTTCTATCAAAAGTTACAGCTATTTATATGAAGTTGTACAAAAACGCTTTATTTCACCAAGACAGTGCGTTTCTCACTGTTAGATGCATTTGAATGGGGAACTTGCCCGAAACAAAGTAATAGTTTTCAGTATGTGAATAACTTGGAAATCTTAGCTCAAACAGCTGCAAAACCTGTTTTCCCAGCACAGGGACCTTGAGTTCTACAGGATAAAGCCATGAACATGTGTATCCGAGTCTTCTATCAAAAGTTACAGCTATTTATATGAAGTTGTACGAAAATGCTTTCTTTCGCCAAGACAGTGCGTTTCTTACTGTTGCATGCATTTGAAGTGGGAACTCGACCGAAACAAAGTAATAGTTTTCATTATGTGAATAACTTGGAAATCTTAGCTCAAACAGCTGCAAAACCTGTTTTTCCAGCACAGGGACCTTGAGTTCTATAAGATAAAGCCATAAACATGTTTGTCTGAGTCTTCTATCAAAAGTTACAGCTATTTATTTGAAGTTGTACAAAAACGCTTTATTTCGCCAAGACAGTGCGTTTCTCACTGTTAGATGCATTTGAATGGGGAACTCGACCAAAACAAAGTAATAGTTTTCAGTATGTGAATAACTTGGAAATATTAGCTCAAACGGCTGCAAAACCTGTTTTCCCAGCACAGGGACCTTGTGTTCTATAAGATAAAGCCATAAACATGTGTATCCGAGTCTTCTATCAAAAGTTACAGCTATTTATATGAAGTTGTACAAAAACGCTTTCTTTCGCCAAGACAGTGCGTTTCTTACTGTTGCATGCATTTGAAGTGGGAACTCGACCGAAATAAAGTAATAGTTTTCATTATGTGAATAACTTGGAAATCTTAGCTCAAACGGCTGCAAAACCTGTTTTCCCAGCACAGGGACCTTGTGTTCTATAAGATAAAGCCATAAACATGTGTATCCGAGTCTTCTATCAAAAGTTACAGCTATTTATATGAAGTTGTACAAAAACGCTTTCTTTCGCCAAGACAGTGCGTTTCTTACTGTTGCATGCATTTGAAGTGGGAACTCGACCGAAATAAAGTAATAGTTTTCATTATGTGAATAACTTGGAAATCTTAGCTCAAACAGCTGCAAAACCTGTTTTCCCAGCACAGGGACCTTGAGTTCTATAAGATAAAGCCATAAACATGTTTGTCTGAGTCTTCTATCAAAAGTTACAGCTATTTATATGAAGTTGTACAAAAACGCTTTATTTCACCAAGACAGTGCGTTTCTCACTGTTAGATGCATTTGAATGGGGAACTCGCCCGAAACAAAGTAATAGTTTTCAGTATGTGAATAACTTGGAAATCTTAGCTCAAACAGCTGCAAAACCTGTTTTCCCAGCACAGGGACCTTGAGTTCTATAAGATAAAGCCATAAACATGTGTATCCGTGTCTTCTATCAAAAGTTACAGCTATTTATATGAAGTTGTACAAAAACGCTTTCTTTCGCCAAGACAGTGCGTTTCTTACTGTTGCATGCATTTGAAGTGGGAACTCGACCGAAATAAAGTAATAGTTTTCATTATGTGAATAACTTGGAAATCTTAGCTCAAACAGCTGCAAAACCTGTTTTCCCAGCACAGGGACCTTGAGTTCTATAAGATAAAGCCATAAACATGTTTGTCTGAGTCTTCTATCAAAAGTTACAGCTATTTATATGAAGTTGTACAAAAACGCTTTATTTCACCAAGACAGTGCGTTTCTCACTGTTAGATGCATTTGAATGGGGAACTTGCCCGAAACAAAGTAATAGTTTTCAGTATGTGAATAACTTGGAAATCTTAGCTCAAACAGCTGCAAAACCTGTTTTCCCAGCACAGGGACCTTGAGTTCTACAGGATAAAGCCATGAACATGTGTATCCGAGTCTTCTATCAAAAGTTACAGCTATTTATATGAAGTTGTACGAAAATGCTTTCTTTCGCCAAGACAGTGCGTTTCTTACTGTTGCATGCATTTGAAGTGGGAACTCGACCGAAACAAAGTAATAGTTTTCAGTATGTGAATAACTTGGAAATCTTAGCTCAAACAGCTGCAAAACCTGTTTTCCCAGCACAGGGACCTTGAGTTCTACAGGATAAAGCCATAAACATTTGTATCCGAGTCTTCTATCAAAAGTTACAGCTATTTATATGAAGTTGTACGAAAATGCTTTCTTTCGCCAAGACAGTGCGTTTCTTACTGTTGCATGCATTTGAAGTGGGAACTCGACCGAAACAAAGTAATAGTTTTCATTATGTGAATAACTTGGAAATCTTAGCTCAAACAGCTGCAAAACCTGTTTTTCCAGCACAGGGACCTTGAGTTCTATAAGATAAAGCCATAAACATGTTTGTCTGAGTCTTCTATCAAAAGTTACAGCTATTTATTTGAAGTTGTACAAAAACGCTTTATTTCGCCAAGACAGTGCGTTTCTCACTGTTAGATGCATTTGAATGGGGAACTCGACCAAAACAAAGTAATAGTTTTCAGTATGTGAATAACTTGGAAATATTAGCTCAAACGGCTGCAAAACCTGTTTTCCCAGCACAGGGACCTTGTGTTCTATAAGATAAAGCCATAAACATGTGTATCCGAGTCTTCTATCAAAAGTTACAGCTATTTATATGAAGTTGTACAAAAACGCTTTCTTTCGCCAAGACAGTGCGTTTCTTACTGTTGCATGCATTTGAAGTGGGAACTCGACCGAAATAAAGTAATAGTTTTCATTATGTGAATAACTTGGAAATCTTAGCTCAAACAGCTGCAAAACCTGTTTTCCCAGCACAGGGACCTTGAGTTCTATAAGATAAAGCCATAAACATGTTTGTCTGAGTCTTCTATCAAAAGTTACAGCTATTTATATGAAGTTGTACAAAAACGCTTTATTTCACCAAGACAGTGCGTTTCTCACTGTTAGATGCATTTGAATGGGGAACTTGCCCGAAACAAAGTAATAGTTTTCAGTATGTGAATAACTTGGAAATCTTAGCTCAAACAGCTGCAAAACCTGTTTTCCCAGCACAGGGACCTTGAGTTCTACAGGATAAAGCCATGAACATGTGTATCCGAGTCTTCTATCAAAAGTTACAGCTATTTATATGAAGTTGTACGAAAATGCTTTCTTTCGCCAAGACAGTGCGTTTCTTACTGTTGCATGCATTTGAAGTGGGAACTCGACCGAAACAAAGTAATAGTTTTCATTATGTGAATAACTTGGAAATCTTAGCTCAAACAGCTGCAAAACCTGTTTTCCCAGCACAGGGACCTTGAGTTCTATAAGATAAAGCCATAAACATGTTTGTCTGAGTCTTCTATCAAAAGTTACAGCTATTTATATGAAGTTGTACAAAAACGCTTTCTTTCGCCAAGACAGTGCGTTTCTTACTGTTGCATGCATTTGAAGTGGGAACTCGACCGAAATAAAGTAATAGTTTTCATTATGTGAATAACTTGGAAATCTTAGCTCAAACAGCTGCAAAACCTGTTTTCCCAGCACAGGGACCTTGAGTTCTATAAGATAAAGCCATAAACATGTTTGTCTGAGTCTTCTATCAAAAGTTACAGCTATTTATATGAAGTTGTACAAAAACGCTTTATTTCACCAAGACAGTGCGTTTCTCACTGTTAGATGCATTTGAATGGGGAACTCGCCCGAAACAAAGTAATAGTTTTCAGTATGTGAATAACTTGGAAATCTTAGCTCAAACAGCTGCAAAACCTGTTTTCCCAGCACAGGGACCTTGAGTTCTATAAGATAAAGCCATAAACATGTGTATCCGTGTCTTCTATCAAAAGTTACAGCTATTTATATGAAGTTGTACAAAAACGCTTTCTTTCGCCAAGACAGTGCGTTTCTTACTGTTGCATGCATTTGAAGTGGGAACTCGACCGAAATAAAGTAATAGTTTTCATTATGTGAATAACTTGGAAATCTTAGCTCAAACAGCTGCAAAACCTGTTTTCCCAGCACAGGGACCTTGAGTTCTATAAGATAAAGCCATAAACATGTGTATCCGAGTCTTCTATCAAAAGTTACAGCTATTTCTATGAAGTTGTACAAAAACGCTTTCTTTCGCCAAGACAGTGCGTTTCTCACTGTTACATGCATTTGAAGTGGGAACTCGACCGAAACAAAGTATAAGTGTTCATTATGTGAATAACTTGGAAATCTTAGCTCAAACAGCTGCAAAACCTGTTTGCCCAGCACGGAGACCTTGAGTTCTATAAGATAAAGCCATAAACATGTGTATCCGAGTCTTCTATCAAAAGTTACAGCTATTTCTATGAAGTTGTACAAAAACGCTTTCTTTCGCCAAGACAGTGCGTTTCTCACTGTTACATGCATTTGAATGGGGAACTCGACCGAAACAAAGTATAGGTTTTCATTATGTGAATAACTTGGAAATCTTAGCTCAAACAGCTGCAAAACCTGTTTGCCCAGCACGGAGACCTTGAGTTCTATAAGATAAAGCCATAAACATGTGTATCCGAGTCTTCTATCAAAAGTTACAGCTATTTCTATGAAGTTGTACAAAAACGCTTTCTTTCGCCAAGACAGTGCGTTTCTCACTGTTACATGCATTTGAAGTGGGAACTCGACCGAAACAAAGTATAAGTTTTCATTATGTGAATAACTTGGAAATCTTAGCTCAAACAGCTGCAAAACCTGTTTGCCCAGCACGGAGACCTTGAGTTCTATAAGATAAAGCCATAAACATGTGTATCCGAGTCTTCTATCAAAAGTTACAGCTATTTCTATGAAGTTGTACAAAAACGCTTTCTTTCGCCAAGACAGTGCGTTTCTCACTGTTACATGCATTTGAATGGGGAACTCGACCGAAACAAAGTATAAGTTTTCATTATGTGAATAACTTGGAAATCTTAGCTCAAACAGCTGCAAAACCTGTTTTCCCAGCACGGAGACCTTGAGTTCTATAAGATAAAGCCATAAACATGTTTGTTTGAGTCTTTTATCAACAGTTACAGCTATTTATATGAAGTTGTACAAAAACGCTTTCTTTCACCAAGACAGTGCGTTTCTCACTGTTACATGCATTTGAATGGGGAACTCGACCGAAACAAAGTATAGGTTTTCATTATGTGAATAACTTGGAAATCTTAGCTCAAACAGCTGCAAAACCTGTTTGCCCAGCACGGAGACCTTGAGTTCTATAAGATAAAGCCATAAACATGTGTATCCGAGTCTTCTATCAAAAGTTACAGCTATTTATATGAAGTTGTACAAAAACGCTTTCTTTCGCCAAGACAGTGCGTTTCTCACTGTTACATGCATTTGAATGGGGAACTCGACCGAAACAAAGTATAAGTTTTCATTATGTGAATAACTTGGAAATCTTAGCTCAAACAGCTGCAAAACCTGTTTTCCCAGCACGGAGACCTTGAGTTCTATAAGATAAAGCCATAAACATGTGTATCCGAGTCTTCTATCAAAAGTTACAGCTATTTATATGAAGTTGTACAAAAACGCTTTCTTTCGCCAAGACAGTGCGTTTCTCACTGTTACATGCATTTGAATGGGGAACTCGACCGAAACAAAGTATAAGTTTTCATTATGTGAATAACTTGGAAATCTTAGCTCAAACAGCTGCAAAACCTGTTTGCCCAGCACGGAGACCTTGAGTTCTATAAGATAAAGCCATAAACATGTTTGTCTGAGTCTTCTATCAAAAGTTACAGCTATTTATATGAAGTTGTACAAAATAGCTTTCTTTCGCCAAGACAGTGCGTTTCTCACTGTTACATGCATTTGAATGGGGAACTCGACCGAAACAAAGTATAAGTTTTCATTATGTGAATAACTTGGAAATCTTAGCTCAAACAGCTGCAAAACCTGTTTTCCCAGCACGGAGACATTGAGTTCTATACGATAGAGCCATAAACATGTTTGTCTGAGTCTTCTATCAAAAGTTACAGCTATTTCTATGAAGTTGTACAAAATGCTTTCTTTCGCCAAGACAGTGCGTTTCTCACTGTTACGTGCATTTGAATGGGGAACTCGACCGAAACAAAGTATAAGTTTTCATTATGTGAATAACTTGGAAATCTTAGCTCAAACAGCTGCAAAACCTGTTTGCCCAGCACGGAGACCTTGAGTTCTATAAGATAAAGCCATAAACATGTGTATCCGAGTCTTCTATCAAAAGTTACAGCTATTTCTATGAAGTTGTACAAAAACGCTTTCTTTCGCCAAGACAGTGCGTTTCTCACTGTTACATGCATTTTGAATGGGGAACTCGACCGAAAAAAAGTATAGGTTTTCATTATGTGAATAACTTGGAAATCTTAGCTCAAACAGCTGCAAAACCTGTTTGCCCAGCACGGAGACCTTGAGTTCTATAAGATAAAGCCATAAACATGTGTATCCGAGTCTTCTATCAAAAGTTACAGCTATTTCTATGAAGTTGTACAAAAACGCTTTCTTTCGCCAAGACAGTGCGTTTCTCACTGTTACATGCATTTGAATGGGGAACTCGACCGAAACAAAGTATAAGTTTTCATTATGTGAATAACTTGGAAATCTTAGCTCAAACAGCTGCAAAACCTGTTTTCCCAGCACGGAGACCTTGAGTTCTATAAGATAAAGCCATAAACATGTTTGTTTGAGTCTTTTATCAACAGTTACAGCTATTTATATGAAGTTGTACAAAAACGCTTTCTTTCACCAAGACAGTGCGTTTCTCACTGTTACATGCATTTGAATGGGGAACTCGACCGAAACAAAGTATAGGTTTTCATTATGTGAATAACTTGGAAATCTTAGCTCAAACAGCTGCAAAACCTGTTTGCCCAGCACGGAGACCTTGAGTTCTATAAGATAAAGCCATAAACATGTGTATCCGAGTCTTCTATCAAAAGTTACAGCTATTTATATGAAGTTGTACAAAAACGCTTTCTTTCGCCAAGACAGTGCGTTTCTCACTGTTACATGCATTTGAATGGGGAACTCGACCGAAACAAAGTATAAGTTTTCATTATGTGAATAACTTGGAAATCTTAGCTCAAACAGCTGCAAAACCTGTTTTCCCAGCACGGAGACCTTGAGTTCTATAAGATAAAGCCATAAACATGTGTATCCGAGTCTTCTATAAAAAGTTACAGCTATTTATATGAAGTTGTACAAAAACGCTTTCTTTCGCCAAGACAGTGCGTTTCTCACTGTTACATGCATTTGAATGGGGAACTCGACCGAAACAAAGTATAAGTTTTCATTATGTGAATAACTTGGAAATCTTAGCTCAAACAGCTGCAAAACCTGTTTGCCCAGCACGGAGACCTTGAGTTCTATAAGATAAAGCCATAAACATGTTTGTCTGAGTCTTCTATCAAAAGTTACAGCTATTTATATGAAGTTGTACAAAATAGCTTTCTTTCGCCAAGACAGTGCGTTTCTCACTGTTACATGCATTTGAATGGGGAACTCGACCGAAACAAAGTATAAGTTTTCATTATGTGAATAACTTGGAAATCTTAGCTCAAACAGCTGCAAAACCTGTTTTCCCAGCACGGAGACATTGAGTTCTATACGATAGAGCCATAAACATGTTTGTCTGAGTCTTCTATCAAAAGTTACAGCTATTTCTATGAAGTTGTACAAAAACGCTTTCTTTCGCCAAGACAGTGCGTTTCTCACTGTTACGTGCATTTGAATGGGGAACTCGACCGAAACAAAGTATAAGTTTTCATTATGTGAATAACTTGGAAATCTTAGCTCAAACAGCTGCAAAACCTGTTTGCCCAGCACGGAGACCTTGAGTTCTATAAGATAAAGCCATAAACATGTGTATCCGAGTCTTCTATCAAAAGTTACAGCTATTTCTATGAAGTTGTACAAAAACGCTTTCTTTCGCCAAGACAGTGCGTTTCTCACTGTTACATGCATTTTGAATGGGGAACTCGACCGAAAAAAAGTATAGGTTTTCATTATGTGAATAACTTGGAAATCTTAGCTCAAACAGCTGCAAAACCTGTTTGCCCAGCACGGAGACCTTGAGTTCTATAAGATAAAGCCATAAACATGTGTATCCGAGTCTTCTATCAAAAGTTACAGCTATTTCTATGAAGTTGTACAAAAACGCTTTCTTTCGCCAAGACAGTGCGTTTCTCACTGTTACATGCATTTTGAATGGGGAACTCGACCGAAAAAAGTATAGGTTTTCATTATGTGAATAACTTGGAAATCTTAGCTCAAACAGCTGCAAAACCTGTTTGCCCAGCACGGAGACCTTGAGTTCTATAAGATAAAGCCATAAACATGTGTATCCGAGTCTTCTATCAAAAGTTACAGCTATTTATATGAAGTTGTACAAAAACGCTTTCTTTCGCCAAGACAGTGCATTTCTCACTGTTACATGCATTTGAATGGGGAACTCTGAACATTCCAGTGAGAAACACACTGTCTTGGCGAAAGAAAGCGTTTTTGTACAACTTCATATAAATAGCTGTAACTTTTGATAGAAGACTCGGATACACATGTTTATGGCTTTATCCTGTAGAACTCAAGGTCCCTGTGCTGGGAAAACAGGTTTTGCAGCTCAACAATCTTAGCTCAAACAGCTGCAAAACCTGAAAATTCCGGAACCTTGCTGCATTCCGGAACTCTGAATTCCGGAACCTTGGTGCAATCCGGAACTCCGAACATTCCGGAACCTTGGTGCATTCCGGAACTCCAAACATTCCGGAACTCTGAACATTCCGGAATTCCGAACATTCCGGAACCTTGGTGCATTCCGGAACTCTGAACATTCCGGAACTCTGAACATTCCGGAATTCCGAACATTCCGGAACCTTGGTGCATTCCCGAACTCTGAACATTCCGGAATTCCGAACATTCCGGAACCTTGGTGCATTCCGGAACTCTGAAAATTCCGGAACTCTGAACATTCCGGAATTCCGAAGATTCCGGAACCTTGGTGCATTCCGGAACTCTGAACATTCCGGAATTCCGAACATTCCGGAACCTTGGTGCATTCCGGAACTCTGAACATTCCGGAACCTTGGTACATTCCGGAATTCCGAACATTCCGGAACCTTGGTGCATTCCGGAACTCTGAACATTCCGGAACTCTGAACATTCCGGAATTCCGAACATTCCGGAACCTTTGTGCATTCCGGAACTCTGAACATTCCGGAACCTTGGTGCATTCCGGAACTCTGAATATTCCGGAACTCTGAACATTCCAGAACCTTGGTGCATTCCGGAACTCCAAACATTCCGGAACTCTGAACATTCCGGAATTCCGAACATTCCGGAACCTTGGTGCATTCCGGAACTCTTAATTCCGGAACCTTGGTGCATTCCGGAACTCTTAATTCCGGAACCTTGGTGCATTCCGGAATTCCTAACATTCCGGAACCTTGGTGCATTCCGGAATTCCGAACATTCCGGAACCTTGGTGCATTCCGGAACTCTGAACATTCCGGAACCTTGGTGGATTCCGGTACTCTGAACATTCCGGAACTCTGAACAGTCCGGAATTCCGAACATTCCGGAACCTTGGTACATTCCGGAATTCCGAACATTCCGGAACTCTGAACATTCCGGAACCTTGGTGCATTCCGGAATTCCGAACATTCCGGAACCTTGGTGCATTCCGGAACTCTGAACATTCCGGAATTCCGAACATTCCGGAATTCCGAACATTCCGGAACCTTTGTGCATTCCGGAATTCCGAACATTCCGGAACCTTGGTGCATTCCGGAATTCCGAACATTCCGGAACCTTGGTGCATTCCGGAATTCCGAACATTCCGGAACCTTGGTGCATTCCGGAATTCCGAACATTCCGGAACCTTGGTGCATTCCGGAACTCTGAACATTCCGGAACTCCGAACATTCCGGAACCTTGGTGCATTCCGGAACTCTGAACATTCCGGAACTCTGAACATTCCGGAACCTTTGTGCATTCCGGAACCTTGGTGCATTCCGGAACTCTGAACATTCCGGAATTCTGAACATTCCGGAACCTTGGTGCATTCCGGAACTCTGAACATTCCGGAACTCTGAACATTCCGGAATTCCGAACATTCCGGAACCTTGGTGCATTCCGGAACCTTGGTGCACTCCGGAACTCTGAACACTCCGGAACTCTGAACATTCCGGAATTCCGAACATTCCGGAACCTTGGTGCATTCCGGAACTCTGAACATTCCGGAATTCCGAACATTCCGGAACCTTGGTGCATTCCGGAACCTTGGTGCATTCCGGAATTCCGAACATTCCGGAACCTTGGTGCATTCCGGAATTCCGAACATTCCGGAACCTTGGTGCATTCCGGAACCTTGGTACATTCCGGAATTCCGACCATTCCGGAACCTTGGTGCATTCCGGAACTCTGAACATTCCGGAATTCCGAACATTCCGGAACTCTGAACATTCCGGAACCTTGGTGCATTCCGGAATTCCGAACATTCCGGAACCTTGGTGCATTCCGGAATTCCGAACATTCCGGAACCTTGGTGCATTCCGGAACCTTGGTGCATTCCGGAATTCCGAACATTCCGGAACCTTGGTACATTCCGGAATTCCGAACATTCCGGAACCTTGGTGCATTCCGGAACTCTGAACATTCCGGAATTCCGAACATTCCGGAACCTTGGTGCATTCCGGAACTCTGAACATTCCGGAACCTTGGTACATTCCGGAATTCCGAACATTCCGGAACCTTGGTGCATTCCGGAACTCTGAACACTCCGGAACTCTGAACATTCCGGAACCTTGGTGCATTCCGGAACTCTGAACATTCCGGAACTCTGAACATTCCGGAATTCCGAACATTCCGGAACCTTGGTGCATTCCGGAATTCCGAACATTCCGGAACCTTGGTGCATTCCGGAATTCCGAACATTCCGGAACCTTGGTGCATTCCGGAACTCTGAACATTCCGGAATTCCGAACATTCCGGAACCTTGGTGCATTCCGGAACCTTGGTACATTCCGGAATTCCGAACATTCCGGAACCTTTGCGCATTCCGGAACCTTGGTGCATTCCGGAACCTTGGTGCATTCCGGAACCTTGGTGCATTCCGGAACTCTGAACATTCCGGAATTCTGAACATTCCGGAACCTTGGTGCATTCCGGAACTCTGAACATTCCGGAATTCCGAACATTCCGGAACCTTGGTGCATTCCGGAACTCTGAACATTCCGGAACTCTGAACATTCCGGAACCTTGGTGCATTCCGGAATTCCGAACATTCCGGAACCTTGGTGCATTCCGGAACTCTGAACATTCCGGAACTCTGAACATTCCGGAACCTTGGTGCATTCCGGAATTCCGAACATTCCGGAACCTTGGTGCATTCCGGAACCTTGGTGCATTCCGGAACCTTGGTGCATTCCGGAATTCCGAACATTCCGGAACCTTGGTACATTCCGGAATTCCGAACATTCCGGAACCTTGGTGCATTCCGGAACTCTGAACATTCCGGAATTCCGAACATTCCGGAACCTTGGTGCATTCCGGAACTCTGAACATTCCGGAACCTTGGTACATTCCGGAATTCCGAACATTCCGGAACCTTGGTGCATTCCGGAACTCTGAACACTCCGGAACTCTGAACATTCCGGAACATTGGTGCATTCCGGAACTCTGAACATTCCGGAATTCCGAACATTCCGGAACCTTGGTGCATTCCGGAACTCTGAACATTCCGGAACTCTGAACATTCCGGAATTCCGAACATTCCGGAACCTTGGTGCATTCCGGAATTCCGAACATTCCGGAACCTTGGTGCATTCCGGAATTCCGAACATTCCGGAACCTTGGTGCATTCCGGAACTCTGAACATTCCGGAATTCCGAACATTCCGGAACCTTGGTGCATTCCGGAACCTTGGTACATTCCGGAATTCCGAACATTCCGGAACCTTTGCGCATTCCGGAACCTTGGTGCATTCCGGAACCTTGGTGCATTCCGGAACCTTGGTGCATTCCGGAATTCTGAACATTCCGGAATTCTGAACATTCCGGAACCTTGGTGCATTCCGGAACTCTGAACATTCCGGAATTCCGAACATTCCGGAACCTTGGTGCATTCCGGAACTCTGAACATTCCGGAACTCTGAACATTCCGGAACCTTGGTGCATTCCGGAATTCCGAACATTCCGGAACCTTGGTGCATTCCGGAACTCTGAACATTCCGGAACTCTGAACATTCCGGAACCTTGGTGCATTCCGGAACTCTGAACATTCCGGAATTCCGAACATTCCGGAACCTTGGTGCATTCCGGAATTCCGAACATTCCGGAACCTTGGTGCATTCCGGAACCTTGGTGCATTCCGGAATTCCGAACATTCCGGAACCTTGGTGCATTCCGGAATTCCGAACATTCCGGAACCTTGGTGCATTCCGGAACCTTGGTGCATTCCGGAATTCCGAACATTCCGGAACCTTGGTGCATTCCGGAACCTTGGTGCATTCCGGAATTCCGAACATTCCGGAACCTTGGTACATTCCGGAATTCCGAACATTCCGGAACCTTGGTGCATTCCGGAACTCTGAACATTCCGGAATTCCGAACATTCCGGAACCTTGGTGCATTCCGGAATTCCGAACATTCCGGAACCTTGGTGCATTCCGGAACTCTGAACATTCCGGAACTCTGAACATTCCGGAACCTTGGTGCATTCCGGAACTCTGAACATTCCGGAATTCCGAACATTCCGGAACCTTGGTGCATTCCGGAATTCCGAACATTCCGGAACCTTGGTGCATTCCGGAATTCCGAACATTCCGGAACCTTGGTGCATTCCGGAACCTTGGTGCATTCCGGAATTCCGAACATTCCGGAACCTTGGTACATTCCGGAATTCCGAACATTCCGGAACCTTGGTGCATTCCGGAACTCTGAACATTCCGGAATTCCGAACATTCCGGAACCTTGGTGCATTCCGGAATTCCGAACATTCCGGAACCTTGGTGCATTCCGGAACTCTGAACATTCCGGAATTCCGAACATTCCGGAACCTTGGTGCATTCCGGAACTCTGAACATTCCGGAACTCTGAACATTCCGGAACCTTGGTGCATTCCGGAACTCTGAACATTCCAGAACTCTGAACATTCCGGAACCTTGGTGCATTCCGGAACTCTGAACATTCCGGAATTCCGAACATTCCGGAACCTTGGTGCATTCCGGAATTCCGAACATTCCGGAACCTTGGTGCATTCCGGAACTCTGAACATTCCGGAATTCCGAACATTCCGGAACCTTGGTGCATTCCGGAACTCTGAACATTCCGGAACTCTGAACATTCCGGAACCTTGGTGCATTCCGGAACTCTGAACATTCCAGAACTCTGAACATTCCGGAACCTTGGTGCATTCCGGAACTCTGAACATTCCGGAATTCCGAACATTCCGGAACCTTGGTGCATTCCGGAACTCTGAACATTCCGGAATTCCGAACATTCCGGAACCTTGGTGCATTCCGGAACTCTGAACATTCCGGAATTCCGAACATTCCGGAACCTTGGTGCATTCCGGAACTCTGAACATTCCGGAACCTTGGTACATTCCGGAATTCCGAACATTCCGGAACCTTGGTGCATTCCGGAACTCTGAACATTCCGGAATTCCGAACATTCCGGAACCTTGGTGCATTCCGGAATTCCGAACATTCCGGAACCTTGGTGCATTCCGGAACTCTGAACATTCCGGAATTCCGAACATTCCGGAACCTTGGTGCATTCCGGAATTCCGAACATTCCGGAACCTTGGTGCATTCCGGAACTCTGAACATTCCGGAACCTTGGTGCATTCCGGAACTCTGAACATTCCGGAATTCTGAACATTCCGGAACCTTGGTGCATTCCGGAACTCTGAACATTCCGGAACTCTGAACATTCCGGAATTCCGAACATTCCGGAACCTTGGTGCATTCCGGAACCTTGGTGCACTCCGGAACTCTGAACACTCCGGAACTCTGAACATTCCGGAATTCCGAACATTCCGGAACCTTGGTGCATTCCGGAACTCTGAACATTCCGGAATTCCGAACATTCCGGAACCTTGGTGCATTCCGGAACCTTGGTGCATTCCGGAATTCCGAACATTCCGGAACCTTGGTGCATTCCGGAATTCCGAACATTCCGGAACCTTGGTGCATTCCGGAACCTTGGTACATTCCGGAATTCCGACCATTCCGGAACCTTGGTGCATTCCGGAACTCTGAACATTCCGGAATTCCGAACATTCCGGAACTCTGAACATTCCGGAACCTTGGTGCATTCCGGAATTCCGAACATTCCGGAACCTTGGTGCATTCCGGAATTCCGAACATTCCGGAACCTTGGTGCATTCCGGAACCTTGGTGCATTCCGGAATTCCGAACATTCCGGAACCTTGGTACATTCCGGAATTCCGAACATTCCGGAACCTTGGTGCATTCCGGAACTCTGAACATTCCGGAATTCCGAACATTCCGGAACCTTGGTGCATTCCGGAACTCTGAACATTCCGGAACCTTGGTACATTCCGGAATTCCGAACATTCCGGAACCTTGGTGCATTCCGGAACTCTGAACACTCCGGAACTCTGAACATTCCGGAACCTTGGTGCATTCCGGAACTCTGAACATTCCGGAACTCTGAACATTCCGGAATTCCGAACATTCCGGAACCTTGGTGCATTCCGGAATTCCGAACATTCCGGAACCTTGGTGCATTCCGGAATTCCGAACATTCCGGAACCTTGGTGCATTCCGGAACTCTGAACATTCCGGAATTCCGAACATTCCGGAACCTTGGTGCATTCCGGAACCTTGGTACATTCCGGAATTCCGAACATTCCGGAACCTTTGCGCATTCCGGAACCTTGGTGCATTCCGGAACCTTGGTGCATTCCGGAACCTTGGTGCATTCCGGAACTCTGAACATTCCGGAATTCTGAACATTCCGGAACCTTGGTGCATTCCGGAACTCTGAACATTCCGGAATTCTGAACATTCCGGAACCTTGGTGCATTCCGGAACTCTGAACATTCCGGAACTCTGAACATTCCGGAACCTTGGTGCATTCCGGAATTCCGAACATTCCGGAACCTTGGTGCATTCCGGAACTCTGAACATTCCGGAACTCTGAACATTCCGGAACCTTGGTGCATTCCGGAATTCCGAACATTCCGGAACCTTGGTGCATTCCGGAACCTTGGTGCATTCCGGAACCTTGGTGCATTCCGGAATTCCGAACATTCCGGAACCTTGGTGCATTCCGGAATTCCGAACATTCCGGAACCTTGGTGCATTCCGGAACCTTGGTGCACTCCGGAACTCTGAACACTCCGGAACTCTGAACATTCCGGAATTCCGAACATTCCGGAACCTTGGTGCATTCCGGAACTCTGAACATTCCGGAATTCCGAACATTCCGGAACCTTGGTGCATTCCGGAACCTTGGTGCATTCCGGAATTCCGAACATTCCGGAACCTTGGTGCATTCCGGAACTCTGAACATTCCGGAATTCCGAACATTCCGGAACCTTGGTGCATTCCGGAATTCCGAACATTCCGGAACCTTGGTGCATTCCGGAATTCCGAACATTCCGGAACCTTGGTGCATTCCGGAACCTTGGTGCATTCCGGAATTCCGAACATTCCGGAACCTTGGTACATTCCGGAATTCCGAACATTCCGGAACCGTGGTGCATTCCGGAACTCTGAACATTCCGGAATTCCGAACATTCCGGAACCTTGGTGCATTCCGGAATTCCGAACATTCCGGAACCTTGGTGCATTCCGGAACTCTGAACATTCCGGAACTCTGAACATTCCGGAACCTTGGTGCATTCCGGAACTCTGAACACTCCGGAATTCCGAACATTCCGGAACCTTGGTGCATTCCGGAACTCTGAACATTCCGGAACCTTGGTGCATTCCGGAATTCCGAACATTCCGGAACCTTGGTGCATTCCGGAACTCTGAACATTCCGGAACTCTGAACATTCCGGAACCTTGGTGCATTCCGGAACTCTGAACATTCCGGAATTCCGAACATTCCGGAACCTTGGTGCATTCCGGAATTCCGAACATTCCGGAACCGTGGTGCATTCCGGAATTCCGAACATTCCGGAACCTTGGTGCATTCCGGAATTCCGAACATTCCGGAACCTTGGTGCATTCCGGAACCTTGGTGCATTCCGGAATTCCGAACATTCCGGAACCTTGGTACATTCCGGAATTCCGAACATTCCGGAACCGTGGTGCATTCCGGAACTCTGAACATTCCGGAATTCCGAACATTCCGGAACCTTGGTGCATTCCGGAATTCCGAACATTCCGGAACCTTGGTGCATTCCGGAACTCTGAACATTCCGGAACTCTGAACATTCCGGAACCTTGGTGCATTCCGGAACTCTGAACACTCCGGAATTCCGAACATTCCGGAACCTTGGTGCATTCCGGAACTCTGAACATTCCGGAACCTTGGTGCATTCCGGAATTCCGAACATTCCGGAACCTTGGTGCATTCCGGAACTCTGAACATTCCGGAACTCTGAACATTCCGGAACCTTGGTGCATTCCGGAACTCTGAACATTCCGGAATTCCGAACATTCCGGAACCTTGGTGCATTCCGGAATTCCGAACATTCCGGAACCTTGGTGCATTCCGGAACCTTGGTGCATTCCGGAATTCCGAACATTCCGGAACCTTGGTGCATTCCGGAATTCCGAACATTCCGGAACCTTGGTGCATTCCGGAACCTTGGTGCATTCCGGAATTCCGAACATTCCGGAACCTTGGTACATTCCGGAATTCCGAACATTCCGGAACCTTGGTGCATTCCGGAACTCTGAACATTCCGGAATTCCGAACATTCCGGAACCTTGGTGCATTCCGGAACTCTGAACATTCCGGAACCTTGGTACATTCCGGAATTCCGAACATTCCGGAACCTTGGTGCATTCCGGAACTCTGAACATTCCGGAATTCTGAACATTCCGGAACCTTGGTGCATTCCGGAATTCCGAACATTCCGGAACCTTGGTGCATTCCGGAACCTTGGAACATTCCGGAACCTTGGTGCATTCCGGAATTCCGAACATTCCGGAACCTTGGTGCATTCCGGAACTCTGAACATTCCGGAACTCTGAACATTCCGGAACCTTGGTGCATTCCGGAACTCTGAACATTCCGGAACTCTGAACATTCCGGAACCTTGGTGCATTCCGGAACTCTGAACATTCCGGAATTCCGAACCTTCCGGAACCTTGGTGCATTCCGGAACTCTGAACATTCCGGAACTCCGAACATTCCGGAACCTTTGCGCATTCCGGAACCTTGGTGCATTCCGGAACCTTGGTGCATTCCGGAATTCCGAACATTCCGGAACCTTGGTGCATTCCGGAACTCTGAACATTCCGGAACTCTGAACATTCCGGAACCTTGGTGCATTCCGGAACTCTGAACATTCCGGAATTCCGAACATTCCGGAACCTTGGTGCATTCCGGAATTCCGAACATTCCGGAACCTTGGTGCATTCCGGAACCTTGGTGCATTCCGGAATTCCGAACATTCCGGAACCTTGGTGCATTCCGGAACTCTGAACATTCCGGAATTCCGAACATTCCGGAACCTTGGTGCATTCCGGAATTCCGAACATTCCGGAACCTTGGTGCATTCCGGAACTCTGAACATTCCGGAACTCTGAACATTCCGGAATTCCGAACATTCCGGAACCTTGGTGCATTCCGGAACTCTGAACATTCCGGAACTCCGAACATTCCGGAACCTTTGCGCATTCCGGAACCTTGGTGCATTCCGGAATTCCGAACATTACGGAACCTTGGTGCATTCCGGAACTCTGAACATTCCGGAATTCCGAACATTCCGGAACCTTGGTGCATTCCGGAACTCTGAACATTCCGGAACTCCGAACATTCCGGAACCTTTGCGCATTCCGGAACCTTGGTGCATTCCGGAATTCCGAACATTACGGAACCTTGGTGCATTCCGGAATTCCGAACATTCCGGAACCTTGGTGCATTCCGGAATTCCGAACATTACGGAACCTTGGTGCATTCCGGAATTCCGAACATTCCGGAACCTTGGTGCATTCCGGAACTCTGAACATTCCGGAATTCCGAACATTCCGGAACCTTGGTGCATTCCGGAATTCCGAACATTCCGGAACCTTGGTGCATTCCGGAATTCCGAACATTCCGGAACCTTGGTGCATTCCGGAACTCTGAACATTCCGGAACTCTGAACATTCCGGAACCTTGGTGCATTCCGGAACTCTGAACATTCCGGAACTCTGAACATTCCGGAACCTTGGTGCATTCCGGAACTCTGAACATTCCGGAATTCCGAACCTTCCGGAACCTTGGTGCATTCCGGAACTCTGAACATTCCGGAACTCTGAACATTCCGGAACCTTGGTGCATTCCGGAACTCTGAACATTCCGGAACTCTGAACATTCCGGAACCTTGGTGCATTCCGGAACTCTGAACATTCCGGAATTCCGAACATTCCGGAACCTTGGTGCATTCCGGAACTCTGAACATTCCGGAATTCCGAACATTCCGGAACCTTGGTGCATTCCGGAACTCTGAACATTCCGGAATTCCGAACATTCCGGAACCTTGGTGCATTCCGGAACTCTGAACATTCCGGAACCTTGGTACATTCCGGAATTCCGAACATTCCGGAACCTTGGTGCATTCCGGAACTCTGAACATTCCGGAATTCCGAACATTCCGGAACCTTGGTGCATTCCGGAATTCCGAACATTCCGGAACCTTGGTGCATTCCGGAACTCTGAACATTCCGGAATTCCGAACATTCCGGAACCTTGGTGCATTCCGGAATTCCGAACCTTCCGGAACCTTGGTGCATTCCGGAACTCTGAACATTCCGGAACTCTGAACATTCCGGAACCTTGGTGCATTCCGGAACTCTGAACATTCCGGAACTCTGAACATTCCGGAACCTTGGTGCATTCCGGAACTCTGAACATTCCGGAATTCCGAACATTCCGGAACCTTGGTGCATTCCGGAACTCTGAACATTCCGGAATTCCGAACATTCCGGAACCTTGGTGCATTCCGGAACTCTGAACATTCCGGAATTCCGAACATTCCGGAACCTTGGTGCATTCCGGAACTCTGAACATTCCGGAACCTTGGTACATTCCGGAATTCCGAACATTCCGGAACCTTGGTGCATTCCGGAACTCTGAACATTCCGGAATTCCGAACATTCCGGAACCTTGGTGCATTCCGGAATTCCGAACATTCCGGAACCTTGGTGCATTCCGGAACTCTGAACATTCCGGAATTCCGAACATTCCGGAACCTTGGTGCATTCCGGAATTCCGAACATTCCGGAACCTTGGTGCATTCCGGAACTCTGAACATTCCGGAACTCTGAACATTCCGGAACCTTGGTGCATTCCGGAACTCTGAACATTCCGGAACTCTGAACATTCCGGAACCTTGGTGCATTCCGGAACTCTGAACATTCCGGAACTCTGAACATTCCGGGACCTTGGTGCATTCCGGAACTCTGAACATTCCGGAATTCCGAACATTCCGGAACCTTGGTGCATTCCGGAACTCTGAACATTCCGGAATTCCGAACATTCCGGAACCTTGGTGCATTCCGGAACTCTGAACATTCCGGAATTCCGAACATTCCGGAACCTTGGTGCATTCCGGAACTCTGAACATTCCGGGACCTTGGTACATTCCGGAATTCCGAACATTCCGGAACCTTGGTGCATTCCGGAACTCTGAACATTCCAGAATTCCGAACATTCCGGAACCTTGGTGCATTCCGGAATTCCGAACATTCCGGAACCTTGGTGCATTCCGGAACCTTGGTGCATTCCGGAATTCCGAACATTCCGGAACCTTGGTGCATTCCGGAACTCTGAACACTCCGGAATTCCGAACATTCCGGAACCTTGGTGCATTCCGGAACTCTGAACATTCCGGAATTCCGAACATTCCGGAACCTTGGTGCATTCCGGAACCTTGGTGCATTCCGGAATTCCGAACATTCCGGAACCTTGGTGCATTCCGGAATTCCGAACATTCCGGAACCTTGGTGCATTCCGGAACCTTGGTACATTCCGGAATTCCGACCATTCCGGAACCTTGGTGCATTCCGGAACTCTGAACATTCCGGAATTCCGAACATTCCGGAACTCTGAACATTCCGGAACCTTGGTGCATTCCGGAATTCCGAACATTCCGGAACCTTGGTGCATTCCGGAATTCCGAACATTCCGGAACCTTGGTGCATTCCGGAACCTTGGTGCATTCCGGAATTCCGAACATTCCGGAACCTTGGTACATTCCGGAATTCCGAACATTCCGGAACCTTGGTGCATTCCGGAACTCTGAACATTCCGGAATTCCGAACATTCCGGAACCTTGGTGCATTCCGGAACTCTGAACATTCCGGAACCTTGGTACATTCCGGAATTCCGAACATTCCGGAACCTTGGTGCATTCCGGAACTCTGAACACTCCGGAACTCTGAACATTCCGGAACCTTGGTGCATTCCGGAACTCTGAACATTCCGGAACTCTGAACATTCCGGAATTCCGAACATTCCGGAACCTTGGTGCATTCCGGAATTCCGAACATTCCGGAACCTTGGTGCATTCCGGAATTCCGAACATTCCGGAACCTTGGTGCATTCCGGAACTCTGAACATTCCGGAATTCCGAACATTCCGGAACCTTGGTGCATTCCGGAACCTTGGTACATTCCGGAATTCCGAACATTCCGGAACCTTTGCGCATTCCGGAACCTTGGTGCATTCCGGAACCTTGGTGCATTCCGGAACCTTGGTGCATTCCGGAACTCTGAACATTCCGGAATTCTGAACATTCCGGAACCTTGGTGCATTCCGGAACTCTGAACATTCCGGAATTCTGAACATTCCGGAACCTTGGTGCATTCCGGAACTCTGAACATTCCGGAACTCTGAACATTCCGGAACCTTGGTGCATTCCGGAATTCCGAACATTCCGGAACCTTGGTGCATTCCGGAACTCTGAACATTCCGGAACTCTGAACATTCCGGAACCTTGGTGCATTCCGGAATTCCGAACATTCCGGAACCTTGGTGCATTCCGGAACCTTGGTGCATTCCGGAACCTTGGTGCATTCCGGAATTCCGAACATTCCGGAACCTTGGTGCATTCCGGAATTCCGAACATTCCGGAACCTTGGTGCATTCCGGAACCTTGGTGCACTCCGGAACTCTGAACACTCCGGAACTCTGAACATTCCGGAATTCCGAACATTCCGGAACCTTGGTGCATTCCGGAACTCTGAACATTCCGGAATTCCGAACATTCCGGAACCTTGGTGCATTCCGGAACCTTGGTGCATTCCGGAATTCCGAACATTCCGGAACCTTGGTGCATTCCGGAACTCTGAACATTCCGGAATTCCGAACATTCCGGAACCTTGGTGCATTCCGGAATTCCGAACATTCCGGAACCTTGGTGCATTCCGGAATTCCGAACATTCCGGAACCTTGGTGCATTCCGGAACCTTGGTGCATTCCGGAATTCCGAACATTCCGGAACCTTGGTACATTCCGGAATTCCGAACATTCCGGAACCGTGGTGCATTCCGGAACTCTGAACATTCCGGAATTCCGAACATTCCGGAACCTTGGTGCATTCCGGAATTCCGAACATTCCGGAACCTTGGTGCATTCCGGAACTCTGAACATTCCGGAACTCTGAACATTCCGGAACCTTGGTGCATTCCGGAACTCTGAACACTCCGGAATTCCGAACATTCCGGAACCTTGGTGCATTCCGGAACTCTGAACATTCCGGAACCTTGGTGCATTCCGGAATTCCGAACATTCCGGAACCTTGGTGCATTCCGGAACTCTGAACATTCCGGAACTCTGAACATTCCGGAACCTTGGTGCATTCCGGAACTCTGAACATTCCGGAATTCCGAACATTCCGGAACCTTGGTGCATTCCGGAATTCCGAACATTCCGGAACCGTGGTGCATTCCGGAATTCCGAACATTCCGGAACCTTGGTGCATTCCGGAATTCCGAACATTCCGGAACCTTGGTGCATTCCGGAACCTTGGTGCATTCCGGAATTCCGAACATTCCGGAACCTTGGTACATTCCGGAATTCCGAACATTCCGGAACCGTGGTGCATTCCGGAACTCTGAACATTCCGGAATTCCGAACATTCCGGAACCTTGGTGCATTCCGGAATTCCGAACATTCCGGAACCTTGGTGCATTCCGGAACTCTGAACATTCCGGAACTCTGAACATTCCGGAACCTTGGTGCATTCCGGAACTCTGAACATTCCGGAACCTTGGTGCATTCCGGAATTCCGAACATTCCGGAACCTTGGTACATTCCGGAATTCCGAACATTCCGGAACCTTGGTGCATTCCGGAACTCTGAACATTCCGGAATTCCGAACATTCCGGAACCTTGGTGCATTCCGGAACTCTGAACATTCCGGAACCTTGGTACATTCCGGAATTCCGAACATTCCGGAACCTTGGTGCATTCCGGAACTCTGAACATTCCGGAATTCTGAACATTCCGGAACCTTGGTGCATTCCGGAATTCCGAACATTCCGGAACCTTGGTGCATTCCGGAACCTTGGAACATTCCGGAACCTTGGTGCATTCCGGAATTCCGAACATTCCGGAACCTTGGTGCATTCCGGAATTCCGAACATTCCGGAACCTTGGTGCATTCCGGAACTCTGAACATTCCGGAACCTTGGTACATTCCGGAATTCCGAACATTCCGGAACCTTGGTGCATTCCGGAACTCTGAACATTCCGGAATTCTGAACATTCCGGAACCTTGGTGCATTCCGGAATTCCGAACATTCCGGAACCTTGGTGCATTCCGGAACCTTGGAACATTCCGGAACCTTGGTGCATTCCGGAATTCCGAACATTCCGGAACCTTGGTGCATTCCGGAACTCTGAACATTCCGGAACTCCGAACATTCCGGAACCTTGGTGCATTCCGGAACTCTGAACATTCCGGAACTCTGAACATTCCGGAACCTTGGTGCATTCCGGAACTCTGAACATTCCGGAATTCCGAACCTTCCGGAACCTTGGTGCATTCCGGAACTCTGAACATTCCGGAACTCCGAACATTCCGGAACCTTTGCGCATTCCGGAACCTTGGTGCATTCCGGAACCTTGGTGCATTCCGGAATTCCGAACATTCCGGAACCTTGGTGCATTCCGGAACTCTGAACATTCCGGAACTCTGAACATTCCGGAACCTTGGTGCATTCCGGAACTCTGAACATTCCGGAATTCCGAACATTCCGGAACCTTGGTGCATTCCGGAATTCCGAACATTCCGGAACCTTGGTGCATTCCGGAACCTTGGTGCATTCCGGAATTCCGAACATTCCGGAACCTTGGTGCATTCCGGAACTCTGAACATTCCGGAATTCCGAACATTCCGGAACCTTGGTGCATTCCGGAATTCCGAACATTCCGGAACCTTGGTGCATTCCGGAACTCTGAACATTCCGGAACTCTGAACATTCCGGAATTCCGAACATTCCGGAACCTTGGTGCATTCCGGAACTCTGAACATTCCGGAACTCCGAACATTCCGGAACCTTTGCGCATTCCGGAACCTTGGTGCATTCCGGAATTCCGAACATTACGGAACCTTGGTGCATTCCGGAACTCTGAACATTCCGGAATTCCGAACATTCCGGAACCTTGGTGCATTCCGGAACTCTGAACATTCCGGAACTCCGAACATTCCGGAACCTTTGCGCATTCCGGAACCTTGGTGCATTCCGGAATTCCGAACATTACGGAACCTTGGTGCATTCCGGAATTCCGAACATTCCGGAACCTTGGTGCATTCCGGAATTCCGAACATTACGGAACCTTGGTGCATTCCGGAATTCCGAACATTCCGGAACCTTGGTGCATTCCGGAACTCTGAACATTCCGGAATTCCGAACATTCCGGAACCTTGGTGCATTCCGGAATTCCGAACATTCCGGAACCTTGGTGCATTCCGGAATTCCGAACATTCCGGAACCTTGGTGCATTCCGGAACTCTGAACATTCCGGAACTCTGAACATTCCGGAACCTTGGTGCATTCCGGAACTCTGAACATTCCGGAACTCTGAACATTCCGGAACCTTGGTGCATTCCGGAACTCTGAACATTCCGGAATTCCGAACCTTCCGGAACCTTGGTGCATTCCGGAACTCTGAACATTCCGGAACTCTGAACATTCCGGAACCTTGGTGCATTCCGGAACTCTGAACATTCCGGAACTCTGAACATTCCGGAACCTTGGTGCATTCCGGAACTCTGAACATTCCGGAATTCCGAACATTCCGGAACCTTGGTGCATTCCGGAACTCTGAACATTCCGGAATTCCGAACATTCCGGAACCTTGGTGCATTCCGGAACTCTGAACATTCCGGAATTCCGAACATTCCGGAACCTTGGTGCATTCCGGAACTCTGAACATTCCGGAACCTTGGTACATTCCGGAATTCCGAACATTCCGGAACCTTGGTGCATTCCGGAACTCTGAACATTCCGGAATTCCGAACATTCCGGAACCTTGGTGCATTCCGGAATTCCGAACATTCCGGAACCTTGGTGCATTCCGGAACTCTGAACATTCCGGAATTCCGAACATTCCGGAACCTTGGTGCATTCCGGAATTCCGAACCTTCCGGAACCTTGGTGCATTCCGGAACTCTGAACATTCCGGAACTCTGAACATTCCGGAACCTTGGTGCATTCCGGAACTCTGAACATTCCGGAACTCTGAACATTCCGGAACCTTGGTGCATTCCGGAACTCTGAACATTCCGGAATTCCGAACATTCCGGAACCTTGGTGCATTCCGGAACTCTGAACATTCCGGAATTCCGAACATTCCGGAACCTTGGTGCATTCCGGAACTCTGAACATTCCGGAATTCCGAACATTCCGGAACCTTGGTGCATTCCGGAACTCTGAACATTCCGGAACCTTGGTACATTCCGGAATTCCGAACATTCCGGAACCTTGGTGCATTCCGGAACTCTGAACATTCCGGAATTCCGAACATTCCGGAACCTTGGTGCATTCCGGAATTCCGAACATTCCGGAACCTTGGTGCATTCCGGAACTCTGAACATTCCGGAATTCCGAACATTCCGGAACCTTGGTGCATTCCGGAATTCCGAACATTCCGGAACCTTGGTGCATTCCGGAACTCTGAACATTCCGGAACTCTGAACATTCCGGAACCTTGGTGCATTCCGGAACTCTGAACATTCCGGAACTCTGAACATTCCGGAACCTTGGTGCATTCCGGAACTCTGAACATTCCGGAACTCTGAACATTCCGGGACCTTGGTGCATTCCGGAACTCTGAACATTCCGGAATTCCGAACATTCCGGAACCTTGGTGCATTCCGGAACTCTGAACATTCCGGAATTCCGAACATTCCGGAACCTTGGTGCATTCCGGAACTCTGAACATTCCGGAATTCCGAACATTCCGGAACCTTGGTGCATTCCGGAACTCTGAACATTCCGGGACCTTGGTACATTCCGGAATTCCGAACATTCCGGAACCTTGGTGCATTCCGGAACTCTGAACATTCCAGAATTCCGAACATTCCGGAACCTTGGTGCATTCCGGAATTCCGAACATTCCGGAACCTTGGTGCATTCCGGAACCTTGGTGCATTCCGGAATTCCGAACATTCCGGAACCTTGGTGCATTCCGGAACTATGAACATTCCGGAACCTTGGTGCATTCCGGAACTCTGAACATTCCGGAACCTTGGTGCATTCCGGAATTCCGAACATTCCGGAACCTTGGTGCATTCCGGAACTCTGAACATTCCGGAACCTTGGTGCATTCCGGAACCTTGGTGCATTCCGGAATTCCGAACATTCCGGAACCTTGGTACATTCCGGAATTCCGAACATTCCGGAACCTTGGTGCATTCCGGAACTCTGAACATTCCGGAATTCCGAACATTCCGGAACCTTGGTGCATTCCGGAATTCCGAACATTCCGGAACCTTGGTGCATTCCGGAACTCTTAACATTCCGGAACCTTGGTGCATTCCGGAAAAATGAACATTCCGGAATTCCGAACATTCCGGAACCTTGGTGCATTCCGGAACTCTGAACATTCCGGAATTCTGAACATTCCGGAACCTTGGTGCATTCCGGAACTCTGAACCTTCCAGAACTCTGAACATTCCGGAATTCCGAACATTCCGGAACCTTGGTGCATTCCGGAACCTTGGTGCACTCCGGAACTCTGAACACTCCGGAACTCTGAACATTCCGGAATTCCGAACATTCCGGAACCTTGGTGCATTCCGGAACTCTGAACATTCCGGAATTCCGAACATTCCGGAACCTTGGTGCATTCCGGAACCTTGGTGCATTCCGGAACTCTGAACATTCCGGAATTCCGAACATTCCGGAACTCTGAACATTCCGGAACCTTGGTGCATTCCGGAATTCCGAACATTCCGGAACCTTGGTGCATTCCGGAATTCCGAACATTCCGGAACCTTGGTGCATTCCGGAACATTGGTGCATTCCGGAATTCCGAACATTCCGGAACCTTGGTACATTCCGGAATTCCGAACATTCCGGAACCTTGGTGCATTCCGGAACTCTGAACATTCCGGAATTCCGAACATTCCGGAACCTTGGTGCATTCCGGAACTCTGAACACTCCGGAACTCTGAACATTCCGGAACATTGGTGCATTCCGGAACTCTGAACATTCCGGAATTCCGAACATTCCGGAACCTTGGTGCATTCCGGAACTCTGAACATTCCGGAATTCCGAACATTCCGGAACCTTTGTGCATTCCGGAACCTTGGTGCATTCCGGAACCTTGGTGCATTCCGGAATTCCGAACATTCCGGAACCTTGGTGCATTCCGGAACTCTGAACATTCCGGAACTCCGAACAATCCGGAACCTTTGCGCATTCCGGAACCTTGGTGCATTCCGGAACCTTGGTGCATTCCGGAATTCCGAACATTCCGGAACCTTGGTGCATTCCGGAATTCCGAACATTCCGGAACTCTGAACATTCCGGAACCTTGGTGCATTCCGGAACTCTGAACATTCCGGAACTCTGAACATTCCGGAACCTTGGTGCATTCCGGAACTCTGAACATTCCGGAATTCCGAACATTCCGGAACCTTGGTGCATTCTGGAACTCTGAACATTCCGGAATTCCGAACATTCCGGAACCTTGGTGCATTCCGGAACTCTGAACATTCCGGAATTCCGAACATTCCGGAACCTTGGTGCATTCCGGAACTCTGAACATTCCGGAACCTTGGTACATTCCGGAATTCCGAACATTCCGGAACCTTGGTGCATTCCGGAACTCTGAACATTCCGGAATTCCGAACATTCCGGAACTCTGAACATTCCGGAACCTTGGTGCATTCCGGAATTCCGAACATTCCGGAACCTTGGTGCATTCCGGAATTCCGAACATTCCGGAACCTTGGTGCATTCCGGAACCTTGGTGCATTCCGGAATTCCGAACATTCCGGAACCTTGGTACATTCCGGAATTCCGAACATTCCGGAACCTTGGTGCATTCCGGAACTCTGAACATTCCGGAATTCCGAACATTCCGGAACCTTGGTGCATTCCGGAACTCTGAACATTCCGGAATTCCGAACATTCCGGAACCTTGGTGCATTCCGGAACTCTGAACACTCCGGAACTCTGAACATTCCGGAACATTGGTGCATTCCGGAACTCTGAACATTCCGGAATTCCGAACATTCCGGAACCTTGGTGCATTCCGGAATTCCGAACATTCCGGAACCTTGGTGCATTCCGGAACTCTGAACATTCCGGAATTCCGAACATTCCGGAACCTTGGTGCATTCCGGAACTCTGAACATTCCGGAACTCTGAACATTCCGGAACCTTGGTGCATTCCGGAACTCTGAACATTCCGGAACTCTGAACATTCCGGAACCTTGGTGCATTCCGGAACTCTGAACATTCCGGAATTCCGAACATTCCGGAACCTTGGTGCATTCCGGAACTCTGAACATTCCGGAATTCCGAACATTCCGGAACCTTGGTGCATTCCGGAACTCTGAACATTCCGGAATTCCGAACATTCCGGAACCTTGGTGCATTCCGGAACTCTGAACATTCCGGAACCTTGGTACATTCCGGAATTCCGAACATTCCGGAACCTTGGTGCATTCCGGAACTCTGAACATTCCGGAATTCCGAACATTCCGGAACCTTGGTGCATTCCGGAATTCCGAACATTCCGGAACCTTGGTGCATTCCGGAACTCTGAACATTCCGGAATTCCGAACATTCCGGAACCTTGGTGCATTCCGGAATTCCGAACATTCCGGAACCTTGGTGCATTCCGGAACTCTGAACATTCCGGAATTCTGAACATTCCGGAACCTTGGTGCATTCCGGAACTCTGAACATTCCGGAACTCTGAACATTCCGGAACTCTGAACATTCCGGAACCTTGGTGCATTCCGGAACTCTGAACATTCCGGAATTCTGAACATTCCGGAACCTTGGTGCATTCCGGAACTCTGAACATTCCGGAACTCTGAACATTCCGGAATTCCGAACATTCCGGAACCTTGGTGCATTCCGGAACCTTGGTGCACTCCGGAACTCTGAACACTCCGGAACTCTGAACATTCCGGAATTCCGAACATTCCGGAACCTTGGTGCATTCCGGAACTCTGAACATTCCGGAATTCCGAACATTCCGGAACCTTGGTGCATTCCGGAACCTTGGTGCATTCCGGAATTCCGAACATTCCGGAACCTTGGTGCATTCCGGAATTCCGAACATTCCGGAACCTTGGTGCATTCCGGAACCTTGGTACATTCCGGAATTCCGACCATTCCGGAACCTTGGTGCATTCCGGAACTCTGAACATTCCGGAATTCCGAACATTCCGGAACTCTGAACATTCCGGAACCTTGGTGCATTCCGGAATTCCGAACATTCCGGAACCTTGGTGCATTCCGGAATTCCGAACATTCCGGAACCTTGGTGCATTCCGGAACCTTGGTGCATTCCGGAATTCCGAACATTCCGGAACCTTGGTGCATTCCGGAACTCTGAACATTCCGGAATTCCGAACATTCCGGAACCTTGGTGCATTCCGGAACCTTGGTACATTCCGGAATTCCGAACATTCCGGAACCTTTGCGCATTCCGGAACCTTGGTGCATTCCGGAACCTTGGTGCATTCCGGAACCTTGGTGCATTCCGGAACTCTGAACATTCCGGAATTCTGAACATTCCGGAACCTTGGTGCATTCCGGAACTCTGAACATTCCGGAATTCCGAACATTCCGGAACCTTGGTGCATTCCGGAACTCTGAACATTCCGGAACTCTGAACATTCCGGAACCTTGGTGCATTCCGGAATTCCGAACATTCCGGAACCTTGGTGCATTCCGGAACTCTGAACATTCCGGAACTCTGAACATTCCGGAACCTTGGTGCATTCCGGAACTCTGAACATTCCGGAATTCCGAACATTCCGGAACCTTGGTGCATTCCGGAATTCCGAACATTCCGGAACCTTGGTGCATTCCGGAACCTTGGTGCATTCCGGAACCTTGGTGCATTCCGGAATTCCGAACATTCCGGAACCTTGGTGCATTCCGGAATTCCGAACATTCCGGAACCTTGGTGCATTCCGGAACCTTGGTGCATTCCGGAATTCCGAACATTCCGGAACCTTGGTGCATTCCGGAACCTTGGTGCATTCCGGAATTCCGAACATTCCGGAACCTTGGTACATTCCGGAATTCCGAACATTCCGGAACCTTGGTGCATTCCGGAACTCTGAACATTCCGGAACTCTGAACATTCCGGAACCTTGGTGCATTCCGGAACTCTGAACATTCCGGAATTCCGAACATTCCGGAACCTTGGTGCATTCCGGAATTCCGAACATTCCGGAACCTTGGTGCATTCCGGAACCTTGGTGCATTCCGGAATTCCGAACATTCCGGAACCTTGGTACATTCCGGAATTCCGAACATTCCGGAACCTTGGTGCATTCCGGAACTCTGAACATTCCGGAATTCCGAACATTCCGGAACCTTGGTGCATTCCGGAACTCTGAACATTCCGGAACCTTGGTACATTCCGGAATTCCGAACATTCCGGAACCTTGGTGCATTCCGGAACTCTGAACATTCCGGAATTCTGAACATTCCGGAACCTTGGTGCATTCCGGAATTCCGAACATTCCGGAACCTTGGTGCATTCCGGAACCTTGGAACATTCCGGAACCTTGGTGCATTCCGGAATTCCGAACATTCCGGAACCTTGGTGCATTCCGGAACTCTGAACATTCCGGAACTCTGAACATTCCGGAACCTTGGTGCATTCCGGAACTCTGAACATTCCGGAATTCCGAACATTCCGGAACCTTGGTGCATTCCGGAACTCTGAACATTCCGGAACTCCGAACATTCCGGAACCTTTGCGCATTCCGGAACCTTGGTGCATTCCGGAATTCCGAACATTACGGAACCTTGGTGCATTCCGGAATTCCGAACATTCCGGAACCTTGGTGCATTCCGGAATTCCGAACATTACGGAACCTTGGTGCATTCCGGAATTCCGAACATTCCGGAACCTTGGTGCATTCCGGAACTCTGAACATTCCGGAACCTTGGTGCATTCCGGAATTCCGAACATTCCGGAACCTTGGTACATTCCGGAATTCCGAACATTCCGGAACCTTGGTGCATTCCGGAACTCTGAACATTCCGGAATTCCGAACATTCCGGAACCTTGGTGCATTCCGGAACTCTGAACATTCCGGAACCTTGGTACATTCCGGAATTCCGAACATTCCGGAACCTTGGTGCATTCCGGAACTCTGAACATTCCGGAATTCTGAACATTCCGGAACCTTGGTGCATTCCGGAATTCCGAACATTCCGGAACCTTGGTGCATTCCGGAACCTTGGAACATTCCGGAACCTTGGTGCATTCCGGAATTCCGAACATTCCGGAACCTTGGTGCATTCCGGAACTCTGAACATTCCGGAACTCTGAACATTCCGGAACCTTGGTGCATTCCGGAACTCTGAACATTCCGGAATTCCGAACATTCCGGAACCTTGGTGCATTCCGGAACTCTGAACATTCCGGAACTCCGAACATTCCGGAACCTTTGCGCATTCCGGAACCTTGGTGCATTCCGGAATTCCGAACATTACGGAACCTTGGTGCATTCCGGAATTCCGAACATTCCGGAACCTTGGTGCATTCCGGAATTCCGAACATTACGGAACCTTGGTGCATTCCGGAATTCCGAACATTCCGGAACCTTGGTGCATTCCGGAACTCTGAACATTCCGGAATTCCGAACATTCCGGAACCTTGGTGCATTCCGGAATTCCGAACATTCCGGAACCTTGGTGCATTCCGGAATTCCGAACATTCCGGAACCTTGGTGCATTCCGGAACTCTGAACATTCCGGGATTCCGAACATTCCGGAACCTTGGTGCATTCCGGAACTCTGAACATTCCGGAACTCTGAACATTCCGGAACCTTGGTGCATTCCGGAACTCTGAACATTCCGGAACTCTGAACATTCCGGAACCTTGGTGCATTCCGGAACTCTGAACATTCCGGAATTCCGAACCTTCCGGAACCTTGGTGCATTCCGGAACTCTGAACATTCCGGAACTCCGAACATTCCGGAACCTTTGCGCATTCCGGAACCTTGGTGCATTCCGGAACCTTGGTGCATTCCGGAATTCCGAACATTCCGGAACCTTGGTGCATTCCGGAACTCTGAACATTCCGGAACTCTGAACATTCCGGAACCTTGGTGCATTCCGGAACTCTGAACATTCCGGAATTCCGAACATTCCGGAACCTTGGTGCATTCCGGAATTCCGAACATTCCGGAACCTTGGTGCATTCCGGAACCTTGGTGCATTCCGGAATTCCGAACATTCCGGAACCTTGGTGCATTCCGGAACTCTGAACATTCCGGAATTCCGAACATTCCGGAACCTTGGTGCATTCCGGAATTCCGAACATTCCGGAACCTTGGTGCATTCCGGAACTCTGAACATTCCGGAACTCTGAACATTCCGGAATTCCGAACATTCCGGAACCTTGGTGCATTCCGGAACTCTGAACATTCCGGAACTCCGAACATTCCGGAACCTTTGCGCATTCCGGAACCTTGGTGCATTCCGGAATTCCGAACATTACGGAACCTTGGTGCATTCCGGAACTCTGAACATTCCGGAATTCCGAACATTCCGGAACCTTGGTGCATTCCGGAACTCTGAACATTCCGGAACTCTGAACATTCCGGAACCTTGGTGCATTCCGGAACTCTGAACATTCCGGAACTCTGAACATTCCGGAACCTTGGTGCATTCCGGAACTCTGAACATTCCGGAATTCCGAACCTTCCGGAACCTTGGTGCATTCCGGAACTCTGAACATTCCGGAACTCCGAACATTCCGGAACCTTTGCGCATTCCGGAACCTTGGTGCATTCCGGAACCTTGGTGCATTCCGGAATTCCGAACATTCCGGAACCTTGGTGCATTCCGGAACTCTGAACATTCCGGAACTCTGAACATTCCGGAACCTTGGTGCATTCCGGAACTCTGAACATTCCGGAATTCCGAACATTCCGGAACCTTGGTGCATTCCGGAATTCCGAACATTCCGGAACCTTGGTGCATTCCGGAACCTTGGTGCATTCCGGAATTCCGAACATTCCGGAACCTTGGTGCATTCCGGAACTCTGAACATTCCGGAATTCCGAACATTCCGGAACCTTGGTGCATTCCGGAATTCCGAACATTCCGGAACCTTGGTGCATTCCGGAACTCTGAACATTCCGGAACTCTGAACATTCCGGAATTCCGAACATTCCGGAACCTTGGTGCATTCCGGAACTCTGAACATTCCGGAACTCCGAACATTCCGGAACCTTTGCGCATTCCGGAACCTTGGTGCATTCCGGAATTCCGAACATTACGGAACCTTGGTGCATTCCGGAACTCTGAACATTCCGGAATTCCGAACATTCCGGAACCTTGGTGCATTCCGGAACTCTGAACATTCCGGAACTCCGAACATTCCGGAACCTTTGCGCATTCCGGAACCTTGGTGCATTCCGGAATTCCGAACATTACGGAACCTTGGTGCATTCCGGAATTCCGAACATTCCGGAACCTTGGTGCATTCCGGAATTCCGAACATTACGGAACCTTGGTGCATTCCGGAATTCCGAACATTCCGGAACCTTGGTGCATTCCGGAATTCCGAACATTACGGAACCTTGGTGCATTCCGGAATTCCGAACATTCCGGAACCTTGGTGCATTCCGGAACTCTGAACATTCCGGAATTCCGAACATTCCGGAACCTTGGTGCATTCCGGAATTCCGAACATTCCGGAACCTTGGTGCATTCCGGAATTCCGAACATTCCGGAACCTTGGTGCATTCCGGAACTCTGAACATTCCGGAACTCTGAACATTCCGGAACCTTGGTGCATTCCGGAACTCTGAACATTCCGGAACTCTGAACATTCCGGAACCTTGGTGCATTCCGGAACTCTGAACATTCCGGAATTCCGAACATTCCGGAACCTTGGTGCATTCCGGAATTCCGAACATTCCGGAACCTTGGTGCATTCCGGAATTCCGAACATTCCGGAACCTTGGTGCATTCCGGAACTCTGAACATTCCGGGATTCCGAACATTACGGAACCTTGGTGCATTCCGGAATTCCGAACATTCCGGAACCTTGGTGCATTCCGGAACTCTGAACATTCCGGAATTCCGAACATTCCGGAACCTTGGTGCATTCCGGAATTCCGAACATTCCGGAACCTTGGTGCATTCCGGAATTCCGAACATTCCGGAACCTTGGTGCATTCCGGAACTCTGAACATTCCGGGATTCCGAACATTCCGGAACCTTGGTGCATTCCGGAACTCTGAACATTCCGGAACTCTGAACATTCCGGAACCTTGGTGCATTCCGGAACTCTGAACATTCCGGAACTCTGAACATTCCGGAACCTTGGTGCATTCCGGAACTCTGAACATTCCGGAATTCCGAACCTTCCGGAACCTTGGTGCATTCCGGAACTCTGAACATTCCGGAACTCCGAACATTCCGGAACCTTTGCGCATTCCGGAACCTTGGTGCATTCCGGAACCTTGGTGCATTCCGGAATTCCGAACATTCCGGAACCTTGGTGCATTCCGGAACTCTGAACATTCCGGAACTCTGAACATTCCGGAACCTTGGTGCATTCCGGAACTCTGAACATTCCGGAATTCCGAACATTCCGGAACCTTGGTGCATTCCGGAATTCCGAACATTCCGGAACCTTGGTGCATTCCGGAACCTTGGTGCATTCCGGAATTCCGAACATTCCGGAACCTTGGTGCATTCCGGAACTCTGAACATTCCGGAATTCCGAACATTCCGGAACCTTGGTGCATTCCGGAATTCCGAACATTCCGGAACCTTGGTGCATTCCGGAACTCTGAACATTCCGGAACTCTGAACATTCCGGAATTCCGAACATTCCGGAACCTTGGTGCATTCCGGAACTCTGAACATTCCGGAACTCCGAACATTCCGGAACCTTTGCGCATTCCGGAACCTTGGTGCATTCCGGAATTCCGAACATTACGGAACCTTGGTGCATTCCGGAACTCTGAACATTCCGGAATTCCGAACATTCCGGAACCTTGGTGCATTCCGGAACTCTGAACATTCCGGAACTCCGAACATTCCGGAACCTTTGCGCATTCCGGAACCTTGGTGCATTCCGGAATTCCGAACATTACGGAACCTTGGTGCATTCCGGAATTCCGAACATTCCGGAACCTTGGTGCATTCCGGAATTCCGAACATTACGGAACCTTGGTGCATTCCGGAATTCCGAACATTCCGGAACCTTGGTGCATTCCGGAATTCCGAACATTACGGAACCTTGGTGCATTCCGGAATTCCGAACATTCCGGAACCTTGGTGCATTCCGGAACTCTGAACATTCCGGAATTCCGAACATTCCGGAACCTTGGTGCATTCCGGAATTCCGAACATTCCGGAACCTTGGTGCATACCGGAATTCCGAACATTCCGGAACCTTGGTGCATTCCGGAACTCTGAACATTCCGGAACTCTGAACATTCCGGAACCTTGGTGCATTCCGGAACTCTGAACATTCCGGAACTCTGAACATTCCGGAACCTTGGTGCATTCCGGAACTCTGAACATTCCGGAATTCCGAACCTTCCGGAACCTTGGTGCATTCCGGAACTCTGAACATTCCGGAACTCTGAACATTCCGGAACCTTGGTGCATTCCGGAACTCTGAACATTCCGGAACTCTGAACATTCCGGAACCTTGGTGCATTCCGGAACTCTGAACATTCCGGAATTCCGAACATTCCGGAACCTTGGTGCATTCCGGAACTCTGAACATTCCGGAATTCCGAACATTCCGGAACCTTGGTGCATTCCGGAACTCTGAACATTCCGGAATTCCGAACATTCCGGAACCTTGGTGCATTCCGGAACTCTGAACATTCCGGAACCTTGGTACATTCCGGAATTCCGAACATTCCGGAACCTTGGTGCATTCCGGAACTCTGAACATTCCGGAATTCCGAACATTCCGGAACCTTGGTGCATTCCGGAATTCCGAACATTCCGGAACCTTGGTGCATTCCGGAACTCTGAACATTCCGGAATTCCGAACATTCCGGAACCTTGGTGCATTCCGGAATTCCGAACCTTCCGGAACCTTGGTGCATTCCGGAACTCTGAACATTCCGGAACTCTGAACATTCCGGAACCTTGGTGCATTCCGGAACTCTGAACATTCCGGAACTCTGAACATTCCGGAACCTTGGTGCATTCCGGAACTCTGAACATTCCGGAATTCCGAACATTCCGGAACCTTGGTGCATTCCGGAACTCTGAACATTCCGGAATTCCGAACATTCCGGAACCTTGGTGCATTCCGGAACTCTGAACATTCCGGAATTCCGAACATTCCGGAACCTTGGTGCATTCCGGAACTCTGAACATTCCGGAACCTTGGTACATTCCGGAATTCCGTACATTCCGGAACCTTGGTGCATTCCGGAACTCTGAACATTCCGGAATTCCGAACATTCCGGAACCTTGGTGCATTCCGGAATTCCGAACATTCCGGAACCTTGGTGCATTCCGGAACTCTGAACATTCCGGAATTCCGAACATTCCGGAACCTTGGTGCATTCCGGAATTCCGAACATTCCGGAACCTTGGTGCATTCCGGAACTCTGAACATTCCGGAACTCTGAACATTCCGGAACCTTGGTGCATTCCGGAATTCCGAACATTCCGGAACCTTGGTGCATTCCGGAATTCCGAACATTACGGAACCTTGGTGCATTCCGGAATTCCGAACATTCCGGAACCTTGGTGCATTCCGGAACTCTGAACATTCCGGAATTCCGAACATTCCGGAACCTTGGTGCATTCCGGAATTCCGAACATTCCGGAACCTTGGTGCATTCCGGAATTCCGAACATTCCGGAACCTTGGTGCATTCCGGAACTCTGAACATTCCGGAACTCTGAACATTCCGGAACCTTGGTGCATTCCGGAACTCTGAACATTCCGGAACTCTGAACATTCCGGAACCTTGGTGCATTCCGGAACTCTGAACATTCCGGAATTCCGAACCTTCCGGAACCTTGGTGCATTCCGGAACTCTGAACATTCCGGAACTCTGAACATTCCGGAACCTTGGTGCATTCCGGAACTCTGAACATTCCGGAACTCTGAACATTCCGGAACCTTGGTGCATTCCGGAACTCTGAACATTCCGGAATTCCGAACATTCCGGAACCTTGGTGCATTCCGGAACTCTGAACATTCCGGAATTCCGAACATTCCGGAACCTTGGTGCATTCCGGAACTCTGAACATTCCGGAATTCCGAACATTCCGGAACCTTGGTGCATTCCGGAACTCTGAACATTCCGGAACCTTGGTACATTCCGGAATTCCGAACATTCCGGAACCTTGGTGCATTCCGGAACTCTGAACATTCCGGAATTCCGAACATTCCGGAACCTTGGTGCATTCCGGAATTCCGAACATTCCGGAACCTTGGTGCATTCCGGAACTCTGAACATTCCGGAATTCCGAACATTCCGGAACCTTGGTGCATTCCGGAATTCCGAACCTTCCGGAACCTTGGTGCATTCCGGAACTCTGAACATTCCGGAACTCTGAACATTCCGGAACCTTGGTGCATTCCGGAACTCTGAACATTCCGGAACTCTGAACATTCCGGAACCTTGGTGCATTCCGGAACCTTGGTGCATTCCGGAATTCCGAACATTCCGGAACCTTGGTGCATTCCGGAACTCTGAACATTCCGGAATTCCGAACATTCCGGAACCTTGGTGCATTCCGGAACTCTGAACATTCCGGAATTCCGAACATTCCGGAACCTTGGTGCATTCCGGAACTCTGAACATTCCGGAACCTTGGTACATTCCGGAATTCCGAACATTCCGGAACCTTGGTGCATTCCGGAACTCTGAACATTCCGGAATTCCGAACATTCCGGAACCTTGGTGCATTCCGGAATTCCGAACATTCCGGAACCTTGGTGCATTCCGGAACTCTGAACATTCCGGAATTCCGAACATTCCGGAACCTTGGTGCATTCCGGAATTCCGAACATTCCGGAACCTTGGTGCATTCCGGAACTCTGAACATTCCGGAACTCTGAACATTCCGGAACCTTGGTGCATTCCGGAACTCTGAACATTCCGGAACTCTGAACATTCCGGAACCTTGGTGCATTCCGGAACTCTGAACATTCCGGAACTCTGAACATTCCGGGACCTTGGTGCATTCCGGAACTCTGAACATTCCGGAATTCCGAACATTCCGGAACCTTGGTGCATTCCGGAACTCTGAACATTCCGGAATTCCGAACATTCCGGAACCTTGGTGCATTCCGGAACTCTGAACATTCCGGAATTCCGAACATTCCGGAACCTTGGTGCATTCCGGAACTCTGAACATTCCGGAACCTTGGTACATTCCGGAATTCCGAACATTCCGGAACCTTGGTGCATTCCGGAACTCTGAACATTCCGGAATTCCGAACATTCCGGAACCTTGGTGCATTCCGGAATTCCGAACATTCCGGAACCTTGGTGCATTCCGGAACCTTGGTGCATTCCGGAATTCCGAACATTCCGGAACCTTGGTGCATTCCGGAACTATGAACATTCCGGAACCTTGGTGCATTCCGGAACTCTGAACATTCCGGAACCTTGGTGCATTCCGGAATTCCGAACATTCCGGAACCTTGGTGCATTCCGGAACTCTGAACATTCCGGAACCTTGGTGCATTCCGGAACCTTGGTGCATTCCGGAATTCCGAACATTCCGGAACCTTGGTACATTCCGGAATTCCGAACATTCCGGAACCTTGGTGAATTCCGGAACTCTGAACATTCCGGAATTCCGAACATTCCGGAACCTTGGTGCATTCCGGAATTCCGAACATTCCGGAACCTTGGTGCATTCCGGAACTCTTAACATTCCGGAACCTTGGTGCATTCCGGAAAAATGAACATTCCGGAATTCCGAACATTCCGGAACCTTGGTGCATTCCGGAACTCTGAACATTCCGGAATTCTGAACATTCCGGAACCTTGGTGCATTCCGGAACTCTGAACCTTCCGGAACTCTGAACATTCCGGAATTCCGAACATTCCGGAACCTTGGTGCATTCCGGAACCTTGGTGCACTCCGGAACTCTGAACACTCCGGAACTCTGAACATTCCGGAATTCCGAACATTCCGGAACCTTGGTGCATTCCGGAACTCTGAACATTCCGGAATTCCGAACATTCCGGAACCTTGGTGCATTCCGGAACCTTGGTGCATTCCGGAATTCCGAACATTCCGGAACCTTGGTGCATTCCGGAATTCCGAACATTCCGGAACCTTGGTACATTCCGGAATTCCGACCATTCCGGAACCTTGGTGCATTCCGGAACTCTGAACATTCCGGAATTCCGAACATTCCGGAACTCTGAACATTCCGGAACCTTGGTGCATTCCGGAATTCCGAACATTCCGGAACCTTGGTGCATTCCGGAATTCCGAACATTCCGGAACCTTGGTGCATTCCGGAACCTTGGTGCATTCCGGAATTCCGAACATTCCGGAACCTTGGTACATTCCGGAATTCCGAACATTCCGGAACCTTGGTGCATTCCGGAACTCTGAACATTCCGGAATTCCGAACATTCCGGAACCTTGGTGCATTCCGGAACTCTGAACACTCCGGAACTCTGAACATTCCGGAACATTGGTGCATTCCGGAACTCTGAACATTCCGGAATTCCGAACATTCCGGAACCTTGGTGCATTCCGGAACTCTGAACATTCCGGAATTCCGAACATTCCGGAACCTTTGTGCATTCCGGAACCTTGGTGCATTCCGGAACCTTGGTGCATTCCGGAATTCCGAACATTCCGGAACCTTGGTGCATTCCGGAACTCTGAACATTCCGGAACTCCGAACAATCCGGAACCTTTGCGCATTCCGGAACCTTGGTGCATTCCGGAACCTTGGTGCATTCCGGAATTCCGAACATTCCGGAACCTTGGTGCATTCCGGAATTCCGAACATTCCGGAACTCTGAACATTCCGGAACCTTGGTGCATTCCGGAACTCTGAACATTCCGGAACTCTGAACATTCCGGAACCTTGGTGCATTCCGGAACTCTGAACATTCCGGAATTCCGAACATTCCGGAACCTTGGTGCATTCTGGAACTCTGAACATTCCGGAATTCCGAACATTCCGGAACCTTGGTGCATTCCGGAACTCTGAACATTCCGGAATTCCGAACATTCCGGAACCTTGGTGCATTCCGGAACTCTGAACATTCCGGAACCTTGGTACATTCCGGAATTCCGAACATTCCGGAACCTTGGTGCATTCCGGAACTCTGAACATTCCGGAATTCCGAACATTCCGGAACTCTGAACATTCCGGAACCTTGGTGCATTCCGGAATTCCGAACATTCCGGAACCTTGGTGCATTCCGGAATTCCGAACATTCCGGAACCTTGGTGCATTCCGGAACCTTGGTGCATTCCGGAATTCCGAACATTCCGGAACCTTGGTACATTCCGGAATTCCGAACATTCCGGAACCTTGGTGCATTCCGGAACTCTGAACATTCCGGAATTCCGAACATTCCGGAACCTTGGTGCATTCCGGAACTCTGAACATTCCGGAATTCCGAACATTCCGGAACCTTGGTGCATTCCGGAACTCTGAACACTCCGGAACTCTGAACATTCCGGAACATTGGTGCATTCCGGAACTCTGAACATTCCGGAATTCCGAACATTCCGGAACCTTGGTGCATTCCGGAACTCTGAACATTCCGGAACTCTGAACATTCCGGAATTCCGAACATTCCGGAACCTTTGTGCATTCCGGAACCTTGGTGCATTCCGGAACCTTGGTGCATTCCGGAATTCCGAACATTCCGGAACCTTGGTGCATTCCGGAACTCTGAACATTCCGGAACTCCGAACAATCCGGAACCTTTGCGCATTCCGGAACCTTGGTGCATTCCGGAACCTTGGTGCATTCCGGAATTCCGAACATTCCGGAACCTTGGTGCATTCCGGAATTCCGAACATTCCGGAACCTTGGTGCATTCCGGAACCTTGGTGCATTCCGGAATTCCGAACATTCCGGAACCTTGGTACATTCCGGAATTCCGAACATTCCGGAACCTTGGTGCATTCCGGAACTCTGAACATTCCGGAATTCCGAACATTCCGGAACCTTGGTGCATTCCGGAACTCTGAACATTCCGGAACCTTGGTACATTCCGGAATTCCGCGCATTCCGGAACCTTGGTGCATTCCGGAACCTTGGTGCATTCCGGAATTCCGAACATTCCGGAACCTTGGTGCATTCCGGAATTCCGAACATTCCGGAACCTTGGTGCATTCCGGAATTCCGAACATTCCGGAACCTTGGTGCATTCCGGAACCTTGGTGCATTCCGGAATTCCGAACATTCCGGAACCTTGGTACATTCCGGAATTCCGAACATTCCGGAACCTTGGTGCATTCCGGAACTCTGAACATTCCGGAATTCCGAACATTCCGGAACCTTGGTGCATTCCGGAACTCTGAACATTCCGGAACCTTGGTACATTCCGGAATTCCGAACATTCCGGAACCTTGGTGCATTCCGGAACCTTGGTGCATTCCGGAATTCCGAACATTCCGGAACCTTGGTGCATTCCGGAACTATGAACATTCCGGAACCTTGGTGCATTCCGGAACTCTGAACATTCCGGAACCTTGGTGCATTCCGGAATTCCGAACATTCCGGAACCTTGGTGCATTCCGGAACTCTGAACATTCCGGAACCCTGAACATTCCGGAACTCTGAACATTCCGGAATTCCGAACATTCCGGAACCTTGGTGCATTCCGGAATTCCGAACATTCCGGAACCTTGGTGCATTCCGGAACTCTGAACATTCCGGAATTCTGAACATTCCGGAACCTTGGTGCATTCCGGAACTCTGAACCTTCCGGAACTCTGAACATTCCGGAATTCCGAACATTCCGGAACCTTGGTGCATTCCGGAACCTTGGTGCACTCCGGAACTCTGAACACTCCGGAACTCTGAACATTCCGGAATTCCGAACATTCCGGAACCTTGGTGCATTCCGGAACTCTGAACATTCCGGAATTCCGAACATTCCGGAACCTTGGTGCATTCCGGAACCTTGGTGCATTCCGGAATTCCGAACATTCCGGAACCTTGGTGCATTCCGGAATTCCGAACATTCCGGAACCTTGGTGCATTCCGGAACCTTGGTACATTCCGGAATTCCGACCATTCCGGAACCTTGGTGCATTCCGGAACTCTGAACATTCCGGAATTCCGAACATTCCGGAACTCTGAACATTCCGGAACCTTGGTGCATTCCGGAATTCCGAACATTCCGGAACCTTGGTGCATTCCGGAATTCCGAACATTCCGGAACCTTGGTGCATTCCGGAACCTTGGTGCATTCCGGAATTCCGAACATTCCGGAACCTTGGTACATTCCGGAATTCCGAACATTCCGGAACCTTGGTGCATTCCGGAACTCTGAACATTCCGGAATTCCGAACATTCCGGAACCTTGGTGCATTCCGGAACTCTGAACATTCCGGAACCTTGGTACATTCCGGAATTCCGAACATTCCGGAACCTTGGTGCATTCCGGAACTCTGAACACTCCGGAACTCTGAACATTCCGGAACATTGGTGCATTCCGGAACTCTGAACATTCCGGAATTCCGAACATTCCGGAACCTTGGTGCATTCCGGAACTCTGAACATTCCGGAACTCTGAACATTCCGGAATTCCGAACATTCCGGAACCTTGGTGCATTCCGGAATTCCGAACATTCCGGAACCTTGGTGCATTCCGGAATTCCGAACATTCCGGAACCTTGGTGCATTCCGGAACTCTGAACATTCCGGAATTCCGAACATTCCGGAACCTTGGTGCATTCCGGAACTCTGAACATTCCGGAACTCTGAACATTCCGGAACCTTGGTGCATTCCGGAACTCTGAACATTCCGGAACTCTGAACATTCCGGAACCTTGGTGCATTCCGGAACTCTGAACATTCCGGAATTCCGAACATTCCGGAACCTTGGTGCATTCCGGAACTCTGAACATTCCGGAACTCCGAACATTCCGGAACCTTTGCGCATTCCGGAACCTTGGTGCATTCCGGAACCTTGGTGCATTCCGGAATTCCGAACATTCCGGAACCTTGGTGCATTCCGGAATTCCGAACATTCCGGAACCTTGGTGCATTCCGGAACTCTGAACATTCCGGAACTCTGAACATTCCGGAACCTTGGTGCATTCCGGAACTCTGAACATTCCGGAATTCCGAACATTCCGGAACCTTGGTGCATTCCGGAATTCCGAACATTCCGGAACCTTGGTGCATTCCGGAACCTTGGTGCATTCCGGAATTCCGAACATTCCGGAACCTTGGTGCATTCCGGAACTCTGAACATTCCGGAATTCCGAACATTCCGGAACCTTGGTGCATTCCGGAATTCCGAACATTCCGGAACCTTGGTGCATTCCGGAACTCTGAACATTCCGGAACTCTGAACATTCCGGAATTCCGAACATTCCGGAACCTTGGTGCATTCCGGAACTCTGAACATTCCGGAACTCTGAACATTCCGGAACCTTGGTGCATTCCGGAACTCTGAACATTCCGGAACTCTGAACATTCCGGAACCTTGGTGCATTCCGGAACTCTGAACATTCCGGAATTCCGAACATTCCGGAACCTTGGTGCATTCCGGAACTCTGAACATTCCGGAATTCCGAACATTCCGGAACCTTGGTGCATTCCGGAACTCTGAACATTCCGGAATTCCGAACATTCCGGAACCTTGGTGCATTCCGGAACTCTGAACATTCCGGAACCTTGGTACATTCCGGAATTCCGAACATTCCGGAACCTTGGTGCATTCCGGAACTCTGAACATTCCGGAATTCCGAACATTCCGGAACATTGGTGCATTCCGGAACTCTGAACATTCCGGAATTCCGAACATTCCGGAACCTTGGTGCATTCCGGAACTCTGAACATTCCGGAACTCTGAACATTCCGGAATTCCGAACATTCCGGAACCTTGGTGCATTCCGGAATGCCGAACATTCCGGAACCTTGGTGCATTCCGGAACTCTGAACATTCCGGAACCTTGGTACATTCCGGAATTCCGCGCATTCCGGAACCTTGGTGCATTCCGGAACCTTGGTGCATTCCGGAATTCCGAACATTCCGGAACCTTGGTGCATTCCGGAATTCCGAACATTCCGGAACCTTGGTGCATTCCGGAACTCTGAACATTCCGGAACTCTGAACATTCCAGAACCTTGGTGCATTCCGGAACTCTGAACATTCCGGAATTCCGAACATTCCGGAACCTTGGTGCATTCCGGAATTCCGAACATTCCGGAACCTTGGTGCATTCCGGAACCTTGGTGCATTCCGGAATTCCGAACATTCCGGAACCTTGGTGCATTCCGGAACTCTGAACATTCCGGAATTCCGAACATTCCGGAACCTTGGTGCATTCCGGAATTCCGAACATTCCGGAACCTTGGTGCATTCCGGAACTCTGAACATTCCGGAACTCTGAACATTCCGGAATTCCGAACATTCCGGAACCTTGGTGCATTCCGGAACTCTGAACATTCCGGAACTCTGAACATTCCGGAACCTTGGTGCATTCCGGAACTCTGAACATTCCGGAACTCTGAACATTCCGGAACCTTGGTGCATTCCGGAACTCTGAACATTCCGGAATTCCGAACATTCCGGAACCTTGGTGCATTCCGGAACTCTGAACATTCCGGAATTCCGAACATTCCGGAACCTTGGTGCATTCCGGAACTCTGAACATTCCGGAATTCCGAACATTCCGGAACCTTGGTGCATTCCGGAACTCTGAACATTCCGGAACCTTGGTACATTCCGGAATTCCGAACATTCCGGAACCTTGGTGCATTCCGGAACTCTGAACATTCCGGAATTCCGAACATTCCGGAACATTGGTGCATTCCGGAACTCTGAACATTCCGGAATTCCGAACATTCCGGAACCTTGGTGCATTCCGGAACTCTGAACATTCCGGAACTCTGAACATTCCGGAATTCCGAACATTCCGGAACCTTGGTGCATTCCGGAATTCCGAACATTCCGGAACCTTGGTGCATTCCGGAATTCCGAACATTCCGGAACCTTGGTGCATTCCGGAACTCTGAACATTCCGGAATTCCGAACATTCCGGAACCTTGGTGCATTCCGGAACTCTGAACATTCCGGAACTCTGAACATTCCGGAACCTTGGTGCATTCCGGAACTCTGAACATTCCGGAACTCTGAACATTCCGGAACCTTGGTGCATTCCGGAACTCTGAACATTCCGGAATTCCGAACATTCCGGAACCTTGGTGCATTCCGGAACTCTGAACATTCCGGAACTCCGAACATTCCGGAACCTTTGCGCATTCCGGAACCTTGGTGCATTCCGGAACCTTGGTGCATTCCGGAATTCCGAACATTCCGGAACCTTGGTGCATTCCGGAATTCCGAACATTCCGGAACCTTGGTGCATTCCGGAACTCTGAACATTCCGGAACTCTGAACATTCCGGAACCTTGGTGCATTCCGGAACTCTGAACATTCCGGAATTCCGAACATTCCGGAACCTTGGTGCATTCCGGAATTCCGAACATTCCGGAACCTTGGTGCATTCTGGAACCTTGGTGCATTCCGGAATTCCGAACATTCCGGAACCTTGGTGCATTCCGGAACTCTGAACATTCCGGAATTCCGAACATTCCGGAACCTTGGTGCATTCCGGAATTCCGAACATTCCGGAACCTTGGTGCATTCCGGAACTCTGAACATTCCGGAACTCTGAACATTCCGGAATTCCGAACATTCCGGAACCTTGGTGCATTCCGGAACTCTGAACATTCCGGAACTCTGAACATTCCGGAACCTTGGTGCATTCCGGAACTCTGAACATTCCGGAACTCTGAACATTCCGGAACCTTGGTGCATTCCGGAACTCTGAACATTCCGAACATTCCGGAACCTTGGTGCATTCCGGAACTCTGAACATTCCGGAATTCCGAACATTCCGGAACCTTGGTGCATTCCGGAACTCTGAACATTCCGGAATTCCGAACATTCCGGAACCTTGGTGCATTCCGGAACTCTGAACATTCCGGAACCTTGGTACATTCCGGAATTCCGAACATTCCGGAACCTTGGTGCATTCCGGAACTCTGAACATTCCGGAATTCCGAACATTCCGGAACCTTGGTGCATTCCGGAATTCCGAACATTCCGGAATTCCGAACATTCCGGAACCTTGGTGCATTCCGGAACTCTGAACATTCCGGAACTCTGAACATTCCGGAACCTTGGTGCATTCCGGAACTCTGAACATTCCGGAACTCTGAACATTCCGGAACCTTGGTACATTCCGGAATTCCGAACATTCCGGAACCTTGGTGCATTCCGGAACTCTGAACATTCCGGAATTCCGAACATTCCGGAACCTTGGTGCATTCCGGAACTCTGAACATTCCGGAATTCCGAACATTCCGGAACCTTGGTGCATTCCGGAACTCTGAACATTCCGGAACTCTGAACATTCCGGAACCTTGGTGCATTCCGGAACTCTGAACATTCCGGAACTCTGAACATTCCGGAACCTTGGTGCATTCCGGAACTCTGAACATTCCGGAACTCTGAACATTCCGGAACCTTGGTGCATTCCGGAACTCTGAACATTCCGGAATTCCGAACATTCCGGAACCTTGGTGCATTCCGGAACTCTGAACATTCCGGAATTCCGAACATTCCGGAACCTTGGTGCATTCCGGAACCTTGGTGCATTCCGGAATTCCGAACATTCCGGAACCTTGGTGCATTCCGGAACTATGAACATTCCGGAACCTTGGTGCATTCCGGAACTCTGAACATTCCGGAACCTTGGTGCATTCCGGAATTCCGAACATTCCGGAACCTTGGTGCATTCCGGAACTCTGAACATTCCGGAACTCTGAACATTCCGGAACTCTGAACATTCCGGAATTCCGAACATTCCGGAACCTTGGTGCATTCCGGAATTCCGAACATTCCGGAACCTTGGTGCATTCCGGAACTCTGAACATTCCGGAATTCTGAACATTCCGGAACCTTGGTGCATTCCGGAACTCTGAACCTTCCGGAACTCTGAACATTCCGGAATTCCGAACATTCCGGAACCTTGGTGCATTCCGGAACCTTGGTGCACTCCGGAACTCTGAACACTCCGGAACTCTGAACATTCCGGAACCTTGGTGCATTCCGGAACTCTGAACATTCCGGAACTCTGAACATTCCGGAACCTTGGTGCATTCCGGAACTCTGAACATTCCGGAATTCCGAACATTCCGGAACCTTGGTTCATTCCGGAACTCTGAACATTCCGGAACTCTGAACATTCCGGAACCTTGGTGCATTCCGGAACTCTGAACATTCCGGAACTCTGAACATTCCGGAACCTTGGTGCATTCCGGAACTCTGAACCTTCCGGAACTCTGAACATTCCGGAATTCCGAACATTCCGGAACCTTGGTGCATTCCGGAACCTTGGTGCACTCCGGAACTCTGAACACTCCGGAACTCTGAACATTCCGGAATTCCGAACATTCCGGAACCTTGGTGCATTCCGGAACTCTGAACATTCCGGAATTCCGAACATTCCGGAACCTTGGTGCATTCCGGAACCTTGGTGCATTCCGGAATTCCGAACATTCCGGAACCTTGGTGCATTCCGGAATTCCGAACATTCCGGAACCTTGGTGCATTCCGGAACCTTGGTACATTCCGGAATTCCGACCATTCCGGAACCTTGGTGCATTCCGGAACTCTGAACATTCCGGAATTCCGAACATTCCGGAACTCTGAACATTCCGGAACCTTGGTGCATTCCGGAATTCCGAACATTCCGGAACCTTGGTGCATTCCGGAATTCCGAACATTCCGGAACCTTGGTGCATTCCGGAACCTTGGTGCATTCCGGAATTCCGAACATTCCGGAACCTTGGTACATTCCGGAATTCCGAACATTCCGGAACCTTGGTGCATTCCGGAACTCTGAACATTCCGGAATTCCGAACATTCCGGAACCTTGGTGCATTCCGGAACTCTGAACATTCCGGAACCTTGGTACATTCCGGAATTCCGAACATTCCGGAACCTTGGTGCATTCCGGAACTCTGAACACTCCGGAACTCTGAACATTCCGGAACATTGGTGCATTCCGGAACTCTGAACATTCCGGAATTCCGAACATTCCGGAACCTTGGTGCATTCCGGAACTCTGAACATTCCGGAACTCTGAACATTCCGGAATTCCGAACATTCCGGAACCTTGGTGCATTCCGGAATTCCGAACATTCCGGAACCTTGGTGCATTCCGGAATTCCGAACATTCCGGAACCTTGGTGCATTCCGGAATTCCGAACATTCCGGAACCTTGGTGCATTCCGGAACTCTGAACATTCCGGAATTCCGAACATTCCGGAACCTTGGTGCATTCCGGAATTCCGAACATTCCGGAACCTTGGTGCATTCCGGAATCTTGGTGCATTCCGGAATTCCGAACATTCCGGAACCTTGGTGCATTCCGGAACTATGAACATTCCGGAACCTTGGTGCATTCCGGAACTCTGAACATTCCGGAATCTTGGTGCATTCCGGAATTCCGAACATTCCGGAACCTTGGTGCATTCCGGAACTATGAACATTCCGGAACCTTGGTGCATTCCGGAACTCTGAACATTCCGGAACCTTGGTGCATTCCGGAATTCCGAACATTCCGGAACCTTGGTGCATTCCGGAACCTTGGTGCATTCCGGAATTCCGAACATTCCGGAACCTTGGTGCATTCCGGAATTCCGAACATTCCGGAACCTTGGTGCATTCCGGAACCTTGGTACATTCCGGAATTCCGACCATTCCGGAACCTTGGTGCATTCCGGAACTCTGAACATTCCGGAATTCCGAACATTCCGGAACTCTGAACATTCCGGAACCTTGGTGCATTCCGGAATTCCGAACATTCCGGAACCTTGGTGCATTCCGGAATTCCGAACATTCCGGAACCTTGGTGCATTCCGGAACTCTGAACATTCCGGAATTCCGAACATTCCGGAACCTTGGTGCATTCCGGAACTCTGAACATTCCGGAACCTTGGTACATTCCGGAATTCCGAACATTCCGGAACCTTGGTGCATTTCGGAACTCTGAACACTCCGGAACTCTGAACATTCCGGAACATTGGTGCATTCCGGAACTCTGAACATTCCGGAATTCCGAACATTCCGGAACCTTGGTGCATTCCGGAATTCCGAACATTCCGGAACCTTGGTGCATTCCGGAATTCCGAACATTCCGGAACCTTGGTGCATTCCGGAATTCCGAACATTCCGGAACTCCGAACATTCCGGAACCTTTGCGCATTCCGGAACCTTGGTGCATTCCGGAACCTTGGTGCATTCCGGAATTCCGAACATTCCGGAACCTTGGTGCATTCCGGAATTCCGAACATTCCGGAACCTTGGTGCATTCCGGAACTCTGAACATTCCGGAACTCTGAACATTCCGGAACCTTGGTGCATTCCGGAACTCTGAACATTCCGGAATTCCGAACATTCCGGAACCTTGGTGCATTCCGGAATTCCGAACATTCCGGAACCTTGGTGCATTCCGGAACCTTGGTGCATTCCGGAATTCCGAACATTCCGGAACCTTGGTGCATTCCGGAACTCTGAACATTCCGGAATTCCGAACATTCCGGAACCTTGGTGCATTCCGGAATTCCGAACATTCCGGAACCTTGGTGCATTCCGGAACTCTGAACATTCCGGAATTCCGAACATTCCGGAACCTTGGTGCATTCCGGAACTCTGAACATTCCGGAACTCTGAACATTCCGGAACCTTGGTGCATTCCGGAACTCTGAACATTCCGGAACTCTGAACATTCCGGAACCTTGGTGCATTCCGGAACTCTGAACATTCCGGAACTCTGAACATTCCGGAACCTTGGTGCATTCCGGAACTCTGAACATTCCGGAATTCCGAACATTCCGGAACCTTGGTGCATTCCGGAACTCTGAACATTCCGGAATTCCGAACATTCCGGAACCTTGGTGCATTCCGGAACCTTGGTGCATTCCGGAATTCCGAACATTCCGGAACCTTGGTGCATTCCGGAACTATGAACATTCCGGAACCTTGGTGCATTCCGGAACTCTGAACATTCCGGAACCTTGGTGCATTCCGGAATTCCGAACATTCCGGAACCTTGGTGCATTCCGGAACTCTGAACATTCCGGAACTCTGAACATTCCGGAACTCTGAACATTCCGGAATTCCGAACATTCCGGAACCTTGGTGCATTCCGGAATTCCGAACATTCCGGAACCTTGGTGCATTCCGGAACTCTGAACATTCCGGAATTCTGAACATTCCGGAACCTTGGTGCATTCCGGAACTCTGAACCTTCCGGAACTCTGAACATTCCGGAATTCCGAACATTCCGGAACCTTGGTGCATTCCGGAACCTTGGTGCACTCCGGAACTCTGAACACTCCGGAACTCTGAACATTCCGGAACCTTGGTGCATTCCGGAACTCTGAACATTCCGGAACTCTGAACATTCCGGAACCTTGGTGCATTCCGGAACTCTGAACATTCCGGAATTCCGAACATTCCGGAACCTTGGTTCATTCCGGAACTCTGAACATTCCGGAACTCTGAACATTCCGGAACCTTGGTGCATTCCGGAACTCTGAACATTCCGGAACTCTGAACATTCCGGAACCTTGGTGCATTCCGGAACTCTGAACCTTCCGGAACTCTGAACATTCCGGAATTCCGAACATTCCGGAACCTTGGTGCATTCCGGAACCTTGGTGCACTCCGGAACTCTGAACACTCCGGAACTCTGAACATTCCGGAATTCCGAACATTCCGGAACCTTGGTGCATTCCGGAACTCTGAACATTCCGGAATTCCGAACATTCCGGAACCTTGGTGCATTCCGGAACCTTGGTGCATTCCGGAATTCCGAACATTCCGGAACCTTGGTGCATTCCGGAATTCCGAACATTCCGGAACCTTGGTGCATTCCGGAACCTTGGTACATTCCGGAATTCCGACCATTCCGGAACCTTGGTGCATTCCGGAACTCTGAACATTCCGGAATTCCGAACATTCCGGAACTCTGAACATTCCGGAACCTTGGTGCATTCCGGAATTCCGAACATTCCGGAACCTTGGTGCATTCCGGAATTCCGAACATTCCGGAACCTTGGTGCATTCCGGAACCTTGGTGCATTCCGGAATTCCGAACATTCCGGAACCTTGGTACATTCCGGAATTCCGAACATTCCGGAACCTTGGTGCATTCCGGAACTCTGAACATTCCGGAATTCCGAACATTCCGGAACCTTGGTGCATTCCGGAACTCTGAACATTCCGGAACCTTGGTACATTCCGGAATTCCGAACATTCCGGAACCTTGGTGCATTCCGGAACTCTGAACACTCCGGAACTCTGAACATTCCGGAACATTGGTGCATTCCGGAACTCTGAACATTCCGGAATTCCGAACATTCCGGAACCTTGGTGCATTCCGGAACTCTGAACATTCCGGAACTCTGAACATTCCGGAATTCCGAACATTCCGGAACCTTGGTGCATTCCGGAATTCCGAACATTCCGGAACCTTGGTGCATTCCGGAATTCCGAACATTCCGGAACCTTGGTGCATTCCGGAATTCCGAACATTCCGGAACCTTGGTGCATTCCGGAACTCTGAACATTCCGGAATTCCGAACATTCCGGAACCTTGGTGCATTCCGGAATTCCGAACATTCCGGAACCTTGGTGCATTCCGGAACTATGAACATTCCGGAACCTTGGTGCATTCCGGAACTCTGAACATTCCGGAACCTTGGTGCATTCCGGAATTCCGAACATTCCGGAACCTTGGTGCATTCCGGAACCTTGGTGCATTCCGGAATTCCGAACATTCCGGAACCTTGGTGCATTCCGGAATTCCGAACATTCCGGAACCTTGGTGCATTCCGGAACCTTGGTACATTCCGGAATTCCGACCATTCCGGAACCTTGGTGCATTCCGGAACTCTGAACATTCCGGAATTCCGAACATTCCGGAACTCTGAACATTCCGGAACCTTGGTGCATTCCGGAATTCCGAACATTCCGGAACCTTGGTGCATTCCGGAATTCCGAACATTCCGGAACCTTGGTGCATTCCGGAACTCTGAACATTCCGGAATTCCGAACATTCCGGAACCTTGGTGCATTCCGGAACTCTGAACATTCCGGAACCTTGGTACATTCCGGAATTCCGAACATTCCGGAACCTTGGTGCATTTCGGAACTCTGAACACTCCGGAACTCTGAACATTCCGGAACATTGGTGCATTCCGGAACTCTGAACATTCCGGAATTCCGAACATTCCGGAACCTTGGTGCATTCCGGAATTCCGAACATTCCGGAACCTTGGTGCATTCCGGAATTCCGAACATTCCGGAACCTTGGTGCATTCCGGAATTCCGAACATTCCGGAACTCCGAACATTCCGGAACCTTTGCGCATTCCGGAACCTTGGTGCATTCCGGAACCTTGGTGCATTCCGGAATTCCGAACATTCCGGAACCTTGGTGCATTCCGGAATTCCGAACATTCCGGAACCTTGGTGCATTCCGGAACTCTGAACATTCCGGAACCTTGGTGCATTCCGGAACTCTGAACATTCCGGAATTCCGAACATTCCGGAACCTTGGTGCATTCCGGAATTCCGAACATTCCGGAACCTTGGTGCATTCCGGAACCTTGGTGCATTCCGGAATTCCGAACATTCCGGAACCTTGGTGCATTCCGGAACTCTGAACATTCCGGAATTCCGAACATTCCGGAACCTTGGTGCATTCCGGAATTCCGAACATTCCGGAACCTTGGTGCATTCCGGAACTCTGAACATTCCGGAACTCTGAACATTCCGGAATTCCGAACATTCCGGAACCTTGGTGCATTCCGGAACTCTGAACATTCCGGAACTCTGAACATTCCGGAACCTTGGTGCATTCCGGAACTCTGAACATTCCGGAACTCTGAACATTCCGGAACCTTGGTGCATTCCGGAACTCTGAACATTCCGGAATTCCGAACATTCCGGAACCTTGGTGCATTCCGGAACTCTGAACATTCCGGAATTCCGAACATTCCGGAACCTTGGTGCATTCCGGAACTCTGAACATTCCGGAATTCCGAACATTCCGGAACCTTGGTGCATTCCGGAACTCTGAACATTCCGGAACCTTGGTACATTCCGGAATTCCGAACATTCCGGAACCTTGGTGCATTCCGGAACTCTGAACATTCCGGAATTCCGAACATTCCGGAACATTGGTGCATTCCGGAACTCTGAACATTCCGGAATTCCGAACATTCCGGAACCTTGGTGCATTCCGGAACTCTGAACATTCCGGAATTCCGAACATTCCGGAACCTTGGTGCATTCCGGAATTCCGAACATTCCGGAACCTTGGTGCATTCCGGAACTCTGAACATTCCGGAACCTTGGTACATTCCGGAATTCCGCGCATTCCGGAACCTTGGTGCATTCCGGAACCTTGGTGCATTCCGGAATTCCGAACATTCCGGAACCTTGGTGCATTCCGGAATTCCGAACATTCCGGAACCTTGGTGCATTCCGGAACTCTGAACATTCCGGAACTCTGAACATTCCGGAACCTTGGTGCATTCCGGAACTCTGAACATTCCGGAATTCCGAACATTCCGGAACCTTGGTGCATTCCGGAATTCCGAACATTCCGGAACCTTGGTGCATTCCGGAACCTTGGTGCATTCCGGAATTCCGAACATTCCGGAACCTTGGTGCATTCCGGAACTCTGAACATTCCGGAATTCCGAACATTCCGGAACCTTGGTGCATTCCGGAATTCCGAACATTCCGGAACCTTGGTGCATTCCGGAACTCTGAACATTCCGGAACTCTGAACATTCCGGAATTCCGAACATTCCGGAACCTTGGTGCATTCCGGAACTCTGAACATTCCGGAACTCTGAACATTCCGGAACCTTGGTGCATTCCGGAACTCTGAACATTCCGGAACTCTGAACATTCCGGAACCTTGGTGCATTCCGGAACTCTGAACATTCCGGAATTCCGAACATTCCGGAACCTTGGTGCATTCCGGAACTCTGAACATTCCGGAATTCCGAACATTCCGGAACCTTGGTGCATTCCGGAACTCTGAACATTCCGGAATTCCGAACATTCCGGAACCTTGGTGCATTCCGGAACTCTGAACATTCCGGAACCTTGGTACATTCCGGAATTCCGAACATTCCGGAACCTTGGTGCATTCCGGAACTCTGAACATTCCGGAATTCCGAACATTCCGGAACATTGGTGCATTCCGGAACTCTGAACATTCCGGAATTCCGAACATTCCGGAACCTTGGTGCATTCCGGAACTCTGAACATTCCGGAACTCTGAACATTCCGGAATTCCGAACATTCCGGAACCTTGGTGCATTCCGGAATTCCGAACATTCCGGAACCTTGGTGCATTCCGGAATTCCGAACATTCCGGAACCTTGGTGCATTCCGGAACTCTGAACATTCCGGAATTCCGAACATTCCGGAACCTTGGTGCATTCCGGAACTCTGAACATTCCGGAATTCCGAACATTCCGGAACCTTGGTGCATTCCGGAACTCTGAACATTCCGGAACTCTGAACATTCCGGAACCTTGGTGCATTCCGGAACTCTGAACATTCCGGAACTCTGAACATTCCGGAACCTTGGTGCATTCCGGAACTCTGAACATTCCGGAACTCTGAACATTCCGGAACCTTGGTGCATTCCGGAACTCTGAACATTCCGGAATTCCGAACATTCCGGAACCTTGGTGCATTCCGGAATTCCGAACATTCCGGAACCTTGGTGCATTCTGGAACCTTGGTGCATTCCGGAATTCCGAACATTCCGGAACCTTGGTGCATTCCGGAACTCTGAACATTCCGGAATTCCGAACATTCCGGAACCTTGGTGCATTCCGGAATTCCGAACATTCCGGAACCTTGGTGCATTCCGGAACTCTGAACATTCCGGAACTCTGAACATTCCGGAATTCCGAACATTCCGGAACCTTGGTGCATTCCGGAACTCTGAACATTCCGGAACTCTGAACATTCCGGAACCTTGGTGCATTCCGGAACTCTGAACATTCCGGAACTCTGAACATTCCGGAACCTTGGTGCATTCCGGAACTCTGAACATTCCGAACATTCCGGAACCTTGGTGCATTCCGGAACTCTGAACATTCCGGAATTCCGAACATTCCGGAACCTTGGTGCATTCCGGAACTCTGAACATTCCGGAATTCCGAACATTCCGGAACCTTGGTGCATTCCGGAACTCTGAACATTCCGGAACCTTGGTACATTCCGGAATTCCGAACATTCCGGAACCTTGGTGCATTCCGGAACTCTGAACATTCCGGAATTCCGAACATTCCGGAACCTTGGTGCATTCCGGAATTCCGAACATTCCGGAATTCCGAACATTCCGGAACCTTGGTGCATTCCGGAACTCTGAACATTCCGGAACTCTGAACATTCCGGAACCTTGGTGCATTCCGGAACTCTGAACATTCCGGAACTCTGAACATTCCGGAACCTTGGTACATTCCGGAATTCCGAACATTCCGGAACCTTGGTGCATTCCGGAACTCTGAACATTCCGGAATTCCGAACATTCCGGAACCTTGGTGCATTCCGGAACTCTGAACATTCCGGAATTCCGAACATTCCGGAACCTTGGTGCATTCCGGAACTCTGAACATTCCGGAACTCTGAACATTCCGGAACCTTGGTGCATTCCGGAACTCTGAACATTCCGGAACTCTGAACATTCCGGAACCTTGGTGCATTCCGGAACTCTGAACATTCCGGAACTCTGAACATTCCGGAACCTTGGTGCATTCCGGAACTCTGAACATTCCGGAATTCCGAACATTCCGGAACCTTGGTGCATTCCGGAACTCTGAACATTCCGGAATTCCGAACATTCCGGAACCTTGGTGCATTCCGGAACCTTGGTGCATTCCGGAATTCCGAACATTCCGGAACCTTGGTGCATTCCGGAACTATGAACATTCCGGAACCTTGGTGCATTCCGGAACTCTGAACATTCCGGAACCTTGGTGCATTCCGGAATTCCGAACATTCCGGAACCTTGGTGCATTCCGGAACTCTGAACATTCCGGAACTCTGAACATTCCGGAACTCTGAACATTCCGGAATTCCGAACATTCCGGAACCTTGGTGCATTCCGGAATTCCGAACATTCCGGAACCTTGGTGCATTCCGGAACTCTGAACATTCCGGAATTCTGAACATTCCGGAACCTTGGTGCATTCCGGAACTCTGAACCTTCCGGAACTCTGAACATTCCGGAATTCCGAACATTCCGGAACCTTGGTGCATTCCGGAACCTTGGTGCACTCCGGAACTCTGAACACTCCGGAACTCTGAACATTCCGGAACCTTGGTGCATTCCGGAACTCTGAACATTCCGGAACTCTGAACATTCCGGAACCTTGGTGCATTCCGGAACTCTGAACATTCCGGAATTCCGAACATTCCGGAACCTTGGTTCATTCCGGAACTCTGAACATTCCGGAACTCTGAACATTCCGGAACTCTGAACATTCCGGAACCTTGGTGCATTCCGGAACTCTGAACCTTCCGGAACTCTGAACATTCCGGAATTCCGAACATTCCGGAACCTTGGTGCATTCCGGAACCTTGGTGCACTCCGGAACTCTGAACACTCCGGAACTCTGAACATTCCGGAATTCCGAACATTCCGGAACCTTGGTGCATTCCGGAACTCTGAACATTCCGGAATTCCGAACATTCCGGAACCTTGGTGCATTCCGGAACCTTGGTGCATTCCGGAATTCCGAACATTCCGGAACCTTGGTGCATTCCGGAATTCCGAACATTCCGGAACCTTGGTGCATTCCGGAACCTTGGTACATTCCGGAATTCCGACCATTCCGGAACCTTGGTGCATTCCGGAACTCTGAACATTCCGGAATTCCGAACATTCCGGAACTCTGAACATTCCGGAACCTTGGTGCATTCCGGAATTCCGAACATTCCGGAACCTTGGTGCATTCCGGAATTCCGAACATTCCGGAACCTTGGTGCATTCCGGAACCTTGGTGCATTCCGGAATTCCGAACATTCCGGAACCTTGGTACATTCCGGAATTCCGAACATTCCGGAACCTTGGTGCATTCCGGAACTCTGAACATTCCGGAATTCCGAACATTCCGGAACCTTGGTGCATTCCGGAACTCTGAACATTCCGGAACCTTGGTACATTCCGGAATTCCGAACATTCCGGAACCTTGGTGCATTCCGGAACTCTGAACACTCCGGAACTCTGAACATTCCGGAACATTGGTGCATTCCGGAACTCTGAACATTCCGGAATTCCGAACATTCCGGAACCTTGGTGCATTCCGGAACTCTGAACATTCCGGAACTCTGAACATTCCGGAATTCCGAACATTCCGGAACCTTGGTGCATTCCGGAACTCTGAACATTCCGGAACCTTGGTGCATTCCGGAATTCCGAACATTCCGGAACCTTGGTGCATTCCGGAACCTTGGTGCATTCCGGAATTCCGAACATTCCGGAACCTTGGTGCATTCCGGAATTCCGAACATTCCGGAACCTTGGTGCATTCCGGAACCTTGGTACATTCCGGAATTCCGACCATTCCGGAACCTTGGTGCATTCCGGAACTCTGAACATTCCGGAATTCCGAACATTCCGGAACTCTGAACATTCCGGAACCTTGGTGCATTCCGGAATTCCGAACATTCCGGAACCTTGGTGCATTTCGGAACTCTGAACACTCCGGAACTCTGAACATTCCGGAACATTGGTGCATTCCGGAACTCTGAACATTCCGGAATTCCGAACATTCCGGAACCTTGGTGCATTCCGGAATTCCGAACATTCCGGAACCTTGGTGCATTCCGGAATTCCGAACATTCCGGAACCTTGGTGCATTCCGGAATTCCGAACATTCCGGAACCTTGGTGCATTCCGGAACTCTGAACATTCCGGAATTCCGAACATTCCGGAACCTTGGTGCATTCCGGAATTCCGAACATTCCGGAACCTTGGTGCATTCCGGAACCTTGGTGCATTCCGGAATTCCGAACATTCCGGAACCTTGGTACATTCCGGAATTCCGAACATTCCGGAACCTTGGTGCATTCCGGAACTCTGAACATTCCGGAATTCCGAACATTCCGGAACCTTGGTGCATTCCGGAACTCTGAACATTCCGGAACCTTGGTACATTCCGGAATTCCGAACATTCCGGAACCTTGGTGCATTCCGGAACTCTGAACACTCCGGAACTCTGAACATTCCGGAACATTGGTGCATTCCGGAACTCTGAACATTCCGGAATTCCGAACATTCCGGAACCTTGGTGCATTCCGGAACCTTGGTGCATTCCGGAATTCCGAACATTCCGGAACCTTGGTGCATTCCGGAACTCTGAACATTCCGGAACTCCGAACAATCCGGAACCTTTGCGCATTCCGGAACCTTGGTGCATTCCGGAACCTTGGTGCATTCCGGAATTCCGAACATTCCGGAACCTTGGTGCATTCCGGAATTCCGAACATTCCGGAACTCTGAACATTCCGGAACCTTGGTGCATTCCGGAACTCTGAACATTCCGGAATTCCGAACATTCCGGAACCTTGGTGCATTCCGGAACTCTGAACATTCCGGAACCTTGGTGCATTCCGGAACTCTGAACATTCCGGAATTCCGAACATTCCGGAACTCTGAACATTCCGGAACCTTGGTGCATTCCGGAATTCCGAACATTCCGGAACCTTGGTGCATTCCGGAACCTTGGTGCATTCCGGAATTCCGAACATTCCGGAACCTTGGTACATTCCGGAATTCCGAACATTCCGGAACCTTGGTGCATTCCGGAACTCTGAACATTCCGGAATTCCGAACATTCCGGAACCTTGGTGCATTCCGGAACTCTGAACATTCCGGAACCTTGGTACATTCCGGAATTCCGAACATTCCGGAACCTTGGTGCATTCCGGAACTCTGAACACTCCGGAACTCTGAACATTCCGGAACATTGGTGCATTCCGGAACTCTGAACATTCCGGAATTCCGAACATTCCGGAACCTTGGTGCATTCCGGAACTCTGAACATTCCGGAACTCTGAACATTCCGGAATTCCGAACATTCCGGAACCTTTGTGCATTCCGGAACCTTGGTGCATTCCGGAACCTTGGTGCATTCCGGAATTCCGAACATTCCGGAACCTTGGTGCATTCCGGAACTCTGAACATTCCGGAACTCCGAACAATCCGGAACCTTTGCGCATTCCGGAACCTTGGTGCATTCCGGAACCTTGGTGCATTCCGGAATTCCGAACATTCCGGAACCTTGGTGCATTCCGGAACTCTGAACATTCCGGAATTCCGAACATTCCGGAACCTTGGTGCATTCCGGAACTCTGAACATTCCGGAATTCCGAACATTCCGGAACCTTGGTGCATTCCGGAACTCTGAACATTCCGGAATTCCGAACATTCCGGAACCTTGGTGCATTCCGGAACTCTGAACATTCCGGAACCTTGGTACATTCCGGAATTCCGAACATTCCGGAACCTTGGTGCATTCCGGAACTCTGAACATTCCGGAATTCCGAACATTCCGGAACCTTGGTGCATTCCGGAATTCCGAACATTCCGGAACCTTGGTGCATTCCGGAACCTTGGTGCATTCCGGAATTCCGAACATTCCGGAACCTTGGTGCATTCCGGAACTATGAACATTCCGGAACCTTGGTGCATTCCGGAACTCTGAACATTCCGGAACTCTGAACATTCCGGAACTCTGAACATTCCGGAATTCCGAACATTCCGGAACCTTGGTGCATTCCGGAATTCCGAACATTCCGGAACCTTGGTGCATTCCGGAACTCTGAACATTCCGGAATTCTGAACATTCCGGAACCTTGGTGCATTCCGGAACTCTGAACCTTCCGGAACTCTGAACATTCCGGAATTCCGAACATTCCGGAACCTTGGTGCATTCCGGAACCTTGGTGCACTCCGGAACTCTGAACACTCCGGAACTCTGAACATTCCGGAATTCCGAACATTCCGGAACCTTGGTGCATTCCGGAACTCTGAACATTCCGGAATTCCGAACATTCCGGAACCTTGGTGCATTCCGGAACCTTGGTGCATTCCGGAATTCCGAACATTCCGGAACCTTGGTGCATTCCGGAATTCCGAACATTCCGGAACCTTGGTGCATTCCGGAACCTTGGTACATTCCGGAATTCCGACCATTCCGGAACCTTGGTGCATTCCGGAACTCTGAACATTCCGGAATTCCGAACATTCCGGAACTCTGAACATTCCGGAACCTTGGTGCATTCCGGAATTCCGAACATTCCGGAACCTTGGTGCATTCCGGAACCTTGGTGCATTCCGGAATTCCGAACATTCCGGAACCTTGGTACATTCCGGAATTCCGAACATTCCGGAACCTTGGTGCATTCCGGAACTCTGAACATTCCGGAATTCCGAACATTCCGGAACCTTGGTGCATTCCGGAACTCTGAACATTCCGGAACCTTGGTACATTCCGGAATTCCGAACATTCCGGAACCTTGGTGCATTCCGGAACTCTGAACACTCCGGAACTCTGAACATTCCGGAACATTGGTGCATTCCGGAACTCTGAACATTCCGGAATTCCGAACATTCCGGAACCTTGGTGCATTCCGGAACTCTGAACATTCCGGAACTCTGAACATTCCGGAATTCCGAACATTCCGGAACCTTTGTGCATTCCGGAACCTTGGTGCATTCCGGAACCTTGGTGCATTCCAGAATTCCGAACATTCCGGAACCTTGGTGCATTCCGGAACTCTGAACATTCCGGAACTCCGAACAATCCGGAACCTTTGCGCATTCCGGAACCTTGGTGCATTCCGGAACCTTGGTGCATTCCGGAATTCCGAACATTCCGGAACCTTGGTGCATTCCGGAATTCCGAACATTCCGGAACCTTGGTGCATTCCGGAACCTTGGTGCATTCCGGAATTCCGAACATTCCGGAACCTTGGTACATTCCGGAATTCCGAACATTCCGGAACCTTGGTGCATTCCGGAACTCTGAACATTCCGGAATTCCGAACATTCCGGAACCTTGGTGCATTCCGGAACTCTGAACATTCCGGAACCTTGGTACATTCCGGAATTCCGAACATTCCGGAACCTTGGTGCATTCCGGAACTCTGAACACTCCGGAACTCTGAACATTCCGGAACATTGGTGCATTCCGGAACTCTGAACATTCCGGAATTCCGAACATTCCGGAACCTTGGTGCATTCCGGAACTCTGAACATTCCGGAATTCCGAACATTCCGGAACCTTGGTGCATTCCGGAACTCTGAACATTCCGGAATTCCGAACATTCCGGAACCTTGGTGCATTCCGGAACTCTGAACATTCCGGAACCTTGGTACATTCCGGAATTCCGAACATTCCGGAACCTTGGTGCATTCCGGAACTCTGAACATTCCGGAATTCCGAACATTCCGGAACCTTGGTGCATTCCGGAATTCCGAACATTCCGGAACCTTGGTGCATTCCGGAACCTTGGTGCATTCCGGAATTCCGAACATTCCGGAACCTTGGTGCATTCCGGAACTATGAACATTCCGGAACCTTGGTGCATTCCGGAACTCTGAACATTCCGGAACTCTGAACATTCCGGAACTCTGAACATTCCGGAATTCCGAACATTCCGGAACCTTGGTGCATTCCGGAATTCCGAACATTCCGGAACCTTGGTGCATTCCGGAACTCTGAACATTCCGGAATTCTGAACATTCCGGAACCTTGGTGCATTCCGGAACTCTGAACCTTCCGGAACTCTGAACATTCCGGAATTCCGAACATTCCGGAACCTTGGTGCATTCCGGAACCTTGGTGCACTCCGGAACTCTGAACACTCCGGAACTCTGAACATTCCGGAATTCCGAACATTCCGGAACCTTGGTGCATTCCGGAACTCTGAACATTCCGGAATTCCGAACATTCCGGAACCTTGGTGCATTCCGGAACCTTGGTGCATTCCGGAATTCCGAACATTCCGGAACCTTGGTGCATTCCGGAATTCCGAACATTCCGGAACCTTGGTGCATTCCGGAATTCCGAACATTCCGGAACCTTGGTGCATTCCGGAACCTTGGTGCATTCCGGAATTCCGAACATTCCGGAACCTTGGTACATTCCGGAATTCCGAACATTCCGGAACCTTGGTGCATTCCGGAACTCTGAACATTCCGGAATTCCGAACATTCCGGAACCTTGGTGCATTCCGGAACTCTGAACACTCCGGAACTCTGAACATTCCGGAACATTGGTTCATTCCGGAACTCTGAACATTCCGGAATTCCGAACATTCCGGAACCTTGGTGCATTCCGGAACTCTGAACATTCCGGAACTCTGAACATTCCGGAATTCCGAACATTCCGGAACCTTTGTGCATTCCGGAACCTTGGTGCATTCCGGAACCTTGGTGCATTCCGGAATTCCGAACATTCCGGAACCTTGGTGCATTCCGGAACTCTGAACATTCCGGAATTCCGAACATTCCGGAACCTTGGTGCATTCCGGAACTCTGAACCTTCCGGAACTCTGAACATTCCGGAATTCCGAACATTCCGGAACCTTGGTGCATTCCGGAACCTTGGTGCACTCCGGAACTCTGAACACTCCGGAATTCCGAACATTCCGGAACCTTGGTGCATTCCGGAACTCTGAACATTCTGGAACCTTGGTGCACTCCGGAACTCTGAACATTCCGGAATTCCGAACATTCCGGAACCTTGGTGCATTCCGGAATTCCGAACATTCCGGAACCTTGGTGCATTCCGGAATTCCGAACATTCCGGAACCTTGGTGCATTCCGGAATTCCGAACATTCCGGAACCTTGGTGCATTCCGGAACTCTGAACATTCCGGAATTCCGAACATTCCGGAACCTTGGTGCATTCCGGAATTCCGAACATTCCGGAACCTTGGTGCATTCCGGAACTCTGAACATTCCGGATCTCTGAACATTCCGGAACAATGAACATTCCGGAACCTTGGTGCATTCCGGAATTCCGAACATTCCGGAACCTTGGTGCATTCCGGAACAATGAACATTCCGGAACCTTGGTGCATTCCGGAACTCTGAACACTCCGGAACTCTGAACATTCCGGAACATTGGTGCATTCCGGAACTCTGAACATTCCGGAATTCCGAACATTCCGGAACCTTGGTGCATTCCGGAACTCTGAACATTCCGGAACTCTGAACATTCCGGAACCTTGGTGCATTCCGGAATTCCGAACATTCCGGAACCTTGGTGCATTCCGGAACTCTGAACATTCCGGAACCTTGGTGCATTCCGGAACTCTGAACATTCCGGAACCTTGGTGGATTCCGGTACTCTGAACATTCCGGAACTCTGAACATTCCGGAATTCCGAACATTCCGGAACCTTGGTGCATTCCGGAATTCCGAACATTCCGGAACCTTGGTGCATTCCGGAACTCTGAACATTCCGGAACTCTGAACATTCCGGAATTCCGAACATTCCGGAACCTTGGTGCATTCCGGAATTCCGAACATTCCGGAACCTTGGTGCATTCCGGAACTCTGAACATTCCGGAACTCTGAACATTCCGGAACTCTTAACATTCCGGAATTCCGAACATTCCGGAACCTTGGTGCATTCCGGAACTCTGAACATTCCGGAATTCCGAACATTCCGGAACCTTGGTGCATTCCGGAACCTTGGTGCATTCCGGAATTCCGAACATTCCGGAACCTTGGTGCATTCCGGAATTCCGAACATTCCGGAACTCTGAACATTCCGGAATTCCGAACATTCCGGAACCTTGGTGCATTCCGGAACTCTGAACATTCCGGAACTCTGAACATTCCGGAACTGAACATTCCGGAATTCCGAACATTCCGGAACCTTGGTGCATTCCGGAATTCCGAACATTCCGGAACCTTGGTGCATTCCGGAACCTTGGTGCATTCCGGAACTCTGAACATTCCGGAATTCCGAACATTCCGGAACCTTGGTGCATTCCGGAATTCCGAACATTCCGGAACCTTGGTGCATTCCGGAACCTTGGTGCATTCCGGAATTCCGAACATTCCGGAACCTTGGTGCATTCCGGAATTCCGAACATTCCGGAACCTTGGTGCATTCCGGAACCTTGGTGCATTCCGGAATTCCGAACATTCCGGAACCTTGGTGCATTCCGGAACCTTGGTGCATTCCGGAATTCCGAACATTCCGGAACCTTGGTACATTCCGGAATTCCGAACATTCCGGAACCTTGGTGCATTCCGGAACTCTGAACATTCCGGAATTCCGAACATTCCGGAACCTTGGTGCATTCCGGAACTCTGAACATTCCGGAACTCTGAACATTCCGGAACCTTGGTGCATTCCGGAACTCTGAACATTCCGGAATTCCGAACATTCCGGAACCTTGGTGCATTCCGGTATTCCGAACATTCCGGAACCTTGGTGCATTCCGGAATTCCGAACATTCCGGAACCTTGGTGCATTCCGGAACCTTGGTGCATTCCGGAATTCCGAACATTCCGGAACCTTGGTACATTCCGGAATTCCGAACATTCCGGAACCTTGGTGCATTCCGGAACTCTGAACATTCCGGAATTCCGAACATTCCGGAACCTTGGTGCATTCCGGAATTCCGAACATTCCGGAACCTTGGTGCATTCCGGAACTCTGAACATTCCGGAACTCTGAACATTCCGGAACCTTGGTGCATTCCGGAACTCTGAACACTCCGGAATTCCGAACATTCCGGAACCTTGGTGCATTCCGGAACTCTGAACATTCCGGAACTCTGAACATTCCGGAACCTTGGTGCATTCCGGAATTCCGAACATTCCGGAACCTTGGTGCATTCCGGAACTCTGAACATTCCGGAACCTTGGTGCATTCCGGAACTCTGAACATTCCGGAATTCCGAACATTCCGGAACCTTGGTGCATTCCGGAATTCCGAACATTCCGGAACCTTGGTGCATTCCGGAACTCTGAACATTCCGGAACCTTGGTGCATTCCGGAACTCTGAACATTCCGGAATTCCGAACATTCCGGAACCTTGGTGCATTCCGGAATTCCGAACATTCCGGAACCTTGGTGCATTCCGGAACCTTGGTGCATTCCGGAATTCCGAACATTCCGGAACCTTGGTGCATTCCGGAATTCCGAACATTCCGGAACCTTGGTGCATTCCGGAACCTTGGTGCATTCCGGAATTCCGAACATTCCGGAACCTTGGTACATTCCGGAATTCCGAACATTCCGGAATTCCGAACATTCCGGAACCTTGGTGCATTCCGGAACTCTGAACATTCCGGAACCTTGGTACATTCCGGAATTCCGAACATTCCGGAACCTTGGTGCATTCCGGAACTCTGAACATTCCGGAATTCCGAACATTCCGGAACCTTGGTGCATTCCGGAACTCTGAACATTCCGGAACCTTGGTACATTCCGGAATTCCGAACATTCCGGAACCTTGGTGCATTCCGGAACTCTGAACACTCCGGAACTCTGAACATTCCGGAACATTGGTGCATTCCGGAACTCTGAACATTCCGGAATTCCGAACATTCCGGAACCTTGGTGCATTCCGGAACTCTGAACATTCCGGAATTCCGAACATTCCGGAACCTTGGTGCATTCCGGAACTCTGAACATTCCGGAATTCCGAACATTCCGGAACCTTGGTGCATTCCGGAACTCTGAACATTCCGGAACCTTGGTACATTCCGGAATTCCGAACATTCCGGAACCTTGGTGCATTCCGGAACTCTGAACATTCCGGAATTCCGAACATTCCGGAACCTTGGTGCATTCCGGAATTCCGAACATTCCGGAACCTTGGTGCATTCCGGAACCTTGGTGCATTCCGGAATTCCGAACATTCCGGAACCTTGGTGCATTCCGGAACTATGAACATTCCGGAACCTTGGTGCATTCCGGAACTCTGAACATTCCGGAACTCTGAACATTCCGGAACTCTGAACATTCCGGAATTCCGAACATTCCGGAACCTTGGTGCATTCCGGAATTCCGAACATTCCGGAACCTTGGTGCATTCCGGAACTCTGAACATTCCGGAATTCTGAACATTCCGGAACCTTGGTGCATTCCGGAACTCTGAACCTTCCGGAACTCTGAACATTCCGGAATTCCGAACATTCCGGAACCTTGGTGCATTCCGGAACCTTGGTGCACTCCGGAACTCTGAACACTCCGGAACTCTGAACATTCCGGAATTCCGAACATTCCGGAACCTTGGTGCATTCCGGAACTCTGAACATTCCGGAATTCCGAACATTCCGGAACCTTGGTGCATTCCGGAACCTTGGTGCATTCCGGAATTCCGAACATTCCGGAACCTTGGTGCATTCCGGAATTCCGAACATTCCGGAACCTTGGTGCATTCCGGAATTCCGAACATTCCGGAACCTTGGTGCATTCCGGAACCTTGGTGCATTCCGGAATTCCGAACATTCCGGAACCTTGGTACATTCCGGAATTCCGAACATTCCGGAACCTTGGTGCATTCCGGAACTCTGAACATTCCGGAATTCCGAACATTCCGGAACCTTGGTGCATTCCGGAACTCTGAACACTCCGGAACTCTGAACATTCCGGAACATTGGTTCATTCCGGAACTCTGAACATTCCGGAATTCCGAACATTCCGGAACCTTGGTGCATTCCGGAACTCTGAACATTCCGGAACTCTGAACATTCCGGAATTCCGAACATTCCGGAACCTTTGTGCATTCCGGAACCTTGGTGCATTCCGGAACCTTGGTGCATTCCGGAATTCCGAACATTCCGGAACCTTGGTGCATTCCGGAACTCTGAACATTCCGGAATTCCGAACATTCCGGAACCTTGGTGCATTCCGGAACTCTGAACCTTCCGGAACTCTGAACATTCCGGAATTCCGAACATTCCGGAACCTTGGTGCATTCCGGAACCTTGGTGCACTCCGGAACTCTGAACACTCCGGAATTCCGAACATTCCGGAACCTTGGTGCATTCCGGAACTCTGAACATTCTGGAACCTTGGTGCACTCCGGAACTCTGAACATTCCGGAATTCCGAACATTCCGGAACCTTGGTGCATTCCGGAATTCCGAACATTCCGGAACCTTGGTGCATTCCGGAATTCCGAACATTCCGGAACCTTGGTGCATTCCGGAATTCCGAACATTCCGGAACCTTGGTGCATTCCGGAACTCTGAACATTCCGGAATTCCGAACATTCCGGAACCTTGGTGCATTCCGGAATTCCGAACATTCCGGAACCTTGGTGCATTCCGGAACTCTGAACATTCCGGATCTCTGAACATTCCGGAACAATGAACATTCCGGAACCTTGGTGCATTCCGGAATTCCGAACATTCCGGAACCTTGGTGCATTCCGGAACAATGAACATTCCGGAACCTTGGTGCATTCCGGAACTCTGAACACTCCGGAACTCTGAACATTCCGGAACATTGGTGCATTCCGGAACTCTGAACATTCCGGAATTCCGAACATTCCGGAACCTTGGTGCATTCCGGAACTCTGAACATTCCGGAACTCTGAACATTCCGGAACCTTGGTGCATTCCGGAATTCCGAACATTCCGGAACCTTGGTGCATTCCGGAACTCTGAACATTCCGGAACCTTGGTGCATTCCGGAACTCTGAACATTCCGGAACCTTGGTGGATTCCGGTACTCTGAACATTCCGGAACTCTGAACATTCCGGAATTCCGAACATTCCGGAACCTTGGTGCATTCCGGAATTCCGAACATTCCGGAACCTTGGTGCATTCCGGAACTCTGAACATTCCGGAACTCTGAACATTCCGGAATTCCGAACATTCCGGAACCTTGGTGCATTCCGGAATTCCGAACATTCCGGAACCTTGGTGCATTCCGGAACTCTGAACATTCCGGAACTCTGAACATTCCGGAACTCTTAACATTCCGGAATTCCGAACATTCCGGAACCTTGGTGCATTCCGGAACTCTGAACATTCCGGAATTCCGAACATTCCGGAACCTTGGTGCATTCCGGAACCTTGGTGCATTCCGGAATTCCGAACATTCCGGAACCTTGGTGCATTCCGGAATTCCGAACATTCCGGAACTCTGAACATTCCGGAATTCCGAACATTCCGGAACCTTGGTGCATTCCGGAACTCTGAACATTCCGGAACTCTGAACATTCCGGAACTGAACATTCCGGAATTCCGAACATTCCGGAACCTTGGTGCATTCCGGAATTCCGAACATTCCGGAACCTTGGTGCATTCCGGAACCTTGGTGCATTCCGGAACTCTGAACATTCCGGAATTCCGAACATTCCGGAACCTTGGTGCATTCCGGAATTCCGAACATTCCGGAACCTTGGTGCATTCCGGAACCTTGGTGCATTCCGGAATTCCGAACATTCCGGAACCTTGGTGCATTCCGGAATTCCGAACATTCCGGAACCTTGGTGCATTCCGGAACCTTGGTGCATTCCGGAATTCCGAACATTCCGGAACCTTGGTGCATTCCGGAACCTTGGTGCATTCCGGAATTCCGAACATTCCGGAACCTTGGTACATTCCGGAATTCCGAACATTCCGGAACCTTGGTGCATTCCGGAACTCTGAACATTCCGGAATTCCGAACATTCCGGAACCTTGGTGCATTCCGGAACTCTGAACATTCCGGAACTCTGAACATTCCGGAACCTTGGTGCATTCCGGAACTCTGAACATTCCGGAATTCCGAACATTCCGGAACCTTGGTGCATTCCGGTATTCCGAACATTCCGGAACCTTGGTGCATTCCGGAATTCCGAACATTCCGGAACCTTGGTGCATTCCGGAACCTTGGTGCATTCCGGAATTCCGAACATTCCGGAACCTTGGTACATTCCGGAATTCCGAACATTCCGGAACCTTGGTGCATTCCGGAACTCTGAACATTCCGGAATTCCGAACATTCCGGAACCTTGGTGCATTCCGGAATTCCGAACATTCCGGAACCTTGGTGCATTCCGGAACTCTGAACATTCCGGAACTCTGAACATTCCGGAACCTTGGTGCATTCCGGAACTCTGAACACTCCGGAATTCCGAACATTCCGGAACCTTGGTGCATTCCGGAACTCTGAACATTCCGGAACTCTGAACATTCCGGAACCTTGGTGCATTCCGGAATTCCGAACATTCCGGAACCTTGGTGCATTCCGGAACTCTGAACATTCCGGAACCTTGGTGCATTCCGGAACTCTGAACATTCCGGAATTCCGAACATTCCGGAACCTTGGTGCATTCCGGAATTCCGAACATTCCGGAACCTTGGTGCATTCCGGAACTCTGAACATTCCGGAACCTTGGTGCATTCCGGAACTCTGAACATTCCGGAATTCCGAACATTCCGGAACCTTGGTGCATTCCGGAATTCCGAACATTCCGGAACCTTGGTGCATTCCGGAACCTTGGTGCATTCCGGAATTCCGAACATTCCGGAACCTTGGTGCATTCCGGAATTCCGAACATTCCGGAACCTTGGTGCATTCCGGAACCTTGGTGCATTCCGGAATTCCGAACATTCCGGAACCTTGGTACATTCCGGAATTCCGAACATTCCGGAACCTTGGTGCATTCCGGAATTCCGAACATTCCGGAACCTTGGTGCATTCCGGAACTCTGAACATTCCGGAACCTTGGTGCATTCCGGAACCTTGGTGCATTCCGGAATTCCGAACATTCCGGAACCTTGGTACATTCCGGAATTCCGAACATTCCGGAACCTTGGTGCATTCCGGAACTCTGAACATTCCGGAATTCCGAACATTCCGGAACCTTGGTGCATTCCGGAATTCCGAACATTCCGGAACCTTGGTGCATTCCGGAACTCTTAACATTCCGGAACCTTGGTGCATTCCGGAAAAATGAACATTCCGGAATTCCGAACATTCCGGAACCTTGGTGCATTCCGGAACTCTGAACATTCCGGAATTCTGAACATTCCGGAACCTTGGTGCATTCCGGAACTCTGAACCTTCCGGAACTCTGAACATTCCGGAATTCCGAACATTCCGGAACCTTGGTGCATTCCGGAACCTTGGTGCACTCCGGAACTCTGAACACTCCGGAACTCTGAACATTCCGGAATTCCGAACATTCCGGAACCTTGGTGCATTCCGGAACTCTGAACATTCCGGAATTCCGAACATTCCGGAACCTTGGTGCATTCCGGAACCTTGGTGCATTCCGGAATTCCGAACATTCCGGAACCTTGGTGCATTCCGGAATTCCGAACATTCCGGAACCTTGGTGCATTCCGGAACTCTGAACATTCCGGAACTCTGAACATTCCGGAACCTTGGTGCATTCCGGAACTCTGAACATTCCGGAACTCTGAACATTCCGGAATTCCGAACATTCCGGAACCTTGGTGCATTCCGGAACTCTGAACATTCCGGAACTCTGAACATTCCGGAACTGAACATTCCGGAATTCCGAACATTCCGGAACCTTGGTGCATTCCGGAATTCCGAACATTCCGGAACCTTGGTGCATTCCGGAACCTTGGTACATTCCGGAATTCCGAACATTCCGGAACCTTTGCGCATTCCGGAACCTTGGTGCATTCCGGAACCTTGGTGCATTCCGGAACCTTGGTGCATTCCGGAACTCTGAACATTCCGGAATTCTGAACATTCCGGAACCTTGGTGCATTCCGGAACTCTGAACATTCCGGAATTCCGAACATTCCGGAACCTTGGTGCATTCCGGAACTCTGAACATTCCGGAACTCTGAACATTCCGGAACCTTGGTGCATTCCGGAATTCCGAACATTCCGGAACCTTGGTGCATTCCGGAACTCTGAACATTCCGGAACTCTGAACATTCCGGAACCTTGGTGCATTCCGGAACTCTGAACATTCCGGAATTCCGAACATTCCGGAACCTTGGTGCATTCCGGAATTCCGAACATTCCGGAACCTTGGTGCATTCCGGAACCTTGGTGCATTCCGGAATTCCGAACATTCCGGAACCTTGGTGCATTCCGGAATTCCGAACATTCCGGAACCTTGGTGCATTCCGGAACTCTGAACATTCCGGAACCTTGGTGCATTCCGGAACTCTGAACATTCCGGAATTCCGAACATTCCGGAACCTTGGTGCATTCCGGAATTCCGAACATTCCGGAACCTTGGTGCATTCCGGAACTCTGAACATTCCGGAATTCCGAACATTCCGGAACCTTGGTGCATTCCGGAACTCTGAACATTCCGGAACCTTGGTACATTCCGGAATTCCGAACATTCCGGAACCTTGGTGCATTCCGGAACTCTGAACATTCCGGAATTCCGAACATTCCGGAACCTTGGTGCATTCCGGAATTCCGAACATTCCGGAACCTTGGTGCATTCCGGAATTCCGAACATTCCGGAACCTTGGTGCATTCCGGAATTCCGAACATTCCGGAACCTTGGTGCATTCCGGAACTCTGAACATTCCGGAATTCCGAACATTCCGGAACCTTGGTGCATTCCGGAATTCCGAACATTCCGGAACCTTGGTGCATTCCGGAACCTTGGTGCATTCCGGAATTCCGAACATTCCGGAACCTTGGTGCATTCCGGAACTATGAACATTCCGGAACCTTGGTGCATTCCGGAACTCTGAACATTCCGGAACCTTGGTGCATTCCGGAATTCCGAACATTCCGGAACCTTGGTGCATTCCGGAACTCTGAACATTCCGGAACCTTGGTGCATTCCGGAACCTTGGTGCATTCCGGAATTCCGAACATTCCGGAACCTTGGTGCATTCCGGAACCTTGGTGCATTCCGGAATTCCGAACATTCCGGAACCTTGGTACATTCCGGAATTCCGAACATTCCGGAACCTTGGTGCATTCCGGAACTCTGAACATTCCGGAATTCCGAACATTCCGGAACCTTGGTGCATTCCGGAATTCCGAACATTCCGGAACCTTGGTGCATTCCGGAACTCTGAACATTCCGGAACTCTGAACATTCCGGAACCTTGGTGCATTCCGGAACTCTGAACACTCCGGAATTCCGAACATTCCGGAACCTTGGTGCATTCCGGAATTCCGAACATTCCGGAACCTTGGTGCATTCCGGAACTCTGAACATTCCGGAATTCCGAACATTCCGGAACCTTGGTGCATTCCGGAATTCCGAACATTCCGGAACCTTGGTGCATTCCGGAACCTTGGTGCATTCCGGAACTCTGAACATTCCGGAACCTTGGTGCATTCCGGAATTCCGAACATTCCGGAACCTTGGTGCATTCCGGAATTCCGAACATTCCGGAACCTTGGTGCATTCCGGAACTCTGAACATTCCGGAACCTTGGTGCATTCCGGAACTCTGAACATTCCGGAACCTTGGTGCATTCCGGAACTCTGAACATTCCGGAACCTTGGTGCATTCCGGAATTCCGAACATTCCGGAACCTTGGTGCATTCCGGAACTCTGAACATTCCGGAACCTTGGTGCATTCCGGAACTCTGAACATTCCGGAACCTTGGTGCATTCCGGAACTCTGAACATTCCGGAACCTTGGTGCATTCCGGAACTCTGAACATTCCGGAACCTTGGTGGATTCCGGTACTCTGAACATTCCGGAACTCTGAACATTCCGGAATTCCGAACATTCCGGAACCTTGGTGCATTCCGGAATTCCGAACATTCCGGAACCTTGGTGCATTCCGGAACTCTGAACATTCCGGAACTCTGAACATTCCGGAATTCCGAACATTCCGGAACCTTGGTGCATTCCGGAATTCCGAACATTCCGGAACCTTGGTGCATTCCGGAACTCTGAACATTCCGGAACTCTGAACATTCCGGAACTCTTAACATTCCGGAATTCCGAACATTCCGGAACCTTGGTGCATTCCGGAACTCTGAACATTCCGGAATTCCGAACATTCCGGAACCTTGGTGCATTCCGGAACCTTGGTGCATTCCGGAATTCCGAACATTCCGGAACCTTGGTGCATTCCGGAATTCCGAACATTCCGGAACTCTGAACATTCCGGAATTCCGAACATTCCGGAACCTTGGTGCATTCCGGAACTCTGAACATTCCGGAACTCTGAACATTCCGGAACTGAACATTCCGGAATTCCGAACATTCCGGAACCTTGGTGCATTCCGGAATTCCGAACATTCCGGAACCTTGGTGCATTCCGGAACCTTGGTACATTCCGGAATTCCGAACATTCCGGAACCTTTGCGCATTCCGGAACCTTGGTGCATTCCGGAACCTTGATGCATTCCGGAACCTTGGTGCATTCCGGAACTCTGAACATTCCGGAATTCTGAACATTCCGGAACCTTGGTGCATTCCGGAACTCTGAACATTCCGGAATTCCGAACATTCCGGAACCTTGGTGCATTCCGGAACTCTGAACATTCCGGAACTCTGAACATTCCGGAACCTTGGTGCATTCCGGAATTCCGAACATTCCGGAACCTTGGTGCATTCCGGAACTCTGAACATTCCGGAACTCTGAACATTCCGGAACCTTGGTGCATTCCGGAACTCTGAACATTCCGGAATTCCGAACATTCCGGAACCTTGGTGCATTCCGGAATTCCGAACATTCCGGAACCTTGGTGCATTCCGGAACCTTGGTGCATTCCGGAATTCCGAACATTCCGGAACCTTGGTGCATTCCGGAATTCCGAACATTCCGGAACCTTGGTGCATTCCGGAACCTTGGTGCATTCCGGAATTCCGAACATTCCGGAACCTTGGTGCATTCCGGAACCTTGGTGCATTCCGGAATTCCGAACATTCCGGAACCTTGGTACATTCCGGAATTCCGAACATTCCGGAACCTTGGTGCATTCCGGAACTCTGAACATTCCGGAATTCCGAACATTCCGGAACCTTGGTGCATTCCGGAACTCTGAACATTCCGGAACTCTGAACATTCCGGAACCTTGGTGCATTCCGGAACTCTGAACATTCCGGAATTCCGAACATTCCGGAACCTTGGTGCATTCCGGAATTCCGAACATTCCGGAACCTTGGTGCATTCCGGAATTCCGAACATTCCGGAACCTTGGTGCATTCCGGAACCTTGGTGCATTCCGGAATTCCGAACATTCCGGAACCTTGGTACATTCCGGAATTCCGAACATTCCGGAACCTTGGTGCATTCCGGAACTCTGAACATTCCGGAATTCCGAACATTCCGGAACCTTGGTGCATTCCGGAATTCCGAACATTCCGGAACCTTGGTGCATTCCGGAACTCTGAACATTCCGGAACTCTGAACATTCCGGAACTGAACATTCCGGAATTCCGAACATTCCGGAACCTTGGTGCATTCCGGAATTCCGAACATTCCGGAACCTTGGTGCATTCCGGAACCTTGGTACATTCCGGAATTCCGAACATTCCGGAACCTTTGCGCATTCCGGAACCTTGGTGCATTCCGGAACCTTGGTGCATTCCGGAACCTTGGTGCATTCCGGAACTCTGAACATTCCGGAATTCTGAACATTCCGGAACCTTGGTGCATTCCGGAACTCTGAACATTCCGGAATTCCGAACATTCCGGAACCTTGGTGCATTCCGGAACTCTGAACATTCCGGAACTCTGAACATTCCGGAACCTTGGTGCATTCCGGAATTCCGAACATTCCGGAACCTTGGTGCATTCCGGAACTCTGAACATTCCGGAACTCTGAACATTCCGGAACCTTGGTGCATTCCGGAACTCTGAACATTCCGGAACTCTGAACATTCCGGAACCTTGGTGCATTCCGGAACTCTGAACATTCCGGAATTCCGAACATTCCGGAACCTTGGTGCATTCCGGAATTCCGAACATTCCGGAACCTTGGTGCATTCCGGAATTCCGAACATTCCGGAACCTTGGTGCATTCCGGAACCTTGGTACATTCCGGAATTCCGAACATTCCGGAACCTTGGTGCATTCCGGAACTCTGAACATTCCGGAATTCCGAACATTCCGGAACCTTGGTGCATTCCGGAATTCCGAACATTCCGGAACCTTGGTGCATTCCGGAACTCTGAACATTCCGGAACTCTGAACATTCCGGAACCTTGGTGCATTCCGGAACTCTGAACACTCCGGAATTCCGAACATTCCGGAACCTTGGTGCATTCCGGAACTCTGAACATTCCGGAACCTTGGTGCATTCCGGAATTCCGAACATTCCGGAACCTTGGTGCATTCCGGAACTCTGAACATTCCGGAACTCTGAACATTCCGGAACCTTGGTGCATTCCGGAACTCTGAACATTCCGGAATTCCGAACATTCCGGAACCTTGGTGCATTCCGGAATTCCGAACATTCCGGAACCTTGGTGCATTCCGGAACCTTGGTGCATTCCGGAATTCCGAACATTCCGGAACCTTGGTGCATTCCGGAATTCCGAACATTCCGGAACCTTGGTGCATTCCGGAACCTTGGTGCATTCCGGAATTCCGAACAGTCCGGAACCTTGGTACATTCCGGAATTCCGAACATTCCGGAACCTTGGTGCATTCCGGAACTCTGAACATTCCGGAATTCCGAACATTCCGGAACCTTGGTGCATTCCGGAACTCTGAACATTCCGGAACCTTGGTACATTCCGGAATTCCGAACATTCCGGAACCTTGGTGCATTCCGGAACCTTGGAACATTCCGGAACCTTGGTGCATTCCGGAATTCCGAACATTCCGGAACCTTGGTGCATTCCGGAACTCTGAACATTCCGGAACTCTGAACATTCCGGAACCTTGGTGCATTCCGGAACTCTGAACATTCCGGAATTCCGAACATTCCGGAACCTTGGTGCATTCCGGAACTCTGAACATTCCGGAACTCCGAACATTCCGGAACCTTTGCGCATTCCGGAACCTTGGTGCATTCCGGAATTCCGAACATTACGGAACCTTGGTGCATTCCGGAATTCCGAACATTCCGGAACCTTGGTGCATTCCGGAATTCCGAACATTACGGAACCTTGGTGCATTCCGGAATTCCGAACATTCCGGAACCTTGGTGCATTCCGGAACTCTGAACATTCCGGAATTCCGAACATTCCGGAACCTTGGTGCATTCCGGAATTCCGAACATTCCGGAACCTTGGTGCATTCCGGAATTCCGAACATTCCGGAACCTTGGTGCATTCCGGAACTCTGAACATTCCGGGATTCCGAACATTCCGGAACCTTGGTGCATTCCGGAACTCTGAACATTCCGGAACTCTGAACATTCCGGAACCTTGGTGCATTCCGGAACTCTGAACATTCCGGAACTCTGAACATTCCGGAACCTTGGTGCATTCCGGAACTCTGAACATTCCGGAATTCCGAACCTTCCGGAACCTTGGTGCATTCCGGAACTCTGAACATTCCGGAACTCCGAACATTCCGGAACCTTTGCGCATTCCGGAACCTTGGTGCATTCCGGAACCTTGGTGCATTCCGGAATTCCGAACATTCCGGAACCTTGGTGCATTCCGGAACCTTGGTGCATTCCGGAATTCCGAACATTCCGGAACCTTGGTGCATTCCGGAACTCTGAACATTCCGGAATTCCGAACATTCCGGAACCTTGGTGCATTCCGGAACTCTGAACACTCCGGAATTCCGAACATTCCGGAACCTTGGTGCATTCCGGAATTCCGAACATTCCGGAACCTTGGTGCATTCCGGAACTCTGAACATTCCGGAATTCCGAACATTCCGGAACCTTGGTGCATTCCGGAATTCCGAACATTCCGGAACCTTGGTGCATTCCGGAACCTTGGTGCATTCCGGAACTCTGAACATTCCGGAACCTTGGTGCATTCCGGAATTCCGAACATTCCGGAACCTTGGTGCATTCCGGAATTCCGAACATTCCGGAACCTTGGTGCATTCCGGAACTCTGAACATTCCGGAACCTTGGTGCATTCCGGAACTCTGAACATTCCGGAACCTTGGTGCATTCCGGAACTCTGAACATTCCGGAACCTTGGTGCATTCCGGAATTCCGAACATTCCGGAACCTTGGTGCATTCCGGAACTCTGAACATTCCGGAACCTTGGTGCATTCCGGAACTCTGAACATTCCGGAACCTTGGTGCATTCCGGAACTCTGAACATTCCGGAACCTTGGTGGATTCCGGTACTCTGAACATTCCGGAACTCTGAACATTCCGGAATTCCGAACATTCCGGAACCTTGGTGCATTCCGGAATTCCGAACATTCCGGAACCTTGGTGCATTCCGGAACTCTGAACATTCCGGAACTCTGAACATTCCGGAATTCCGAACATTCCGGAACCTTGGTGCATTCCGGAATTCCGAACATTCCGGAACCTTGGTGCATTCCGGAACTCTGAACATTCCGGAACTCTGAACATTCCGGAACTCTTAACATTCCGGAATTCCGAACATTCCGGAACCTTGGTGCATTCCGGAACTCTGAACATTCCGGAATTCCGAACATTCCGGAACCTTGGTGCATTCCGGAACCTTGGTGCATTCCGGAATTCCGAACATTCCGGAACCTTGGTGCATTCCGGAATTCCGAACATTCCGGAACTCTGAACATTCCGGAATTCCGAACATTCCGGAACCTTGGTGCATTCCGGAACTCTGAACATTCCGGAACTCTGAACATTCCGGAACTGAACATTCCGGAATTCCGAACATTCCGGAACCTTGGTGCATTCCGGAATTCCGAACATTCCGGAACCTTGGTGCATTCCGGAACCTTGGTACATTCCGGAATTCCGAACATTCCGGAACCTTTGCGCATTCCGGAACCTTGGTGCATTCCGGAACCTTGATGCATTCCGGAACCTTGGTGCATTCCGGAACTCTGAACATTCCGGAATTCTGAACATTCCGGAACCTTGGTGCATTCCGGAACTCTGAACATTCCGGAATTCCGAACATTCCGGAACCTTGGTGCATTCCGGAATTCCGAACATTCCGGAACCTTGGTGCATTCCGGAACCTTGGTGCATTCCGGAACTCTGAACATTCCGGAATTCCGAACATTCCGGAACCTTGGTGCATTCCGGAATTCCGAACATTCCGGAACCTTGGTGCATTCCGGAACCTTGGTGCATTCCGGAATTCCGAACATTCCGGAACCTTGGTGCATTCCGGAATTCCGAACATTCCGGAACCTTGGTGCATTCCGGAACCTTGGTGCATTCCGGAATTCCGAACATTCCGGAACCTTGGTGCATTCCGGAACCTTGGTGCATTCCGGAATTCCGAACATTCCGGAACCTTGGTACATTCCGGAATTCCGAACATTCCGGAACCTTGGTGCATTCCGGAACTCTGAACATTCCGGAATTCCGAACATTCCGGAACCTTGGTGCATTCCGGAACTCTGAACATTCCGGAACTCTGAACATTCCGGAACCTTGGTGCATTCCGGAACTCTGAACATTCCGGAATTCCGAACATTCCGGAACCTTGGTGCATTCCGGAATTCCGAACATTCCGGAACCTTGGTGCATTCCGGAATTCCGAACATTCCGGAACCTTGGTGCATTCCGGAACCTTGGTGCATTCCGGAATTCCGAACATTCCGGAACCTTGGTACATTCCGGAATTCCGAACATTCCGGAACCTTGGTGCATTCCGGAACTCTGAACATTCCGGAATTCCGAACATTCCGGAACCTTGGTGCATTCCGGAATTCCGAACATTCCGGAACCTTGGTGCATTCCGGAACTCTGAACATTCCGGAACTCTGAACATTCCGGAACCTTGGTACATTCCGGAACTCTGAACATTCCGGAACTCTGAACATTCCGGAATTCCGAACATTCCGGAACCTTGGTGCATTCCGGAACTCTGAACATTCCGGAACTCTGAACATTCCGGAACTGAACATTCCGGAATTCCGAACATTCCGGAACCTTGGTGCATTCCGGAATTCCGAACATTCCGGAACCTTGGTGCATTCCGGAACCTTGGTACATTCCGGAATTCCGAACATTCCGGAACCTTTGCGCATTCCGGAACCTTGGTGCATTCCGGAACCTTGGTGCATTCCGGAACCTTGGTGCATTCCGGAACTCTGAACATTCCGGAATTCTGAACATTCCGGAACCTTGGTGCATTCCGGAACTCTGAACATTCCGGAATTCCGAACATTCCGGAACCTTGGTGCATTCCGGAACTCTGAACATTCCGGAACTCTGAACATTCCGGAACCTTGGTGCATTCCGGAATTCCGAACATTCCGGAACCTTGGTGCATTCCGGAACTCTGAACATTCCGGAACTCTGAACATTCCGGAACCTTGGTGCATTCCGGAATTCCGAACATTCCGGAACCTTGGTGCATTCCGGAACCTTGGTGCATTCCGGAATTCCGAACATTCCGGAACCTTGGTGCATTCCGGAATTCCGAACATTCCGGAACCTTGGTGCATTCCGGAACTCTGAACATTCCGGAACCTTGGTGCATTCCGGAACTCTGAACATTCCGGAATTCCGAACATTCCGGAACCTTGGTGCATTCCGGAACCTTGGTGCATTCCGGAATTCCGAACATTCCGGAACCTTGGTACATTCCGGAATTCCGAACATTCCGGAACCTTGGTGCATTCCGGAACTCTGAACATTCCGGAATTCCGAACATTCCGGAACCTTGGTGCATTCCGGAACTCTGAACATTCCGGAACCTTGGTACATTCCGGAATTCCGAACATTCCGGAACCTTGGTGCATTCCGGAACTCTGAACATTCCGGAACCTTGGTACATTCCGGAATTCCGAACATTCCGGAACCTTGGTGCATTCCGGAACTCTGAACACTCCGGAACTCTGAACATTCCGGAACATTGGTGCATTCCGGAACTCTGAACATTCCGGAATTCCGAACATTCCGGAACCTTGGTGCATTCCGGAACTCTGAACATTCCGGAACTCTGAACATTCCGGAATTCCGAACATTCCGGAACCTTGGTGCATTCCGGAACCTTGGTGCATTCCGGAATTCCGAACATTCCGGAACCTTGGTACATTCCGGAATTCCGAACATTCCGGAACCTTGGTGCATTCCGGAACTCTGAACATTCCGGAATTCCGAACATTCCGGAACCTTGGTGCATTCCGGAACTCTGAACATTCCGGAACCTTGGTACATTCCGGAATTCCGAACATTCCGGAACCTTGGTGCATTCCGGAACTCTGAACACTCCGGAACTCTGAACATTCCGGAACCTTGGTGCATTCCGGAACTCTGAACATTCCGGAACTCTGAACATTCCGGAATTCCGAACATTCCGGAACCTTGGTGCATTCCGGAATTCCGAACATTCCGGAACCTTGGTGCATTCCGGAATTCCGAACATTCCGGAACCTTGGTGCATTCCGGAACTCTGAACATTCCGGAATTCCGAACATTCCGGAACCTTGGTGCATTCCGGAACCTTGGTACATTCCGGAATTCCGAACATTCCGGAACCTTTGCGCATTCCGGAACCTTGGTGCATTCCGGAACCTTGGTGCATTCCGGAACCTTGGTGCATTCCGGAACTCTGAACATTCCGGAATTCTGAACATTCCGGAACCTTGGTGCATTCCGGAACTCTGAACATTCCGGAATTCCGAACATTCCGGAACCTTGGTGCATTCCGGAACTCTGAACATTCCGGAACCTTGGTGCATTCCGGAATTCCGAACATTCCGGAACCTTGGTGCATTCCGGAACTCTGAACATTCCGGAACTCTGAACATTCCGGAACCTTGGTGCATTCCGGAACTCTGAACATTCCGGAATTCCGAACATTCCGGAACCTTGGTGCATTCCGGAATTCCGAACATTCCGGAACCTTGGTGCATTCCGGAACCTTGGTGCATTCCGGAACCTTGGTGCATTCCGGAATTCCGAACATTCCGGAACCTTGGTGCATTCCGGAATTCCGAACATTCCGGAACCTTGGTGCATTCCGGAACCTTGGTGCATTCCGGAATTCCGAACATTCCGGAACCTTGGTGCATTCCGGAACCTTGGTGCATTCCGGAATTCCGAACATTCCGGAACCTTGGTACATTCCGGAATTCCGAACATTCCGGAACCTTGGTGCATTCCGGAACTCTGAACATTCCGGAACTCTGAACATTCCGGAACCTTGGTGCATTCCGGAACTCTGAACATTCCGGAATTCCGAACATTCCGGAACCTTGGTGCATTCCGGAATTCCGAACATTCCGGAACCTTGGTGCATTCCGGAATTCCGAACATTCCGGAACCTTGGTGCATTCCGGAACCTTGGTACATTCCGGAATTCCGAACATTCCGGAACCTTGGTGCATTCCGGAACTCTGAACATTCCGGAATTCCGAACATTCCGGAACCTTGGTGCATTCCGGAATTCCGAACATTCCGGAACCTTGGTGCATTCCGGAACTCTGAACATTCCGGAACTCTGAACATTCCGGAACCTTGGTGCATTCCGGAACTCTGAACACTCCGGAATTCCGAACATTCCGGAACCTTGGTGCATTCCGGAACTCTGAACATTCCGGAACCTTGGTGCATTCCGGAATTCCGAACATTCCGGAACCTTGGTGCATTCCGGAACTCTGAACATTCCGGAACTCTGAACATTCCGGAACCTTGGTGCATTCCGGAACTCTGAACATTCCGGAATTCCGAACATTCCGGAACCTTGGTGCATTCCGGAATTCCGAACATTCCGGAACCTTGGTGCATTCCGGAACCTTGGTGCATTCCGGAATTCCGAACATTCCGGAACCTTGGTGCATTCCGGAATTCCGAACATTCCGGAACCTTGGTGCATTCCGGAACCTTGGTGCATTCCGGAATTCCGAACATTCCGGAACCTTGGTACATTCCGGAATTCCGAACATTCCGGAACCTTGGTGCATTCCGGAACCTTGGAACATTCCGGAACCTTGGTGCATTCCGGAATTCCGAACATTCCGGAACCTTGGTGCATTCCGGAACTCTGAACATTCCGGAACTCTGAACATTCCGGAACCTTGGTGCATTCCGGAACTCTGAACATTCCGGAATTCCGAACATTCCGGAACCTTGGTGCATTCCGGAACTCTGAACATTCCGGAACTCCGAACATTCCGGAACCTTTGCGCATTCCGGAACCTTGGTGCATTCCGGAATTCCGAACATTACGGAACCTTGGTGCATTCCGGAATTCCGAACATTCCGGAACCTTGGTGCATTCCGGAATTCCGAACATTACGGAACCTTGGTGCATTCCGGAATTCCGAACATTCCGGAACCTTGGTGCATTCCGGAACTCTGAACATTCCGGAATTCCGAACATTCCGGAACCTTGGTGCATTCCGGAATTCCGAACATTCCGGAACCTTGGTGCATTCCGGAATTCCGAACATTCCGGAACCTTGGTGCATTCCGGAACTCTGAACATTCCGGGATTCCGAACATTCCGGAACCTTGGTGCATTCCGGAACTCTGAACATTCCGGAACTCTGAACATTCCGGAACCTTGGTGCATTCCGGAACTCTGAACATTCCGGAACTCTGAACATTCCGGAACCTTGGTGCATTCCGGAACTCTGAACATTCCGGAATTCCGAACCTTCCGGAACCTTGGTGCATTCCGGAACTCTGAACATTCCGGAACTCCGAACATTCCGGAACCTTTGCGCATTCCGGAACCTTGGTGCATTCCGGAACCTTGGTGCATTCCGGAATTCCGAACATTCCGGAACCTTGGTGCATTCCGGAACCTTGGTGCATTCCGGAATTCCGAACATTCCGGAACCTTGGTGCATTCCGGAACTCTGAACATTCCGGAATTCCGAACATTCCGGAACCTTGGTGCATTCCGGAATTCCGAACATTCCGGAACCCTGGTGCATTCCGGAACTCTGAACATTCCGGAACTCTGAACATTCCGGAATTCCGAACATTCCGGAACCTTGGTGCATTCCGGAACTCTGAACATTCCGGAACTCCGAACATTCCGGAACCTTTGCGCATTCCGGAACCTTGGTGCATTCCGGAATTCCGAACATTCCGGAACCTTGGTGCATTCCGGAACCTTGGAACATTCCGGAACCTTGGTGCATTCCGGAATTCCGAACATTCCGGAACCTTGGTGCATTCCGGAACTCTGAACATTCCGGAACTCTGAACATTCCGGAACCTTGGTGCATTCCGGAACTCTGAACATTCCGGAATTCCGAACATTCCGGAACCTTGGTGCATTCCGGAACTCTGAACATTCCGGAACTCCGAACATTCCGGAACCTTTGCGCATTCCGGAACCTTGGTGCATTCCGGAATTCCGAACATTACGGAACCTTGGTGCATTCCGGAATTCCGAACATTCCGGAACCTTGGTGCATTCCGGAATTCCGAACATTACGGAACCTTGGTGCATTCCGGAATTCCGAACATTCCGGAACCTTGGTGCATTCCGGAACTCTGAACATTCCGGAATTCCGAACATTCCGGAACCTTGGTGCATTCCGGAATTCCGAACATTCCGGAACCTTGGTGCATTCCGGAATTCCGAACATTCCGGAACCTTGGTGCATTCCGGAACTCTGAACATTCCGGGATTCCGAACATTCCGGAACCTTGGTGCATTCCGGAACTCTGAACATTCCGGAACTCTGAACATTCCGGAACCTTGGTGCATTCCGGAACTCTGAACATTCCGGAACTCTGAACATTCCGGAACCTTGGTGCATTCCGGAACTCTGAACATTCCGGAATTCCGAACCTTCCGGAACCTTGGTGCATTCCGGAACTCTGAACATTCCGGAACTCCGAACATTCCGGAACCTTTGCGCATTCCGGAACCTTGGTGCATTCCGGAACCTTGGTGCATTCCGGAATTCCGAACATTCCGGAATTCCGAACATTCCGGAACCTTGGTGCATTCCGGAATTCCGAACATTCCGGAACCTTGGTGCATTCCGGAACCTTGGTGCATTCCGGAATTCCGAACATTCCGGAACCTTGGTGCATTCCGGAACTCTGAACATTCCGGAATTCCGAACATTCCGGAACCTTGGTGCATTCCGGAATTCCGAACATTCCGGAACCTTGGTGCATTCCGGAACTCTGAACATTCCGGAACTCTGAACATTCCGGAATTCCGAACATTCCGGAACCTTGGTGCATTCCGGAACTCTGAACATTCCGGAACTCCGAACATTCCGGAACCTTTGCGCATTCCGGAACCTTGGTGCATTCCGGAATTCCGAACATTACGGAACCTTGGTGCATTCCGGAACTCTGAACATTCCGGAATTCCGAACATTCCGGAACCTTGGTGCATTCCGGAACTCTGAACATTCCGGAACTCCGAACATTCCGGAACCTTTGCGCATTCCGGAACCTTGGTGCATTCCGGAATTCCGAACATTACGGAACCTTGGTGCATTCCGGAATTCCGAACATTCCGGAACCTTGGTGCATTCCGGAATTCCGAACATTACGGAACCTTGGTGCATTCCGGAATTCCGAACATTCCGGAACCTTGGTGCATTCCGGAATTCCGAACATTCCGGAACCTTGGTGCATTCCGGAACTCTGAACATTCCGGAACTCTGAACATTCCGGAACCTTGGTGCATTCCGGAACTCTGAACATTCCGGAACTCTGAACATTCCGGAACCTTGGTGCATTCCGGAACTCTGAACATTCCGGAATTCCGAACCTTCCGGAACCTTGGTGCATTCCGGAACTCTGAACATTCCGGAACTCTGAACATTCCGGAACCTTGGTGCATTCCGGAACTCTGAACATTCCGGAACTCTGAACATTCCGGAACCTTGGTGCATTCCGGAACTCTGAACATTCCGGAATTCCGAACATTCCGGAACCTTGGTGCATTCCGGAACTCTGAACATTCCGGAATTCCGAACATTCCGGAACCTTGGTGCATTCCGGAACTCTGAACATTCCGGAATTCCGAACATTCCGGAACCTTGGTGCATTCCGGAACTCTGAACATTCCGGAACCTTGGTACATTCCGGAATTCCGAACATTCCGGAACCTTGGTGCATTCCGGAACTCTGAACATTCCGGAATTCCGAACATTCCGGAACCTTGGTGCATTCCGGAATTCCGAACATTCCGGAACCTTGGTGCATTCCGGAACTCTGAACATTCCGGAATTCCGAACATTCCGGAACCTTGGTGCATTCCGGAATTCCGAACCTTCCGGAACCTTGGTGCATTCCGGAACTCTGAACATTCCGGAACTCTGAACATTCCGGAACCTTGGTGCATTCCGGAACTCTGAACATTCCGGAACTCTGAACATTCCGGAACCTTGGTGCATTCCGGAACTCTGAACATTCCGGAATTCCGAACATTCCGGAACCTTGGTGCATTCCGGAACTCTGAACATTCCGGAATTCCGAACATTCCGGAACCTTGGTGCATTCCGGAACTCTGAACATTCCGGAATTCCGAACATTCCGGAACCTTGGTGCATTCCGGAACTCTGAACATTCCGGAACCTTGGTACATTCCGGAATTCCGAACATTCCGGAACCTTGGTGCATTCCGGAACTCTGAACATTCCGGAATTCCGAACATTCCGGAACCTTGGTGCATTCCGGAATTCCGAACATTCCGGAACCTTGGTGCATTCCGGAACTCTGAACATTCCGGAATTCCGAACATTCCGGAACCTTGGTGCATTCCGGAATTCCGAACATTCCGGAACCTTGGTGCATTCCGGAACTCTGAACATTCCGGAACTCTGAACATTCCGGAACCTTGGTGCATTCCGGAACTCTGAACATTCCGGAACTCTGAACATTCCGGAACCTTGGTGCATTCCGGAACTCTGAACATTCCGGAACTCTGAACATTCCGGGACCTTGGTGCATTCCGGAACTCTGAACATTCCGGAATTCCGAACATTCCGGAACCTTGGTGCATTCCGGAACTCTGAACATTCCGGAATTCCGAACATTCCGGAACCTTGGTGCATTCCGGAACTCTGAACATTCCGGAACCTTGGTACATTCCGGAATTCCGAACATTCCGGAACCTTGGTGCATTCCGGAACTCTGAACATTCCGGAATTCCGAACATTCCGGAACCTTGGTGCATTCCGGAATTCCGAACATTCCGGAACCTTGGTGCATTCCGGAACCTTGGTGCATTCCGGAATTCCGAACATTCCGGAACCTTGGTGCATTCCGGAACTATGAACATTCCGGAACCTTGGTGCATTCCGGAATTCCGAACATTCCGGAACCTTGGTGCATTCCGGAACTCTTAACATTCCGGAACCTTGGTGCATTCCGGAAAAATGAACATTCCGGAATTCCGAACATTCCGGAACCTTGGTGCATTCCGGAACTCTGAACATTCCGGAATTCTGAACATTCCGGAACCTTGGTGCATTCCGGAACTCTGAACCTTCCGGAACTCTGAACATTCCGGAATTCCGAACATTCCGGAACCTTGGTGCATTCCGGAACCTTGGTGCACTCCGGAACTCTGAACACTCCGGAACTCTGAACATTCCGGAATTCCGAACATTCCGGAACCTTGGTGCATTCCGGAACTCTGAACATTCCGGAATTCCGAACATTCCGGAACCTTGGTGTATTCCGGAACCTTGGTGCATTCCGGAATTCCGAACATTCCGGAATTCCGAACATTCCGGAACCTTGGTGCATTCCGGAACTCTGAACATTCCGGAACCTTGGTACATTCCGGAATTCCGAACATTCCGGAACCTTGGTGCATTCCGGAACTCTGAACATTCCGGAATTCCGAACATTCCGGAACCTTGGTGCATTCCGGAATTCCGAACATTCCGGAACCTTGGTGCATTCCGGAACCTTGGTGCATTCCGGAATTCCGAACATTCCGGAACCTTGGTGCATTCCGGAACTATGAACATTCCGGAACCTTGGTGCATTCCGGAATTCCGAACATTCCGGAACCTTGGTGCATTCCGGAACTCTTAACATTCCGGAACCTTGGTGCATTCCGGAAAAATGAACATTCCGGAATTCCGAACATTCCGGAACCTTGGTGCATTCCGGAACTCTGAACATTCCGGAATTCTGAACATTCCGGAACCTTGGTGCATTCCGGAACTCTGAACCTTCCGGAACTCTGAACATTCCGGAATTCCGAACATTCCGGAACCTTGGTGCATTCCGGAACCTTGGTGCACTCCGGAACTCTGAACACTCCGGAACTCTGAACATTCCGGAATTCCGAACATTCCGGAACCTTGGTGCATTCCGGAACTCTGAACATTCCGGAATTCCGAACATTCCGGAACCTTGGTGCATTCCGGAACCTTGGTGCATTCCGGAATTCCGAACATTCCGGAACCTTGGTGCATTCCGGAATTCCGAACATTCCGGAACCTTGGTACATTCCGGAATTCCGAACATTCCGGAACCTTGGTGCATTCCGGAACTCTGAACATTCCGGAATTCCGAACATTCCGGAACTCTGAACATTCCGGAACCTTGGTGCATTCCGGAATTCCGAACATTCCGGAACCTTGGTGCATTCCGGAATTCCGAACATTCCGGAACCTTGGTGCATTCCGGAATTCCGAACATTCCGGAACCTTGGTGCATTCCGGAACTCTGAACATTCCGGAATTCCGAACATTCCGGAACCTTGGTGCATTCCGGAATTCCGAACATTCCGGAACCTTGGTGCATTCCGGAACTCTGAACATTCCGGAATTCCGAACATTCCGGAACCTTGGTGCATTCCGGAACTCTGAACACTCCGGAACTCTGAACATTCCGGAACATTGGTGCATTCCGGAACTCTGAACATTCCGGAATTCCGAACATTCCGGAACCTTGGTGCATTCCGGAACTCTGAACATTCCGGAATTCCGAACATTCCGGAACCTTTGTGCATTCCGGAACCTTGGTGCATTCCGGAACCTTGGTGCATTCCGGAATTCCGAACATTCCGGAACCTTGGTGCATTCCGGAACTCTGAACATTCCGGAACTCCGAACAATCCGGAACCTTTGCGCATTCCGGAACCTTGGTGCATTCCGGAACCTTGGTGCATTCCGGAATTCCGAACATTCCGGAACCTTGGTGCATTCCGGAATTCCGAACATTCCGGAACTCTGAACATTCCGGAACCTTGGTGCATTCCGGAACTCTGAACATTCCGGAACTCTGAACATTCCGGAACCTTGGTGCATTCCGGAACTCTGAACATTCCGGAATTCCGAACATTCCGGAACCTTGGTGCATTCTGGAACTCTGAACATTCCGGAATTCCGAACATTCCGGAACCTTGGTGCATTCCGGAACTCTGAACATTCCGGAATTCCGAACATTCCGGAACTCTGAACATTCCGGAACCTTGGTGCATTCCGGAATTCCGAACATTCCGGAACCTTGGTGCATTCCGGAATTCCGAACATTCCGGAACCTTGGTGCATTCCGGAACCTTGGTGCATTCCGGAATTCCGAACATTCCGGAACCTTGGTACATTCCGGAATTCCGAACATTCCGGAACCTTGGTGCATTCCGGAACTCTGAACATTCCGGAATTCCGAACATTCCGGAACCTTGGTGCATTCCGGAACTCTGAACATTCCGGAATTCCGAACATTCCGGAACCTTGGTGCATTCCGGAACTCTGAACACTCCGGAACTCTGAACATTCCGGAACATTGGTGCATTCCGGAACTCTGAACATTCCGGAATTCCGAACATTCCGGAACCTTGGTGCATTCCGGAACTCTGAACATTCCGGAACTCTGAACATTCCGGAATTCCGAACATTCCGGAACCTTTGTGCATTCCGGAACCTTGGTGCATTCCGGAACCTTGGTGCATTCCGGAATTCCGAACATTCCGGAACCTTGGTGCATTCCGGAACTCTGAACATTCCGGAACTCCGAACAATCCGGAACCTTTGCGCATTCCGGAACCTTGGTGCATTCCGGAATTCCGAACATTCCGGAACCTTGGTGCATTCCGGAATTCCGAACATTCCGGAACCTTGGTGCATTCCGGAACCTTGGTGCATTCCGGAATTCCGAACATTCCGGAACCTTGGTACATTCCGGAATTCCGAACATTCCGGAACCTTGGTGCATTCCGGAACTCTGAACATTCCGGAATTCCGAACATTCCGGAACCTTGGTGCATTCCGGAACTCTGAACATTCCGGAACCTTGGTACATTCCGGAATTCCGAACATTCCGGAACCTTGGTGCATTCCGGAACCTTGGTGCATTCCGGAATTCCGAACATTCCGGAACCTTGGTGCATTCCGGAACTATGAACATTCCGGAACCTTGGTGCATTCCGGAACTCTGAACATTCCGGAACCTTGGTGCATTCCGGAATTCCGAACATTCCGGAACCTTGGTGCATTCCGGAACTCTGAACATTCCGGAACCCTGAACATTCCGGAACTCTGAACATTCCGGAATTCCGAACATTCCGGAACCTTGGTGCATTCCGGAATTCCGAACATTCCGGAACCTTGGTGCATTCCGGAACTCTGAACATTCCGGAATTCTGAACATTCCGGAACCTTGGTGCATTCCGGAACTCTGAACCTTCCGGAACTCTGAACATTCCGGAATTCCGAACATTCCGGAACCTTGGTGCATTCCGGAACCTTGGTGCACTCCGGAACTCTGAACACTCCGGAACTCTGAACATTCCGGAATTCCGAACATTCCGGAACCTTGGTGCATTCCGGAACTCTGAACATTCCGGAATTCCGAACATTCCGGAACCTTGGTGCATTCCGGAACCTTGGTGCATTCCGGAATTCCGAACATTCCGGAACCTTGGTGCATTCCGGAATTCCGAACATTCCGGAACCTTGGTGCATTCCGGAACCTTGGTACATTCCGGAATTCCGACCATTCCGGAACCTTGGTGCATTCCGGAACTCTGAACATTCCGGAATTCCGAACATTCCGGAACTCTGAACATTCCGGAACCTTGGTGCATTCCGGAATTCCGAACATTCCGGAACCTTGGTGCATTCCGGAATTCCGAACATTCCGGAACCTTGGTGCATTCCGGAACCTTGGTGCATTCCGGAATTCCGAACATTCCGGAACCTTGGTACATTCCGGAATTCCGAACATTCCGGAACCTTGGTGCATTCCGGAACTCTGAACATTCCGGAATTCCGAACATTCCGGAACCTTGGTGCATTCCGGAACTCTGAACATTCCGGAATTCCGAACATTCCGGAACCTTGGTGCATTCCGGAACTCTGAACACTCCGGAACTCTGAACATTCCGGAACATTGGTGCATTCCGGAACTCTGAACATTCCGGAATTCCGAACATTCCGGAACCTTGGTGCATTCCGGAACTCTGAACATTCCGGAACTCTGAACATTCCGGAATTCCGAACATTCCGGAACCTTTGTGCATTCCGGAACCTTGGTGCATTCCGGAACCTTGGTGCATTCCGGAATTCCGAACATTCCGGAACCTTGGTGCATTCCGGAACTCTGAACATTCCGGAACTCCGAACAATCCGGAACCTTTGCGCATTCCGGAACCTTGGTGCATTCCGGAATTCCGAACATTCCGGAACCTTGGTGCATTCCGGAATTCCGAACATTCCGGAACCTTGGTGCATTCCGGAACCTTGGTGCATTCCGGAATTCCGAACATTCCGGAACCTTGGTACATTCCGGAATTCCGAACATTCCGGAACCTTGGTGCATTCCGGAACTCTGAACATTCCGGAATTCCGAACATTCCGGAACCTTGGTGCATTCCGGAACTCTGAACATTCCGGAACCTTGGTACATTCCGGAATTCCGAACATTCCGGAACCTTGGTGCATTCCGGAACCTTGGTGCATTCCGGAATTCCGAACATTCCGGAACCTTGGTGCATTCCGGAACTATGAACATTCCGGAACCTTGGTGCATTCCGGAACTCTGAACATTCCGGAACCTTGGTGCATTCCGGAATTCCGAACATTCCGGAACCTTGGTGCATTCCGGAACTCTGAACATTCCGGAACCCTGAACATTCCGGAACTCTGAACATTCCGGAATTCCGAACATTCCGGAACCTTGGTGCATTCCGGAATTCCGAACATTCCGGAACCTTGGTGCATTCCGGAACTCTGAACATTCCGGAATTCTGAACATTCCGGAACCTTGGTGCATTCCGGAACTCTGAACCTTCCGGAACTCTGAACATTCCGGAATTCCGAACATTCCGGAACCTTGGTGCATTCCGGAACCTTGGTGCACTCCGGAACTCTGAACACTCCGGAACTCTGAACATTCCGGAATTCCGAACATTCCGGAACCTTGGTGCATTCCGGAACTCTGAACATTCCGGAATTCCGAACATTCCGGAACCTTGGTGCATTCCGGAACCTTGGTGCATTCCGGAATTCCGAACATTCCGGAACCTTGGTGCATTCCGGAATTCCGAACATTCCGGAACCTTGGTGCATTCCGGAACCTTGGTACATTCCGGAATTCCGACCATTCCGGAACCTTGGTGCATTCCGGAACTCTGAACATTCCGGAATTCCGAACATTCCGGAACTCTGAACATTCCGGAACCTTGGTGCATTCCGGAATTCCGAACATTCCGGAACCTTGGTGCATTCCGGAATTCCGAACATTCCGGAACCTTGGTGCATTCCGGAACCTTGGTGCATTCCGGAATTCCGAACATTCCGGAACCTTGGTACATTCCGGAATTCCGAACATTCCGGAACCTTGGTGCATTCCGGAACTCTGAACATTCCGGAATTCCGAACATTCCGGAACCTTGGTGCATTCCGGAACTCTGAACATTCCGGAACCTTGGTACATTCCGGAATTCCGAACATTCCGGAACCTTGGTGCATTCCGGAACTCTGAACACTCCGGAACTCTGAACATTCCGGAACATTGGTGCATTCCGGAACTCTGAACATTCCGGAATTCCGAACATTCCGGAACCTTGGTGCATTCCGGAACTCTGAACATTCCGGAACTCTGAACATTCCGGAATTCCGAACATTCCGGAACCTTGGTGCATTCCGGAATTCCGAACATTCCGGAACCTTGGTGCATTCCGGAATTCCGAACATTCCGGAACCTTGGTGCATTCCGGAACTCTGAACATTCCGGAATTCCGAACATTCCGGAACCTTGGTGCATTCCGGAACTCTGAACATTCCGGAACTCTGAACATTCCGGAACCTTGGTGCATTCCGGAACTCTGAACATTCCGGAACTCTGAACATTCCGGAACCTTGGTGCATTCCGGAACTCTGAACATTCCGGAATTCCGAACATTCCGGAACCTTGGTGCATTCCGGAACTCTGAACATTCCGGAACCTTTGCGCATTCCGGAACCTTGGTGCATTCCGGAACCTTGGTGCATTCCGGAATTCCGAACATTCCGGAACCTTGGTGCATTCCGGAATTCCGAACATTCCGGAACCTTGGTGCATTCCGGAACTCTGAACATTCCGGAACTCTGAACATTCCGGAACCTTGGTGCATTCCGGAACTCTGAACATTCCGGAATTCCGAACATTCCGGAACCTTGGTGCATTCCGGAATTCCGAACATTCCGGAACCTTGGTGCATTCCGGAACCTTGGTGCATTCCGGAACTCTTAACATTCCGGAACCTTGGTGCATTCCGGAAAAATGAACATTCCGGAATTCCGAACATTCCGGAACCTTGGTGCATTCCGGAACTCTGAACATTCCGGAATTCTGAACATTCCGGAACCTTGGTGCATTCCGGAACTCTGAACCTTCCGGAACTCTGAACATTCCGGAATTCCGAACATTCCGGAACCTTGGTGCATTCCGGAACCTTGGTGCACTCCGGAACTCTGAACACTCCGGAACTCTGAACATTCCGGAATTCCGAACATTCCGGAACCTTGGTGCATTCCGGAACTCTGAACATTCCGGAATTCCGAACATTCCGGAACCTTGGTGTATTCCGGAACCTTGGTGCATTCCGGAATTCCGAACATTCCGGAATTCCGAACATTCCGGAACCTTGGTGCATTCCGGAACTCTGAACATTCCGGAACCTTGGTACATTCCGGAATTCCGAACATTCCGGAACCTTGGTGCATTCCGGAACTCTGAACATTCCGGAATTCCGAACATTCCGGAACCTTGGTGCATTCCGGAATTCCGAACATTCCGGAACCTTGGTGCATTCCGGAACCTTGGTGCATTCCGGAATTCCGAACATTCCGGAACCTTGGTGCATTCCGGAACTATGAACATTCCGGAACCTTGGTGCATTCCGGAATTCCGAACATTCCGGAACCTTGGTGCATTCCGGAACTCTTAACATTCCGGAACCTTGGTGCATTCCGGAACTCTGAACATTCCGGAATTCCGAACATTCCGGAACCTTGGTGCATTCCGGAACTCTGAACATTCCGGAATTCCGAACATTCCGGAACCTTGGTGCATTCCGGAACCTTGGTGCATTCCGGAATTCCGAACATTCCGGAACCTTGGTGCATTCCGGAATTCCGAACATTCCGGAACCTTGGTACATTCCGGAATTCCGAACATTCCGGAACCTTGGTGCATTCCGGAACTCTGAACATTCCGGAATTCCGAACATTCCGGAACTCTGAACATTCCGGAACCTTGGTGCATTCCGGAATTCCGAACATTCCGGAACCTTGGTGCATTCCGGAATTCCGAACATTCCGGAACCTTGGTGCATTCCGGAATTCCGAACATTCCGGAACCTTGGTGCATTCCGGAACTCTGAACATTCCGGAATTCCGAACATTCCGGAACCTTGGTGCATTCCGGAATTCCGAACATTCCGGAACCTTGGTGCATTCCGGAACTCTGAACATTCCGGAATTCCGAACATTCCGGAACCTTGGTGCATTCCGGAACTCTGAACACTCCGGAACTCTGAACATTCCGGAACATTGGTGCATTCCGGAACTCTGAACATTCCGGAATTCCGAACATTCCGGAACCTTGGTGCATTCCGGAACTCTGAACATTCCGGAATTCCGAACATTCCGGAACCTTTGTGCATTCCGGAACCTTGGTGCATTCCGGAACCTTGGTGCATTCCGGAATTCCGAACATTCCGGAACCTTGGTGCATTCCGGAACTCTGAACATTCCGGAACTCCGAACAATCCGGAACCTTTGCGCATTCCGGAACCTTGGTGCATTCCGGAACCTTGGTGCATTCCGGAATTCCGAACATTCCGGAACCTTGGTGCATTCCGGAATTCCGAACATTCCGGAACTCTGAACATTCCGGAACCTTGGTGCATTCCGGAACTCTGAACATTCCGGAACTCTGAACATTCCGGAACCTTGGTGCATTCCGGAACTCTGAACATTCCGGAATTCCGAACATTCCGGAACCTTGGTGCATTCTGGAACTCTGAACATTCCGGAATTCCGAACATTCCGGAACCTTGGTGCATTCCGGAACTCTGAACATTCCGGAATTCCGAACATTCCGGAACTCTGAACATTCCGGAACCTTGGTGCATTCCGGAATTCCGAACATTCCGGAACCTTGGTGCATTCCGGAATTCCGAACATTCCGGAACCTTGGTGCATTCCGGAACCTTGGTGCATTCCGGAATTCCGAACATTCCGGAACCTTGGTACATTCCGGAATTCCGAACATTCCGGAACCTTGGTGCATTCCGGAACTCTGAACATTCCGGAATTCCGAACATTCCGGAACCTTGGTGCATTCCGGAACTCTGAACATTCCGGAATTCCGAACATTCCGGAACCTTGGTGCATTCCGGAACTCTGAACACTCCGGAACTCTGAACATTCCGGAACATTGGTGCATTCCGGAACTCTGAACATTCCGGAATTCCGAACATTCCGGAACCTTGGTGCATTCCGGAACTCTGAACATTCCGGAACTCTGAACATTCCGGAATTCCGAACATTCCGGAACCTTTGTGCATTCCGGAACCTTGGTGCATTCCGGAACCTTGGTGCATTCCGGAATTCCGAACATTCCGGAACCTTGGTGCATTCCGGAACTCTGAACATTCCGGAACTCCGAACAATCCGGAACCTTTGCGCATTCCGGAACCTTGGTGCATTCCGGAATTCCGAACATTCCGGAACCTTGGTGCATTCCGGAATTCCGAACATTCCGGAACCTTGGTGCATTCCGGAACCTTGGTGCATTCCGGAATTCCGAACATTCCGGAACCTTGGTACATTCCGGAATTCCGAACATTCCGGAACCTTGGTGCATTCCGGAACTCTGAACATTCCGGAATTCCGAACATTCCGGAACCTTGGTGCATTCCGGAACTCTGAACATTCCGGAACCTTGGTACATTCCGGAATTCCGAACATTCCGGAACCTTGGTGCATTCCGGAACCTTGGTGCATTCCGGAATTCCGAACATTCCGGAACCTTGGTGCATTCCGGAACTATGAACATTCCGGAACCTTGGTGCATTCCGGAACTCTGAACATTCCGGAACCTTGGTGCATTCCGGAATTCCGAACATTCCGGAACCTTGGTGCATTCCGGAACTCTGAACATTCCGGAACCCTGAACATTCCGGAACTCTGAACATTCCGGAATTCCGAACATTCCGGAACCTTGGTGCATTCCGGAATTCCGAACATTCCGGAACCTTGGTGCATTCCGGAACTCTGAACATTCCGGAATTCTGAACATTCCGGAACCTTGGTGCATTCCGGAACTCTGAACCTTCCGGAACTCTGAACATTCCGGAATTCCGAACATTCCGGAACCTTGGTGCATTCCGGAACCTTGGTGCACTCCGGAACTCTGAACACTCCGGAACTCTGAACATTCCGGAATTCCGAACATTCCGGAACCTTGGTGCATTCCGGAACTCTGAACATTCCGGAATTCCGAACATTCCGGAACCTTGGTGCATTCCGGAACCTTGGTGCATTCCGGAATTCCGAACATTCCGGAACCTTGGTGCATTCCGGAATTCCGAACATTCCGGAACCTTGGTGCATTCCGGAACCTTGGTACATTCCGGAATTCCGACCATTCCGGAACCTTGGTGCATTCCGGAACTCTGAACATTCCGGAATTCCGAACATTCCGGAACTCTGAACATTCCGGAACCTTGGTGCATTCCGGAATTCCGAACATTCCGGAACCTTGGTGCATTCCGGAATTCCGAACATTCCGGAACCTTGGTGCATTCCGGAACCTTGGTGCATTCCGGAATTCCGAACATTCCGGAACCTTGGTACATTCCGGAATTCCGAACATTCCGGAACCTTGGTGCATTCCGGAACTCTGAACATTCCGGAATTCCGAACATTCCGGAACCTTGGTGCATTCCGGAACTCTGAACATTCCGGAACCTTGGTACATTCCGGAATTCCGAACATTCCGGAACCTTGGTGCATTCCGGAACTCTGAACACTCCGGAACTCTGAACATTCCGGAACATTGGTGCATTCCGGAACTCTGAACATTCCGGAATTCCGAACATTCCGGAACCTTGGTGCATTCCGGAACTCTGAACATTCCGGAACTCTGAACATTCCGGAATTCCGAACATTCCGGAACCTTGGTGCATTCCGGAATTCCGAACATTCCGGAACCTTGGTGCATTCCGGAATTCCGAACATTCCGGAACCTTGGTGCATTCCGGAACTCTGAACATTCCGGAATTCCGAACATTCCGGAACCTTGGTGCATTCCGGAACTCTGAACATTCCGGAACTCTGAACATTCCGGAACCTTGGTGCATTCCGGAACTCTGAACATTCCGGAACTCTGAACATTCCGGAACCTTGGTGCATTCCGGAACTCTGAACATTCCGGAATTCCGAACATTCCGGAACCTTGGTGCATTCCGGAACTCTGAACATTCCGGAACCTTTGCGCATTCCGGAACCTTGGTGCATTCCGGAACCTTGGTGCATTCCGGAATTCCGAACATTCCGGAACCTTGGTGCATTCCGGAATTCCGAACATTCCGGAACCTTGGTGCATTCCGGAACTCTGAACATTCCGGAACTCTGAACATTCCGGAACCTTGGTGCATTCCGGAACTCTGAACATTCCGGAATTCCGAACATTCCGGAACCTTGGTGCATTCCGGAATTCCGAACATTCCGGAACCTTGGTGCATTCCGGAACCTTGGTGCATTCCGGAATTCCGAACATTCCGGAACCTTGGTGCATTCCGGAACTCTGAACATTCCGGAATTCCGAACATTCCGGAACCTTGGTGCATTCCGGAATTCCGAACATTCCGGAACCTTGGTGCATTCCGGAACTCTGAACATTCCGGAACTCTGAACATTCCGGAATTCCGAACATTCCGGAACCTTGGTGCATTCCGGAACTCTGAACATTCCGGAACTCTGAACATTCCGGAACCTTGGTGCATTCCGGAACTCTGAACATTCCGGAACTCTGAACATTCCGGAACCTTGGTGCATTCCGGAACTCTGAACATTCCGGAATTCCGAACATTCCGGAACCTTGGTGCATTCCGGAACTCTGAACATTCCGGAATTCCGAACATTCCGGAACCTTGGTGCATTCCGGAACTCTGAACATTCCGGAATTCCGAACATTCCGGAACCTTGGTGCATTCCGGAACTCTGAACATTCCGGAACCTTGGTACATTCCGGAATTCCGAACATTCCGGAACCTTGGTGCATTCCGGAACTCTGAACATTCCGGAATTCCGAACATTCCGGAACATTGGTGCATTCCGGAACTCTGAACATTCCGGAATTCCGAACATTCCGGAACCTTGGTGCATTCCGGAACTCTGAACATTCCGGAACTCTGAACATTCCGGAATTCCGAACATTCCGGAACCTTGGTGCATTCCGGAATTCCGAACATTCCGGAACCTTGGTGCATTCCGGAATTCCGAACATTCCGGAACCTTGGTGCATTCCGGAACTCTGAACATTCCGGAATTCCGAACATTCCGGAACCTTGGTGCATTCCGGAACTCTGAACATTCCGGAACTCTGAACATTCCGGAACCTTGGTGCATTCCGGAACTCTGAACATTCCGGAACTCTGAACATTCCGGAACCTTGGTGCATTCCGGAACTCTGAACATTCCGGAATTCCGAACATTCCGGAACCTTGGTGCATTCCGGAACTCTGAACATTCCGGAACTCCGAACATTCCGGAACCTTTGCGCATTCCGGAACCTTGGTGCATTCCGGAACCTTGGTGCATTCCGGAATTCCGAACATTCCGGAACCTTGGTGCATTCCGGAATTCCGAACATTCCGGAACCTTGGTGCATTCCGGAACTCTGAACATTCCGGAACTCTGAACATTCCGGAACCTTGGTGCATTCCGGAACTCTGAACATTCCGGAATTCCGAACATTCCGGAACCTTGGTGCATTCCGGAATTCCGAACATTCCGGAACCTTGGTGCATTCCGGAACCTTGGTGCATTCCGGAATTCCGAACATTCCGGAACCTTGGTGCATTCCGGAACTCTGAACATTCCGGAACCTTTGCGCATTCCGGAACCTTGGTGCATTCCGGAACCTTGGTGCATTCCGGAATTCCGAACATTCCGGAACCTTGGTGCATTCCGGAATTCCGAACATTCCGGAACCTTGGTGCATTCCGGAACTCTGAACATTCCGGAACTCTGAACATTCCGGAACCTTGGTGCATTCCGGAACTCTGAACATTCCGGAATTCCGAACATTCCGGAACCTTGGTGCATTCCGGAATTCCGAACATTCCGGAACCTTGGTGCATTCCGGAACCTTGGTGCATTCCGGAATTCCGAACATTCCGGAACCTTGGTGCATTCCGGAACTCTGAACATTCCGGAATTCCGAACATTCCGGAACCTTGGTGCATTCCGGAATTCCGAACATTCCGGAACCTTGGTGCATTCCGGAACTCTGAACATTCCGGAACTCTGAACATTCCGGAATTCCGAACATTCCGGAACCTTGGTGCATTCCGGAACTCTGAACATTCCGGAACTCTGAACATTCCGGAACCTTGGTGCATTCCGGAACTCTGAACATTCCGGAATTCCGAACATTCCGGAACCTTGGTGCATTCCGGAACTCTGAACATTCCGGAATTCCGAACATTCCGGAACCTTGGTGCATTCCGGAACTCTGAACATTCCGGAATTCCGAACATTCCGGAACCTTGGTGCATTCCGGAACTCTGAACATTCCGGAATTCCGAACATTCCGGAACCTTGGTGCATTCCGGAACTCTGAACATTCCGGAACCTTGGTACATTCCGGAATTCCGAACATTCCGGAACCTTGGTGCATTCCGGAACTCTGAACATTCCGGAATTCCGAACATTCCGGAACATTGGTGCATTCCGGAACTCTGAACATTCCGGAATTCCGAACATTCCGGAACCTTGGTGCATTCCGGAACTCTGAACATTCCGGAACTCTGAACATTCCGGAATTCCGAACATTCCGGAACCTTGGTGCATTCCGGAATTCCGAACATTCCGGAACCTTGGTGCATTCCGGAATTCCGAACATTCCGGAACCTTGGTGCATTCCGGAACTCTGAACATTCCGGAATTCCGAACATTCCGGAACCTTGGTGCATTCCGGAACTCTGAACATTCCGGAACTCTGAACATTCCGGAACCTTGGTGCATTCCGGAACTCTGAACATTCCGGAACTCTGAACATTCCGGAACCTTGGTGCATTCCGGAACTCTGAACATTCCGGAATTCCGAACATTCCGGAACCTTGGTGCATTCCGGAACTCTGAACATTCCGGAACTCCGAACATTCCGGAACCTTTGCGCATTCCGGAACCTTGGTGCATTCCGGAACCTTGGTGCATTCCGGAATTCCGAACATTCCGGAACCTTGGTGCATTCCGGAATTCCGAACATTCCGGAACCTTGGTGCATTCCGGAACTCTGAACATTCCGGAACTCTGAACATTCCGGAACCTTGGTGCATTCCGGAACTCTGAACATTCCGGAATTCCGAACATTCCGGAACCTTGGTGCATTCCGGAATTCCGAACATTCCGGAACCTTGGTGCATTCCGGAACCTTGGTGCATTCCGGAATTCCGAACATTCCGGAACCTTGGTGCATTCCGGAACTCTGAACATTCCGGAATTCCGAACATTCCGGAACCTTGGTGCATTCCGGAATTCCGAACATTCCGGAACCTTGGTGCATTCCGGAACTCTGAACATTCCGGAACTCTGAACATTCCGGAACCTTGGTGCATTCCGGAACTCTGAACATTCCGGAACTCTGAACATTCCGGAACCTTGGTGCATTCCGGAACTCTGAACATTCCGGAATTCCGAACATTCCGGAACCTTGGTGCATTCCGGAACTCTGAACATTCCGGAATTCCGAACATTCCGGAACCTTGGTGCATTCCGGAACTCTGAACATTCCGGAACCTTGGTACATTCCGGAATTCCGAACATTCCGGAACCTTGGTGCATTCCGGAACTCTGAACATTCCGGAATTCCGAACATTCCGGAACCTTGGTGCATTCCGGAATTCCGAACATTCCGGAACCTTGGTGCATTCCGGAACTCTGAACATTCCGGAATTCCGAACATTCCGGAACCTTGGTGCATTCCGGAACTCTGAACATTCCGGAACTCTGAACATTCCGGAACCTTGGTGCATTCCGGAACCTTGGTGCATTCCGGAATTCCGAACATTCCGGAACCTTGGTGCATTCCGGAACTCTGAACATTCCGGAATTCCGAACATTCCGGAACCTTGGTGCATTCCGGAATTCCGAACATTCCGGAACCTTGGTGCATTCCGGAACTCTGAACATTCCGGAACTCTGAACATTCCGGAACCTTGGTGCATTCCGGAACTCTGAACATTCCGGAACTCTGAACATTCCGGAACCTTGGTGCATTCCGGAACTCTGAACATTCCGGAATTCCGAACATTCCGGAACCTTGGTGCATTCCGGAACTCTGAACATTCCGGAATTCCGAACATTCCGGAACCTTGGTGCATTCCGGAACTCTGAACATTCCGGAACCTTGGTACATTCCGGAATTCCGAACATTCCGGAACCTTGGTGCATTCCGGAACTCTGAACATTCCGGAATTCCGAACATTCCGGAACCTTGGTGCATTCCGGAATTCCGAACATTCCGGAACCTTGGTGCATTCCGGAACTCTGAACATTCCGGAATTCCGAACATTCCGGAACCTTGGTGCATTCCGGAACTCTGAACATTCCGGAACTCTGAACATTCCGGAACCTTGGTGCATTCCGGAACTCTGAACATTCCGGAACTCTGAACATTCCGGAACCTTGGTGCATTCCGGAACTCTGAACATTCCGGAACTCTGAACATTCCGGAACCTTGGTGCATTCCGGAACTCTGAACATTCCGGAATTCCGAACATTCCGGAACCTTGGTGCATTCCGGAACTCTGAACATTCCGGAATTCCGAACATTCCGGAACCTTGGTGCATTCCGGAACCTTGGTGCATTCCGGAATTCCGAACATTCCGGAACCTTGGTGCATTCCGGAACTATGAACATTCCGGAACCTTGGTGCATTCCGGAACTCTGAACATTCCGGAACCTTGGTGCATTCCGGAATTCCGAACATTCCGGAACCTTGGTGCATTCCGGAACTCTGAACATTCCGGAACTCTGAACATTCCGGAACTCTGAACATTCCGGAATTCCGAACATTCCGGAACCTTGGTGCATTCCGGAATTCCGAACATTCCGGAACCTTGGTGCATTCCGGAACTCTGAACATTCCGGAATTCTGAACATTCCGGAACCTTGGTGCATTCCGGAACTCTGAACATTCCGGAATTCCGAACATTCCGGAACCTTGGTGCATTCCGGAATTCCGAACATTCCGGAACCTTGGTGCATTCCGGAACTCTGAACATTCCGGAATTCCGAACATTCCGGAACCTTGGTGCATTCCGGAACTCTGAACATTCCGGAACTCTGAACATTCCGGAACCTTGGTGCATTCCGGAACTCTGAACATTCCGGAACTCTGAACATTCCGGAACCTTGGTGCATTCCGGAACTCTGAACATTCCGGAACTCTGAACATTCCGGAACCTTGGTGCATTCCGGAACTCTGAACATTCCGGAATTCCGAACATTCCGGAACCTTGGTGCATTCCGGAACTCTGAACATTCCGGAATTCCGAACATTCCGGAACTCTGAACATTCCGGAACCTTGGTGCATTCCGGAATTCCGAACATTCCGGAACCTTGGTGCATTCCGGAATTCCGAACATTCCGGAACCTTGGTGCATTCCGGAACCTTGGTGCATTCCGGAATTCCGAACATTCCGGAACCTTGGTACATTCCGGAATTCCGAACATTCCGGAACCTTGGTGCATTCCGGAACTCTGAACATTCCGGAATTCCGAACATTCCGGAACCTTGGTGCATTCCGGAACTCTGAACATTCCGGAACCTTTGCGCATTCCGGAACCTTGGTGCATTCCGGAACCTTGGTGCATTCCGGAATTCCGAACATTCCGGAACCTTGGTGCATTCCGGAATTCCGAACATTCCGGAACCTTGGTGCATTCCGGAACTCTGAACATTCCGGAACTCTGAACATTCCGGAACCTTGGTGCATTCCGGAACTCTGAACATTCCGGAATTCCGAACATTCCGGAACCTTGGTGCATTCCGGAATTCCGAACATTCCGGAACCTTGGTGCATTCCGGAACCTTGGTGCATTCCGGAATTCCGAACATTCCGGAACCTTGGTGCATTCCGGAACTCTGAACATTCCGGAATTCCGAACATTCCGGAACCTTGGTGCATTCCGGAATTCCGAACATTCCGGAACCTTGGTGCATTCCGGAACTCTGAACATTCCGGAACTCTGAACATTCCGGAATTCCGAACATTCCGGAACCTTGGTGCATTCCGGAACTCTGAACATTCCGGAACTCTGAACATTCCGGAACCTTGGTGCATTCCGGAACTCTGAACATTCCGGAACTCTGAACATTCCGGAACCTTGGTGCATTCCGGAACTCTGAACATTCCGGAATTCCGAACATTCCGGAACCTTGGTGCATTCCGGAACTCTGAACATTCCGGAATTCCGAACATTCCGGAACCTTGGTGCATTCCGGAACTCTGAACATTCCGGAATTCCGAACATTCCGGAACCTTGGTGCATTCCGGAACTCTGAACATTCCGGAACCTTGGTACATTCCGGAATTCCGAACATTCCGGAACCTTGGTGCATTCCGGAACTCTGAACATTCCGGAATTCCGAACATTCCGGAACATTGGTGCATTCCGGAACTCTGAACATTCCGGAATTCCGAACATTCCGGAACCTTGGTGCATTCCGGAACTCTGAACATTCCGGAACTCTGAACATTCCGGAATTCCGAACATTCCGGAACCTTGGTGCATTCCGGAATTCCGAACATTCCGGAACCTTGGTGCATTCCGGAATTCCGAACATTCCGGAACCTTGGTGCATTCCGGAACTCTGAACATTCCGGAATTCCGAACATTCCGGAACCTTGGTGCATTCCGGAACTCTGAACATTCCGGAACTCTGAACATTCCGGAACCTTGGTGCATTCCGGAACTCTGAACATTCCGGAACTCTGAACATTCCGGAACCTTGGTGCATTCCGGAACTCTGAACATTCCGGAATTCCGAACATTCCGGAACCTTGGTGCATTCCGGAACTCTGAACATTCCGGAACTCCGAACATTCCGGAACCTTTGCGCATTCCGGAACCTTGGTGCATTCCGGAACCTTGGTGCATTCCGGAATTCCGAACATTCCGGAACCTTGGTGCATTCCGGAATTCCGAACATTCCGGAACCTTGGTGCATTCCGGAACTCTGAACATTCCGGAACTCTGAACATTCCGGAACCTTGGTGCATTCCGGAACTCTGAACATTCCGGAATTCCGAACATTCCGGAACCTTGGTGCATTCCGGAATTCCGAACATTCCGGAACCTTGGTGCATTCCGGAACCTTGGTGCATTCCGGAATTCCGAACATTCCGGAACCTTGGTGCATTCCGGAACTCTGAACATTCCGGAACCTTTGCGCATTCCGGAACCTTGGTGCATTCCGGAACCTTGGTGCATTCCGGAATTCCGAACATTCCGGAACCTTGGTGCATTCCGGAATTCCGAACATTCCGGAACCTTGGTGCATTCCGGAACTCTGAACATTCCGGAACTCTGAACATTCCGGAACCTTGGTGCATTCCGGAACTCTGAACATTCCGGAATTCCGAACATTCCGGAACCTTGGTGCATTCCGGAATTCCGAACATTCCGGAACCTTGGTGCATTCCGGAACCTTGGTGCATTCCGGAATTCCGAACATTCCGGAACCTTGGTGCATTCCGGAACTCTGAACATTCCGGAATTCCGAACATTCCGGAACCTTGGTGCATTCCGGAATTCCGAACATTCCGGAACCTTGGTGCATTCCGGAACTCTGAACATTCCGGAACTCTGAACATTCCGGAATTCCGAACATTCCGGAACCTTGGTGCATTCCGGAACTCTGAACATTCCGGAACTCTGAACATTCCGGAACCTTGGTGCATTCCGGAACTCTGAACATTCCGGAATTCCGAACATTCCGGAACCTTGGTGCATTCCGGAACTCTGAACATTCCGGAATTCCGAACATTCCGGAACCTTGGTGCATTCCGGAACTCTGAACATTCCGGAATTCCGAACATTCCGGAACCTTGGTGCATTCCGGAACTCTGAACATTCCGGAATTCCGAACATTCCGGAACCTTGGTGCATTCCGGAACTCTGAACATTCCGGAACCTTGGTACATTCCGGAATTCCGAACATTCCGGAACCTTGGTGCATTCCGGAACTCTGAACATTCCGGAATTCCGAACATTCCGGAACATTGGTGCATTCCGGAACTCTGAACATTCCGGAATTCCGAACATTCCGGAACCTTGGTGCATTCCGGAACTCTGAACATTCCGGAACTCTGAACATTCCGGAATTCCGAACATTCCGGAACCTTGGTGCATTCCGGAATTCCGAACATTCCGGAACCTTGGTGCATTCCGGAATTCCGAACATTCCGGAACCTTGGTGCATTCCGGAACTCTGAACATTCCGGAATTCCGAACATTCCGGAACCTTGGTGCATTCCGGAACTCTGAACATTCCGGAACTCTGAACATTCCGGAACCTTGGTGCATTCCGGAACTCTGAACATTCCGGAACTCTGAACATTCCGGAACCTTGGTGCATTCCGGAACTCTGAACATTCCGGAATTCCGAACATTCCGGAACCTTGGTGCATTCCGGAACTCTGAACATTCCGGAACTCCGAACATTCCGGAACCTTTGCGCATTCCGGAACCTTGGTGCATTCCGGAACCTTGGTGCATTCCGGAATTCCGAACATTCCGGAACCTTGGTGCATTCCGGAATTCCGAACATTCCGGAACCTTGGTGCATTCCGGAACTCTGAACATTCCGGAACTCTGAACATTCCGGAACCTTGGTGCATTCCGGAACTCTGAACATTCCGGAATTCCGAACATTCCGGAACCTTGGTGCATTCCGGAACCTTGGTGCATTCCGGAATTCCGAACATTCCGGAACCTTGGTGCATTCCGGAACTCTGAACATTCCGGAATTCCGAACATTCCGGAACCTTGGTGCATTCCGGAATTCCGAACATTCCGGAACCTTGGTGCATTCCGGAACTCTGAACATTCCGGAACTCTGAATATTCCGGAATTCCGAACATTCCGGAACCTTGGTGCATTCCGGAACTCTGAACATTCCGGAACTCTGAACATTCCGGAACCTTGGTGCATTCCGGAACTCTGAACATTCCGGAACTCTGAACATTCCGGAACCTTGGTGCATTCCGGAACTCTGAACATTCCGGAATTCCGAACATTCCGGAACCTTGGTGCATTCCGGAACTCTGAACATTCCGGAATTCCGAACATTCCGGAACCTTGGTGCATTCCGGAACTCTGAACATTCCGGAACCTTGGTACATTCCGGAATTCCGAACATTCCGGAACCTTGGTGCATTCCGGAACTCTGAACATTCCGGAATTCCGAACATTCCGGAACCTTGGTGCATTCCGGAATTCCGAACATTCCGGAACCTTGGTGCATTCCGGAACTCTGAACATTCCGGAATTCCGAACATTCCGGAACCTTGGTGCATTCCGGAACTCTGAACATTCCGGAACTCTGAACATTCCGGAACCTTGGTGCATTCCGGAACTCTGAACATTCCGGAACTCTGAACATTCCGGAACCTTGGTGCATTCCGGAACTCTGAACATTCCGGAACTCTGAACATTCCGGAACCTTGGTGCATTCCGGAACTCTGAACATTCCGGAATTCCGAACATTCCGGAACCTTGGTGCATTCCGGAACTCTGAACATTCCGGAATTCCGAACATTCCGGAACCTTGGTGCATTCCGGAACCTTGGTGCATTCCGGAATTCCGAACATTCCGGAACCTTGGTGCATTCCGGAACTATGAACATTCCGGAACCTTGGTGCATTCCGGAACTCTGAACATTCCGGAACCTTGGTGCATTCCGGAATTCCGAACATTCCGGAACCTTGGTGCATTCCGGAACTCTGAACATTCCGGAACTCTGAACATTCCGGAACTCTGAACATTCCGGAATTCCGAACATTCCGGAACCTTGGTGCATTCCGGAATTCCGAACATTCCGGAACCTTGGTGCATTCCGGAACTCTGAACATTCCGGAATTCTGAACATTCCGGAACCTTGGTGCATTCCGGAACTCTGAACATTCCGGAATTCCGAACATTCCGGAACCTTGGTGCATTCCGGAATTCCGAACATTCCGGAACCTTGGTGCATTCCGGAACTCTGAACATTCCGGAATTCCGAACATTCCGGAACCTTGGTGCATTCCGGAACTCTGAACATTCCGGAACTCTGAACATTCCGGAACCTTGGTGCATTCCGGAACTCTGAACATTCCGGAACTCTGAACATTCCGGAACCTTGGTGCATTCCGGAACTCTGAACATTCCGGAACTCTGAACATTCCGGAACCTTGGTGCATTCCGGAACTCTGAACATTCCGGAATTCCGAACATTCCGGAACCTTGGTGCATTCCGGAACTCTGAACATTCCGGAATTCCGAACATTCCGGAACTCTGAACATTCCGGAACCTTGGTGCATTCCGGAATTCCGAACATTCCGGAACCTTGGTGCATTCCGGAATTCCGAACATTCCGGAACCTTGGTGCATTCCGGAACCTTGGTGCATTCCGGAATTCCGAACATTCCGGAACCTTGGTACATTCCGGAATTCCGAACATTCCGGAACCTTGGTGCATTCCGGAACTCTGAACATTCCGGAATTCCGAACATTCCGGAACCTTGGTGCATTCCGGAACTCTGAACATTCCGGAATTCCGAACATTCCGGAACCTTGGTGCATTCCGGAACTCTGAACACTCCGGAACTCTGAACATTCCGGAACATTGGTGCATTCCGGAACTCTGAACATTCCGGAATTCCGAACATTCCGGAACCTTGGTGCATTCCGGAACTCTGAACATTCCGGAACTCTGAACATTCCGGAATTCCGAACATTCCGGAACCTTTGTGCATTCCGGAACCTTGGTGCATTCCGGAACCTTGGTGCATTCCGGAATTCCGAACATTCCGGAACCTTGGTGCATTCCGGAACTCTGAACATTCCGGAACTCCGAACAATCCGGAACCTTTGCGCATTCCGGAACCTTGGTGCATTCCGGAACCTTGGTGCATTCCGGAATTCCGAACATTCCGGAACCTTGGTGCATTCCGGAATTCCGAACATTCCGGAACCTTGGTGCATTCCGGAATTCCGAACATTCCGGAACCTTGGTGCATTCCGGAACTCTGAACATTCCGGAACTCTGAACATTCCGGAACCTTGGTGCATTCCGGAACTCTGAACATTCCGGAATTCCGAACATTCCGGAACCTTGGTGCATTCCGGAATTCCGAACATTCCGGAACCTTGGTGCATTCCGGAACCTTGGTGCATTCCGGAATTCCGAACATTCCGGAACCTTGGTGCATTCCGGAACTCTGAACATTCCGGAATTCCGAACATTCCGGAACCTTGGTGCATTCCGGAATTCCGAACATTCCGGAACCTTGGTGCATTCCGGAACTCTGAACATTCCGGAACTCTGAACATTCCGGAATTCCGAACATTCCGGAACCTTGGTGCATTCCGGAACTCTGAACATTCCGGAACTCTGAACATTCCGGAACCTTGGTGCATTCCGGAACTCTGAACATTCCGGAACTCTGAACATTCCGGAACCTTGGTGCATTCCGGAACTCTGAACATTCCGGAATTCCGAACATTCCGGAACCTTGGTGCATTCCGGAACTCTGAACATTCCGGAATTCCGAACATTCCGGAACCTTGGTGCATTCCGGAATTCCGAACATTCCGGAACCTTGGTACATTCCGGAATTCCGAACATTCCGGAACCTTGGTGCATTCCGGAACTCTGAACATTCCGGAATTCCGAACATTCCGGAACCTTGGTGCATTCCGGAACTCTGAACATTCCGGAACCTTGGTACATTCCGGAATTCCGCGCATTCCGGAACCTTGGTGCATTCCGGAACCTTGGTGCATTCCGGAATTCCGAACATTCCGGAACCTTGGTGCATTCCGGAATTCCGAACATTCCGGAACCTTGGTGCATTCCGGAATTCCGAACATTCCGGAACCTTGGTGCATTCCGGAACCTTGGTGCATTCCGGAATTCCGAACATTCCGGAACCTTGGTACATTCCGGAATTCCGAACATTCCGGAACCTTGGTGCATTCCGGAACTCTGAACATTCCGGAATTCCGAACATTCCGGAACCTTGGTGCATTCCGGAACTCTGAACATTCCGGAACCTTGGTACATTCCGGAATTCCGAACATTCCGGAACCTTGGTGCATTCCGGAACCTTGGTGCATTCCGGAATTCCGAACATTCCGGAACCTTGGTGCATTCCGGAACTATGAACATTCCGGAACCTTGGTGCATTCCGGAACTCTGAACATTCCGGAACCTTGGTGCATTCCGGAATTCCGAACATTCCGGAACCTTGGTGCATTCCGGAACTCTGAACATTCCGGAACCCTGAACATTCCGGAACTCTGAACATTCCGGAATTCCGAACATTCCGGAACCTTGGTGCATTCCGGAATTCCGAACATTCCGGAACCTTGGTGCATTCCGGAACTCTGAACATTCCGGAATTCTGAACATTCCGGAACCTTGGTGCATTCCGGAACTCTGAACCTTCCGGAACTCTGAACATTCCGGAATTCCGAACATTCCGGAACCTTGGTGCATTCCGGAACCTTGGTGCACTCCGGAACTCTGAACACTCCGGAACTCTGAACATTCCGGAATTCCGAACATTCCGGAACCTTGGTGCATTCCGGAACTCTGAACATTCCGGAATTCCGAACATTCCGGAACCTTGGTGCATTCCGGAACCTTGGTGCATTCCGGAATTCCGAACATTCCGGAACCTTGGTGCATTCCGGAATTCCGAACATTCCGGAACCTTGGTGCATTCCGGAACCTTGGTACATTCCGGAATTCCGACCATTCCGGAACCTTGGTGCATTCCGGAACTCTGAACATTCCGGAATTCCGAACATTCCGGAACTCTGAACATTCCGGAACCTTGGTACATTCCGGAATTCCGAACATTCCGGAACCTTGGTGCATTCCGGAACTCTGAACATTCCGGAATTCCGAACATTCCGGAACCTTGGTGCATTCCGGAACTCTGAACATTCCGGAACCTTGGTACATTCCGGAATTCCGAACATTCCGGAACCTTGGTGCATTCCGGAACTCTGAACACTCCGGAACTCTGAACATTCCGGAACATTGGTGCATTCCGGAACTCTGAACATTCCGGAATTCCGAACATTCCGGAACCTTGGTGCATTCCGGAACTCTGAACATTCCGGTACTCTGAACATTCCGGAATTCCGAACATTCCGGAACCTTGGTGCATTCCGGAATTCCGAACATTCCGGAACCTTGGTGCATTCCGGAATTCCGAACATTCCGGAACCTTGGTGCATTCCGGAACTCTGAACATTCCGGAATTCCGAACATTCCGGAACCTTGGTGCATTCCGGAACTCTGAACATTCCGGAACTCTGAACATTCCGGAACCTTGGTGCATTCCGGAACTCTGAACATTCCGGAACTCTGAACATTCCGGAACCTTGGTGCATTCCGGAACTCTGAACATTCCGGAACCTTGGTGCATTCCGGAACTCTGAACATTCCGGAATTCCGAACATTCCGGAACCTTGGTGCATTCCGGAACTCTGAACATTCCGGAACTCTGAACATTCCGGAACCTTGGTGCATTCCGGAACTCTGAACATTCCGGAACTCTGAACATTCCGGAACCTTGGTGCATTCCGGAACTCTGAACATTCCGGAATTCCGAACATTCCGGAACCTTGGTGCATTCCGGAACTCTGAACATTCCGGAACCTTTGCGCATTCCGGAACCTTGGTGCATTCCGGAACCTTGGTGCATTCCGGAATTCCGAACATTCCGGAACCTTGGTGCATTCCGGAATTCCGAACATTCCGGAACCTTGGTGCATTCCGGAACTCTGAACATTCCGGAACTCTGAACATTCCGGAACCTTGGTGCATTCCGGAACTCTGAACATTCCGGAATTCCGAACATTCCGGAACCTTGGTGCATTCCGGAATTCCGAACATTCCGGAACCTTGGTGCATTCCGGAACCTTGGTGCATTCCGGAATTCCGAACATTCCGGAACCTTGGTGCATTCCGGAACTCTGAACATTCCGGAATTCCGAACATTCCGGAACCTTGGTGCATTCCGGAATTCCGAACATTCCGGAACCTTGGTGCATTCCGGAACTCTGAACATTCCGGAACTCTGAACATTCCGGAACCTTGGTGCATTCCGGAACTCTGAACATTCCGGAATTCCGAACATTCCGGAACCTTGGTGCATTCCGGAACTCTGAACATTCCGGAATTCCGAACATTCCGGAACCTTGGTGCATTCCGGAACTCTGAACATTCCGGAACCTTGGTACATTCCGGAATTCCGAACATTCCGGAACCTTGGTGCATTCCGGAACTCTGAACATTCCGGAATTCCGAACATTCCGGAACCTTGGTGCATTCCGGAATTCCGAACATTCCGGAACCTTGGTGCATTCCGGAACTCTGAACATTCCGGAATTCCGAACATTCCGGAACCTTGGTGCATTCCGGAACTCTGAACATTCCGGAACTCTGAACATTCCGGAACCTTGGTGCATTCCGGAACTCTGAACATTCCGGAACTCTGAACATTCCGGAACCTTGGTGCATTCCGGAACTCTGAACATTCCGGAACTCTGAACATTCCGGAACCTTGGTGCATTCCGGAACTCTGAACATTCCGGAATTCCGAACATTCCGGAACCTTGGTGCATTCCGGAACTCTGAACATTCCGGAATTCCGAACATTCCGGAACCTTGGTGCATTCCGGAACCTTGGTGCATTCCGGAATTCCGAACATTCCGGAACCTTGGTGCATTCCGGAACTATGAACATTCCGGAACCTTGGTGCATTCCGGAACTCTGAACATTCCGGAACCTTGGTGCATTCCGGAATTCCGAACATTCCGGAACCTTGGTGCATTCCGGAACTCTGAACATTCCGGAACTCTGAACATTCCGGAACTCTGAACATTCCGGAATTCCGAACATTCCGGAACCTTGGTGCATTCCGGAATTCCGAACATTCCGGAACCTTGGTGCATTCCGGAACTCTGAACATTCCGGAATTCTGAACATTCCGGAACCTTGGTGCATTCCGGAACTCTGAACATTCCGGAATTCCGAACATTCCGGAACCTTGGTGCATTCCGGAATTCCGAACATTCCGGAACCTTGGTGCATTCCGGAACTCTGAACATTCCGGAATTCCGAACATTCCGGAACCTTGGTGCATTCCGGAACTCTGAACATTCCGGAACTCTGAACATTCCGGAACCTTGGTGCATTCCGGAACTCTGAACATTCCGGAACTCTGAACATTCCGGAACCTTGGTGCATTCCGGAACTCTGAACATTCCGGAACTCTGAACATTCCGGAACCTTGGTGCATTCCGGAACTCTGAACATTCCGGAATTCCGAACATTCCGGAACCTTGGTGCATTCCGGAACTCTGAACATTCCGGAATTCCGAACATTCCGGAACCTTGGTGCATTCCGGAACCTTGGTGCATTCCGGAATTCCGAACATTCCGGAACCTTGGTGCATTCCGGAACTATGAACATTCCGGAACCTTGGTGCATTCCGGAACTCTGAACATTCCGGAACCTTGGTGCATTCCGGAATTCCGAACATTCCGGAACCTTGGTGCATTCCGGAACTCTGAACATTCCGGAACTCTGAACATTCCGGAACTCTGAACATTCCGGAATTCCGAACATTCCGGAACCTTGGTGCATTCCGGAATTCCGAACATTCCGGAACCTTGGTGCATTCCGGAACTCTGAACATTCCGGAATTCTGAACATTCCGGAACCTTGGTGCATTCCGGAACTCTGAACCTTCCGGAACTCTGAACATTCCGGAATTCCGAACATTCCGGAACCTTGGTGCATTCCGGAACCTTGGTGCACTCCGGAACTCTGAACACTCCGGAACTCTGAACATTCCGGAACCTTGGTGCATTCCGGAACTCTGAACATTCCGGAACCTTGGTGCATTCCGGAACTCTGAACATTCCGGAATTCCGAACATTCCGGAACCTTGGTTCATTCCGGAACTCTGAACATTCCGGAACTCTGAACATTCCGGAACCTTGGTGCATTCCGGAACTCTGAACATTCCGGAACTCTGAACATTCCGGAACCTTGGTGCATTCCGGAACTCTGAACCTTCCGGAACTCTGAACATTCCGGAATTCCGAACATTCCGGAACCTTGGTGCATTCCGGAACCTTGGTGCACTCCGGAACTCTGAACACTCCGGAACTCTGAACATTCCGGAATTCCGAACATTCCGGAACCTTGGTGCATTCCGGAACTCTGAACATTCCGGAATTCCGAACATTCCGGAACCTTGGTGCATTCCGGAACCTTGGTGCATTCCGGAATTCCGAACATTCCGGAACCTTGGTGCATTCCGGAATTCCGAACATTCCGGAACCTTGGTGCATTCCGGAACCTTGGTACATTCCGGAATTCCGACCATTCCGGAACCTTGGTGCATTCCGGAACTCTGAACATTCCGGAATTCCGAACATTCCGGAACTCTGAACATTCCGGAACCTTGGTGCATTCCGGAATTCCGAACATTCCGGAACCTTGGTGCATTCCGGAATTCCGAACATTCCGGAACCTTGGTGCATTCCGGAACCTTGGTGCATTCCGGAATTCCGAACATTCCGGAACCTTGGTACATTCCGGAATTCCGAACATTCCGGAACCTTGGTGCATTCCGGAACTCTGAACATTCCGGAATTCCGAACATTCCGGAACCTTGGTGCATTCCGGAACTCTGAACATTCCGGAACCTTGGTACATTCCGGAATTCCGAACATTCCGGAACCTTGGTGCATTCCGGAACTCTGAACACTCCGGAACTCTGAACATTCCGGAACATTGGTGCATTCCGGAACTCTGAACATTCCGGAATTCCGAACATTCCGGAACCTTGGTGCATTCCGGAACTCTGAACATTCCGGAACTCTGAACATTCCGGAATTCCGAACATTCCGGAACCTTGGTGCATTCCGGAATTCCGAACATTCCGGAACCTTGGTGCATTCCGGAATTCCGAACATTCCGGAACCTTGGTGCATTCCGGAACTCTGAACATTCCGGAATTCCGAACATTCCGGAACCTTGGTGCATTCCGGAACTCTGAACATTCCGGAACTCTGAACATTCCGGAACCTTGGTGCATTCCGGAACTCTGAACATTCCGGAACTCTGAACATTCCGGAACCTTGGTGCATTCCGGAACTCTGAACATTCCGGAATTCCGAACATTCCGGAACCTTGGTGCATTCCGGAACTCTGAACATTCCGGAACTCCGAACATTCCGGAACCTTTGCGCATTCCGGAACCTTGGTGCATTCCGGAACCTTGGTGCATTCCGGAATTCCGAACATTCCGGAACCTTGGTGCATTCCGGAATTCCGAACATTCCGGAACCTTGGTGCATTCCGGAACCTTGGTGCATTCCGGAATTCCGAACATTCCGGAACCTTGGTACATTCCGGAATTCCGAACATTCCGGAACCTTGGTGCATTCCGGAACTCTGAACATTCCGGAATTCCGAACATTCCGGAACCTTGGTGCATTCCGGAACTCTGAACATTCCGGAACCTTGGTACATTCCGGAATTCCGCGCATTCCGGAACCTTGGTGCATTCCGGAACCTTGGTGCATTCCGGAATTCCGAACATTCCGGAACCTTGGTGCATTCCGGAATTCCGAACATTCCGGAACCTTGGTGCATTCCGGAATTCCGAACATTCCGGAACCTTGGTGCATTCCGGAACCTTGGTGCATTCCGGAATTCCGAACATTCCGGAACCTTGGTGCATTCCGGAACTCTGAACACTCCGGAACTCTGAACATTCCGGAACATTGGTGCATTCCGGAACTCTGAACATTCCGGAATTCCGAACATTCCGGAACCTTGGTGCATTCCGGAACTCTGAACATTCCGGAACTCTGAACATTCCGGAATTCCGAACATTCCGGAACCTTGGTGCATTCCGGAATTCCGAACATTCCGGAACCTTGGTGCATTCCGGAATTCCGAACATTCCGGAACCTTGGTGCATTCCGGAACTCTGAACATTCCGGAATTCCGAACATTCCGGAACCTTGGTGCATTCCGGAACTCTGAACATTCCGGAACTCTGAACATTCCGGAACCTTGGTGCATTCCGGAACTCTGAACATTCCGGAATTCCGAACATTCCGGAACCTTGGTGCATTCCGGAACTCTGAACATTCCGGAACTCCGAACATTCCGGAACCTTTGCGCATTCCGGAACCTTGGTGCATTCCGGAACCTTGGTGCATTCCGGAATTCCGAACATTCCGGAACCTTGGTGCATTCCGGAATTCCGAACATTCCGGAACCTTGGTGCATTCCGGAACCTTGGTGCATTCCGGAATTCCGAACATTCCGGAACCTTGGTACATTCCGGAATTCCGAACATTCCGGAACCTTGGTGCATTCCGGAACTCTGAACATTCCGGAATTCCGAACATTCCGGAACCTTGGTGCATTCCGGAACTCTGAACATTCCGGAACCTTGGTACATTCCGGAATTCCGCGCATTCCGGAACCTTGGTGCATTCCGGAACCTTGGTGCATTCCGGAATTCCGAACATTCCGGAACCTTGGTGCATTCCGGAATTCCGAACATTCCGGAACCTTGGTGCATTCCGGAATTCCGAACATTCCGGAACCTTGGTGCATTCCGGAACCTTGGTGCATTCCGGAATTCCGAACATTCCGGAACCTTGGTGCATTCCGGAACTATGAACATTCCGGAACCTTGGTGCATTCCGGAACTCTGAACATTCCGGAACCTTGGTGCATTCCGGAATTCCGAACATTCCGGAACCTTGGTGCATTCCGGAATTCCGAACATTCCGGAACCTTGGTGCATTCCGGAACCTTGGTGCATTCCGGAATTCCGAACATTCCGGAACCTTGGTACATTCCGGAATTCCGAACATTCCGGAACCTTGGTGCATTCCGGAACTCTGAACATTCCGGAATTCCGAACATTCCGGAACCTTGGTGCATTCCGGAACTCTGAACATTCCGGAACCTTGGTACATTCCGGAATTCCGCGCATTCCGGAACCTTGGTGCATTCCGGAACCTTGGTGCATTCCGGAATTCCGAACATTCCGGAACCTTGGTGCATTCCGGAATTCCGAACATTCCGGAACCTTGGTGCATTCCGGAATTCCGAACATTCCGGAACCTTGGTGCATTCCGGAACCTTGGTGCATTCCGGAATTCCGAACATTCCGGAACCTTGGTGCATTCCGGAACTCTGAACACTCCGGAACTCTGAACATTCCGGAACATTGGTGCATTCCGGAACTCTGAACATTCCGGAATTCCGAACATTCCGGAACCTTGGTGCATTCCGGAACTCTGAACATTCCGGAACTCTGAACATTCCGGAATTCCGAACATTCCGGAACCTTGGTGCATTCCGGAATTCCGAACATTCCGGAACCTTGGTGAATTCCGGAATTCCGAACATTCCGGAACCTTGGTGCATTCCGGAACTCTGAACATTCCGGAATTCCGAACATTCCGGAACCTTGGTGCATTCCGGAACTCTGAACATTCCGGAACTCTGAACATTCCGGAACCTTGGTGCATTCCGGAACTCTGAACATTCCGGAATTCCGAACATTCCGGAACCTTGGTGCATTCCGGAACTCTGAACATTCCGGAACTCCGAACATTCCGGAACCTTTGCGCATTCCGGAACCTTGGTGCATTCCGGAACCTTGGTGCATTCCGGAATTCCGAACATTCCGGAACCTTGGTGCATTCCGGAATTCCGAACATTCCGGAACCTTGGTGCATTCCGGAACCTTGGTGCATTCCGGAATTCCGAACATTCCGGAACCTTGGTACATTCCGGAATTCCGAACATTCCGGAACCTTGGTGCATTCCGGAACTCTGAACATTCCGGAATTCCGAACATTCCGGAACCTTGGTGCATTCCGGAACTCTGAACATTCCGGAACCTTGGTACATTCCGGAATTCCGCGCATTCCGGAACCTTGGTGCATTCCGGAACCTTGGTGCATTCCGGAATTCCGAACATTCCGGAACCTTGGTGCATTCCGGAATTCCGAACATTCCGGAACCTTGGTGCATTCCGGAATTCCGAACATTCCGGAACCTTGGTGCATTCCGGAACCTTGGTGCATTCCGGAATTCCGAACATTCCGGAACCTTGGTGCATTCCGGAACTATGAACATTCCGGAACCTTGGTGCATTCCGGAACTCTGAACATTCCGGAACCTTGGTGCATTCCGGAATTCCGAACATTCCGGAACCTTGGTGCATTCCGGAACTCTGAACATTCCGGAACCCTGAACATTCCGGAACTCTGAACATTCCGGAATTCCGAACATTCCGGAACCTTGGTGCATTCCGGAATTCCGAACATTCCGGAACCTTGGTGCATTCCGGAACTCTGAACATTCCGGAATTCTGAACATTCCGGAACCTTGGTGCATTCCGGAACTCTGAACCTTCCGGAACTCTGAACATTCCGGAATTCCGAACATTCCGGAACCTTGGTGCATTCCGGAACCTTGGTGCACTCCGGAACTCTGAACACTCCGGAACTCTGAACATTCCGGAATTCCGAACATTCCGGAACCTTGGTGCATTCCGGAACTCTGAACATTCCGGAATTCCGAACATTCCGGAACCTTGGTGCATTCCGGAACCTTGGTGCATTCCGGAATTCCGAACATTCCGGAACCTTGGTGCATTCCGGAATTCCGAACATTCCGGAACCTTGGTGCATTCCGGAACCTTGGTACATTCCGGAATTCCGACCATTCCGGAACCTTGGTGCATTCCGGAACTCTGAACATTCCGGAATTCCGAACATTCCGGAACTCTGAACATTCCGGAACCTTGGTGCATTCCGGAATTCCGAACATTCCGGAACCTTGGTGCATTCCGGAATTCCGAACATTCCGGAACCTTGGTGCATTCCGGAACCTTGGTGCATTCCGGAATTCCGAACATTCCGGAACCTTGGTACATTCCGGAATTCCGAACATTCCGGAACCTTGGTGCATTCCGGAACTCTGAACACTCCGGAACTCTGAACATTCCGGAACATTGGTGCATTCCGGAACTCTGAACATTCCGGAATTCCGAACATTCCGGAACCTTGGTGCATTCCGGAACTCTGAACATTCCGGAACTCTGAACATTCCGGAATTCCGAACATTCCGGAACCTTGGTGCATTCCGGAATTCCGAACATTCCGGAACCTTGGTGCATTCCGGAATTCCGAACATTCCGGAACCTTGGTGCATTCCGGAACTCTGAACATTCCGGAATTCCGAACATTCCGGAACCTTGGTGCATTCCGGAACTCTGAACATTCCGGAACTCTGAACATTCCGGAACCTTGGTGCATTCCGGAACTCTGAACATTCCGGAACTCTGAACATTCCGGAACCTTGGTGCATTCCGGAACTCTGAACATTCCGGAATTCCGAACATTCCGGAACCTTGGTGCATTCCGGAACTCTGAACATTCCGGAACTCCGAACATTCCGGAACCTTTGCGCATTCCGGAACCTTGGTGCATTCCGGAACCTTGGTGCATTCCGGAATTCCGAACATTCCGGAACCTTGGTGCATTCCGGAATTCCGAACATTCCGGAACCTTGGTGCATTCCGGAACTCTGAACATTCCGGAACTCTGAACATTCCGGAACCTTGGTGCATTCCGGAACTCTGAACATTCCGGAATTCCGAACATTCCGGAACCTTGGTGCATTCCGGAATTCCGAACATTCCGGAACCTTGGTGCATTCCGGAACCTTGGTGCATTCCGGAATTCCGAACATTCCGGAACCTTGGTGCATTCCGGAACTCTGAACATTCCGGAATTCCGAACATTCCGGAACCTTGGTGCATTCCGGAATTCCGAACATTCCGGAACCTTGGTGCATTCCGGAACTCTGAACATTCCGGAACTCTGAACATTCCGGAATTCCGAACATTCCGGAACCTTGGTGCATTCCGGAACTCTGAACATTCCGGAACTCTGAACATTCCGGAACCTTGGTGCATTCCGGAACTCTGAACATTCCGGAACTCTGAACATTCCGGAACCTTGGTGCATTCCGGAACTCTGAACATTCCGGAATTCCGAACATTCCGGAACCTTGGTGCATTCCGGAACTCTGAACATTCCGGAATTCCGAACATTCCGGAACCTTGGTGCATTCCGGAACTCTGAACATTCCGGAATTCCGAACATTCCGGAACCTTGGTGCATTCCGGAACTCTGAACATTCCGGAACCTTGGTACATTCCGGAATTCCGAACATTCCGGAACCTTGGTGCATTCCGGAACCTTGGTGCATTCCGGAATTCCGAACATTCCGGAACCTTGGTGCATTCCGGAATTCCGAACATTCCGGAACCTTGGTGCATTCCGGAACCTTGGTACATTCCGGAATTCCGACCATTCCGGAACCTTGGTGCATTCCGGAACTCTGAACATTCCGGAATTCCGAACATTCCGGAACTCTGAACATTCCGGAACCTTGGTGCATTCCGGAATTCCGAACATTCCGGAACCTTGGTGCATTCCGGAATTCCGAAAATTCCGGAACCTTGGTACATTCCGGAATTCCGAACATTCCGGAACCTTGGTGCATTCCGGAACTCTGAACATTCCGGAATTCCGAACATTCCGGAACTCTGAACATTCCGGAACCTTGGTACATTCCGGAATTCCGAACATTCCGGAACCTTGGTGCATTTCGGAACTCTGAACACTCCGGAACTCTGAACATTCCGGAACATTGGTGCATTCCGGAACTCTGAACATTCCGGAATTCCGAACATTCCGGAACCTTGGTGCATTCCGGAATTCCGAACATTCCGGAACCTTGGTGCATTCCGGAATTCCGAACATTCCGGAACCTTGGTGCATTCCGGAATTCCGAACATTCCGGAACCTTGGTGCATTCCGGAACTCTGAACATTCCGGAATTCCGAACATTCCGGAACCTTGGTGCATTCCGGAATTCCGAACATTCCGGAACCTTGGTGCATTCCGGAACCTTGGTGCATTCCGGAATTCCGAACATTCCGGAACCTTGGTACATTCCGGAATTCCGAACATTCCGGAACCTTGGTGCATTCCGGAACTCTGAACATTCCGGAATTCCGAACATTCCGGAACCTTGGTGCATTCCGGAACTCTGAACATTCCGGAACCTTGGTACATTCCGGAATTCCGAACATTCCGGAACCTTGGTGCATTCCGGAACTCTGAACATTCCGGAATTCCGAACATTCCGGAACCTTGGTGCATTCCGGAATTCCGAACATTCCGGAACCTTGGTGCATTCCGGAACTCTGAACATTCCGGAATTCCGAACATTCCGGAACCTTGGTGCATTCCGGAATTCCGAACCTTCCGGAACCTTGGTGCATTCCGGAACTCTGAACATTCCGGAACTCTGAACATTCCGGAACCTTGGTGCATTCCGGAACTCTGAACATTCCGGAACTCTGAACATTCCGGAACCTTGGTGCATTCCGGAACTCTGAACATTCCGGAATTCCGAACATTCCGGAACCTTGGTGCATTCCGGAACTCTGAACATTCCGGAATTCCGAACATTCCGGAACCTTGGTGCATTCCGGAACTCTGAACATTCCGGAATTCCGAACATTCCGGAACCTTGGTGCATTCCGGAACTCTGAACATTCCGGAACCTTGGTACATTCCGGAATTCCGAACATTCCGGAACCTTGGTGCATTCCGGAATTCCGAACATTCCGGAACCTTGGTGCATTCCGGAACTCTGAACATTCCGGAATTCCGAACATTCCGGAACCTTGGTGCATTCCGGAATTCCGAACATTCCGGAACCTTGGTGCATTCCGGAACTCTGAACATTCCGGAACTCTGAACATTCCGGAACCTTGGTGCATTCCGGAACTCTGAACATTCCGGAACTCTGAACATTCCGGAACCTTGGTGCATTCCGGAACTCTGAACATTCCGGAATTCCGAACATTCCGGAACCTTGGTGCATTCCGGAACTCTGAACATTCCGGAATTCCGAACATTCCGGAACCTTGGTGCATTCCGGAACTCTGAACATTCCGGAACCTTGGTACATTCCGGAATTCCGAACATTCCGGAACCTTGGTGCATTCCGGAACTCTGAACATTCCGGAATTCCGAACATTCCGGAACCTTGGTGCATTCCGGAACTCTGAACATTCCGGAACCTTGGTACATTCCGGAATTCCGAACATTCCGGAACCTTGGTGCATTCCGGAACTCTGAACATTCCGGAATTCCGAACATTCCGGAACCTTGGTGCATTCCGGAATTCCGAACATTCCGGAACCTTGGTGCATTCCGGAACTCTGAACATTCCGGAATTCCGAACATTCCGGAACCTTGGTGCATTCCGGAATTCCGAACATTCCGGAACCTTGGTGCATTCCGGAACTCTGAACATTCCGGAACTCTGAACATTCCGGAACCTTGGTGCATTCCGGAACTCTGAACATTCCGGAACTCTGAACATTCCGGAACCTTGGTGCATTCCGGAACTCTGAACATTCCGGAACTCTGAACATTCCGGAATTCCGAACATTCCGGAACCTTGGTGCATTCCGGAACTCTGAACATTCCGGAACCTTGGTACATTCCGGAATTCCGAACATTCCGGAACCTTGGTGCATTCCGGAACTCTGAACATTCCGGAATTCCGAACATTCCGGAACCTTGGTGCATTCCGGAATTCCGAACATTCCGGAACCTTGGTGCATTCCGGAACCTTGGTGCATTCCGGAATTCCGAACATTCCGGAACCTTGGTGCATTCCGGAACTATGAACATTCCGGAACCTTGGTGCATTCCGGAACTCTGAACATTCCGGAACCTTGGTGCATTCCGGAATTCCGAACATTCCGGAACCTTGGTGCATTCCGGAACTCTGAACATTCCGGAACCTTGGTGCATTCCGGAACCTTGGTGCATTCCGGAATTCCGAACATTCCGGAACCTTGGTACATTCCGGAATTCCGAACATTCCGGAACCTTGGTGCATTCCGGAACTCTGAACATTCCGGAATTCCGAACATTCCGGAACCTTGGTGCATTCCGGAATTCCGAACATTCCGGAACCTTGGTGCATTCCGGAACTCTTAACATTCCGGAACCTTGGTGCATTCCGGAACTCTGAACATTCCGGAATTCTGAACATTCCGGAACCTTGGTGCATTCCGGAACTCTGAACCTTCCGGAACTCTGAACATTCCGGAATTCCGAACATTCCGGAACCTTGGTGCATTCCGGAACCTTGGTGCACTCCGGAACTCTGAACACTCCGGAACTCTGAACATTCCGGAATTCCGAACATTCCGGAACCTTGGTGCATTCCGGAACTCTGAACATTCCGGAATTCCGAACATTCCGGAACCTTGGTGCATTCCGGAACCTTGGTGCATTCCGGAATTCCGAACATTCCGGAACCTTGGTGCATTCCGGAATTCCGAACATTCCGGAACCTTGGTACATTCCGGAATTCCGACCATTCCGGAACCTTGGTGCATTCCGGAACTCTGAACATTCCGGAATTCCGAACATTCCGGAACTCTGAACATTCCGGAACCTTGGTGCATTCCGGAATTCCGAACATTCCGGAACCTTGGTGCATTCCGGAATTCCGAACATTCCGGAACCTTGGTGCATTCCGGAACCTTGGTGCATTCCGGAATTCCGAACATTCCGGAACCTTGGTACATTCCGGAATTCCGAACATTCCGGAACCTTGGTGCATTCCGGAACTCTGAACATTCCGGAATTCCGAACATTCCGGAACCTTGGTGCATTCCGGAACTCTGAACACTCCGGAACTCTGAACATTCCGGAACATTGGTGCATTCCGGAACTCTGAACATTCCGGAATTCCGAACATTCCGGAACCTTGGTGCATTCCGGAACTCTGAACATTCCGGAATTCCGAACATTCCGGAACCTTTGTGCATTCCGGAACCTTGGTGCATTCCGGAACCTTGGTGCATTCCGGAATTCCGAACATTCCGGAACCTTGGTGCATTCCGGAACTCTGAACATTCCGGAACTCCGAACAATCCGGAACCTTTGCGCATTCCGGAACCTTGGTGCATTCCGGAACCTTGGTGCATTCCGGAATTCCGAACATTCCGGAACCTTGGTGCATTCCGGAATTCCGAACATTCCGGAACTCTGAACATTCCGGAACCTTGGTGCATTCCGGAACTCTGAACATTCCGGAACTCTGAACATTCCGGAACCTTGGTGCATTCCGGAACTCTGAACATTCCGGAATTCCGAACATTCCGGAACCTTGGTGCATTCCGGAACTCTGAACATTCCGGAATTCCGAACATTCCGGAACCTTGGTGCATTCCGGAACTCTGAACATTCCGGAACCTTGGTACATTCCGGAATTCCGAACATTCCGGAACCTTGGTGCATTCCGGAACTCTGAACATTCCGGAATTCCGAACATTCCGGAACTCTGAACATTCCGGAACCTTGGTGCATTCCGGAATTCCGAACATTCCGGAACCTTGGTGCATTCCGGAATTCCGAACATTCCGGAACCTTGGTGCATTCCGGAACCTTGGTGCATTCCGGAATTCCGAACATTCCGGAACCTTGGTACATTCCGGAATTCCGAACATTCCGGAACCTTGGTGCATTCCGGAACTCTGAACATTCCGGAATTCCGAACATTCCGGAACCTTGGTGCATTCCGGAACTCTGAACATTCCGGAATTCCGAACATTCCGGAACCTTGGTGCATTCCGGAACTCTGAACATTCCGGAACTCTGAACATTCCGGAATTCCGAACATTCCGGAACCTTTGTGCATTCCGGAACCTTGGTGCATTCCGGAACCTTGGTGCATTCCGGAATTCCGAACATTCCGGAACCTTGGTGCATTCCGGAACTCTGAACATTCCGGAACTCCGAACAATCCGGAACCTTTGCGCATTCCGGAACCTTGGTGCATTCCGGAACCTTGGTGCATTCCGGAATTCCGAACATTCCGGAACCTTGGTGCATTCCGGAATTCCGAACATTCCGGAACCTTGGTGCATTCCGGAACCTTGGTGCATTCCGGAATTCCGAACATTCCGGAACCTTGGTGCATTCCGGAACTATGAACATTCCGGAACCTTGGTGCATTCCGGAACTCTGAACATTCCGGAACCTTGGTGCATTCCGGAATTCCGAACATTCCGGAACCTTGGTGCATTCCGGAACTCTGAACATTCCGGAACCCTGAACATTCCGGAACTCTGAACATTCCGGAATTCCGAACATTCCGGAACCTTGGTGCATTCCGGAATTCCGAACATTCCGGAACCTTGGTGCATTCCGGAACTCTGAACATTCCGGAATTCTGAACATTCCGGAACCTTGGTGCATTCCGGAACTCTGAACCTTCCGGAACTCTGAACATTCCGGAATTCCGAACATTCCGGAACCTTGGTGCATTCCGGAACCTTGGTGCACTCCGGAACTCTGAACACTCCGGAACTCTGAACATTCCGGAATTCCGAACATTCCGGAACCTTGGTGCATTCCGGAACTCTGAACATTCCGGAACCCTGAACATTCCGGAACTCTGAACATTCCGGAATTCCGAACATTCCGGAACCTTGGTGCATTCCGGAATTCCGAACATTCCGGAACCTTGGTGCATTCCGGAACTCTGAACATTCCGGAATTCTGAACATTCCGGAACCTTGGTGCATTCCGGAACTCTGAACCTTCCGGAACTCTGAACATTCCGGAATTCCGAACATTCCGGAACCTTGGTGCATTCCGGAACCTTGGTGCACTCCGGAACTCTGAACACTCCGGAACTCTGAACATTCCGGAATTCCGAACATTCCGGAACCTTGGTGCATTCCGGAACTCTGAACATTCCGGAATTCCGAACATTGCGGAACCTTGGTGCATTCCGGAACCTTGGTGCATTCCGGAATTCCGAACATTCCGGAACCTTGGTGCATTCCGGAATTCCGAACATTCCGGAACCTTGGTGCATTCCGGAACCTTGGTACATTCCGGAATTCCGACCATTCCGGAACCTTGGTGCATTCCGGAACTCTGAACATTCCGGAATTCCGAACATTCCGGAACTCTGAACATTCCGGAACCTTGGTGCATTCCGGAATTCCGAACATTCCGGAACCTTGGTGCATTCCGGAATTCCGAACATTCCGGAACCTTGGTGCATTCCGGAACCTTGGTGCATTCCGGAATTCCGAACATTCCGGAACCTTGGTACATTCCGGAATTCCGAACATTCCGGAACCTTGGTGCATTCCGGAACTCTGAACACTCCGGAACTCTGAACATTCCGGAACATTGGTGCATTCCGGAACTCTGAACATTCCGGAATTCCGAACATTCCGGAACCTTGGTGCATTCCGGAACTCTGAACATTCCGGAACTCTGAACATTCCGGAATTCCGAACATTCCGGAACCTTGGTGCATTCCGGAATTCCGAACATTCCGGAACCTTGGTGCATTCCGGAATTCCGAACATTCCGGAACCTTGGTGCATTCCGGAACTCTGAACATTCCGGAATTCCGAACATTCCGGAACCTTGGTGCATTCCGGAACTCTGAACATTCCGGAACTCTGAACATTCCGGAACCTTGGTGCATTCCGGAACTCTGAACATTCCGGAACTCTGAACATTCCGGAACCTTGGTGCATTCCGGAACTCTGAACATTCCGGAATTCCGAACATTCCGGAACCTTGGTGCATTCCGGAACTCTGAACATTCCGGAACTCCGAACATTCCGGAACCTTTGCGCATTCCGGAACCTTGGTGCATTCCGGAACCTTGGTGCATTCCGGAATTCCGAACATTCCGGAACCTTGGTGCATTCCGGAATTCCGAACATTCCGGAACCTTGGTGCATTCCGGAACTCTGAACATTCCGGAACTCTGAACATTCCGGAACCTTGGTGCATTCCGGAACTCTGAACATTCCGGAATTCCGAACATTCCGGAACCTTGGTGCATTCCGGAATTCCGAACATTCCGGAACCTTGGTGCATTCCGGAACCTTGGTGCATTCCGGAATTCCGAACATTCCGGAACCTTGGTGCATTCCGGAACTCTGAACATTCCGGAATTCCGAACATTCCGGAACCTTGGTGCATTCCGGAATTCCGAACATTCCGGAACCTTGGTGCATTCCGGAACTCTGAACATTCCGGAACTCTGAACATTCCGGAATTCCGAACATTCCGGAACCTTGGTGCATTCCGGAACTCTGAACATTCCGGAACTCTGAACATTCCGGAACCTTGGTGCATTCCGGAACTCTGAACATTCCGGAACTCTGAACATTCCGGAACCTTGGTGCATTCCGGAACTCTGAACATTCCGGAATTCCGAACATTCCGGAACCTTGGTGCATTCCGGAACTCTGAACATTCCGGAATTCCGAACATTCCGGAACCTTGGTGCATTCCGGAACTCTGAACATTCCGGAATTCCGAACATTCCGGAACCTTGGTGCATTCCGGAACTCTGAACATTCCGGAACCTTGGTACATTCCGGAATTCCGAACATTCCGGAACCTTGGTGCATTCCGGAACCTTGGTGCATTCCGGAATTCCGAACATTCCGGAACCTTGGTGCATTCCGGAATTCCGAACATTCCGGAACCTTGGTGCATTCCGGAACCTTGGTACATTCCGGAATTCCGACCATTCCGGAACCTTGGTGCATTCCGGAACTCTGAACATTCCGGAATTCCGAACATTCCGGAACTCTGAACATTCCGGAACCTTGGTGCATTCCGGAATTCCGAACATTCCGGAACCTTGGTGCATTCCGGAATTCCGAACATTCCGGAACCTTGGTACATTCCGGAATTCCGAACATTCCGGAACCTTGGTGCATTCCGGAACTCTGAACATTCCGGAATTCCGAACATTCCGGAACTCTGAACATTCCGGAACCTTGGTACATTCCGGAATTCCGAACATTCCGGAACCTTGGTGCATTTCGGAACTCTGAACACTCCGGAACTCTGAACATTCCGGAACATTGGTGCATTCCGGAACTCTGAACATTCCGGAATTCCGAACATTCCGGAACCTTGGTGCATTCCGGAATTCCGAACATTCCGGAACCTTGGTGCATTCCGGAATTCCGAACATTCCGGAACCTTGGTGCATTCCGGAATTCCGAACATTCCGGAACCTTGGTGCATTCCGGAACTCTGAACATTCCGGAATTCCGAACATTCCGGAACCTTGGTGCATTCCGGAATTCCGAACATTCCGGAACCTTGGTGCATTCCGGAACCTTGGTGCATTCCGGAATTCCGAACATTCCGGAACCTTGGTACATTCCGGAATTCCGAACATTCCGGAACCTTGGTGCATTCCGGAACTCTGAACATTCCGGAATTCCGAACATTCCGGAACCTTGGTGCATTCCGGAACTCTGAACATTCCGGAACCTTGGTACATTCCGGAATTCCGAACATTCCGGAACCTTGGTGCATTCCGGAACTCTGAACATTCCGGAATTCCGAACATTCCGGAACCTTGGTGCATTCCGGAATTCCGAACATTCCGGAACCTTGGTGCATTCCGGAACTCTGAACATTCCGGAATTCCGAACATTCCGGAACCTTGGTGCATTCCGGAATTCCGAACCTTCCGGAACCTTGGTGCATTCCGGAACTCTGAACATTCCGGAACTCTGAACATTCCGGAACCTTGGTGCATTCCGGAACTCTGAACATTCCGGAACTCTGAACATTCCGGAACCTTGGTGCATTCCGGAACTCTGAACATTCCGGAATTCCGAACATTCCGGAACCTTGGTGCATTCCGGAACTCTGAACATTCCGGAATTCCGAACATTCCGGAACCTTGGTGCATTCCGGAACTCTGAACATTCCGGAATTCCGAACATTCCGGAACCTTGGTGCATTCCGGAACTCTGAACATTCCGGAACCTTGGTACATTCCGGAATTCCGAACATTCCGGAACCTTGGTGCATTCCGGAATTCCGAACATTCCGGAACCTTGGTGCATTCCGGAACTCTGAACATTCCGGAATTCCGAACATTCCGGAACCTTGGTGCATTCCGGAATTCCGAACATTCCGGAACCTTGGTGCATTCCGGAACTCTGAACATTCCGGAACTCTGAACATTCCGGAACCTTGGTGCATTCCGGAACTCTGAACATTCCGGAACTCTGAACATTCCGGAACCTTGGTGCATTCCGGAACTCTGAACATTCCGGAATTCCGAACATTCCGGAACCTTGGTGCATTCCGGAACTCTGAACATTCCGGAATTCCGAACATTCCGGAACCTTGGTGCATTCCGGAACTCTGAACATTCCGGAATTCCGAACATTCCGGAACCTTGGTGCATTCCGGAACTCTGAACATTCCGGAATTCCGAACATTCCGGAACCTTGGTGCATTCCGGAACTCTGAACATTCCGGAACCTTGGTACATTCCGGAATTCCGAACATTCCGGAACCTTGGTGCATTCCGGAACTCTGAACATTCCGGAATTCCGAACATTCCGGAACCTTGGTGCATTCCGGAACTCTGAACATTCCGGAACCTTGGTACATTCCGGAATTCCGAACATTCCGGAACCTTGGTGCATTCCGGAACTCTGAACATTCCGGAATTCCGAACATTCCGGAACCTTGGTGCATTCCGGAATTCCGAACATTCCGGAACCTTGGTGCATTCCGGAACTCTGAACATTCCGGAATTCCGAACATTCCGGAACCTTGGTGCATTCCGGAATTCCGAACATTCCGGAACCTTGGTGCATTCCGGAACTCTGAACATTCCGGAACTCTGAACATTCCGGAACCTTGGTGCATTCCGGAACTCTGAACATTCCGGAACTCTGAACATTCCGGAACCTTGGTGCATTCCGGAACTCTGAACATTCCGGAACTCTGAACATTCCGGAATTCCGAACATTCCGGAACCTTGGTGCATTCCGGAACTCTGAACATTCCGGAACCTTGGTACATTCCGGAATTCCGAACATTCCGGAACCTTGGTGCATTCCGGAACTCTGAACATTCCGGAATTCCGAACATTCCGGAACCTTGGTGCATTCCGGAATTCCGAACATTCCGGAACCTTGGTGCATTCCGGAACCTTGGTGCATTCCGGAATTCCGAACATTCCGGAACCTTGGTGCATTCCGGAACTATGAACATTCCGGAACCTTGGTGCATTCCGGAACTCTGAACATTCCGGAACCTTGGTGCATTCCGGAATTCCGAACATTCCGGAACCTTGGTGCATTCCGGAACTCTGAACATTCCGGAACCTTGGTGCATTCCGGAACCTTGGTGCATTCCGGAATTCCGAACATTCCGGAACCTTGGTACATTCCGGAATTCCGAACATTCCGGAACCTTGGTGCATTCCGGAACTCTTAACATTCCGGAACCTTGGTGCATTCCGGAACTCTGAACATTCCGGAATTCTGAACATTCCGGAACCTTGGTGCATTCCGGAACTCTGAACCTTCCGGAACTCTGAACATTCCGGAATTCCGAACATTCCGGAACCTTGGTGCATTCCGGAACCTTGGTGCACTCCGGAACTCTGAACACTCCGGAACTCTGAACATTCCGGAATTCCGAACATTCCGGAACCTTGGTGCATTCCGGAACTCTGAACATTCCGGAATTCCGAACATTCCGGAACCTTGGTGCATTCCGGAACCTTGGTGCATTCCGGAATTCCGAACATTCCGGAACCTTGGTGCATTCCGGAATTCCGAACATTCCGGAACCTTGGTACATTCCGGAATTCCGACCATTCCGGAACCTTGGTGCATTCCGGAACTCTGAACATTCCGGAATTCCGAACATTCCGGAACTCTGAACATTCCGGAACCTTGGTGCATTCCGGAATTCCGAACATTCCGGAACCTTGGTGCATTCCGGAATTCCGAACATTCCGGAACCTTGGTGCATTCCGGAACCTTGGTGCATTCCGGAATTCCGAACATTCCGGAACCTTGGTACATTCCGGAATTCCGAACATTCCGGAACCTTGGTGCATTCCGGAACTCTGAACATTCCGGAATTCCGAACATTCCGGAACCTTGGTGCATTCCGGAACTCTGAACACTCCGGAACTCTGAACATTCCGGAACATTGGTGCATTCCGGAACTCTGAACATTCCGGAATTCCGAACATTCCGGAACCTTGGTGCATTCCGGAACTCTGAACATTCCGGAATTCCGAACATTCCGGAACCTTTGTGCATTCCGGAACCTTGGTGCATTCCGGAACCTTGGTGCATTCCGGAATTCCGAACATTCCGGAACCTTGGTGCATTCCGGAACTCTGAACATTCCGGAACTCCGAACAATCCGGAACCTTTGCGCATTCCGGAACCTTGGTGCATTCCGGAACCTTGGTGCATTCCGGAATTCCGAACATTCCGGAACCTTGGTGCATTCCGGAATTCCGAACATTCCGGAACTCTGAACATTCCGGAACCTTGGTGCATTCCGGAACTCTGAACATTCCGGAACTCTGAACATTCCGGAACCTTGGTGCATTCCGGAACTCTGAACATTCCGGAATTCCGAACATTCCGGAACCTTGGTGCATTCCGGAACTCTGAACATTCCGGAATTCCGAACATTCCGGAACCTTGGTGCATTCCGGAACTCTGAACATTCCGGAACCTTGGTACATTCCGGAATTCCGAACATTCCGGAACCTTGGTGCATTCCGGAACTCTGAACATTCCGGAATTCCGAACATTCCGGAACTCTGAACATTCCGGAACCTTGGTGCATTCCGGAATTCCGAACATTCCGGAACCTTGGTGCATTCCGGAATTCCGAACATTCCGGAACCTTGGTGCATTCCGGAACCTTGGTGCATTCCGGAATTCCGAACATTCCGGAACCTTGGTACATTCCGGAATTCCGAACATTCCGGAACCTTGGTGCATTCCGGAACTCTGAACATTCCGGAATTCCGAACATTCCGGAACCTTGGTGCATTCCGGAACTCTGAACATTCCGGAATTCCGAACATTCCGGAACCTTGGTGCATTCCGGAACTCTGAACATTCCGGAACTCTGAACATTCCGGAATTCCGAACATTCCGGAACCTTTGTGCATTCCGGAACCTTGGTGCATTCCGGAACCTTGGTGCATTCCGGAATTCCGAACATTCCGGAACCTTGGTGCATTCCGGAACTCTGAACATTCCGGAACTCCGAACAATCCGGAACCTTTGCGCATTCCGGAACCTTGGTGCATTCCGGAACCTTGGTGCATTCCGGAATTCCGAACATTCCGGAACCTTGGTGCATTCCGGAATTCCGAACATTCCGGAACCTTGGTGCATTCCGGAATTCCGAACATTCCGGAACCTTGGTGCATTCCGGAACCTTGGTGCATTCCGGAATTCCGAACATTCCGGAACCTTGGTACATTCCGGAATTCCGAACATTCCGGAACCTTGGTGCATTCCGGAACTCTGAACATTCCGGAATTCCGAACATTCCGGAACCTTGGTGCATTCCGGAACTCTGAACATTCCGGAACCTTGGTACATTCCGGAATTCCGCGCATTCCGGAACCTTGGTGCATTCCGGAACCTTGGTGCATTCCGGAATTCCGAACATTCCGGAACCTTGGTGCATTCCGGAATTCCGAACATTCCGGAACCTTGGTGCATTCCGGAATTCCGAACATTCCGGAACCTTGGTGCATTCCGGAACCTTGGTGCATTCCGGAATTCCGAACATTCCGGAACCTTGGTGCATTCCGGAACTATGAACATTCCGGAACCTTGGTGCATTCCGGAACTCTGAACATTCCGGAACCTTGGTGCATTCCGGAATTCCGAACATTCCGGAACCTTGGTGCATTCCGGAACTCTGAACATTCCGGAACCCTGAACATTCCGGAACTCTGAACATTCCGGAATTCCGAACATTCCGGAACCTTGGTGCATTCCGGAATTCCGAACATTCCGGAACCTTGGTGCATTCCGGAACTCTGAACATTCCGGAATTCTGAACATTCCGGAACCTTGGTGCATTCCGGAATTCCGAACATTCCGGAACCTTGGTGCATTCCGGAACTCTGAACATTCCGGAATTCTGAACATTCCGGAACCTTGGTGCATTCCGGAACTCTGAACCTTCCGGAACTCTGAACATTCCGGAATTCCGAACATTCCGGAACCTTGGTGCATTCCGGAACCTTGGTGCACTCCGGAACTCTGAACACTCCGGAACTCTGAACATTCCGGAATTCCGAACATTCCGGAACCTTGGTGCATTCCGGAACTCTGAACATTCCGGAATTCCGAACATTCCGGAACCTTGGTGCATTCCGGAACCTTGGTGCATTCCGGAATTCCGAACATTCCGGAACCTTGGTGCATTCCGGAATTCCGAACATTCCGGAACCTTGGTGCATTCCGGAACCTTGGTACATTCCGGAATTCCGACCATTCCGGAACCTTGGTGCATTCCGGAACTCTGAACATTCCGGAATTCCGAACATTCCGGAACTCTGAACATTCCGGAACCTTGGTGCATTCCGGAATTCCGAACATTCCGGAACCTTGGTGCATTCCGGAATTCCGAACATTCCGGAACCTTGGTGCATTCCGGAACCTTGGTGCATTCCGGAATTCCGAACATTCCGGAACCTTGGTACATTCCGGAATTCCGAACATTCCGGAACCTTGGTGCATTCCGGAACTCTGAACATTCCGGAATTCCGAACATTCCGGAACCTTGGTGCATTCCGGAACTCTGAACATTCCGGAACCTTGGTACATTCCGGAATTCCGAACATTCCGGAACCTTGGTGCATTCCGGAACTCTGAACACTCCGGAACTCTGAACATTCCGGAACATTGGTGCATTCCGGAACTCTGAACATTCCGGAATTCCGAACATTCCGGAACCTTGGTGCATTCCGGAACTCTGAACATTCCGGAACTCTGAACATTCCGGAATTCCGAACATTCCGGAACCTTGGTGCATTCCGGAATTCCGAACATTCCGGAACCTTGGTGCATTCCGGAATTCCGAACATTCCGGAACCTTGGTGCATTCCGGAACTCTGAACATTCCGGAATTCCGAACATTCCGGAACCTTGGTGCATTCCGGAACTCTGAACATTCCGGAACCTTGGTACATTCCGGAATTCCGAACATTCCGGAACCTTGGTGCATTCCGGAACTCTGAACATTCCGGAATTCCGAACATTCCGGAACCTTGGTGCATTCCGGAATTCCGAACATTCCGGAACCTTGGTGCATTCCGGAACTCTGAACATTCCGGAATTCCGAACATTCCGGAACCTTGGTGCATTCCGGAATTCCGAACATTCCGGAACCTTGGTGCATTCCGGAACTCTGAACATTCCGGAACTCTGAACATTCCGGAACCTTGGTGCATTCCGGAACTCTGAACATTCCGGAACTCTGAACATTCCGGAACCTTGGTGCATTCCGGAACTCTGAACATTCCGGAACTCTGAACATTCCGGGACCTTGGTGCATTCCGGAACTCTGAACATTCCGGAATTCCGAACATTCCGGAACCTTGGTGCATTCCGGAACTCTGAACATTCCGGAATTCCGAACATTCCGGAACCTTGGTGCATTCCGGAACTCTGAACATTCCGGAATTCCGAACATTCCGGAACCTTGGTGCATTCCGGAACTCTGAACATTCCGGAACCTTGGTACATTCCGGAATTCCGAACATTCCGGAACCTTGGTGCATTCCGGAACTCTGAACATTCCGGAATTCCGAACATTCCGGAACCTTGGTGCATTCCGGAATTCCGAACATTCCGGAACCTTGGTGCATTCCGGAACCTTGGTGCATTCCGGAATTCCGAACATTCCGGAACCTTGGTGCATTCCGGAACTATGAACATTCCGGAACCTTGGTGCATTCCGGAACTCTGAACATTCCGGAACCTTGGTGCATTCCGGAATTCCGAACATTCCGGAACCTTGGTGCATTCCGGAACTCTGAACATTCCGGAACCTTGGTGCATTCCGGAACCTTGGTGCATTCCGGAATTCCGAACATTCCGGAACCTTGGTACATTCCGGAATTCCGAACATTCCGGAACCTTGGTGCATTCCGGAACTCTGAACATTCCGGAATTCCGAACATTCCGGAACCTTGGTGCATTCCGGAATTCCGAACATTCCGGAACCTTGGTGCATTCCGGAACTCTTAACATTCCGGAACCTTGGTGCATTCCGGAACTCTGAACATTCCGGAATTCTGAACATTCCGGAACCTTGGTGCATTCCGGAACTCTGAACCTTCCGGAACTCTGAACATTCCGGAATTCCGAACATTCCGGAACCTTGGTGCATTCCGGAACCTTGGTGCACTCCGGAACTCTGAACACTCCGGAACTCTGAACATTCCGGAATTCCGAACATTCCGGAACCTTGGTGCATTCCGGAACTCTGAACATTCCGGAATTCCGAACATTCCGGAACCTTGGTGCATTCCGGAACCTTGGTGCATTCCGGAATTCCGAACATTCCGGAACCTTGGTGCATTCCGGAATTCCGAACATTCCGGAACCTTGGTACATTCCGGAATTCCGACCATTCCGGAACCTTGGTGCATTCCGGAACTCTGAACATTCCGGAATTCCGAACATTCCGGAACTCTGAACATTCCGGAACCTTGGTGCATTCCGGAATTCCGAACATTCCGGAACCTTGGTGCATTCCGGAATTCCGAACATTCCGGAACCTTGGTGCATTCCGGAACCTTGGTGCATTCCGGAATTCCGAACATTCCGGAACCTTGGTACATTCCGGAATTCCGAACATTCCGGAACCTTGGTGCATTCCGGAACTCTGAACATTCCGGAATTCCGAACATTCCGGAACCTTGGTGCATTCCGGAACTCTGAACACTCCGGAACTCTGAACATTCCGGAACATTGGTGCATTCCGGAACTCTGAACATTCCGGAATTCCGAACATTCCGGAACCTTGGTGCATTCCGGAACTCTGAACATTCCGGAATTCCGAACATTCCGGAACCTTTGTGCATTCTGGAACCTTGGTGCATTCCGGAACCTTGGTGCATTCCGGAATTCCGAACATTCCGGAACCTTGGTGCATTCCGGAACTCTGAACATTCCGGAACTCCGAACAATCCGGAACCTTTGCGCATTCCGGAACCTTGGTGCATTCCGGAACCTTGGTGCATTCCGGAATTCCGAACATTCCGGAACCTTGGTGCATTCCGGAATTCCGAACATTCCGGAACTCTGAACATTCCGGAACCTTGGTGCATTCCGGAACTCTGAACATTCCGGAACTCTGAACATTCCGGAACCTTGGTGCATTCCGGAACTCTGAACATTCCGGAATTCCGAACATTCCGGAACCTTGGTGCATTCTGGAACTCTGAACATTCCGGAATTCCGAACATTCCGGAACCTTGGTGCATTCCGGAACTCTGAACATTCCGGAATTCTGAACATTCCGGAACCTTGGTGCATTCCGGAACTCTGAACATTCCGGAATTCCGAACATTCCGGAACCTTGGTGCATTCCGGAATTCCGAACATTCCGGAACCTTGGTGCATTCCGGAACTCTGAACATTCCGGAATTCCGAACATTCCGGAACCTTGGTGCATTCCGGAACTCTGAACATTCCGGAACTCTGAACATTCCGGAACCTTGGTGCATTCCGGAACTCTGAACATTCCGGAACTCTGAACATTCCGGAACCTTGGTGCATTCCGGAACTCTGAACATTCCGGAACTCTGAACATTCCGGAACCTTGGTGCATTCCGGAACTCTGAACATTCCGGAATTCCGAACATTCCGGAACCTTGGTGCATTCCGGAACTCTGAACATTCCGGAATTCCGAACATTCCGGAACCTTGGTGCATTCCGGAACCTTGGTGCATTCCGGAATTCCGAACATTCCGGAACCTTGGTGCATTCCGGAACTATGAACATTCCGGAACCTTGGTGCATTCCGGAACTCTGAACATTCCGGAACCTTGGTGCATTCCGGAATTCCGAACATTCCGGAACCTTGGTGCATTCCGGAACTCTGAACATTCCGGAACTCTGAACATTCCGGAACTCTGAACATTCCGGAATTCCGAACATTCCGGAACCTTGGTGCATTCCGGAATTCCGAACATTCCGGAACCTTGGTGCATTCCGGAACTCTGAACATTCCGGAATTCTGAACATTCCGGAACCTTGGTGCATTCCGGAACTCTGAACCTTCCGGAACTCTGAACATTCCGGAATTCCGAACATTCCGGAACCTTGGTGCATTCCGGAACCTTGGTGCACTCCGGAACTCTGAACACTCCGGAACTCTGAACATTCCGGAACCTTGGTGCATTCCGGAACTCTGAACATTCCGGAACCTTGGTGCATTCCGGAACTCTGAACATTCCGGAATTCCGAACATTCCGGAACCTTGGTTCATTCCGGAACTCTGAACATTCCGGAACTCTGAACATTCCGGAACCTTGGTGCATTCCGGAACTCTGAACATTCCGGAACTCTGAACATTCCGGAACCTTGGTGCATTCCGGAACTCTGAACCTTCCGGAACTCTGAACATTCCGGAATTCCGAACATTCCGGAACCTTGGTGCATTCCGGAACCTTGGTGCACTCCGGAACTCTGAACACTCCGGAACTCTGAACATTCCGGAATTCCGAACATTCCGGAACCTTGGTGCATTCCGGAACTCTGAACATTCCGGAATTCCGAACATTCCGGAACCTTGGTGCATTCCGGAACCTTGGTGCATTCCGGAATTCCGAACATTCCGGAACCTTGGTGCATTCCGGAATTCCGAACATTCCGGAACCTTGGTGCATTCCGGAACCTTGGTACATTCCGGAATTCCGACCATTCCGGAACCTTGGTGCATTCCGGAACTCTGAACATTCCGGAATTCCGAACATTCCGGAACTCTGAACATTCCGGAACCTTGGTGCATTCCGGAATTCCGAACATTCCGGAACCTTGGTGCATTCCGGAATTCCGAACATTCCGGAACCTTGGTGCATTCCGGAACCTTGGTGCATTCCGGAATTCCGAACATTCCGGAACCTTGGTACATTCCGGAATTCCGAACATTCCGGAACCTTGGTGCATTCCGGAACTCTGAACATTCCGGAATTCCGAACATTCCGGAACCTTGGTGCATTCCGGAACTCTGAACATTCCGGAACCTTGGTACATTCCGGAATTCCGAACATTCCGGAACCTTGGTGCATTCCGGAACTCTGAACACTCCGGAACTCTGAACATTCCGGAACATTGGTGCATTCCGGAACTCTGAACATTCCGGAATTCCGAACATTCCGGAACCTTGGTGCATTCCGGAACTCTGAACATTCCGGAACTCTGAACATTCCGGAATTCCGAACATTCCGGAACCTTGGTGCATTCCGGAATTCCGAACATTCCGGAACCTTGGTGCATTCCGGAATTCCGAACATTCCGGAACCTTGGTGCATTCCGGAACTCTGAACATTCCGGAATTCCGAACATTCCGGAACCTTGGTGCATTCCGGAACTCTGAACATTCCGGAACTCTGAACATTCCGGAACCTTGGTGCATTCCGGAACTCTGAACATTCCGGAACTCTGAACATTCCGGAACCTTGGTGCATTCCGGAACTCTGAACATTCCGGAATTCCGAACATTCCGGAACCTTGGTGCATTCCGGAACTCTGAACATTCCGGAACTCCGAACATTCCGGAACCTTTGCGCATTCCGGAACCTTGGTGCATTCCGGAACCTTGGTGCATTCCGGAATTCCGAACATTCCGGAACCTTGGTGCATTCCGGAATTCCGAACATTCCGGAACCTTGGTGCATTCCGGAACCTTGGTGCATTCCGGAATTCCGAACATTCCGGAACCTTGGTACATTCCGGAATTCCGAACATTCCGGAACCTTGGTGCATTCCGGAACTCTGAACATTCCGGAATTCCGAACATTCCGGAACCTTGGTGCATTCCGGAACTCTGAACATTCCGGAACCTTGGTACATTCCGGAATTCCGCGCATTCCGGAACCTTGGTGCATTCCGGAACCTTGGTGCATTCCGGAATTCCGAACATTCCGGAACCTTGGTGCATTCCGGAATTCCGAACATTCCGGAACCTTGGTGCATTCCGGAATTCCGAACATTCCGGAACCTTGGTGCATTCCGGAACCTTGGTGCATTCCGGAATTCCGAACATTCCGGAACCTTGGTGCATTCCGGAACTCTGAACACTCCGGAACTCTGAACATTCCGGAACATTGGTGCATTCCGGAACTCTGAACATTCCGGAATTCCGAACATTCCGGAACCTTGGTGCATTCCGGAACTCTGAACATTCCGGAACTCTGAACATTCCGGAATTCCGAACATTCCGGAACCTTGGTGCATTCCGGAATTCCGAACATTCCGGAACCTTGGTGCATTCCGGAATTCCGAACATTCCGGAACCTTGGTGCATTCCGGAACTCTGAACATTCCGGAATTCCGAACATTCCGGAACCTTGGTGCATTCCGGAACTCTGAACATTCCGGAACTCTGAACATTCCGGAACCTTGGTGCATTCCGGAACTCTGAACATTCCGGAATTCCGAACATTCCGGAACCTTGGTGCATTCCGGAACTCTGAACATTCCGGAACTCCGAACATTCCGGAACCTTTGCGCATTCCGGAACCTTGGTGCATTCCGGAACCTTGGTGCATTCCGGAATTCCGAACATTCCGGAACCTTGGTGCATTCCGGAATTCCGAACATTCCGGAACCTTGGTGCATTCCGGAACCTTGGTGCATTCCGGAATTCCGAACATTCCGGAACCTTGGTACATTCCGGAATTCCGAACATTCCGGAACCTTGGTGCATTCCGGAACTCTGAACATTCCGGAATTCCGAACATTCCGGAACCTTGGTGCATTCCGGAACTCTGAACATTCCGGAACCTTGGTACATTCCGGAATTCCGCGCATTCCGGAACCTTGGTGCATTCCGGAACCTTGGTGCATTCCGGAATTCCGAACATTCCGGAACCTTGGTGCATTCCGGAATTCCGAACATTCCGGAACCTTGGTGCATTCCGGAATTCCGAACATTCCGGAACCTTGGTGCATTCCGGAACCTTGGTGCATTCCGGAATTCCGAACATTCCGGAACCTTGGTGCATTCCGGAACTATGAACATTCCGGAACCTTGGTGCATTCCGGAACTCTGAACATTCCGGAACCTTGGTGCATTCCGGAATTCCGAACATTCCGGAACCTTGGTGCATTCCGGAATTCCGAACATTCCGGAACCTTGGTGCATTCCGGAACCTTGGTGCATTCCGGAATTCCGAACATTCCGGAACCTTGGTACATTCCGGAATTCCGAACATTCCGGAACCTTGGTGCATTCCGGAACTCTGAACATTCCGGAATTCCGAACATTCCGGAACCTTGGTGCATTCCGGAACTCTGAACATTCCGGAACCTTGGTACATTCCGGAATTCCGCGCATTCCGGAACCTTGGTGCATTCCGGAACCTTGGTGCATTCCGGAATTCCGAACATTCCGGAACCTTGGTGCATTCCGGAATTCCGAACATTCCGGAACCTTGGTGCATTCCGGAATTCCGAACATTCCGGAACCTTGGTGCATTCCGGAACCTTGGTGCATTCCGGAATTCCGAACATTCCGGAACCTTGGTGCATTCCGGAACTCTGAACACTCCGGAACTCTGAACATTCCGGAACATTGGTGCATTCCGGAACTCTGAACATTCCGGAATTCCGAACATTCCGGAACCTTGGTGCATTCCGGAACTCTGAACATTCCGGAACTCTGAACATTCCGGAATTCCGAACATTCCGGAACCTTGGTGCATTCCGGAATTCCGAACATTCCGGAACCTTGGTGAATTCCGGAATTCCGAACATTCCGGAACCTTGGTGCATTCCGGAACTCTGAACATTCCGGAATTCCGAACATTCCGGAACCTTGGTGCATTCCGGAACTCTGAACATTCCGGAACTCTGAACATTCCGGAACCTTGGTGCATTCCGGAACTCTGAACATTCCGGAATTCCGAACATTCCGGAACCTTGGTGCATTCCGGAACTCTGAACATTCCGGAACTCCGAACATTCCGGAACCTTTGCGCATTCCGGAACCTTGGTGCATTCCGGAACCTTGGTGCATTCCGGAATTCCGAACATTCCGGAACCTTGGTGCATTCCGGAATTCCGAACATTCCGGAACCTTGGTGCATTCCGGAACCTTGGTGCATTCCGGAATTCCGAACATTCCGGAACCTTGGTACATTCCGGAATTCCGAACATTCCGGAACCTTGGTGCATTCCGGAACTCTGAACATTCCGGAATTCCGAACATTCCGGAACCTTGGTGCATTCCGGAACTCTGAACATTCCGGAACCTTGGTACATTCCGGAATTCCGCGCATTCCGGAACCTTGGTGCATTCCGGAACCTTGGTGCATTCCGGAATTCCGAACATTCCGGAACCTTGGTGCATTCCGGAATTCCGAACATTCCGGAACCTTGGTGCATTCCGGAATTCCGAACATTCCGGAACCTTGGTGCATTCCGGAACCTTGGTGCATTCCGGAATTCCGAACATTCCGGAACCTTGGTGCATTCCGGAACTATGAACATTCCGGAACCTTGGTGCATTCCGGAACTCTGAACATTCCGGAACCTTGGTGCATTCCGGAATTCCGAACATTCCGGAACCTTGGTGCATTCCGGAACTCTGAACATTCCGGAACCCTGAACATTCCGGAACTCTGAACATTCCGGAATTCCGAACATTCCGGAACCTTGGTGCATTCCGGAATTCCGAACATTCCGGAACCTTGGTGCATTCCGGAACTCTGAACATTCCGGAATTCTGAACATTCCGGAACCTTGGTGCATTCCGGAACTCTGAACCTTCCGGAACTCTGAACATTCCGGAATTCCGAACATTCCGGAACCTTGGTGCATTCCGGAACCTTGGTGCACTCCGGAACTCTGAACACTCCGGAACTCTGAACATTCCGGAATTCCGAACATTCCGGAACCTTGGTGCATTCCGGAACTCTGAACATTCCGGAATTCCGAACATTCCGGAACCTTGGTGCATTCCGGAACCTTGGTGCATTCCGGAATTCCGAACATTCCGGAACCTTGGTGCATTCCGGAATTCCGAACATTCCGGAACCTTGGTGCATTCCGGAACCTTGGTACATTCCGGAATTCCGACCATTCCGGAACCTTGGTGCATTCCGGAACTCTGAACATTCCGGAATTCCGAACATTCCGGAACTCTGAACATTCCGGAACCTTGGTGCATTCCGGAATTCCGAACATTCCGGAACCTTGGTGCATTCCGGAATTCCGAACATTCCGGAACCTTGGTGCATTCCGGAACCTTGGTGCATTCCGGAATTCCGAACATTCCGGAACCTTGGTACATTCCGGAATTCCGAACATTCCGGAACCTTGGTGCATTCCGGAACTCTGAACACTCCGGAACTCTGAACATTCCGGAACATTGGTGCATTCCGGAACTCTGAACATTCCGGAATTCCGAACATTCCGGAACCTTGGTGCATTCCGGAACTCTGAACATTCCGGAACTCTGAACATTCCGGAATTCCGAACATTCCGGAACCTTGGTGCATTCCGGAATTCCGAACATTCCGGAACCTTGGTGCATTCCGGAATTCCGAACATTCCGGAACCTTGGTGCATTCCGGAACTCTGAACATTCCGGAATTCCGAACATTCCGGAACCTTGGTGCATTCCGGAACTCTGAACATTCCGGAACTCTGAACATTCCGGAACCTTGGTGCATTCCGGAACTCTGAACATTCCGGAACTCTGAACATTCCGGAACCTTGGTGCATTCCGGAACTCTGAACATTCCGGAATTCCGAACATTCCGGAACCTTGGTGCATTCCGGAACTCTGAACATTCCGGAACTCCGAACATTCCGGAACCTTTGCGCATTCCGGAACCTTGGTGCATTCCGGAACCTTGGTGCATTCCGGAATTCCGAACATTCCGGAACCTTGGTGCATTCCGGAATTCCGAACATTCCGGAACCTTGGTGCATTCCGGAACTCTGAACATTCCGGAACTCTGAACATTCCGGAACCTTGGTGCATTCCGGAACTCTGAACATTCCGGAATTCCGAACATTCCGGAACCTTGGTGCATTCCGGAATTCCGAACATTCCGGAACCTTGGTGCATTCCGGAACCTTGGTGCATTCCGGAATTCCGAACATTCCGGAACCTTGGTGCATTCCGGAACTCTGAACATTCCGGAATTCCGAACATTCCGGAACCTTGGTGCATTCCGGAATTCCGAACATTCCGGAACCTTGGTGCATTCCGGAACTCTGAACATTCCGGAACTCTGAACATTCCGGAATTCCGAACATTCCGGAACCTTGGTGCATTCCGGAACTCTGAACATTCCGGAACTCTGAACATTCCGGAACCTTGGTGCATTCCGGAACTCTGAACATTCCGGAACTCTGAACATTCCGGAACCTTGGTGCATTCCGGAACTCTGAACATTCCGGAATTCCGAACATTCCGGAACCTTGGTGCATTCCGGAACTCTGAACATTCCGGAATTCCGAACATTCCGGAACCTTGGTGCATTCCGGAACTCTGAACATTCCGGAATTCCGAACATTCCGGAACCTTGGTGCATTCCGGAACTCTGAACATTCCGGAACCTTGGTACATTCCGGAATTCCGAACATTCCGGAACCTTGGTGCATTCCGGAACCTTGGTGCATTCCGGAATTCCGAACATTCCGGAACCTTGGTGCATTCCGGAATTCCGAACATTCCGGAACCTTGGTGCATTCCGGAACCTTGGTACATTCCGGAATTCCGACCATTCCGGAACCTTGGTGCATTCCGGAACTCTGAACATTCCGGAATTCCGAACATTCCGGAACTCTGAACATTCCGGAACCTTGGTGCATTCCGGAATTCCGAACATTCCGGAACCTTGGTGCATTCCGGAATTCCGAAAATTCCGGAACCTTGGTACATTCCGGAATTCCGAACATTCCGGAACCTTGGTGCATTCCGGAACTCTGAACATTCCGGAATTCCGAACATTCCGGAACTCTGAACATTCCGGAACCTTGGTACATTCCGGAATTCCGAACATTCCGGAACCTTGGTGCATTTCGGAACTCTGAACACTCCGGAACTCTGAACATTCCGGAACATTGGTGCATTCCGGAACTCTGAACATTCCGGAATTCCGAACATTCCGGAACCTTGGTGCATTCCGGAATTCCGAACATTCCGGAACCTTGGTGCATTCCGGAATTCCGAACATTCCGGAACCTTGGTGCATTCCGGAATTCCGAACATTCCGGAACCTTGGTGCATTCCGGAACTCTGAACATTCCGGAATTCCGAACATTCCGGAACCTTGGTGCATTCCGGAATTCCGAACATTCCGGAACCTTGGTGCATTCCGGAACCTTGGTGCATTCCGGAATTCCGAACATTCCGGAACCTTGGTACATTCCGGAATTCCGAACATTCCGGAACCTTGGTGCATTCCGGAACTCTGAACATTCCGGAATTCCGAACATTCCGGAACCTTGGTGCATTCCGGAACTCTGAACATTCCGGAACCTTGGTACATTCCGGAATTCCGAACATTCCGGAACCTTGGTGCATTCCGGAACTCTGAACATTCCGGAATTCCGAACATTCCGGAACCTTGGTGCATTCCGGAATTCCGAACATTCCGGAACCTTGGTGCATTCCGGAACTCTGAACATTCCGGAATTCCGAACATTCCGGAACCTTGGTGCATTCCGGAATTCCGAACCTTCCGGAACCTTGGTGCATTCCGGAACTCTGAACATTCCGGAACTCTGAACATTCCGGAACCTTGGTGCATTCCGGAACTCTGAACATTCCGGAACTCTGAACATTCCGGAACCTTGGTGCATTCCGGAACTCTGAACATTCCGGAATTCCGAACATTCCGGAACCTTGGTGCATTCCGGAACTCTGAACATTCCGGAATTCCGAACATTCCGGAACCTTGGTGCATTCCGGAACTCTGAACATTCCGGAATTCCGAACATTCCGGAACCTTGGTGCATTCCGGAACTCTGAACATTCCGGAACCTTGGTACATTCCGGAATTCCGAACATTCCGGAACCTTGGTGCATTCCGGAATTCCGAACATTCCGGAACCTTGGTGCATTCCGGAACTCTGAACATTCCGGAATTCCGAACATTCCGGAACCTTGGTGCATTCCGGAATTCCGAACATTCCGGAACCTTGGTGCATTCCGGAACTCTGAACATTCCGGAACTCTGAACATTCCGGAACCTTGGTGCATTCCGGAACTCTGAACATTCCGGAACTCTGAACATTCCGGAACCTTGGTGCATTCCGGAACTCTGAACATTCCGGAATTCCGAACATTCCGGAACCTTGGTGCATTCCGGAACTCTGAACATTCCGGAATTCCGAACATTCCGGAACCTTGGTGCATTCCGGAACTCTGAACATTCCGGAACCTTGGTACATTCCGGAATTCCGAACATTCCGGAACCTTGGTGCATTCCGGAACTCTGAACATTCCGGAATTCCGAACATTCCGGAACCTTGGTGCATTCCGGAACTCTGAACATTCCGGAACCTTGGTACATTCCGGAATTCCGAACATTCCGGAACCTTGGTGCATTCCGGAACTCTGAACATTCCGGAATTCCGAACATTCCGGAACCTTGGTGCATTCCGGAATTCCGAACATTCCGGAACCTTGGTGCATTCCGGAACTCTGAACATTCCGGAATTCCGAACATTCCGGAACCTTGGTGCATTCCGGAATTCCGAACATTCCGGAACCTTGGTGCATTCCGGAACTCTGAACATTCCGGAACTCTGAACATTCCGGAACCTTGGTGCATTCCGGAACTCTGAACATTCCGGAACTCTGAACATTCCGGAACCTTGGTGCATTCCGGAACTCTGAACATTCCGGAACTCTGAACATTCCGGAATTCCGAACATTCCGGAACCTTGGTGCATTCCGGAACTCTGAACATTCCGGAACCTTGGTACATTCCGGAATTCCGAACATTCCGGAACCTTGGTGCATTCCGGAACTCTGAACATTCCGGAATTCCGAACATTCCGGAACCTTGGTGCATTCCGGAATTCCGAACATTCCGGAACCTTGGTGCATTCCGGAACCTTGGTGCATTCCGGAATTCCGAACATTCCGGAACCTTGGTGCATTCCGGAACTATGAACATTCCGGAACCTTGGTGCATTCCGGAACTCTGAACATTCCGGAACCTTGGTGCATTCCGGAATTCCGAACATTCCGGAACCTTGGTGCATTCCGGAACTCTGAACATTCCGGAACCTTGGTGCATTCCGGAACCTTGGTGCATTCCGGAATTCCGAACATTCCGGAACCTTGGTACATTCCGGAATTCCGAACATTCCGGAACCTTGGTGCATTCCGGAACTCTGAACATTCCGGAATTCCGAACATTCCGGAACCTTGGTGCATTCCGGAATTCCGAACATTCCGGAACCTTGGTGCATTCCGGAACTCTTAACATTCCGGAACCTTGGTGCATTCCGGAACTCTGAACATTCCGGAATTCTGAACATTCCGGAACCTTGGTGCATTCCGGAACTCTGAACCTTCCGGAACTCTGAACATTCCGGAATTCCGAACATTCCGGAACCTTGGTGCATTCCGGAACCTTGGTGCACTCCGGAACTCTGAACACTCCGGAACTCTGAACATTCCGGAATTCCGAACATTCCGGAACCTTGGTGCATTCCGGAACTCTGAACATTCCGGAATTCCGAACATTCCGGAACCTTGGTGCATTCCGGAACCTTGGTGCATTCCGGAATTCCGAACATTCCGGAACCTTGGTGCATTCCGGAATTCCGAACATTCCGGAACCTTGGTACATTCCGGAATTCCGACCATTCCGGAACCTTGGTGCATTCCGGAACTCTGAACATTCCGGAATTCCGAACATTCCGGAACTCTGAACATTCCGGAACCTTGGTGCATTCCGGAATTCCGAACATTCCGGAACCTTGGTGCATTCCGGAATTCCGAACATTCCGGAACCTTGGTGCATTCCGGAACCTTGGTGCATTCCGGAATTCCGAACATTCCGGAACCTTGGTACATTCCGGAATTCCGAACATTCCGGAACCTTGGTGCATTCCGGAACTCTGAACATTCCGGAATTCCGAACATTCCGGAACCTTGGTGCATTCCGGAACTCTGAACACTCCGGAACTCTGAACATTCCGGAACATTGGTGCATTCCGGAACTCTGAACATTCCGGAATTCCGAACATTCCGGAACCTTGGTGCATTCCGGAACTCTGAACATTCCGGAATTCCGAACATTCCGGAACCTTTGTGCATTCCGGAACCTTGGTGCATTCCGGAACCTTGGTGCATTCCGGAATTCCGAACATTCCGGAACCTTGGTGCATTCCGGAACTCTGAACATTCCGGAACTCCGAACAATCCGGAACCTTTGCGCATTCCGGAACCTTGGTGCATTCCGGAACCTTGGTGCATTCCGGAATTCCGAACATTCCGGAACCTTGGTGCATTCCGGAATTCCGAACATTCCGGAACTCTGAACATTCCGGAACCTTGGTGCATTCCGGAACTCTGAACATTCCGGAACTCTGAACATTCCGGAACCTTGGTGCATTCCGGAACTCTGAACATTCCGGAATTCCGAACATTCCGGAACCTTGGTGCATTCCGGAACTCTGAACATTCCGGAATTCCGAACATTCCGGAACCTTGGTGCATTCCGGAACTCTGAACATTCCGGAACCTTGGTACATTCCGGAATTCCGAACATTCCGGAACCTTGGTGCATTCCGGAACTCTGAACATTCCGGAATTCCGAACATTCCGGAACTCTGAACATTCCGGAACCTTGGTGCATTCCGGAATTCCGAACATTCCGGAACCTTGGTGCATTCCGGAATTCCGAACATTCCGGAACCTTGGTGCATTCCGGAACCTTGGTGCATTCCGGAATTCCGAACATTCCGGAACCTTGGTACATTCCGGAATTCCGAACATTCCGGAACCTTGGTGCATTCCGGAACTCTGAACATTCCGGAATTCCGAACATTCCGGAACCTTGGTGCATTCCGGAACTCTGAACATTCCGGAATTCCGAACATTCCGGAACCTTGGTGCATTCCGGAACTCTGAACATTCCGGAACTCTGAACATTCCGGAATTCCGAACATTCCGGAACCTTTGTGCATTCCGGAACCTTGGTGCATTCCGGAACCTTGGTGCATTCCGGAATTCCGAACATTCCGGAACCTTGGTGCATTCCGGAACTCTGAACATTCCGGAACTCCGAACAATCCGGAACCTTTGCGCATTCCGGAACCTTGGTGCATTCCGGAACCTTGGTGCATTCCGGAATTCCGAACATTCCGGAACCTTGGTGCATTCCGGAATTCCGAACATTCCGGAACCTTGGTGCATTCCGGAATTCCGAACATTCCGGAACCTTGGTGCATTCCGGAATTCCGAACATTCCGGAACCTTGGTGCATTCCGGAACCTTGGTGCATTCCGGAATTCCGAACATTCCGGAACCTTGGTACATTCCGGAATTCCGAACATTCCGGAACCTTGGTGCATTCCGGAACTCTGAACATTCCGGAATTCCGAACATTCCGGAACCTTGGTGCATTCCGGAACTCTGAACATTCCGGAACCTTGGTACATTCCGGAATTCCGCGCATTCCGGAACCTTGGTGCATTCCGGAACCTTGGTGCATTCCGGAATTCCGAACATTCCGGAACCTTGGTGCATTCCGGAATTCCGAACATTCCGGAACCTTGGTGCATTCCGGAATTCCGAACATTCCGGAACCTTGGTGCATTCCGGAACCTTGGTGCATTCCGGAATTCCGAACATTCCGGAACCTTGGTGCATTCCGGAACTATGAACATTCCGGAACCTTGGTGCATTCCGGAACTCTGAACATTCCGGAACCTTGGTGCATTCCGGAATTCCGAACATTCCGGAACCTTGGTGCATTCCGGAACTCTGAACATTCCGGAACCCTGAACATTCCGGAACTCTGAACATTCCGGAATTCCGAACATTCCGGAACCTTGGTGCATTCCGGAATTCCGAACATTCCGGAACCTTGGTGCATTCCGGAACTCTGAACATTCCGGAATTCTGAACATTCCGGAACCTTGGTGCATTCCGGAACTCTGAACCTTCCGGAACTCTGAACATTCCGGAATTCCGAACATTCCGGAACCTTGGTGCATTCCGGAACCTTGGTGCACTCCGGAACTCTGAACACTCCGGAACTCTGAACATTCCGGAATTCCGAACATTCCGGAACCTTGGTGCATTCCGGAACTCTGAACATTCCGGAATTCCGAACATTGCGGAACCTTGGTGCATTCCGGAACCTTGGTGCATTCCGGAATTCCGAACATTCCGGAACCTTGGTGCATTCCGGAATTCCGAACATTCCGGAACCTTGGTGCATTCCGGAACCTTGGTACATTCCGGAATTCCGACCATTCCGGAACCTTGGTGCATTCCGGAACTCTGAACATTCCGGAATTCCGAACATTCCGGAACTCTGAACATTCCGGAACCTTGGTGCATTCCGGAATTCCGAACATTCCGGAACCTTGGTGCATTCCGGAATTCCGAACATTCCGGAACCTTGGTGCATTCCGGAACCTTGGTGCATTCCGGAATTCCGAACATTCCGGAACCTTGGTACATTCCGGAATTCCGAACATTCCGGAACCTTGGTGCATTCCGGAACTCTGAACACTCCGGAACTCTGAACATTCCGGAACATTGGTGCATTCCGGAACTCTGAACATTCCGGAATTCCGAACATTCCGGAACCTTGGTGCATTCCGGAACTCTGAACATTCCGGAACTCTGAACATTCCGGAATTCCGAACATTCCGGAACCTTGGTGCATTCCGGAATTCCGAACATTCCGGAACCTTGGTGCATTCCGGAATTCCGAACATTCCGGAACCTTGGTGCATTCCGGAACTCTGAACATTCCGGAATTCCGAACATTCCGGAACCTTGGTGCATTCCGGAACTCTGAACATTCCGGAACTCTGAACATTCCGGAACCTTGGTGCATTCCGGAACTCTGAACATTCCGGAACTCTGAACATTCCGGAACCTTGGTGCATTCCGGAACTCTGAACATTCCGGAATTCCGAACATTCCGGAACCTTGGTGCATTCCGGAACTCTGAACATTCCGGAACTCCGAACATTCCGGAACCTTTGCGCATTCCGGAACCTTGGTGCATTCCGGAACCTTGGTGCATTCCGGAATTCCGAACATTCCGGAACCTTGGTGCATTCCGGAATTCCGAACATTCCGGAACCTTGGTGCATTCCGGAACTCTGAACATTCCGGAACTCTGAACATTCCGGAACCTTGGTGCATTCCGGAACTCTGAACATTCCGGAATTCCGAACATTCCGGAACCTTGGTGCATTCCGGAATTCCGAACATTCCGGAACCTTGGTGCATTCCGGAACCTTGGTGCATTCCGGAATTCCGAACATTCCGGAACCTTGGTGCATTCCGGAACTCTGAACATTCCGGAATTCCGAACATTCCGGAACCTTGGTGCATTCCGGAATTCCGAACATTCCGGAACCTTGGTGCATTCCGGAACTCTGAACATTCCGGAACTCTGAACATTCCGGAATTCCGAACATTCCGGAACCTTGGTGCATTCCGGAACTCTGAACATTCCGGAACTCTGAACATTCCGGAACCTTGGTGCATTCCGGAACTCTGAACATTCCGGAACTCTGAACATTCCGGAACCTTGGTGCATTCCGGAACTCTGAACATTCCGGAATTCCGAACATTCCGGAACCTTGGTGCATTCCGGAACTCTGAACATTCCGGAATTCCGAACATTCCGGAACCTTGGTGCATTCCGGAACTCTGAACATTCCGGAATTCCGAACATTCCGGAACCTTGGTGCATTCCGGAACTCTGAACATTCCGGAACCTTGGTACATTCCGGAATTCCGAACATTCCGGAACCTTGGTGCATTCCGGAACCTTGGTGCATTCCGGAATTCCGAACATTCCGGAACCTTGGTGCATTCCGGAATTCCGAACATTCCGGAACCTTGGTGCATTCCGGAACCTTGGTACATTCCGGAATTCCGACCATTCCGGAACCTTGGTGCATTCCGGAACTCTGAACATTCCGGAATTCCGAACATTCCGGAACTCTGAACATTCCGGAACCTTGGTGCATTCCGGAATTCCGAACATTCCGGAACCTTGGTGCATTCCGGAATTCCGAACATTCCGGAACCTTGGTACATTCCGGAATTCCGAACATTCCGGAACCTTGGTGCATTCCGGAACTCTGAACATTCCGGAATTCCGAACATTCCGGAACTCTGAACATTCCGGAACCTTGGTACATTCCGGAATTCCGAACATTCCGGAACCTTGGTGCATTTCGGAACTCTGAACACTCCGGAACTCTGAACATTCCGGAACATTGGTGCATTCCGGAACTCTGAACATTCCGGAATTCCGAACATTCCGGAACCTTGGTGCATTCCGGAATTCCGAACATTCCGGAACCTTGGTGCATTCCGGAATTCCGAACATTCCGGAACCTTGGTGCATTCCGGAATTCCGAACATTCCGGAACCTTGGTGCATTCCGGAACTCTGAACATTCCGGAATTCCGAACATTCCGGAACCTTGGTGCATTCCGGAATTCCGAACATTCCGGAACCTTGGTGCATTCCGGAACCTTGGTGCATTCCGGAATTCCGAACATTCCGGAACCTTGGTACATTCCGGAATTCCGAACATTCCGGAACCTTGGTGCATTCCGGAACTCTGAACATTCCGGAATTCCGAACATTCCGGAACCTTGGTGCATTCCGGAACTCTGAACATTCCGGAACCTTGGTACATTCCGGAATTCCGAACATTCCGGAACCTTGGTGCATTCCGGAACTCTGAACATTCCGGAATTCCGAACATTCCGGAACCTTGGTGCATTCCGGAATTCCGAACATTCCGGAACCTTGGTGCATTCCGGAACTCTGAACATTCCGGAATTCCGAACATTCCGGAACCTTGGTGCATTCCGGAATTCCGAACCTTCCGGAACCTTGGTGCATTCCGGAACTCTGAACATTCCGGAACTCTGAACATTCCGGAACCTTGGTGCATTCCGGAACTCTGAACATTCCGGAACTCTGAACATTCCGGAACCTTGGTGCATTCCGGAACTCTGAACATTCCGGAATTCCGAACATTCCGGAACCTTGGTGCATTCCGGAACTCTGAACATTCCGGAATTCCGAACATTCCGGAACCTTGGTGCATTCCGGAACTCTGAACATTCCGGAATTCCGAACATTCCGGAACCTTGGTGCATTCCGGAACTCTGAACATTCCGGAACCTTGGTACATTCCGGAATTCCGAACATTCCGGAACCTTGGTGCATTCCGGAATTCCGAACATTCCGGAACCTTGGTGCATTCCGGAACTCTGAACATTCCGGAATTCCGAACATTCCGGAACCTTGGTGCATTCCGGAATTCCGAACATTCCGGAACCTTGGTGCATTCCGGAACTCTGAACATTCCGGAACTCTGAACATTCCGGAACCTTGGTGCATTCCGGAACTCTGAACATTCCGGAACTCTGAACATTCCGGAACCTTGGTGCATTCCGGAACTCTGAACATTCCGGAATTCCGAACATTCCGGAACCTTGGTGCATTCCGGAACTCTGAACATTCCGGAATTCCGAACATTCCGGAACCTTGGTGCATTCCGGAACTCTGAACATTCCGGAATTCCGAACATTCCGGAACCTTGGTGCATTCCGGAACTCTGAACATTCCGGAATTCCGAACATTCCGGAACCTTGGTGCATTCCGGAACTCTGAACATTCCGGAACCTTGGTACATTCCGGAATTCCGAACATTCCGGAACCTTGGTGCATTCCGGAACTCTGAACATTCCGGAATTCCGAACATTCCGGAACCTTGGTGCATTCCGGAACTCTGAACATTCCGGAACCTTGGTACATTCCGGAATTCCGAACATTCCGGAACCTTGGTGCATTCCGGAACTCTGAACATTCCGGAATTCCGAACATTCCGGAACCTTGGTGCATTCCGGAATTCCGAACATTCCGGAACCTTGGTGCATTCCGGAACTCTGAACATTCCGGAATTCCGAACATTCCGGAACCTTGGTGCATTCCGGAATTCCGAACATTCCGGAACCTTGGTGCATTCCGGAACTCTGAACATTCCGGAACTCTGAACATTCCGGAACCTTGGTGCATTCCGGAACTCTGAACATTCCGGAACTCTGAACATTCCGGAACCTTGGTGCATTCCGGAACTCTGAACATTCCGGAACTCTGAACATTCCGGAATTCCGAACATTCCGGAACCTTGGTGCATTCCGGAACTCTGAACATTCCGGAACCTTGGTACATTCCGGAATTCCGAACATTCCGGAACCTTGGTGCATTCCGGAACTCTGAACATTCCGGAATTCCGAACATTCCGGAACCTTGGTGCATTCCGGAATTCCGAACATTCCGGAACCTTGGTGCATTCCGGAACCTTGGTGCATTCCGGAATTCCGAACATTCCGGAACCTTGGTGCATTCCGGAACTATGAACATTCCGGAACCTTGGTGCATTCCGGAACTCTGAACATTCCGGAACCTTGGTGCATTCCGGAATTCCGAACATTCCGGAACCTTGGTGCATTCCGGAACTCTGAACATTCCGGAACCTTGGTGCATTCCGGAACCTTGGTGCATTCCGGAATTCCGAACATTCCGGAACCTTGGTACATTCCGGAATTCCGAACATTCCGGAACCTTGGTGCATTCCGGAACTCTGAACATTCCGGAATTCCGAACATTCCGGAACCTTGGTGCATTCCGGAATTCCGAACATTCCGGAACCTTGGTGCATTCCGGAACTCTTAACATTCCGGAACCTTGGTGCATTCCGGAACTCTGAACATTCCGGAATTCTGAACATTCCGGAACCTTGGTGCATTCCGGAACTCTGAACCTTCCGGAACTCTGAACATTCCGGAATTCCGAACATTCCGGAACCTTGGTGCATTCCGGAACCTTGGTGCACTCCGGAACTCTGAACACTCCGGAACTCTGAACATTCCGGAATTCCGAACATTCCGGAACCTTGGTGCATTCCGGAACTCTGAACATTCCGGAATTCCGAACATTCCGGAACCTTGGTGCATTCCGGAACCTTGGTGCATTCCGGAATTCCGAACATTCCGGAACCTTGGTGCATTCCGGAATTCCGAACATTCCGGAACCTTGGTACATTCCGGAATTCCGACCATTCCGGAACCTTGGTGCATTCCGGAACTCTGAACATTCCGGAATTCCGAACATTCCGGAACTCTGAACATTCCGGAACCTTGGTGCATTCCGGAATTCCGAACATTCCGGAACCTTGGTGCATTCCGGAATTCCGAACATTCCGGAACCTTGGTGCATTCCGGAACCTTGGTGCATTCCGGAATTCCGAACATTCCGGAACCTTGGTACATTCCGGAATTCCGAACATTCCGGAACCTTGGTGCATTCCGGAACTCTGAACATTCCGGAATTCCGAACATTCCGGAACCTTGGTGCATTCCGGAACTCTGAACACTCCGGAACTCTGAACATTCCGGAACATTGGTGCATTCCGGAACTCTGAACATTCCGGAATTCCGAACATTCCGGAACCTTGGTGCATTCCGGAACTCTGAACATTCCGGAATTCCGAACATTCCGGAACCTTTGTGCATTCCGGAACCTTGGTGCATTCCGGAACCTTGGTGCATTCCGGAATTCCGAACATTCCGGAACCTTGGTGCATTCCGGAACTCTGAACATTCCGGAACTCCGAACAATCCGGAACCTTTGCGCATTCCGGAACCTTGGTGCATTCCGGAACCTTGGTGCATTCCGGAATTCCGAACATTCCGGAACCTTGGTGCATTCCGGAATTCCGAACATTCCGGAACTCTGAACATTCCGGAACCTTGGTGCATTCCGGAACTCTGAACATTCCGGAACTCTGAACATTCCGGAACCTTGGTGCATTCCGGAACTCTGAACATTCCGGAATTCCGAACATTCCGGAACCTTGGTGCATTCCGGAACTCTGAACATTCCGGAATTCCGAACATTCCGGAACCTTGGTGCATTCCGGAACTCTGAACATTCCGGAACCTTGGTACATTCCGGAATTCCGAACATTCCGGAACCTTGGTGCATTCCGGAACTCTGAACATTCCGGAATTCCGAACATTCCGGAACTCTGAACATTCCGGAACCTTGGTGCATTCCGGAATTCCGAACATTCCGGAACCTTGGTGCATTCCGGAATTCCGAACATTCCGGAACCTTGGTGCATTCCGGAACCTTGGTGCATTCCGGAATTCCGAACATTCCGGAACCTTGGTACATTCCGGAATTCCGAACATTCCGGAACCTTGGTGCATTCCGGAACTCTGAACATTCCGGAATTCCGAACATTCCGGAACCTTGGTGCATTCCGGAACTCTGAACATTCCGGAATTCCGAACATTCCGGAACCTTGGTGCATTCCGGAACTCTGAACATTCCGGAACTCTGAACATTCCGGAATTCCGAACATTCCGGAACCTTTGTGCATTCCGGAACCTTGGTGCATTCCGGAACCTTGGTGCATTCCGGAATTCCGAACATTCCGGAACCTTGGTGCATTCCGGAACTCTGAACATTCCGGAACTCCGAACAATCCGGAACCTTTGCGCATTCCGGAACCTTGGTGCATTCCGGAACCTTGGTGCATTCCGGAATTCCGAACATTCCGGAACCTTGGTGCATTCCGGAATTCCGAACATTCCGGAACCTTGGTGCATTCCGGAATTCCGAACATTCCGGAACCTTGGTGCATTCCGGAACCTTGGTGCATTCCGGAATTCCGAACATTCCGGAACCTTGGTACATTCCGGAATTCCGAACATTCCGGAACCTTGGTGCATTCCGGAACTCTGAACATTCCGGAATTCCGAACATTCCGGAACCTTGGTGCATTCCGGAACTCTGAACATTCCGGAACCTTGGTACATTCCGGAATTCCGCGCATTCCGGAACCTTGGTGCATTCCGGAACCTTGGTGCATTCCGGAATTCCGAACATTCCGGAACCTTGGTGCATTCCGGAATTCCGAACATTCCGGAACCTTGGTGCATTCCGGAATTCCGAACATTCCGGAACCTTGGTGCATTCCGGAACTATGAACATTCCGGAACCTTGGTGCATTCCGGAACTCTGAACATTCCGGAACCTTGGTGCATTCCGGAATTCCGAACATTCCGGAACCTTGGTGCATTCCGGAACTCTGAACATTCCGGAACCCTGAACATTCCGGAACTCTGAACATTCCGGAATTCCGAACATTCCGGAACCTTGGTGCATTCCGGAATTCCGAACATTCCGGAACCTTGGTGCATTCCGGAACTCTGAACATTCCGGAATTCTGAACATTCCGGAACCTTGGTGCATTCCGGAATTCCGAACATTCCGGAACCTTGGTGCATTCCGGAACTCTGAACATTCCGGAATTCTGAACATTCCGGAACCTTGGTGCATTCCGGAACTCTGAACCTTCCGGAACTCTGAACATTCCGGAATTCCGAACATTCCGGAACCTTGGTGCATTCCGGAACCTTGGTGCACTCCGGAACTCTGAACACTCCGGAACTCTGAACATTCCGGAATTCCGAACATTCCGGAACCTTGGTGCATTCCGGAACTCTGAACATTCCGGAATTCCGAACATTCCGGAACCTTGGTGCATTCCGGAACCTTGGTGCATTCCGGAATTCCGAACATTCCGGAACCTTGGTGCATTCCGGAATTCCGAACATTCCGGAACCTTGGTGCATTCCGGAACCTTGGTACATTCCGGAATTCCGACCATTCCGGAACCTTGGTGCATTCCGGAACTCTGAACATTCCGGAATTCCGAACATTCCGGAACTCTGAACATTCCGGAACCTTGGTGCATTCCGGAATTCCGAACATTCCGGAACCTTGGTGCATTCCGGAATTCCGAACATTCCGGAACCTTGGTGCATTCCGGAACCTTGGTGCATTCCGGAATTCCGAACATTCCGGAACCTTGGTACATTCCGGAATTCCGAACATTCCGGAACCTTGGTGCATTCCGGAACTCTGAACATTCCGGAATTCCGAACATTCCGGAACCTTGGTGCATTCCGGAACTCTGAACATTCCGGAACCTTGGTACATTCCGGAATTCCGAACATTCCGGAACCTTGGTGCATTCCGGAACTCTGAACACTCCGGAACTCTGAACATTCCGGAACATTGGTGCATTCCGGAACTCTGAACATTCCGGAATTCCGAACATTCCGGAACCTTGGTGCATTCCGGAACTCTGAACATTCCGGAACTCTGAACATTCCGGAATTCCGAACATTCCGGAACCTTGGTGCATTCCGGAATTCCGAACATTCCGGAACCTTGGTGCATTCCGGAATTCCGAACATTCCGGAACCTTGGTGCATTCCGGAACTCTGAACATTCCGGAATTCCGAACATTCCGGAACCTTGGTGCATTCCGGAACTCTGAACATTCCGGAACCTTGGTACATTCCGGAATTCCGAACATTCCGGAACCTTGGTGCATTCCGGAACTCTGAACATTCCGGAATTCCGAACATTCCGGAACCTTGGTGCATTCCGGAATTCCGAACATTCCGGAACCTTGGTGCATTCCGGAACTCTGAACATTCCGGAATTCCGAACATTCCGGAACCTTGGTGCATTCCGGAATTCCGAACATTCCGGAACCTTGGTGCATTCCGGAACTCTGAACATTCCGGAACTCTGAACATTCCGGAACCTTGGTGCATTCCGGAACTCTGAACATTCCGGAACTCTGAACATTCCGGAACCTTGGTGCATTCCGGAACTCTGAACATTCCGGAACTCTGAACATTCCGGGACCTTGGTGCATTCCGGAACTCTGAACATTCCGGAATTCCGAACATTCCGGAACCTTGGTGCATTCCGGAACTCTGAACATTCCGGAATTCCGAACATTCCGGAACCTTGGTGCATTCCGGAACTCTGAACATTCCGGAATTCCGAACATTCCGGAACCTTGGTGCATTCCGGAACTCTGAACATTCCGGAACCTTGGTACATTCCGGAATTCCGAACATTCCGGAACCTTGGTGCATTCCGGAACTCTGAACATTCCGGAATTCCGAACATTCCGGAACCTTGGTGCATTCCGGAATTCCGAACATTCCGGAACCTTGGTGCATTCCGGAACCTTGGTGCATTCCGGAATTCCGAACATTCCGGAACCTTGGTGCATTCCGGAACTATGAACATTCCGGAACCTTGGTGCATTCCGGAACTCTGAACATTCCGGAACCTTGGTGCATTCCGGAATTCCGAACATTCCGGAACCTTGGTGCATTCCGGAACTCTGAACATTCCGGAACCTTGGTGCATTCCGGAACCTTGGTGCATTCCGGAATTCCGAACATTCCGGAACCTTGGTACATTCCGGAATTCCGAACATTCCGGAACCTTGGTGCATTCCGGAACTCTGAACATTCCGGAATTCCGAACATTCCGGAACCTTGGTGCATTCCGGAATTCCGAACATTCCGGAACCTTGGTGCATTCCGGAACTCTTAACATTCCGGAACCTTGGTGCATTCCGGAACTCTGAACATTCCGGAATTCTGAACATTCCGGAACCTTGGTGCATTCCGGAACTCTGAACCTTCCGGAACTCTGAACATTCCGGAATTCCGAACATTCCGGAACCTTGGTGCATTCCGGAACCTTGGTGCACTCCGGAACTCTGAACACTCCGGAACTCTGAACATTCCGGAATTCCGAACATTCCGGAACCTTGGTGCATTCCGGAACTCTGAACATTCCGGAATTCCGAACATTCCGGAACCTTGGTGCATTCCGGAACCTTGGTGCATTCCGGAATTCCGAACATTCCGGAACCTTGGTGCATTCCGGAATTCCGAACATTCCGGAACCTTGGTACATTCCGGAATTCCGACCATTCCGGAACCTTGGTGCATTCCGGAACTCTGAACATTCCGGAATTCCGAACATTCCGGAACTCTGAACATTCCGGAACCTTGGTGCATTCCGGAATTCCGAACATTCCGGAACCTTGGTGCATTCCGGAATTCCGAACATTCCGGAACCTTGGTGCATTCCGGAACCTTGGTGCATTCCGGAATTCCGAACATTCCGGAACCTTGGTACATTCCGGAATTCCGAACATTCCGGAACCTTGGTGCATTCCGGAACTCTGAACATTCCGGAATTCCGAACATTCCGGAACCTTGGTGCATTCCGGAACTCTGAACACTCCGGAACTCTGAACATTCCGGAACATTGGTGCATTCCGGAACTCTGAACATTCCGGAATTCCGAACATTCCGGAACCTTGGTGCATTCCGGAACTCTGAACATTCCGGAATTCCGAACATTCCGGAACCTTTGTGCATTCTGGAACCTTGGTGCATTCCGGAACCTTGGTGCATTCCGGAATTCCGAACATTCCGGAACCTTGGTGCATTCCGGAACTCTGAACATTCCGGAACTCCGAACAATCCGGAACCTTTGCGCATTCCGGAACCTTGGTGCATTCCGGAACCTTGGTGCATTCCGGAATTCCGAACATTCCGGAACCTTGGTGCATTCCGGAATTCCGAACATTCCGGAACTCTGAACATTCCGGAACCTTGGTGCATTCCGGAACTCTGAACATTCCGGAACTCTGAACATTCCGGAACCTTGGTGCATTCCGGAACTCTGAACATTCCGGAATTCCGAACATTCCGGAACCTTGGTGCATTCTGGAACTCTGAACATTCCGGAATTCCGAACATTCCGGAACCTTGGTGCATTCCGGAACTCTGAACATTCCGGAATTCCGAACATTCCGGAACCTTGGTGCATTCCGGAACTCTGAACATTCCGGAACCTTGGTACATTCCGGAATTCCGAACATTCCGGAACCTTGGTGCATTCCGGAACTCTGAACATTCCGGAATTCCGAACATTCCGGAACTCTGAACATTCCGGAACCTTGGTGCATTCCGGAATTCCGAACATTCCGGAACCTTGGTGCATTCCGGAATTCCGAACATTCCGGAACCTTGGTGCATTCCGGAACCTTGGTGCATTCCGGAATTCCGAACATTCCGGAACCTTGGTACATTCCGGAATTCCGAACATTCCGGAACCTTGGTGCATTCCGGAACTCTGAACATTCCGGAATTCCGAACATTCCGGAACCTTGGTGCATTCCGGAACTCTGAACATTCCGGAATTCCGAACATTCCGGAACCTTGGTGCATTCCGGAACTCTGAACATTCCGGAACTCTGAACATTCCGGAATTCCGAACATTCCGGAACCTTTGTGCATTCCGGAACCTTGGTGCATTCCGGAACCTTGGTGCATTCCGGAATTCCGAACATTCCGGAACCTTGGTGCATTCCGGAACTCTGAACATTCCGGAACTCCGAACAATCCGGAACCTTTGCGCATTCCGGAACCTTGGTGCATTCCGGAACCTTGGTGCATTCCGGAATTCCGAACATTCCGGAACCTTGGTGCATTCCGGAATTCCGAACATTCCGGAACCTTGGTGCATTCCGGAATTCCGAACATTCCGGAACCTTGGTGCATTCCGGAACCTTGGTGCATTCCGGAATTCCGAACATTCCGGAACCTTGGTACATTCCGGAATTCCGAACATTCCGGAACCTTGGTGCATTCCGGAACTCTGAACATTCCGGAATTCCGAACATTCCGGAACCTTGGTGCATTCCGGAACTCTGAACATTCCGGAACCTTGGTACATTCCGGAATTCCGCGCATTCCGGAACCTTGGTGCATTCCGGAACCTTGGTGCATTCCGGAATTCCGAACATTCCGGAACCTTGGTGCATTCCGGAATTCCGAACATTCCGGAACCTTGGTGCATTCCGGAATTCCGAACATTCCGGAACCTTGGTGCATTCCGGAACCTTGGTGCATTCCGGAATTCCGAACATTCCGGAACCTTGGTGCATTCCGGAACTATGAACATTCCGGAACCTTGGTGCATTCCGGAACTCTGAACATTCCGGAACCTTGGTGCATTCCGGAATTCCGAACATTCCGGAACCTTGGTGCATTCCGGAACTCTGAACATTCCGGAACCCTGAACATTCCGGAACTCTGAACATTCCGGAATTCCGAACATTCCGGAACCTTGGTGCATTCCGGAATTCCGAACATTCCGGAACCTTGGTGCATTCCGGAACTCTGAACATTCCGGAATTCTGAACATTCCGGAACCTTGGTGCATTCCGGAACTCTGAACCTTCCGGAACTCTGAACATTCCGGAATTCCGAACATTCCGGAACCTTGGTGCATTCCGGAACCTTGGTGCACTCCGGAACTCTGAACACTCCGGAACTCTGAACATTCCGGAATTCCGAACATTCCGGAACCTTGGTGCATTCCGGAACTCTGAACATTCCGGAATTCCGAACATTCCGGAACCTTGGTGCATTCCGGAACCTTGGTGCATTCCGGAATTCCGAACATTCCGGAACCTTGGTGCATTCCGGAATTCCGAACATTCCGGAACCTTGGTGCATTCCGGAACCTTGGTACATTCCGGAATTCCGACCATTCCGGAACCTTGGTGCATTCCGGAACTCTGAACATTCCGGAATTCCGAACATTCCGGAACTCTGAACATTCCGGAACCTTGGTGCATTCCGGAATTCCGAACATTCCGGAACCTTGGTGCATTCCGGAATTCCGAACATTCCGGAACCTTGGTGCATTCCGGAACCTTGGTGCATTCCGGAATTCCGAACATTCCGGAACCTTGGTACATTCCGGAATTCCGAACATTCCGGAACCTTGGTGCATTCCGGAACTCTGAACATTCCGGAATTCCGAACATTCCGGAACCTTGGTGCATTCCGGAACTCTGAACATTCCGGAACCTTGGTACATTCCGGAATTCCGAACATTCCGGAACCTTGGTGCATTCCGGAACTCTGAACACTCCGGAACTCTGAACATTCCGGAACATTGGTGCATTCCGGAACTCTGAACATTCCGGAATTCCGAACATTCCGGAACCTTGGTGCATTCCGGAACTCTGAACATTCCGGAACTCTGAACATTCCGGAATTCCGAACATTCCGGAACCTTGGTGCATTCCGGAATTCCGAACATTCCGGAACCTTGGTGCATTCCGGAATTCCGAACATTCCGGAACCTTGGTGCATTCCGGAACTCTGAACATTCCGGAATTCCGAACATTCCGGAACCTTGGTGCATTCCGGAACTCTGAACATTCCGGAACTCTGAACATTCCGGAACCTTGGTGCATTCCGGAACTCTGAACATTCCGGAACTCTGAACATTCCGGAACCTTGGTGCATTCCGGAACTCTGAACATTCCGGAATTCCGAACATTCCGGAACCTTGGTGCATTCCGGAACTCTGAACATTCCGGAACTCCGAACATTCCGGAACCTTTGCGCATTCCGGAACCTTGGTGCATTCCGGAACCTTGGTGCATTCCGGAATTCCGAACATTCCGGAACCTTGGTGCATTCCGGAATTCCGAACATTCCGGAACCTTGGTGCATTCCGGAACTCTGAACATTCCGGAACTCTGAACATTCCGGAACCTTGGTGCATTCCGGAACTCTGAACATTCCGGAATTCCGAACATTCCGGAACCTTGGTGCATTCCGGAATTCCGAACATTCCGGAACCTTGGTGCATTCCGGAACCTTGGTGCATTCCGGAATTCCGAACATTCCGGAACCTTGGTGCATTCCGGAACTCTGAACATTCCGGAATTCCGAACATTCCGGAACCTTGGTGCATTCCGGAATTCCGAACATTCCGGAACCTTGGTGCATTCCGGAACTCTGAACATTCCGGAACTCTGAACATTCCGGAATTCCGAACATTCCGGAACCTTGGTGCATTCCGGAACTCTGAACATTCCGGAACTCTGAACATTCCGGAACCTTGGTGCATTCCGGAACTCTGAACATTCCGGAACTCTGAACATTCCGGAACCTTGGTGCATTCCGGAACTCTGAACATTCCGGAATTCCGAACATTCCGGAACCTTGGTGCATTCCGGAACTCTGAACATTCCGGAATTCCGAACATTCCGGAACCTTGGTGCATTCCGGAACTCTGAACATTCCGGAATTCCGAACATTCCGGAACCTTGGTGCATTCCGGAACTCTGAACATTCCGGAACCTTGGTACATTCCGGAATTCCGAACATTCCGGAACCTTGGTGCATTCCGGAACTCTGAACATTCCGGAATTCCGAACATTCCGGAACATTGGTGCATTCCGGAACTCTGAACATTCCGGAATTCCGAACATTCCGGAACCTTGGTGCATTCCGGAACTCTGAACATTCCGGAACTCTGAACATTCCGGAATTCCGAACATTCCGGAACCTTGGTGCATTCCGGAATTCCGAACATTCCGGAACCTTGGTGCATTCCGGAACTCTGAACATTCCGGAACCTTGGTACATTCCGGAATTCCGCGCATTCCGGAACCTTGGTGCATTCCGGAACCTTGGTGCATTCCGGAATTCCGAACATTCCGGAACCTTGGTGCATTCCGGAATTCCGAACATTCCGGAACCTTGGTGCATTCCGGAACTCTGAACATTCCGGAACTCCGAACATTCCGGAACCTTGGTGCATTCCGGAACTCTGAACATTCCGGAATTCCGAACATTCCGGAACCTTGGTGCATTCCGGAATTCCGAACATTCCGGAACCTTGGTGCATTCCGGAACCTTGGTGCATTCCGGAATTCCGAACATTCCGGAACCTTGGTGCATTCCGGAACTCTGAACATTCCGGAATTCCGAACATTCCGGAACCTTGGTGCATTCCGGAATTCCGAACATTCCGGAACCTTGGTGCATTCCGGAACTCTGAACATTCCGGAACTCTGAACATTCCGGAATTCCGAACATTCCGGAACCTTGGTGCATTCCGGAACTCTGAACATTCCGGAACTCTGAACATTCCGGAACCTTGGTGCATTCCGGAACTCTGAACATTCCGGAACTCTGAACATTCCGGAACCTTGGTGCATTCCGGAACTCTGAACATTCCGGAATTCCGAACATTCCGGAACCTTGGTGCATTCCGGAACTCTGAACATTCCGGAATTCCGAACATTCCGGAACCTTGGTGCATTCCGGAACTCTGAACATTCCGGAATTCCGAACATTCCGGAACCTTGGTGCATTCCGGAACTCTGAACATTCCGGAACCTTGGTACATTCCGGAATTCCGAACATTCCGGAACCTTGGTGCATTCCGGAACTCTGAACATTCCGGAATTCCGAACATTCCGGAACATTGGTGCATTCCGGAACTCTGAACATTCCGGAATTCCGAACATTCCGGAACCTTGGTGCATTCCGGAACTCTGAACATTCCGGAACTCTGAACATTCCGGAATTCCGAACATTCCGGAACCTTGGTGCATTCCGGAATTCCGAACATTCCGGAACCTTGGTGCATTCCGGAATTCCGAACATTCCGGAACCTTGGTGCATTCCGGAACTCTGAACATTCCGGAATTCCGAACATTCCGGAACCTTGGTGCATTCCGGAACTCTGAACATTCCGGAACTCTGAACATTCCGGAACCTTGGTGCATTCCGGAACTCTGAACATTCCGGAACTCTGAACATTCCGGAACCTTGGTGCATTCCGGAACTCTGAACATTCCGGAATTCCGAACATTCCGGAACCTTGGTGCATTCCGGAACTCTGAACATTCCGGAACTCCGAACATTCCGGAACCTTTGCGCATTCCGGAACCTTGGTGCATTCCGGAACCTTGGTGCATTCCGGAATTCCGAACATTCCGGAACCTTGGTGCATTCCGGAATTCCGAACATTCCGGAACCTTGGTGCATTCCGGAACTCTGAACATTCCGGAACTCTGAACATTCCGGAACCTTGGTGCATTCCGGAACTCTGAACGTTCCGGAATTCCGAACATTCCGGAACCTTGGTGCATTCCGGAATTCCGAACATTCCGGAACCTTGGTGCATTCCGGAACCTTGGTGCATTCCGGAATTCCGAACATTCCGGAACCTTGGTGCATTCCGGAACTCTGAACATTCCGGAATTCCGAACATTCCGGAACCTTGGTGCATTCCGGAATTCCGAACATTCCGGAACCTTGGTGCATTCCGGAACTCTGAACATTCCGGAACTCTGAACATTCCGGAATTCCGAACATTCCGGAACCTTGGTGCATTCCGGAACTCTGAACATTCCGGAACTCTGAACATTCCGGAACCTTGGTGCATTCCGGAACTCTGAACATTCCGGAACTCTGAACATTCCGGAACCTTGGTGCATTCCGGAACTCTGAACATTCCGAACATTCCGGAACCTTGGTGCATTCCGGAACTCTGAACATTCCGGAATTCCGAACATTCCGGAACCTTGGTGCATTCCGGAACTCTGAACATTCCGGAATTCCGAACATTCCGGAACCTTGGTGCATTCCGGAACTCTGAACATTCCGGAACCTTGGTACATTCCGGAATTCCGAACATTCCGGAACCTTGGTGCATTCCGGAACTCTGAACATTCCGGAATTCCGAACATTCCGGAACCTTGGTGCATTCCGGAATTCCGAACATTCCGGAACCTTGGTGCATTCCGGAACTCTGAACATTCCGGAATTCCGAACATTCCGGAACCTTGGTGCATTCCGGAACTCTGAACATTCCGGAACTCTGAACATTCCGGAACCTTGGTGCATTCCGGAACTCTGAACATTCCGGAACCTTGGTGCATTCCGGAACTCTGAACATTCCGGAACTCTGAACATTCCGGAACCTTGGTGCATTCCGGAACTCTGAACATTCCGGAATTCCGAACATTCCGGAATTCCGAACATTCCGGAACCTTGGTGCATTCCGGAACTCTGAACATTCCGGAATTCCGAACATTCCGGAACCTTGGTGCATTCCGGAACCTTGGTGCATTCCGGAATTCCGAACATTCCGGAACCTTGGTGCATTCCGGAACTATGAACATTCCGGAACCTTGGTGCATTCCGGAACTCTGAACATTCCGGAACTCTGAACATTCCGGAACTCTGAACATTCCGGAATTCCGAACATTCCGGAACCTTGGTGCATTCCGGAATTCCGAACATTCCGGAACCTTGGTGCATTCCGGAACTCTGAACATTCCGGAATTCTGAACATTCCGGAACCTTGGTGCATTCCGGAACTCTGAACCTTCCGGAACTCTGAACATTCCGGAATTCCGAACATTCCGGAACCTTGGTGCATTCCGGAACCTTGGTGCACTCCGGAACTCTGAACACTCCGGAACTCTGAACATTCCGGAACCTTGGTGCATTCCGGAACTCTGAACATTCCGGAATTCCGAACATTCCGGAACCTTGGTTCATTCCGGAACTCTGAACATTCCGGAACTCTGAACATTCCGGAACCTTGGTACATTCCGGAATTCTGAACATTCCGGAACCTTGGTGCATTCCGGAATTCCGAACATTCCGGAACCTTGGTGCATTCCGGAACTCTGAACATTCCGGAATTCCGAACATTCCGGAACCTTGGTGCATTCCGGAATTCCGAACATTCCGGAACCTTGGTGCATTCCGGAACTCTGAACATTCCGGAACTCTGAACATTCCGTTCCGGAATGTTCAGAGTTCCGGAATGCACCAAGGTTCCGGAATGTTCGGAATTCCGGAATGTACCAAGGTTCCCTTGGTGCATTCCGGAACTCTGAACATTCCGGAATTCCGAACATTCCGGAACCTTGGTGCATTCCGGAACTCTGAACATTCCGGAACCTTGGTGCATTCCGGAACTCTGAACATTCCGGAACTCTGAACATTCCGGAACCTTGGTGCATTCCGGAACTCTGAACATTCCGGAATTCCGAACATTCCGGAACCTTGGTGCATTCCGGAACTCTGAACATTCCGGAACTCCGAACATTCCGTTCCGGAATGTTCAGAGTTCCGGAATGCACCAAGGTTCCGGAATGTTCGGAATTCCGGAATGCACCAAGGTTCCCTTGGTGCATTCCGGAACTCTGAACATTCCGGAATTCCGAACATTCCGGAACCTTGGTGCATTCCGGAACTCTGAACATTCCGGAACCTTGGTGCATTCCGGAACTCTGAACATTCCGGAACTCTGAACATTCCGGAACCTTGGTGCATTCCGGAACTCTGAACATTCCGGAATTCCGAACATTCCGGAACCTTGGTGCATTCCGGAACTCTGAACATTCCGGAACTCCGAACATTCCGGAACCTTTGCGCATTCCGGAACCTTGGTGCATTCCGGAATTCCGAACATTACGGAACCTTGGTGCATTCCGGAATTCCGAACATTCCGGAACCTTGGTGCATTCCGGAATTCCGAACATTCCGGAACCTTGGTGCATTCCGGAACTCTGAACATTCCGGAATTCCGAACATTCCGGAACCTTGGTGCATTCCGGAACTCTGAACATTCCGGAACTCCGAACATTCCGGAACCTTGGTGCATTCCGGAACTCTGAACATTCCGGAATTCCGAACATTCCGGAACCTTGGTGCATTCCGGAATTCCGAACATTCCGGAACCTTGGTGCATTCCGGAACCTTGGTGCATTCCGGAATTCCGAACATTCCGGAACCTTGGTGCATTCCGGAATTCCGAACATTCCGGAACCTTGGTGCATTCCGGAACCTTGGTGCATTCCGGAATTCCGAACATTCCGGAACCTTGGTACATTCCGGAATTCCGAACATTCCGGAACCTTGGTGCATTCCGGAACTCTGAACATTCCGGAATTCCGAACATTCCGGAACCTTGGTACATTCCGGAATTCCGAACATTCCGGAACCTTGGTGCATTCCGGAACTCTGAACATTCCGGAATTCCGAACATTCCGGAACCTTGGTGCATTCCGGAATTCCGAACATTCCGGAACCTTGGTGCATTCCGGAATTCCGAACATTCCGGAATTCCGAACATTCCGGAACCTTGGTGCATTCCGGAACTCTGAACATTCCGGAACCTTGGTACATTCCGGAACTCTGAACATTCCGGAATTCCGAACATTCCGGAACCTTGGTGCATTCCGGAACTCTGAACATTCCGGAACCTTGGTGCATTCCGGAATTCCGAACATTCCGGAACCTTGGTGCATTCCGGAATTCCGAACATTCCGGAATTCTGAACATTCCGGAACCTTGGTGCATTCCGGAATTCTGAACATTCCGGAACCTTGGTGCATTCCGGAATTCCGAACATTCCGGAACCTTGGTGCATTCCGGAATTCCGAACATTCCGGAACCTTGGTGCATTCCGGAATTCCGAACATTCCGGAACCTTGGTGCATTCCGGAATTCCGAACATTCCGGAACCTTGGTGCATTCCGGAATTCCGAACATTCCGGAACCTTGGTGCATTCCGGAACTCCGAACATTCCGGAACCTTGGTGCATTCCGGAATTCCGAACATTCCGGAACCTTGGTGCATTCCGGAATTCCGAACATTCCGGAACCTTGGTGCATTCCGGAACTCTGAACATTCCGGAATTCCGAACATTCCGGAACCTTGGTGCATTCCGGAACTCTGAACATTCCGGAACCTTGGTACATTCCGGAATTCCGAACATTCCGGAACCTTGGTGCATTCCGGAACTCTGAATTCCGGAATTCCGAACATTCCGGAACCTTGGTGCATTCCGGAACTCAGAACATTCCGGAACTCTGAACATTCCGGAATTCCGAACATTCCGGAACTCTGAACATTCCGGAACCTTGGTGCATTCCGGAATTCCGAACATTCCGGAACCTTGGTGCATTCAGGAATTCCGAACATTCCGGAACCTTGGTGCATTCCGGAACTCTGAACATTCCGGAACTCTGAACATTCCGGAACCTTGGTGCATTCCGTTATTCCGAACATTCCGGAACCTTGGTGCATTCCGGAACTCTGAACATTCCGGAATTCCGAACATTCCGGAACCTTGGTGCATTCCGGAACTCTGAACATTCCGGAACCTTGGTGCATTCCGGAATTCCGAACATTCCGGAACCTTGGTGCATTCCGGAACTCTGAACATTCCGGAATTCCGAACATTCCGGAACCTTGGTGCATTCCGGAACTCTGAACATTCCGGAACCTTGGTACATTCCGGAACTCTGAACATTCCGGAATTCCGAACATTCCGGAACCTTGGTGCATTCCGGAACTCTGAACATTCCGGAACCTTGGTGCATTCCGGAATTCCGAACATTCCGGAACCTTGGTGCATTCCGGAACTCTGAACATTCCGGAACCTTGGTGCATTCCGGAACTCTGAACATTCCGGAACCTTGGTGCATTCCGGAACCTTGGTACATTCCGGAATTCCGAACATTCCGGAACCTTGGTGCATTCCGGAACTCTGAACATTCCGGAACCTTGGTGCATTCCGGAATTCCGAACATTCCGGAACCTTGGTGCATTCCGGAACCTTGGTACATTCCGGAATTCCGAACATTCCGGAACCTTGGTGCATTCCGGAACTCTGAACAATCCGGAATTCCGAACATTCCGGAACCTTGGTGCATTCCGGAACTCTGAACATTCCGGAACCTTTGCGCATTCCGGAACCTTGGTGCATTCCGGAACCTTGGTGCATTCCGGAACCTTGGTGCATTCCGGAACTCTGAACATTCCGGAATTCCGAACATTCCGGAACCTTGGTGCAATCCGGAATTCCGAACATTCCGGAACCTTGGTGCATTCCGGAACTCTGAACATTCCGGAATCCCGAACATTCCGGAACCTTGGTGCATTCCGGAACTCTGAACATTCCGGAACTCTGAACATTCCGGAACTCTGAACATTCCGGAACCTTGGTGCATTCCGGAACTCTGAACATTCCGGAACTCCGAACATTCCGGAACCTTGGTGCAATCCGGAATTCCGAACATTCCGGAACCTTGGTGCATTCCGGAACTCTGAACATTCCGGAATCCCGAACATTCCGGAACCTTGGTGCATTCCGGAACTCTGAACATTCCGGAATTCCGAACATTCCGGAACCTTGGTGCATTCCGGAATTCCGAACATTCCGGAACCTTGGTGCATTCCGGAACCTTGGTGCATTCCGGAATTCCGAACATTCCGGAACCTTGGTACATTCCGGAATTCCGAACATTCCGGAACCTTGGTGCATTCCGGAACTCTGAACATTCCGGAATTCCGAACATTCCGGAACCTTGGTGCATTCCGGAACTCTGAACATTCCGGAACCTTGGTACATTCCGGAATTCCGAACATTCCGGAACCTTGGTGCATTCCGGAACTCTGAACATTCCGGAATTCCGAACATTCCGGAACCTTGGTGCATTCCGGAATTCCGAACATTCCGGAACCTTGGTGCATTCCGGAACTCTGAACATTCCGGAATTCCGAACATTCCGGAACCTTGGTGCATTCCGGAATTCCGAACCTTCCGGAACCTTGGTGCATTCCGGAACTCTGAACATTCCGGAACTCTGAACATTCCGGAACCTTGGTGCATTCCGGAACTCTGAACATTCCGGAACTCTGAACATTCCGGAACCTTGGTGCATTCCGGAACTCTGAACATTCCGGAATTCCGAACATTCCGGAACCTTGGTGCATTCCGGAACTCTGAACATTCCGGAATTCCGAACATTCCGGAACCTTGGTGCATTCCGGAACTCTGAACATTCCGGAATTCCGAACATTCCGGAACCTTGGTGCATTCCGGAACTCTGAACATTCCGGAACCTTGGTACATTCCGGAATTCCGAACATTCCGGAACCTTGGTGCATTCCGGAATTCCGAACATTCCGGAACCTTGGTGCATTCCGGAACTCTGAACATTCCGGAATTCCGAACATTCCGGAACCTTGGTGCATTCCGGAATTCCGAACATTCCGGAACCTTGGTGCATTCCGGAACTCTGAACATTCCGGAACTCTGAACATTCCGGAACCTTGGTGCATTCCGGAACTCTGAACATTCCGGAACTCTGAACATTCCGGAACCTTGGTGCATTCCGGAACTCTGAACATTCCGGAATTCCGAACATTCCGGAACCTTGGTGCATTCCGGAACTCTGAACATTCCGGAATTCCGAACATTCCGGAACCTTGGTGCATTCCGGAACTCTGAACATTCCGGAATTCCGAACATTCCGGAACCTTGGTGCATTCCGGAACTCTGAACATTCCGGAATTCCGAACATTCCGGAACCTTGGTGCATTCCGGAACTCTGAACATTCCGGAACCTTGGTACATTCCGGAATTCCGAACATTCCGGAACCTTGGTGCATTCCGGAACTCTGAACATTCCGGAATTCCGAACATTCCGGAACCTTGGTGCATTCCGGAACTCTGAACATTCCGGAACCTTGGTACATTCCGGAATTCCGAACATTCCGGAACCTTGGTGCATTCCGGAACTCTGAACATTCCGGAATTCCGAACATTCCGGAACCTTGGTGCATTCCGGAATTCCGAACATTCCGGAACCTTGGTGCATTCCGGAACTCTGAACATTCCGGAATTCCGAACATTCCGGAACCTTGGTGCATTCCGGAATTCCGAACATTCCGGAACCTTGGTGCATTCCGGAACTCTGAACATTCCGGAACTCTGAACATTCCGGAACCTTGGTGCATTCCGGAACTCTGAACATTCCGGAACTCTGAACATTCCGGAACCTTGGTGCATTCCGGAACTCTGAACATTCCGGAACTCTGAACATTCCGGAATTCCGAACATTCCGGAACCTTGGTGCATTCCGGAACTCTGAACATTCCGGAACCTTGGTACATTCCGGAATTCCGAACATTCCGGAACCTTGGTGCATTCCGGAACTCTGAACATTCCGGAATTCCGAACATTCCGGAACCTTGGTGCATTCCGGAATTCCGAACATTCCGGAACCTTGGTGCATTCCGGAACCTTGGTGCATTCCGGAATTCCGAACATTCCGGAACCTTGGTGCATTCCGGAACTATGAACATTCCGGAACCTTGGTGCATTCCGGAACTCTGAACATTCCGGAACCTTGGTGCATTCCGGAATTCCGAACATTCCGGAACCTTGGTGCATTCCGGAACTCTGAACATTCCGGAACCTTGGTGCATTCCGGAACCTTGGTGCATTCCGGAATTCCGAACATTCCGGAACCTTGGTACATTCCGGAATTCCGAACATTCCGGAACCTTGGTGCATTCCGGAACTCTGAACATTCCGGAATTCCGAACATTCCGGAACCTTGGTGCATTCCGGAATTCCGAACATTCCGGAACCTTGGTGCATTCCGGAACTCTTAACATTCCGGAACCTTGGTGCATTCCGGAACTCTGAACATTCCGGAATTCTGAACATTCCGGAACCTTGGTGCATTCCGGAACTCTGAACCTTCCGGAACTCTGAACATTCCGGAATTCCGAACATTCCGGAACCTTGGTGCATTCCGGAACCTTGGTGCACTCCGGAACTCTGAACACTCCGGAACTCTGAACATTCCGGAATTCCGAACATTCCGGAACCTTGGTGCATTCCGGAACTCTGAACATTCCGGAATTCCGAACATTCCGGAACCTTGGTGCATTCCGGAACCTTGGTGCATTCCGGAATTCCGAACATTCCGGAACCTTGGTGCATTCCGGAATTCCGAACATTCCGGAACCTTGGTACATTCCGGAATTCCGACCATTCCGGAACCTTGGTGCATTCCGGAACTCTGAACATTCCGGAATTCCGAACATTCCGGAACTCTGAACATTCCGGAACCTTGGTGCATTCCGGAATTCCGAACATTCCGGAACCTTGGTGCATTCCGGAATTCCGAACATTCCGGAACCTTGGTGCATTCCGGAACCTTGGTGCATTCCGGAATTCCGAACATTCCGGAACCTTGGTACATTCCGGAATTCCGAACATTCCGGAACCTTGGTGCATTCCGGAACTCTGAACATTCCGGAATTCCGAACATTCCGGAACCTTGGTGCATTCCGGAACTCTGAACACTCCGGAACTCTGAACATTCCGGAACATTGGTGCATTCCGGAACTCTGAACATTCCGGAATTCCGAACATTCCGGAACCTTGGTGCATTCCGGAACTCTGAACATTCCGGAATTCCGAACATTCCGGAACCTTTGTGCATTCCGGAACCTTGGTGCATTCCGGAACCTTGGTGCATTCCGGAATTCCGAACATTCCGGAACCTTGGTGCATTCCGGAACTCTGAACATTCCGGAACTCCGAACAATCCGGAACCTTTGCGCATTCCGGAACCTTGGTGCATTCCGGAACCTTGGTGCATTCCGGAATTCCGAACATTCCGGAACCTTGGTGCATTCCGGAATTCCGAACATTCCGGAACTCTGAACATTCCGGAACCTTGGTGCATTCCGGAACTCTGAACATTCCGGAACTCTGAACATTCCGGAACCTTGGTGCATTCCGGAACTCTGAACATTCCGGAATTCCGAACATTCCGGAACCTTGGTGCATTCCGGAACTCTGAACATTCCGGAATTCCGAACATTCCGGAACCTTGGTGCATTCCGGAACTCTGAACATTCCGGAACCTTGGTACATTCCGGAATTCCGAACATTCCGGAACCTTGGTGCATTCCGGAACTCTGAACATTCCGGAATTCCGAACATTCCGGAACTCTGAACATTCCGGAACCTTGGTGCATTCCGGAATTCCGAACATTCCGGAACCTTGGTGCATTCCGGAATTCCGAACATTCCGGAACCTTGGTGCATTCCGGAACCTTGGTGCATTCCGGAATTCCGAACATTCCGGAACCTTGGTACATTCCGGAATTCCGAACATTCCGGAACCTTGGTGCATTCCGGAACTCTGAACATTCCGGAATTCCGAACATTCCGGAACCTTGGTGCATTCCGGAACTCTGAACATTCCGGAATTCCGAACATTCCGGAACCTTGGTGCATTCCGGAACTCTGAACATTCCGGAACTCTGAACATTCCGGAATTCCGAACATTCCGGAACCTTTGTGCATTCCGGAACCTTGGTGCATTCCGGAACCTTGGTGCATTCCGGAATTCCGAACATTCCGGAACCTTGGTGCATTCCGGAACTCTGAACATTCCGGAACTCCGAACAATCCGGAACCTTTGCGCATTCCGGAACCTTGGTGCATTCCGGAACCTTGGTGCATTCCGGAATTCCGAACATTCCGGAACCTTGGTGCATTCCGGAATTCCGAACATTCCGGAACCTTGGTGCATTCCGGAATTCCGAACATTCCGGAACCTTGGTGCATTCCGGAACCTTGGTGCATTCCGGAATTCCGAACATTCCGGAACCTTGGTACATTCCGGAATTCCGAACATTCCGGAACCTTGGTGCATTCCGGAACTCTGAACATTCCGGAATTCCGAACATTCCGGAACCTTGGTGCATTCCGGAACTCTGAACATTCCGGAACCTTGGTACATTCCGGAATTCCGCGCATTCCGGAACCTTGGTGCATTCCGGAACCTTGGTGCATTCCGGAATTCCGAACATTCCGGAACCTTGGTGCATTCCGGAATTCCGAACATTCCGGAACCTTGGTGCATTCCGGAATTCCGAACATTCCGGAACCTTGGTGCATTCCGGAACCTTGGTGCATTCCGGAATTCCGAACATTCCGGAACCTTGGTGCATTCCGGAACTATGAACATTCCGGAACCTTGGTGCATTCCGGAACTCTGAACATTCCGGAACCTTGGTGCATTCCGGAATTCCGAACATTCCGGAACCTTGGTGCATTCCGGAACTCTGAACATTCCGGAACCCTGAACATTCCGGAACTCTGAACATTCCGGAATTCCGAACATTCCGGAACCTTGGTGCATTCCGGAATTCCGAACATTCCGGAACCTTGGTGCATTCCGGAACTCTGAACATTCCGGAATTCTGAACATTCCGGAACCTTGGTGCATTCCGGAATTCCGAACATTCCGGAACCTTGGTGCATTCCGGAACTCTGAACATTCCGGAATTCTGAACATTCCGGAACCTTGGTGCATTCCGGAACTCTGAACCTTCCGGAACTCTGAACATTCCGGAATTCCGAACATTCCGGAACCTTGGTGCATTCCGGAACCTTGGTGCACTCCGGAACTCTGAACACTCCGGAACTCTGAACATTCCGGAATTCCGAACATTCCGGAACCTTGGTGCATTCCGGAACTCTGAACATTCCGGAATTCCGAACATTCCGGAACCTTGGTGCATTCCGGAACCTTGGTGCATTCCGGAATTCCGAACATTCCGGAACCTTGGTGCATTCCGGAATTCCGAACATTCCGGAACCTTGGTGCATTCCGGAACCTTGGTACATTCCGGAATTCCGACCATTCCGGAACCTTGGTGCATTCCGGAACTCTGAACATTCCGGAATTCCGAACATTCCGGAACTCTGAACATTCCGGAACCTTGGTGCATTCCGGAATTCCGAACATTCCGGAACCTTGGTGCATTCCGGAATTCCGAACATTCCGGAACCTTGGTGCATTCCGGAACCTTGGTGCATTCCGGAATTCCGAACATTCCGGAACCTTGGTACATTCCGGAATTCCGAACATTCCGGAACCTTGGTGCATTCCGGAACTCTGAACATTCCGGAATTCCGAACATTCCGGAACCTTGGTGCATTCCGGAACTCTGAACATTCCGGAACCTTGGTACATTCCGGAATTCCGAACATTCCGGAACCTTGGTGCATTCCGGAACTCTGAACACTCCGGAACTCTGAACATTCCGGAACATTGGTGCATTCCGGAACTCTGAACATTCCGGAATTCCGAACATTCCGGAACCTTGGTGCATTCCGGAACTCTGAACATTCCGGAACTCTGAACATTCCGGAATTCCGAACATTCCGGAACCTTGGTGCATTCCGGAATTCCGAACATTCCGGAACCTTGGTGCATTCCGGAATTCCGAACATTCCGGAACCTTGGTGCATTCCGGAACTCTGAACATTCCGGAATTCCGAACATTCCGGAACCTTGGTGCATTCCGGAACTCTGAACATTCCGGAACCTTGGTACATTCCGGAATTCCGAACATTCCGGAACCTTGGTGCATTCCGGAACTCTGAACATTCCGGAATTCCGAACATTCCGGAACCTTGGTGCATTCCGGAATTCCGAACATTCCGGAACCTTGGTGCATTCCGGAACTCTGAACATTCCGGAATTCCGAACATTCCGGAACCTTGGTGCATTCCGGAATTCCGAACATTCCGGAACCTTGGTGCATTCCGGAACTCTGAACATTCCGGAACTCTGAACATTCCGGAACCTTGGTGCATTCCGGAACTCAGAACATTCCGGAACTCTGAACATTCCGGAATTCCGAACATTCCGGAACTCTGAACATTCCGGAACCTTGGTGCATTCCGGAATTCCGAACATTCCGGAACCTTGGTGCATTCAGGAATTCCGAACATTCCGGAACCTTGGTGCATTCCGGAACTCTGAACATTCCGGAACTCTGAACATTCCGGAACCTTGGTGCATTCCGTTATTCCGAACATTCCGGAACCTTGGTGCATTCCGGAACTCTGAACATTCCGGAATTCCGAACATTCCGGAACCTTGGTGCATTCCGGAACTCTGAACATTCCGGAACCTTGGTGCATTCCGGAATTCCGAACATTCCGGAACCTTGGTGCATTCCGGAACTCTGAACATTCCGGAATTCCGAACATTCCGGAACCTTGGTGCATTCCGGAACTCTGAACATTCCGGAACCTTGGTACATTCCGGAACTCTGAACATTCCGGAATTCCGAACATTCCGGAACCTTGGTGCATTCCGGAACTCTGAACATTCCGGAACCTTGGTGCATTCCGGAATTCCGAACATTCCGGAACCTTGGTGCATTCCGGAACTCTGAACATTCCGGAACCTTGGTGCATTCCGGAACTCTGAACATTCCGGAACCTTGGTGCATTCCGGAACCTTGGTACATTCCGGAATTCCGAACATTCCGGAACCTTGGTGCATTCCGGAACTCTGAACATTCCGGAACCTTGGTGCATTCCGGAATTCCGAACATTCCGGAACCTTGGTGCATTCCGGAACCTTGGTACATTCCGGAATTCCGAACATTCCGGAACCTTGGTGCATTCCGGAACTCTGAACAATCCGGAATTCCGAACATTCCGGAACCTTGGTGCATTCCGGAACTCTGAACATTCCGGAACCTTTGCGCATTCCGGAACCTTGGTGCATTCCGGAACCTTGGTGCATTCCGGAACCTTGGTGCATTCCGGAACTCTGAACATTCCGGAATTCCGAACATTCCGGAACCTTGGTGCAATCCGGAATTCCGAACATTCCGGAACCTTGGTGCATTCCGGAACTCTGAACATTCCGGAATCCCGAACATTCCGGAACCTTGGTGCATTCCGGAACTCTGAACATTCCGGAACTCTGAACATTCCGGAACTCTGAACATTCCGGAACCTTGGTGCATTCCGGAACTCTGAACATTCCGGAACTCCGAACATTCCGGAACCTTGGTGCAATCCGGAATTCCGAACATTCCGGAACCTTGGTGCATTCCGGAACTCTGAACATTCCGGAATCCCGAACATTCCGGAACCTTGGTGCATTCCGGAACTCTGAACATTCCGGAATTCCGAACATTCCGGAACCTTGGTGCATTCCGGAATTCCGAACATTCCGGAACCTTGGTGCATTCCGGAACCTTGGTGCATTCCGGAATTCCGAACATTCCGGAACCTTGGTACATTCCGGAATTCCGAACATTCCGGAACCTTGGTGCATTCCGGAACTCTGAACATTCCGGAATTCCGAACATTCCGGAACCTTGGTGCATTCCGGAACTCTGAACATTCCGGAACCTTGGTACATTCCGGAATTCCGAACATTCCGGAACCTTGGTGCATTCCGGAACTCTGAACATTCCGGAATTCCGAACATTCCGGAACCTTGGTGCATTCCGGAATTCCGAACATTCCGGAACCTTGGTGCATTCCGGAACTCTGAACATTCCGGAATTCCGAACATTCCGGAACCTTGGTGCATTCCGGAATTCCGAACCTTCCGGAACCTTGGTGCATTCCGGAACTCTGAACATTCCGGAACTCTGAACATTCCGGAACCTTGGTGCATTCCGGAACTCTGAACATTCCGGAACTCTGAACATTCCGGAACCTTGGTGCATTCCGGAACTCTGAACATTCCGGAATTCCGAACATTCCGGAACCTTGGTGCATTCCGGAACTCTGAACATTCCGGAATTCCGAACATTCCGGAACCTTGGTGCATTCCGGAACTCTGAACATTCCGGAATTCCGAACATTCCGGAACCTTGGTGCATTCCGGAACTCTGAACATTCCGGAACCTTGGTACATTCCGGAATTCCGAACATTCCGGAACCTTGGTGCATTCCGGAATTCCGAACATTCCGGAACCTTGGTGCATTCCGGAACTCTGAACATTCCGGAATTCCGAACATTCCGGAACCTTGGTGCATTCCGGAATTCCGAACATTCCGGAACCTTGGTGCATTCCGGAACTCTGAACATTCCGGAACTCTGAACATTCCGGAACCTTGGTGCATTCCGGAACTCTGAACATTCCGGAACTCTGAACATTCCGGAACCTTGGTGCATTCCGGAACTCTGAACATTCCGGAATTCCGAACATTCCGGAACCTTGGTGCATTCCGGAACTCTGAACATTCCGGAATTCCGAACATTCCGGAACCTTGGTGCATTCCGGAACTCTGAACATTCCGGAATTCCGAACATTCCGGAACCTTGGTGCATTCCGGAACTCTGAACATTCCGGAATTCCGAACATTCCGGAACCTTGGTGCATTCCGGAACTCTGAACATTCCGGAACCTTGGTACATTCCGGAATTCCGAACATTCCGGAACCTTGGTGCATTCCGGAACTCTGAACATTCCGGAATTCCGAACATTCCGGAACCTTGGTGCATTCCGGAACTCTGAACATTCCGGAACCTTGGTACATTCCGGAATTCCGAACATTCCGGAACCTTGGTGCATTCCGGAACTCTGAACATTCCGGAATTCCGAACATTCCGGAACCTTGGTGCATTCCGGAATTCCGAACATTCCGGAACCTTGGTGCATTCCGGAACTCTGAACATTCCGGAATTCCGAACATTCCGGAACCTTGGTGCATTCCGGAATTCCGAACATTCCGGAACCTTGGTGCATTCCGGAACTCTGAACATTCCGGAACTCTGAACATTCCGGAACCTTGGTGCATTCCGGAACTCTGAACATTCCGGAACTCTGAACATTCCGGAACCTTGGTGCATTCCGGAACTCTGAACATTCCGGAACTCTGAACATTCCGGAATTCCGAACATTCCGGAACCTTGGTGCATTCCGGAACTCTGAACATTCCGGAACCTTGGTACATTCCGGAATTCCGAACATTCCGGAACCTTGGTGCATTCCGGAACTCTGAACATTCCGGAATTCCGAACATTCCGGAACCTTGGTGCATTCCGGAATTCCGAACATTCCGGAACCTTGGTGCATTCCGGAACCTTGGTGCATTCCGGAATTCCGAACATTCCGGAACCTTGGTGCATTCCGGAACTATGAACATTCCGGAACCTTGGTGCATTCCGGAACTCTGAACATTCCGGAACCTTGGTGCATTCCGGAATTCCGAACATTCCGGAACCTTGGTGCATTCCGGAACTCTGAACATTCCGGAACCTTGGTGCATTCCGGAACCTTGGTGCATTCCGGAATTCCGAACATTCCGGAACCTTGGTACATTCCGGAATTCCGAACATTCCGGAACCTTGGTGCATTCCGGAACTCTGAACATTCCGGAATTCCGAACATTCCGGAACCTTGGTGCATTCCGGAATTCCGAACATTCCGGAACCTTGGTGCATTCCGGAACTCTTAACATTCCGGAACCTTGGTGCATTCCGGAACTCTGAACATTCCGGAATTCTGAACATTCCGGAACCTTGGTGCATTCCGGAACTCTGAACCTTCCGGAACTCTGAACATTCCGGAATTCCGAACATTCCGGAACCTTGGTGCATTCCGGAACCTTGGTGCACTCCGGAACTCTGAACACTCCGGAACTCTGAACATTCCGGAATTCCGAACATTCCGGAACCTTGGTGCATTCCGGAACTCTGAACATTCCGGAATTCCGAACATTCCGGAACCTTGGTGCATTCCGGAACCTTGGTGCATTCCGGAATTCCGAACATTCCGGAACCTTGGTGCATTCCGGAATTCCGAACATTCCGGAACCTTGGTACATTCCGGAATTCCGACCATTCCGGAACCTTGGTGCATTCCGGAACTCTGAACATTCCGGAATTCCGAACATTCCGGAACTCTGAACATTCCGGAACCTTGGTGCATTCCGGAATTCCGAACATTCCGGAACCTTGGTGCATTCCGGAATTCCGAACATTCCGGAACCTTGGTGCATTCCGGAACCTTGGTGCATTCCGGAATTCCGAACATTCCGGAACCTTGGTACATTCCGGAATTCCGAACATTCCGGAACCTTGGTGCATTCCGGAACTCTGAACATTCCGGAATTCCGAACATTCCGGAACCTTGGTGCATTCCGGAACTCTGAACACTCCGGAACTCTGAACATTCCGGAACATTGGTGCATTCCGGAACTCTGAACATTCCGGAATTCCGAACATTCCGGAACCTTGGTGCATTCCGGAACTCTGAACATTCCGGAATTCCGAACATTCCGGAACCTTTGTGCATTCCGGAACCTTGGTGCATTCCGGAACCTTGGTGCATTCCGGAATTCCGAACATTCCGGAACCTTGGTGCATTCCGGAACTCTGAACATTCCGGAACTCCGAACAATCCGGAACCTTTGCGCATTCCGGAACCTTGGTGCATTCCGGAACCTTGGTGCATTCCGGAATTCCGAACATTCCGGAACCTTGGTGCATTCCGGAATTCCGAACATTCCGGAACTCTGAACATTCCGGAACCTTGGTGCATTCCGGAACTCTGAACATTCCGGAACTCTGAACATTCCGGAACCTTGGTGCATTCCGGAACTCTGAACATTCCGGAATTCCGAACATTCCGGAACCTTGGTGCATTCCGGAACTCTGAACATTCCGGAATTCCGAACATTCCGGAACCTTGGTGCATTCCGGAACTCTGAACATTCCGGAACCTTGGTACATTCCGGAATTCCGAACATTCCGGAACCTTGGTGCATTCCGGAACTCTGAACATTCCGGAATTCCGAACATTCCGGAACTCTGAACATTCCGGAACCTTGGTGCATTCCGGAATTCCGAACATTCCGGAACCTTGGTGCATTCCGGAATTCCGAACATTCCGGAACCTTGGTGCATTCCGGAACCTTGGTGCATTCCGGAATTCCGAACATTCCGGAACCTTGGTACATTCCGGAATTCCGAACATTCCGGAACCTTGGTGCATTCCGGAACTCTGAACATTCCGGAATTCCGAACATTCCGGAACCTTGGTGCATTCCGGAACTCTGAACATTCCGGAATTCCGAACATTCCGGAACCTTGGTGCATTCCGGAACTCTGAACATTCCGGAACTCTGAACATTCCGGAATTCCGAACATTCCGGAACCTTTGTGCATTCCGGAACCTTGGTGCATTCCGGAACCTTGGTGCATTCCGGAATTCCGAACATTCCGGAACCTTGGTGCATTCCGGAACTCTGAACATTCCGGAACTCCGAACAATCCGGAACCTTTGCGCATTCCGGAACCTTGGTGCATTCCGGAACCTTGGTGCATTCCGGAATTCCGAACATTCCGGAACCTTGGTGCATTCCGGAATTCCGAACATTCCGGAACCTTGGTGCATTCCGGAATTCCGAACATTCCGGAACCTTGGTGCATTCCGGAACCTTGGTGCATTCCGGAATTCCGAACATTCCGGAACCTTGGTACATTCCGGAATTCCGAACATTCCGGAACCTTGGTGCATTCCGGAACTCTGAACATTCCGGAATTCCGAACATTCCGGAACCTTGGTGCATTCCGGAACTCTGAACATTCCGGAACCTTGGTACATTCCGGAATTCCGCGCATTCCGGAACCTTGGTGCATTCCGGAACCTTGGTGCATTCCGGAATTCCGAACATTCCGGAACCTTGGTGCATTCCGGAATTCCGAACATTCCGGAACCTTGGTGCATTCCGGAATTCCGAACATTCCGGAACCTTGGTGCATTCCGGAACCTTGGTGCATTCCGGAATTCCGAACATTCCGGAACCTTGGTGCATTCCGGAACTATGAACATTCCGGAACCTTGGTGCATTCCGGAACTCTGAACATTCCGGAACCTTGGTGCATTCCGGAATTCCGAACATTCCGGAACCTTGGTGCATTCCGGAACTCTGAACATTCCGGAACCCTGAACATTCCGGAACTCTGAACATTCCGGAATTCCGAACATTCCGGAACCTTGGTGCATTCCGGAATTCCGAACATTCCGGAACCTTGGTGCATTCCGGAACTCTGAACATTCCGGAATTCTGAACATTCCGGAACCTTGGTGCATTCCGGAATTCCGAACATTCCGGAACCTTGGTGCATTCCGGAACTCTGAACATTCCGGAATTCTGAACATTCCGGAACCTTGGTGCATTCCGGAACTCTGAACCTTCCGGAACTCTGAACATTCCGGAATTCCGAACATTCCGGAACCTTGGTGCATTCCGGAACCTTGGTGCACTCCGGAACTCTGAACACTCCGGAACTCTGAACATTCCGGAATTCCGAACATTCCGGAACCTTGGTGCATTCCGGAACTCTGAACATTCCGGAATTCCGAACATTCCGGAACCTTGGTGCATTCCGGAACCTTGGTGCATTCCGGAATTCCGAACATTCCGGAACCTTGGTGCATTCCGGAATTCCGAACATTCCGGAACCTTGGTGCATTCCGGAACCTTGGTACATTCCGGAATTCCGACCATTCCGGAACCTTGGTGCATTCCGGAACTCTGAACATTCCGGAATTCCGAACATTCCGGAACTCTGAACATTCCGGAACCTTGGTGCATTCCGGAATTCCGAACATTCCGGAACCTTGGTGCATTCCGGAATTCCGAACATTCCGGAACCTTGGTGCATTCCGGAACCTTGGTGCATTCCGGAATTCCGAACATTCCGGAACCTTGGTACATTCCGGAATTCCGAACATTCCGGAACCTTGGTGCATTCCGGAACTCTGAACATTCCGGAATTCCGAACATTCCGGAACCTTGGTGCATTCCGGAACTCTGAACATTCCGGAACCTTGGTACATTCCGGAATTCCGAACATTCCGGAACCTTGGTGCATTCCGGAACTCTGAACACTCCGGAACTCTGAACATTCCGGAACATTGGTGCATTCCGGAACTCTGAACATTCCGGAATTCCGAACATTCCGGAACCTTGGTGCATTCCGGAACTCTGAACATTCCGGAACTCTGAACATTCCGGAATTCCGAACATTCCGGAACCTTGGTGCATTCCGGAATTCCGAACATTCCGGAACCTTGGTGCATTCCGGAATTCCGAACATTCCGGAACCTTGGTGCATTCCGGAACTCTGAACATTCCGGAATTCCGAACATTCCGGAACCTTGGTGCATTCCGGAACTCTGAACATTCCGGAACCTTGGTACATTCCGGAATTCCGAACATTCCGGAACCTTGGTGCATTCCGGAACTCTGAACATTCCGGAATTCCGAACATTCCGGAACCTTGGTGCATTCCGGAATTCCGAACATTCCGGAACCTTGGTGCATTCCGGAACTCTGAACATTCCGGAATTCCGAACATTCCGGAACCTTGGTGCATTCCGGAATTCCGAACATTCCGGAACCTTGGTGCATTCCGGAACTCTGAACATTCCGGAACTCTGAACATTCCGGAACCTTGGTGCATTCCGGAACTCTGAACATTCCGGAACTCTGAACATTCCGGAACCTTGGTGCATTCCGGAACTCTGAACATTCCGGAACTCTGAACATTCCGGGACCTTGGTGCATTCCGGAACTCTGAACATTCCGGAATTCCGAACATTCCGGAACCTTGGTGCATTCCGGAACTCTGAACATTCCGGAATTCCGAACATTCCGGAACCTTGGTGCATTCCGGAACTCTGAACATTCCGGAATTCCGAACATTCCGGAACCTTGGTGCATTCCGGAACTCTGAACATTCCGGAACCTTGGTACATTCCGGAATTCCGAACATTCCGGAACCTTGGTGCATTCCGGAACTCTGAACATTCCGGAATTCCGAACATTCCGGAACCTTGGTGCATTCCGGAATTCCGAACATTCCGGAACCTTGGTGCATTCCGGAACCTTGGTGCATTCCGGAATTCCGAACATTCCGGAACCTTGGTGCATTCCGGAACTATGAACATTCCGGAACCTTGGTGCATTCCGGAACTCTGAACATTCCGGAACCTTGGTGCATTCCGGAATTCCGAACATTCCGGAACCTTGGTGCATTCCGGAACTCTGAACATTCCGGAACCTTGGTGCATTCCGGAACCTTGGTGCATTCCGGAATTCCGAACATTCCGGAACCTTGGTACATTCCGGAATTCCGAACATTCCGGAACCTTGGTGCATTCCGGAACTCTGAACATTCCGGAATTCCGAACATTCCGGAACCTTGGTGCATTCCGGAATTCCGAACATTCCGGAACCTTGGTGCATTCCGGAACTCTTAACATTCCGGAACCTTGGTGCATTCCGGAACTCTGAACATTCCGGAATTCTGAACATTCCGGAACCTTGGTGCATTCCGGAACTCTGAACCTTCCGGAACTCTGAACATTCCGGAATTCCGAACATTCCGGAACCTTGGTGCATTCCGGAACCTTGGTGCACTCCGGAACTCTGAACACTCCGGAACTCTGAACATTCCGGAATTCCGAACATTCCGGAACCTTGGTGCATTCCGGAACTCTGAACATTCCGGAATTCCGAACATTCCGGAACCTTGGTGCATTCCGGAACCTTGGTGCATTCCGGAATTCCGAACATTCCGGAACCTTGGTGCATTCCGGAATTCCGAACATTCCGGAACCTTGGTACATTCCGGAATTCCGACCATTCCGGAACCTTGGTGCATTCCGGAACTCTGAACATTCCGGAATTCCGAACATTCCGGAACTCTGAACATTCCGGAACCTTGGTGCATTCCGGAATTCCGAACATTCCGGAACCTTGGTGCATTCCGGAATTCCGAACATTCCGGAACCTTGGTGCATTCCGGAACCTTGGTGCATTCCGGAATTCCGAACATTCCGGAACCTTGGTACATTCCGGAATTCCGAACATTCCGGAACCTTGGTGCATTCCGGAACTCTGAACATTCCGGAATTCCGAACATTCCGGAACCTTGGTGCATTCCGGAACTCTGAACACTCCGGAACTCTGAACATTCCGGAACATTGGTGCATTCCGGAACTCTGAACATTCCGGAATTCCGAACATTCCGGAACCTTGGTGCATTCCGGAACTCTGAACATTCCGGAATTCCGAACATTCCGGAACCTTTGTGCATTCTGGAACCTTGGTGCATTCCGGAACCTTGGTGCATTCCGGAATTCCGAACATTCCGGAACCTTGGTGCATTCCGGAACTCTGAACATTCCGGAACTCCGAACAATCCGGAACCTTTGCGCATTCCGGAACCTTGGTGCATTCCGGAACCTTGGTGCATTCCGGAATTCCGAACATTCCGGAACCTTGGTGCATTCCGGAATTCCGAACATTCCGGAACTCTGAACATTCCGGAACCTTGGTGCATTCCGGAACTCTGAACATTCCGGAACTCTGAACATTCCGGAACCTTGGTGCATTCCGGAACTCTGAACATTCCGGAATTCCGAACATTCCGGAACCTTGGTGCATTCTGGAACTCTGAACATTCCGGAATTCCGAACATTCCGGAACCTTGGTGCATTCCGGAACTCTGAACATTCCGGAATTCCGAACATTCCGGAACCTTGGTGCATTCCGGAACTCTGAACATTCCGGAACCTTGGTACATTCCGGAATTCCGAACATTCCGGAACCTTGGTGCATTCCGGAACTCTGAACATTCCGGAATTCCGAACATTCCGGAACTCTGAACATTCCGGAACCTTGGTGCATTCCGGAATTCCGAACATTCCGGAACCTTGGTGCATTCCGGAATTCCGAACATTCCGGAACCTTGGTGCATTCCGGAACCTTGGTGCATTCCGGAATTCCGAACATTCCGGAACCTTGGTACATTCCGGAATTCCGAACATTCCGGAACCTTGGTGCATTCCGGAACTCTGAACATTCCGGAATTCCGAACATTCCGGAACCTTGGTGCATTCCGGAACTCTGAACATTCCGGAATTCCGAACATTCCGGAACCTTGGTGCATTCCGGAACTCTGAACATTCCGGAACTCTGAACATTCCGGAATTCCGAACATTCCGGAACCTTTGTGCATTCCGGAACCTTGGTGCATTCCGGAACCTTGGTGCATTCCGGAATTCCGAACATTCCGGTACCTTGGTGCATTCCGGAACTCTGAACATTCCGGAACTCCGAACAATCCGGAACCTTTGCGCATTCCGGAACCTTGGTGCATTCCGGAACCTTGGTGCATTCCGGAATTCCGAACATTCCGGAACCTTGGTGCATTCCGGAATTCCGAACATTCCGGAACCTTGGTGCATTCCGGAATTCCGAACATTCCGGAACCTTGGTGCATTCCGGAACCTTGGTGCATTCCGGAATTCCGAACATTCCGGAACCTTGGTACATTCCGGAATTCCGAACATTCCGGAACCTTGGTGCATTCCGGAACTCTGAACATTCCGGAATTCCGAACATTCCGGAACCTTGGTGCATTCCGGAACTCTGAACATTCCGGAACCTTGGTACATTCCGGAATTCCGCGCATTCCGGAACCTTGGTGCATTCCGGAACCTTGGTGCATTCCGGAATTCCGAACATTCCGGAACCTTGGTGCATTCCGGAATTCCGAACATTCCGGAACCTTGGTGCATTCCGGAATTCCGAACATTCCGGAACCTTGGTGCATTCCGGAACCTTGGTGCATTCCGGAATTCCGAACATTCCGGAACCTTGGTGCATTCCGGAACTATGAACATTCCGGAACCTTGGTGCATTCCGGAACTCTGAACATTCCGGAACCTTGGTGCATTCCGGAATTCCGAACATTCCGGAACCTTGGTGCATTCCGGAACTCTGAACATTCCGGAACCCTGAACATTCCGGAACTCTGAACATTCCGGAATTCCGAACATTCCGGAACCTTGGTGCATTCCGGAATTCCGAACATTCCGGAACCTTGGTGCATTCCGGAACTCTGAACATTCCGGAATTCTGAACATTCCGGAACCTTGGTGCATTCCGGAACTCTGAACCTTCCGGAACTCTGAACATTCCGGAATTCCGAACATTCCGGAACCTTGGTGCATTCCGGAACCTTGGTGCACTCCGGAACTCTGAACACTCCGGAACTCTGAACATTCCGGAATTCCGAACATTCCGGAACCTTGGTGCATTCCGGAACTCTGAACATTCCGGAATTCCGAACATTCCGGAACCTTGGTGCATTCCGGAACCTTGGTGCATTCCGGAATTCCGAACATTCCGGAACCTTGGTGCATTCCGGAATTCCGAACATTCCGGAACCTTGGTGCATTCCGGAACCTTGGTACATTCCGGAATTCCGACCATTCCGGAACCTTGGTGCATTCCGGAACTCTGAACATTCCGGAATTCCGAACATTCCGGAACTCTGAACATTCCGGAACCTTGGTGCATTCCGGAATTCCGAACATTCCGGAACCTTGGTGCATTCCGGAATTCCGAACATTCCGGAACCTTGGTGCATTCCGGAACCTTGGTGCATTCCGGAATTCCGAACATTCCGGAACCTTGGTACATTCCGGAATTCCGAACATTCCGGAACCTTGGTGCATTCCGGAACTCTGAACATTCCGGAATTCCGAACATTCCGGAACCTTGGTGCATTCCGGAACTCTGAACATTCCGGAACCTTGGTACATTCCGGAATTCCGAACATTCCGGAACCTTGGTGCATTCCGGAACTCTGAACACTCCGGAACTCTGAACATTCCGGAACATTGGTGCATTCCGGAACTCTGAACATTCCGGAATTCCGAACATTCCGGAACCTTGGTGCATTCCGGAACTCTGAACATTCCGGAACTCTGAACATTCCGGAATTCCGAACATTCCGGAACCTTGGTGCATTCCGGAATTCCGAACATTCCGGAACCTTGGTGCATTCCGGAATTCCGAACATTCCGGAACCTTGGTGCATTCCGGAACTCTGAACATTCCGGAATTCCGAACATTCCGGAACCTTGGTGCATTCCGGAACTCTGAACATTCCGGAACTCTGAACATTCCGGAACCTTGGTGCATTCCGGAACTCTGAACATTCCGGAACTCTGAACATTCCGGAACCTTGGTGCATTCCGGAACTCTGAACATTCCGGAATTCCGAACATTCCGGAACCTTGGTGCATTCCGGAACTCTGAACATTCCGGAACTCCGAACATTCCGGAACCTTTGCGCATTCCGGAACCTTGGTGCATTCCGGAACCTTGGTGCATTCCGGAATTCCGAACATTCCGGAACCTTGGTGCATTCCGGAATTCCGAACATTCCGGAACCTTGGTGCATTCCGGAACTCTGAACATTCCGGAACTCTGAACATTCCGGAACCTTGGTGCATTCCGGAACTCTGAACATTCCGGAATTCCGAACATTCCGGAACCTTGGTGCATTCCGGAATTCCGAACATTCCGGAACCTTGGTGCATTCCGGAACCTTGGTGCATTCCGGAATTCCGAACATTCCGGAACCTTGGTGCATTCCGGAACTCTGAACATTCCGGAATTCCGAACATTCCGGAACCTTGGTGCATTCCGGAATTCCGAACATTCCGGAACCTTGGTGCATTCCGGAACTCTGAACATTCCGGAACTCTGAACATTCCGGAATTCCGAACATTCCGGAACCTTGGTGCATTCCGGAACTCTGAACATTCCGGAACTCTGAACATTCCGGAACCTTGGTGCATTCCGGAACTCTGAACATTCCGGAACTCTGAACATTCCGGAACCTTGGTGCATTCCGGAACTCTGAACATTCCGGAATTCCGAACATTCCGGAACCTTGGTGCATTCCGGAACTCTGAACATTCCGGAATTCCGAACATTCCGGAACCTTGGTGCATTCCGGAACTCTGAACATTCCGGAATTCCGAACATTCCGGAACCTTGGTGCATTCCGGAACTCTGAACATTCCGGAACCTTGGTACATTCCGGAATTCCGAACATTCCGGAACCTTGGTGCATTCCGGAACTCTGAACATTCCGGAATTCCGAACATTCCGGAACATTGGTGCATTCCGGAACTCTGAACATTCCGGAATTCCGAACATTCCGGAACCTTGGTGCATTCCGGAACTCTGAACATTCCGGAACTCTGAACATTCCGGAATTCCGAACATTCCGGAACCTTGGTGCATTCCGGAATTCCGAACATTCCGGAACCTTGGTGCATTCCGGAACTCTGAACATTCCGGAACCTTGGTACATTCCGGAATTCCGCGCATTCCGGAACCTTGGTGCATTCCGGAACCTTGGTGCATTCCGGAATTCCGAACATTCCGGAACCTTGGTGCATTCCGGAATTCCGAACATTCCGGAACCTTGGTGCATTCCGGAACTCTGAACATTCCGGAACTCCGAACATTCCGGAACCTTGGTGCATTCCGGAACTCTGAACATTCCGGAATTCCGAACATTCCGGAACCTTGGTGCATTCCGGAATTCCGAACATTCCGGAACCTTGGTGCATTCCGGAACCTTGGTGCATTCCGGAATTCCGAACATTCCGGAACCTTGGTGCATTCCGGAACTCTGAACATTCCGGAATTCCGAACATTCCGGAACCTTGGTGCATTCCGGAATTCCGAACATTCCGGAACCTTGGTGCATTCCGGAACTCTGAACATTCCGGAACTCTGAACATTCCGGAATTCCGAACATTCCGGAACCTTGGTGCATTCCGGAACTCTGAACATTCCGGAACTCTGAACATTCCGGAACCTTGGTGCATTCCGGAACTCTGAACATTCCGGAACTCTGAACATTCCGGAACCTTGGTGCATTCCGGAACTCTGAACATTCCGGAATTCCGAACATTCCGGAACCTTGGTGCATTCCGGAACTCTGAACATTCCGGAATTCCGAACATTCCGGAACCTTGGTGCATTCCGGAACTCTGAACATTCCGGAATTCCGAACATTCCGGAACCTTGGTGCATTCCGGAACTCTGAACATTCCGGAACCTTGGTACATTCCGGAATTCCGAACATTCCGGAACCTTGGTGCATTCCGGAACTCTGAACATTCCGGAATTCCGAACATTCCGGAACATTGGTGCATTCCGGAACTCTGAACATTCCGGAATTCCGAACATTCCGGAACCTTGGTGCATTCCGGAACTCTGAACATTCCGGAACTCTGAACATTCCGGAATTCCGAACATTCCGGAACCTTGGTGCATTCCGGAATTCCGAACATTCCGGAACCTTGGTGCATTCCGGAATTCCGAACATTCCGGAACCTTGGTGCATTCCGGAACTCTGAACATTCCGGAATTCCGAACATTCCGGAACCTTGGTGCATTCCGGAACTCTGAACATTCCGGAACTCTGAACATTCCGGAACCTTGGTGCATTCCGGAACTCTGAACATTCCGGAACTCTGAACATTCCGGAACCTTGGTGCATTCCGGAACTCTGAACATTCCGGAATTCCGAACATTCCGGAACCTTGGTGCATTCCGGAACTCTGAACATTCCGGAACTCCGAACATTCCGGAACCTTTGCGCATTCCGGAACCTTGGTGCATTCCGGAACCTTGGTGCATTCCGGAATTCCGAACATTCCGGAACCTTGGTGCATTCCGGAATTCCGAACATTCCGGAACCTTGGTGCATTCCGGAACTCTGAACATTCCGGAACTCTGAACATTCCGGAACCTTGGTGCATTCCGGAACTCTGAACGTTCCGGAATTCCGAACATTCCGGAACCTTGGTGCATTCCGGAATTCCGAACATTCCGGAACCTTGGTGCATTCCGGAACCTTGGTGCATTCCGGAATTCCGAACATTCCGGAACCTTGGTGCATTCCGGAACTCTGAACATTCCGGAATTCCGAACATTCCGGAACCTTGGTGCATTCCGGAATTCCGAACATTCCGGAACCTTGGTGCATTCCGGAACTCTGAACATTCCGGAACTCTGAACATTCCGGAATTCCGAACATTCCGGAACCTTGGTGCATTCCGGAACTCTGAACATTCCGGAACTCTGAACATTCCGGAACCTTGGTGCATTCCGGAACTCTGAACATTCCGGAACTCTGAACATTCCGGAACCTTGGTGCATTCCGGAACTCTGAACATTCCGAACATTCCGGAACCTTGGTGCATTCCGGAACTCTGAACATTCCGGAATTCCGAACATTCCGGAACCTTGGTGCATTCCGGAACTCTGAACATTCCGGAATTCCGAACATTCCGGAACCTTGGTGCATTCCGGAACTCTGAACATTCCGGAACCTTGGTACATTCCGGAATTCCGAACATTCCGGAACCTTGGTGCATTCCGGAACTCTGAACATTCCGGAATTCCGAACATTCCGGAACCTTGGTGCATTCCGGAATTCCGAACATTCCGGAACCTTGGTGCATTCCGGAACTCTGAACATTCCGGAATTCCGAACATTCCGGAACCTTGGTGCATTCCGGAACTCTGAACATTCCGGAACTCTGAACATTCCGGAACCTTGGTGCATTCCGGAACTCTGAACATTCCGGAACCTTGGTGCATTCCGGAACTCTGAACATTCCGGAACTCTGAACATTCCGGAACCTTGGTGCATTCCGGAACTCTGAACATTCCGGAATTCCGAACATTCCGGAATTCCGAACATTCCGGAACCTTGGTGCATTCCGGAACTCTGAACATTCCGGAATTCCGAACATTCCGGAACCTTGGTGCATTCCGGAACCTTGGTGCATTCCGGAATTCCGAACATTCCGGAACCTTGGTGCATTCCGGAACTATGAACATTCCGGAACCTTGGTGCATTCCGGAACTCTGAACATTCCGGAACTCTGAACATTCCGGAACTCTGAACATTCCGGAATTCCGAACATTCCGGAACCTTGGTGCATTCCGGAATTCCGAACATTCCGGAACCTTGGTGCATTCCGGAACTCTGAACATTCCGGAATTCTGAACATTCCGGAACCTTGGTGCATTCCGGAACTCTGAACCTTCCGGAACTCTGAACATTCCGGAATTCCGAACATTCCGGAACCTTGGTGCATTCCGGAACCTTGGTGCACTCCGGAACTCTGAACACTCCGGAACTCTGAACATTCCGGAACCTTGGTGCATTCCGGAACTCTGAACATTCCGGAATTCCGAACATTCCGGAACCTTGGTTCATTCCGGAACTCTGAACATTCCGGAACTCTGAACATTCCGGAACCTTGGTACATTCCGGAATTCTGAACATTCCGGAACCTTGGTGCATTCCGGAATTCCGAACATTCCGGAACCTTGGTGCATTCCGGAACTCTGAACATTCCGGAATTCCGAACATTCCGGAACCTTGGTGCATTCCGGAATTCCGAACATTCCGGAACCTTGGTGCATTCCGGAACTCTGAACATTCCGGAACTCTGAACATTCCGTTCCGGAATGTTCAGAGTTCCGGAATGCACCAAGGTTCCGGAATGTTCGGAATTCCGGAATGTACCAAGGTTCCCTTGGTGCATTCCGGAACTCTGAACATTCCGGAATTCCGAACATTCCGGAACCTTGGTGCATTCCGGAACTCTGAACATTCCGGAACCTTGGTGCATTCCGGAACTCTGAACATTCCGGAACTCTGAACATTCCGGAACCTTGGTGCATTCCGGAACTCTGAACATTCCGGAATTCCGAACATTCCGGAACCTTGGTGCATTCCGGAACTCTGAACATTCCGGAACTCCGAACATTCCGTTCCGGAATGTTCAGAGTTCCGGAATGCACCAAGGTTCCGGAATGTTCGGAATTCCGGAATGCACCAAGGTTCCCTTGGTGCATTCCGGAACTCTGAACATTCCGGAATTCCGAACATTCCGGAACCTTGGTGCATTCCGGAACTCTGAACATTCCGGAACCTTGGTGCATTCCGGAACTCTGAACATTCCGGAACTCTGAACATTCCGGAACCTTGGTGCATTCCGGAACTCTGAACATTCCGGAATTCCGAACATTCCGGAACCTTGGTGCATTCCGGAACTCTGAACATTCCGGAACTCCGAACATTCCGGAACCTTTGCGCATTCCGGAACCTTGGTGCATTCCGGAATTCCGAACATTACGGAACCTTGGTGCATTCCGGAATTCCGAACATTCCGGAACCTTGGTGCATTCCGGAATTCCGAACATTCCGGAACCTTGGTGCATTCCGGAACTCTGAACATTCCGGAATTCCGAACATTCCGGAACCTTGGTGCATTCCGGAACTCTGAACATTCCGGAACTCCGAACATTCCGGAACCTTGGTGCATTCCGGAACTCTGAACATTCCGGAATTCCGAACATTCCGGAACCTTGGTGCATTCCGGAATTCCGAACATTCCGGAACCTTGGTGCATTCCGGAACCTTGGTGCATTCCGGAATTCCGAACATTCCGGAACCTTGGTGCATTCCGGAATTCCGAACATTCCGGAACCTTGGTGCATTCCGGAACCTTGGTGCATTCCGGAATTCCGAACATTCCGGAACCTTGGTACATTCCGGAATTCCGAACATTCCGGAACCTTGGTGCATTCCGGAACTCTGAACATTCCGGAATTCCGAACATTCCGGAACCTTGGTACATTCCGGAATTCCGAACATTCCGGAACCTTGGTGCATTCCGGAACTCTGAACATTCCGGAATTCCGAACATTCCGGAACCTTGGTGCATTCCGGAATTCCGAACATTCCGGAACCTTGGTGCATTCCGGAATTCCGAACATTCCGGAATTCCGAACATTCCGGAACCTTGGTGCATTCCGGAACTCTGAACATTCCGGAACCTTGGTACATTCCGGAACTCTGAACATTCCGGAATTCCGAACATTCCGGAACCTTGGTGCATTCCGGAACTCTGAACATTCCGGAACCTTGGTGCATTCCGGAATTCCGAACATTCCGGAACCTTGGTGCATTCCGGAATTCCGAACATTCCGGAATTCTGAACATTCCGGAACCTTGGTGCATTCCGGAATTCTGAACATTCCGGAACCTTGGTGCATTCCGGAATTCCGAACATTCCGGAACCTTGGTGCATTCCGGAATTCCGAACATTCCGGAACCTTGGTGCATTCCGGAATTCCGAACATTCCGGAACCTTGGTGCATTCCGGAATTCCGAACATTCCGGAACCTTGGTGCATTCCGGAATTCCGAACATTCCGGAACCTTGGTGCATTCCGGAATTCCGAACATTCCGGAACCTTGGTGCATTCCGGAACTCCGAACATTCCGGAACCTTGGTGCATTCCGGAACTCCGAACATTCCGGAACCTTGGTGCATTCCGGAATTCCGAACATTCCGGAACCTTGGTGCATTCCGGAATTCCGAACATTCCGGAACCTTGGTGCATTCCGGAATTCCGAACATTCCGGAACCTTGGTGCATTCCGGAACTCTGAACATTCCGGAATTCCGAACATTCCGGAACCTTGGTGCATTCCGGAACTCTGAACATTCCGGAACCTTGGTACATTCCGGAATTCCGAACATTCCGGAACCTTGGTGCATTCCGGAACTCTGAATTCCGGAATTCCGAACATTCCGGAACCTTGGTGCATTCCGGAACTCAGAACATTCCGGAACTCTGAACATTCCGGAATTCCGAACATTCCGGAACTCTGAACATTCCGGAACCTTGGTGCATTCCGGAATTCCGAACATTCCGGAACCTTGGTGCATTCAGGAATTCCGAACATTCCGGAACCTTGGTGCATTCCGGAACTCTGAACATTCCGGAACTCTGAACATTCCGGAACCTTGGTGCATTCCGTTATTCCGAACATTCCGGAACCTTGGTGCATTCCGGAACTCTGAACATTCCGGAATTCCGAACATTCCGGAACCTTGGTGCATTCCGGAACTCTGAACATTCCGGAACCTTGGTGCATTCCGGAATTCCGAACATTCCGGAACCTTGGTGCATTCCGGAACTCTGAACATTCCGGAATTCCGAACATTCCGGAACCTTGGTGCATTCCGGAACTCTGAACATTCCGGAACCTTGGTACATTCCGGAACTCTGAACATTCCGGAATTCCGAACATTCCGGAACCTTGGTGCATTCCGGAACTCTGAACATTCCGGAACCTTGGTGCATTCCGGAATTCCGAACATTCCGGAACCTTGGTGCATTCCGGAACTCTGAACATTCCGGAACCTTGGTGCATTCCGGAACTCTGAACATTCCGGAACCTTGGTGCATTCCGGAATCTTGGTACATTCCGGAATTCCGAACATTCCGGAACCTTGGTGCATTCCGGAACTCTGAACATTCCGGAACCTTGGTGCATTCCGGAATTCCGAACATTCCGGAACCTTGGTGCATTCCGGAACCTTGGTACATTCCGGAATTCCGAACATTCCGGAACCTTGGTGCATTCCGGAACTCTGAACAATCCGGAATTCCGAACATTCCGGAACCTTGGTGCATTCCGGAACTCTGAACATTCCGGAACCTTTGCGCATTCCGGAACCTTGGTGCATTCCGGAACCTTGGTGCATTCCGGAACCTTGGTGCATTCCGGAACTCTGAACATTCCGGAATTCCGAACATTCCGGAACCTTGGTGCAATCCGGAATTCCGAACATTCCGGAACCTTGGTGCATTCCGGAACTCTGAACATTCCGGAATCCCGAACATTCCGGAACCTTGGTGCATTCCGGAACTCTGAACATTCCGGAACTCTGAACATTCCGGAACTCTGAACATTCCGGAACCTTGGTGCATTCCGGAACTCTGAACATTCCGGAACTCCGAACATTCCGGAACCTTGGTGCAATCCGGAATTCCGAACATTCCGGAACCTTGGTGCATTCCGGAACTCTGAACATTCCGGAATCCCGAACATTCCGGAACCTTGGTGCATTCCGGAACTCTGAACATTCCGGAACTCTGAACATTCCGGAACTCTGAACATTCCGGAACCTTGGTGCATTCCGGAACTCTGAACATTCCGGAACTCTGAACATTCCGGAACTCTGAACATTCCGGAACCTTGGTGCATTCCGGAACTCTGAACATTCCGGAATTCCGAACATTCCGGAACCTTGGTGCATTCCGGAACTCCGAACATTCCGGAACCTTGGTGCATTCCGGAACTCTGAACATTCCGGAACTCTGCACATTCCGTAATGCCGAACATTCCGGAACCTTGGTGCATTCTGGAACTCTGAACATTCCGGAATTCTGAACATTCCGGAACCTTGGTGCATTCCGGAATTCTGAACATTCCGGAACCTTGGTGCATTCCGGAACTCTGAACATTCCGGAATTCCGAACATTCCGGAACCTTGGTGCATTCCGGAACCTTGTTGCATTCCGGAATTCTGAACATTTCGGAACCTTGGTGCATTCCGGAACTCTTAACATTCCGAAACCTTGGTGCATTCCGGAACTCTGAACATTCCGGAACCTTGGTGCATTCCGGAACTCTGAACATTCCGGAATTCCGAACATTCCGGAACCTTGGTGCATTCCGGAACTCTGAACATTCCGGAACCTTGGTGCATTCCGGAACTCTGAACATTCCGGAACCTTGGTGCATTCCGGAATTCCGAACATTCCGGAACCTTGGTGCATTCCGGAACTCTGAACATTCCGGAATTCCGAACATTCCGGAACCTTGGTGCATTCCGGAACTCTGAACATTCCGGAACCTTGGTACATTCCGGAACTCTGAACATTCCGGAATTCCGAACATTCCGGAACCTTGGTGCATTCCGGAACTCTGAACATTCCGGAACCTTGGTGCATTCCGGAATTCCGAACATTCCGGAACCTTGGTGCATTCCGGAACTCTGAACATTCCGGAACCTTGGTGCATTCTGGAATTCCGAACATTACGGAACCTTGGTGCATTCCGGAATTCCGAACATTCCGGAAACTTGGTGCATTCCGGAATTCCGAACATTCCGGAACCTTGGTGCATTCCGGAATTCCGAACATTCCGGAACCTTGGTGCATTCCGGAACTCTGAACATTCCGGAATTCCGAACATTCCGGAACCTTGGTGCATTCCGGAATTCCGAACATTCCGGAACTCTGAACATTCCGGAACTCTGAACATTCCGGAACCTTGGTGCATTCCGGAACTCTGAACATTCCGGAATTCCGAACATTCCGGAACCTTGGTGCATTCCGGAACTCCGAACATTCCGGAACCTTGGTGCATTCCGGAACTCTGAACATTCCGGAACTCTGCACATTCCGTAATGCCGAACATTCCGGAACCTTGGTGCATTCTGGAACTCTGAACATTCCGGAATTCTGAACATTCCGGAACCTTGGTGCATTCCGGAATTCTGAACATTCCGGAACCTTGGTGCATTCCGGAACTCTGAACATTCCGGAATTCCGAACATTCCGGAACCTTGGTGCATTCCGGAACCTTGTTGCATTCCGGAATTCTGAACATTTCGGAACCTTGGTGCATTCCGGAACTCTTAACATTCCGAAACCTTGGTGCATTCCGGAACTCTGAACATTCCGGAACCTTGGTGCATTCCGGAACTCTGAACATTCCGGAATTCCGAACATTCCGGAACCTTGGTGCATTCCGGAACTCTGAACATTCCGGAACCTTGGTGCATTCCGGAACTCTGAACATTCCGGAACCTTGGTGCATTCCGGAATTCCGAACATTCCGGAACCTTGGTGCATTCCGGAACTCTGAACATTCCGGAATTCCGAACATTCCGGAACCTTGGTGCATTCCGGAACTCTGAACATTCCGGAACCTTGGTACATTCCGGAACTCTGAACATTCCGGAATTCCGAACATTCCGGAACCTTGGTGCATTCCGGAACTCTGAACATTCCGGAACCTTGGTGCATTCCGGAATTCCGAACATTCCGGAACCTTGGTGCATTCCGGAACTCTGAACATTCCGGAACCTTGGTGCATTCTGGAATTCCGAACATTACGGAACCTTGGTGCATTCCGGAATTCCGAACATTCCGGAAACTTGGTGCATTCCGGAATTCCGAACATTCCGGAACCTTGGTGCATTCCGGAATTCCGAACATTCCGGAACCTTGGTGCATTCCGGAACTCTGAACATTCCGGAATTCCGAACATTCCGGAACCTTGGTGCATTCCGGAATTCCGAACATTCCGGAACTCTGAACGTTCCGGAATTCCAAACATTCCGGAACCTTGGTGCATTCCGGAACTCTGAACATTCCGGAATTCTGAACATTCCGGAACCTTGGTGCATTCCGGAATTCTGAACATTCCGGAACCTTGGTGCATTCCGGAATTCCGAACATTCCGGAACCTTGGTGCATTCCGGAATTCCGAACATTCCGGAACCTTGGTGCATTCCGGAATTCCGAACATTCCGGAACCTTGGTGCATTCCGGAATTCCGAACATTCCGGAACCTTGGTGCATTCCGGAATTCCGAACATTCCGGAACCTTGGTGCATTCCGGAACTCCGAACATTCCGGAACTCTGAACATTCCGGAACTCTGAACATTCCGGAATTCCGAACATTCCGGAACCTTGGTGCATTCCGGAATTCCGAACATTCCGGAACCTTGGTGCATTCCGGAACTCCGAACATTCCGGAACCTTTGCGCATTCCGGAACCTTGGTGCAATCCGGAATTCCGAACATTCCGGAACCTTGGTGCATTCCGGAATTCCGAACATTACGGAACCTTGGTGCATTCCGGAATTCCGAACATTCCGGAACCTTGGTGCATTCCGGAATTCCGAACATTCCGGAACCTTGGTGCATTCCGGAACTCTGAACATTCCGGAATTCTGAACATTCCGGAACCTTGGTGCATTCCGGAATTCCGAACATTCCGGAACCTTGGTGCATTCCGGAACTCTGAACATTCCGGAATTCCGAACATTCCGGAACCTTGGTGCATTCCGGAATTCCGAACATTCCGGAACCTTGGTGCATTCCGGAACTCTGAACATTCCGGAATTCCGAACATTCCGGAACCTTGGTGCATTCCGGAATTCCGAACATTCCGGAACCTTGGTGCATTCCGGAATTCCGAACATTCCGGAACCTTGGTGCATTCCGGAACTCCGAACATTCCGGAACCTTGGTGCATTCCGGAACTCTGAACATTCCGGAACTCTGAACATTCCGGAACCTTGGTGCATTCCGGAACTCTGAACATTCCGGAACTCTGAACATTCCGGAACCTTGGTGCATTCCGGAACTCTGAACATTCCGGAACTCTGAACATTCCGGAACCTTGGTGCATTCCGGAATTCCGAACATTCCGGAACCTTGGTGCATTCCGGAACTCCGAACATTCCGGAACCTTGGTGCATTCCGGAACTCCGAACATTCCGGAACCTTGGTGCATTCCGGAATTCCGAACATTCCGGAACCTTGGTGCATTCCGGAATTCCGAACATTCCGGAACCTTGGTGCATTCCGGAATTCCGAACATTCCGGAACCTTGGTGCATTCCGGAACTCTGAACATTCCGGAATTCCGAACATTCCGGAACCTTGGTACATTCCGGAATTCCGAACATTCCGGAACCTTGGTGCATTCCGGAACTCTGAACATTCCGGAATTCCGAACATTCCGGAACCTTGGTGCATTCCGGAATTCCGAACATTCCGGAACCTTGGTGCATTCCGGAATTCCGAACATTCCGGAATTCCGAACATTCCGGAACCTTGGTGCATTCCGGAACTCTGAACATTCCGGAACCTTGGTACATTCCGGAACTCTGAACATTCCGGAATTCCGAACATTCCGGAACCTTGGTGCATTCCGGAACTCTGAACATTCCGGAACCTTGGTGCATTCCGGAATTCCGAACATTCCGGAACCTTGGTGCATTCCGGAATTCCGAACATTCCGGAATTCTGAACATTCCGGAACCTTGGTGCATTCCGGAATTCTGAACATTCCGGAACCTTGGTGCATTCCGGAATTCCGAACATTCCGGAACCTTGGTGCATTCCGGAATTCCGAACATTCCGGAACCTTGGTGCATTCCGGAATTCCGAACATTCCGGAACCTTGGTGCATTCCGGAATTCCGAACATTCCGGAACCTTGGTGCATTCCGGAATTCCGAACATTCCGGAATTCTGAACATTCCGGAACCTTGGTGCATTCCGGAATTCCGAACATTCCGGAACCTTGGTGCATTCCGGAATTCCGAACATTCCGGAACCTTGGTGCATTCCGGAATTCCGAACATTCCGGAACCTTGGTGCATTCCGGAACTCCGAACATTCCGGAACCTTGGTGCATTCCGGAATTCCGAACATTCCGGAACCTTGGTGCATTCCGGAATTCCGAACATTCCGGAACCTTGGTGCATTCCGGAATTCCGAACATTCCGGAACCTTGGTGCATTCCGGAATTCCGAACATTCCGGAACCTTGGTGCATTCCGGAACTCTGAACATTCCGGAATTCCGAACATTCCGGAACCTTGGTGCATTCCGGAACTCTGAACATTCCGGAACCTTGGTACATTCCGGAATTCCGAACATTCCGGAACCTTGGTGCATTCCGGAACTCTGAATTCCGGAATTCCGAACATTCCGGAACCTTGGTGCATTCCGGAACTCAGAACATTCCGGAACTCTGAACATTCCGGAATTCCGAACATTCCGGAACTCTGAACATTCCGGAACCTTGGTGCATTCCGGAATTCCGAACATTCCGGAACCTTGGTGCATTCAGGAATTCCGAACATTCCGGAACCTTGGTGCATTCCGGAACTCTGAACATTCCGGAACTCTGAACATTCCGGAACCTTGGTGCATTCCGTTATTCCGAACATTCCGGAACCTTGGTGCATTCCGGAACTCTGAACATTCCGGAATTCCGAACATTCCGGAACCTTGGTGCATTCCGGAACTCTGAACATTCCGGAACCTTGGTGCATTCCGGAATTCCGAACATTCCGGAACCTTGGTGCATTCCGGAACTCTGAACATTCCGGAATTCCGAACATTCCGGAACCTTGGTGCATTCCGGAACTCTGAACATTCCGGAACCTTGGTACATTCCGGAACTCTGAACATTCCGGAATTCCGAACATTCCGGAACCTTGGTGCATTCCGGAACTCTGAACATTCCGGAACCTTGGTGCATTCCGGAATTCCGAACATTCCGGAACCTTGGTGCATTCCGGAACTCTGAACATTCCGGAACCTTGGTGCATTCCGGAACTCTGAACATTCCGGAACCTTGGTGCATTCCGGAACCTTGGTACATTCCGGAATTCCGAACATTCCGGAACCTTGGTGCATTCCGGAACTCTGAACATTCCGGAACCTTGGTGCATTCCGGAATTCCGAACATTCCGGAACCTTGGTGCATTCCGGAACCTTGGTACATTCCGGAATTCCGAACATTCCGGAACCTTGGTACATTCCGGAATTCCGAACATTCCGGAACCTTGGTGCATTCCGGAACTCTGAACATTCCGGAATTCCGAACATTCCGGAACCTTGGTGCATTCCGGAACTCTGAACATTCCGGAACCTTGGTACATTCCGGAATTCCGAACATTCCGGAACCTTGGTGCATTCCGGAACTCTGAACACTCCGGAACTCTGAACATTCCGGAACATTGGTGCATTCCGGAACTCTGAACATTCCGGAATTCCGAACATTCCGGAACCTTGGTGCATTCCGGAACTCTGAACATTCCGGAACTCTGAACATTCCGGAATTCCGAACATTCCGGAACCTTGGTGCATTCCGGAATTCCGAACATTCCGGAACCTTGGTGCATTCCGGAATTCCGAACATTCCGGAACCTTGGTGCATTCCGGAACTCTGAACATTCCGGAATTCCGAACATTCCGGAACCTTGGTGCATTCCGGAACTCTGAACATTCCGGAACCTTGGTACATTCCGGAATTCCGAACATTCCGGAACCTTGGTGCATTCCGGAACTCTGAACATTCCGGAATTCCGAACATTCCGGAACCTTGGTGCATTCCGGAATTCCGAACATTCCGGAACCTTGGTGCATTCCGGAACTCTGAACATTCCGGAATTCCGAACATTCCGGAACCTTGGTGCATTCCGGAATTCCGAACATTCCGGAACCTTGGTGCATTCCGGAACTCTGAACATTCCGGAACTCTGAACATTCCGGAACCTTGGTGCATTCCGGAACTCTGAACATTCCGGAACTCTGAACATTCCGGAACCTTGGTGCATTCCGGAACTCTGAACATTCCGGAACTCTGAACATTCCGGGACCTTGGTGCATTCCGGAACTCTGAACATTCCGGAATTCCGAACATTCCGGAACCTTGGTGCATTCCGGAACTCTGAACATTCCGGAATTCCGAACATTACGGAACCTTGGTGCATTCCGGAACTCTGAACATTCCGGAATTCCGAACATTCCGGAACCTTGGTGCATTCCGGAACTCTGAACATTCCGGAACCTTGGTACATTCCGGAATTCCGAACATTCCGGAACCTTGGTGCATTCCGGAACTCTGAACATTCCGGAATTCCGAACATTCCGGAACCTTGGTGCATTCCGGAATTCCGAACATTCCGGAACCTTGGTGCATTCCGGAACCTTGGTGCATTCCGGAATTCCGAACATTCCGGAACCTTGGTGCATTCCGGAACTATGAACATTCCGGAACCTTGGTGCATTCCGGAACTCTGAACATTCCGGAACCTTGGTGCATTCCGGAATTCCGAACATTCCGGAACCTTGGTGCATTCCGGAACTCTGAACATTCCGGAACCTTGGTGCATTCCGGAACCTTGGTGCATTCCGGAATTCCGAACATTCCGGAACCTTGGTACATTCCGGAATTCCGAACATTCCGGAACCTTGGTGCATTCCGGAACTCTGAACATTCCGGAATTCCGAACATTCCGGAACCTTGGTGCATTCCGGAATTCCGAACATTCCGGAACCTTGGTGCATTCCGGAACTCTTAACATTCCGGAACCTTGGTGCATTCCGGAACTCTGAACATTCCGGAATTCTGAACATTCCGGAACCTTGGTGCATTCCGGAACTCTGAACCTTCCGGAACTCTGAACATTCCGGAATTCCGAACATTCCGGAACCTTGGTGCATTCCGGAACCTTGGTGCACTCCGGAACTCTGAACACTCCGGAACTCTGAACATTCCGGAATTCCGAACATTCCGGAACCTTGGTGCATTCCGGAACTCTGAACATTCCGGAATTCCGAACATTCCGGAACCTTGGTGCATTCCGGAACCTTGGTGCATTCCGGAATTCCGAACATTCCGGAACCTTGGTGCATTCCGGAATTCCGAACATTCCGGAACCTTGGTACATTCCGGAATTCCGACCATTCCGGAACCTTGGTGCATTCCGGAACTCTGAACATTCCGGAATTCCGAACATTCCGGAACTCTGAACATTCCGGAACCTTGGTGCATTCCGGAATTCCGAACATTCCGGAACCTTGGTGCATTCCGGAATTCCGAACATTCCGGAACCTTGGTGCATTCCGGAACCTTGGTGCATTCCGGAATTCCGAACATTCCGGAACCTTGGTACATTCCGGAATTCCGAACATTCCGGAACCTTGGTGCATTCCGGAACTCTGAACATTCCGGAATTCCGAACATTCCGGAACCTTGGTGCATTCCGGAACTCTGAACACTCCGGAACTCTGAACATTCCGGAACATTGGTGCATTCCGGAACTCTGAACATTCCGGAATTCCGAACATTCCGGAACCTTGGTGCATTCCGGAACTCTGAACATTCCGGAATTCCGAACATTCCGGAACCTTGGTGCATTCCGGAACTCTGAACATTCCGGAACTCTGAACATTCCGGAATTCCGAACATTCCGGAACCTTTGTGCAATCCGGAACCTTTGCGCATTCCGGAACCTTGGTGCATTCCGGAACCTTGGTGCATTCCGGAACTCTGAACATTCCGGAATTCCGAACATTCCGGAACCTTGGTGCATTCCGGAATTCCGAACATTCCGGAACTCTGAACATTCCGGAACCTTGGTGCATTCCGGAACTCTGAACATTCCGGAACTCTGAACATTCCGGAACCTTGGTGCATTCCGGAACTCTGAACATTCCGGAATTCCGAACATTCCGGAACCTTGGTGCATTCTGGAACTCTGAACATTCCGGAATTCCGAACATTCCGGAACCTTGGTGCATTCCGGAACTCTGAACATTCCGGAATTCCGAACATTCCGGAACCTTGGTGCATTCCGGAACTCTGAACATTCCGGAACCTTGGTACATTCCGGAATTCCGAACATTCCGGAACCTTGGTGCATTCCGGAACTCTGAACATTCCGGAATTCCGAACATTCCGGAACTCTGAACATTCCGGAACCTTGGTGCATTCCGGAATTCCGAACATTCCGGAACCTTGGTGCATTCCGGAATTCCGAACATTCCGGAACCTTGGTGCATTCCGGAACCTTGGTGCATTCCGGAATTCCGAACATTCCGGAACCTTGGTACATTCCGGAATTCCGAACATTCCGGAACCTTGGTGCATTCCGGAACTCTGAACATTCCGGAATTCCGAACATTCCGGAACCTTGGTGCATTCCGGAACTCTGAACATTCCGGAATTCCGAACATTCCGGAACCTTGGTGCATTCCGGAACTCTGAACATTCCGGAACTCTGAACATTCCGGAATTCCGAACATTCCGGAACCTTTGTGCATTCCGGAACCTTGGTGCATTCCGGAACCTTGGTGCATTCCGGAATTCCGAACATTCCGGAACCTTGGTGCATTCCGGAACTCTGAACATTCCGGAACTCCGAACAATCCGGAACCTTTGCGCATTCCGGAACCTTGGTGCATTCCGGAACCTTGGTGCATTCCGGAATTCCGAACATTCCGGAACCTTGGTGCATTCCGGAATTCCGAACATTCCGGAACCTTGGTGCATTCCGGAATTCCGAACATTCCGGAACCTTGGTGCATTCCGGAACCTTGGTGCATTCCGGAATTCCGAACATTCCGGAACCTTGGTACATTCCGGAATTCCGAACATTCCGGAACCTTGGTGCATTCCGGAACTCTGAACATTCCGGAATTCCGAACATTCCGGAACCTTGGTGCATTCCGGAACTCTGAACATTCCGGAACCTTGGTACATTCCGGAATTCCGCGCATTCCGGAACCTTGGTGCATTCCGGAACCTTGGTGCATTCCGGAATTCCGAACATTCCGGAACCTTGGTGCATTCCGGAATTCCGAACATTCCGGAACCTTGGTGCATTCCGGAATTCCGAACATTCCGGAACCTTGGTGCATTCCGGAACCTTGGTGCATTCCGGAATTCCGAACATTCCGGAACCTTGGTGCATTCCGGAACTATGAACATTCCGGAACCTTGGTGCATTCCGGAACTCTGAACATTCCGGAACCTTGGTGCATTCCGGAATTCCGAACATTCCGGAACCTTGGTGCATTCCGGAACTCTGAACATTCCGGAACCCTGAACATTCCGGAACTCTGAACATTCCGGAATTCCGAACATTCCGGAACCTTGGTGCATTCCGGAATTCCGAACATTCCGGAACCTTGGTGCATTCCGGAACTCTGAACATTCCGGAATTCTGAACATTCCGGAACCTTGGTGCATTCCGGAACTCTGAACCTTCCGGAACTCTGAACATTCCGGAATTCCGAACATTCCGGAACCTTGGTGCATTCCGGAACTCTGAACATTCCGGAACCTTGGTACATTCCGGAATTCCGAACATTCCGGAACCTTGGTGCATTCCGGAACTCTGAACATTCCGGAATTCCGAACATTCCGGAACTCTGAACATTCCGGAACCTTGGTGCATTCCGGAATTCCGAACATTCCGGAACCTTGGTGCATTCCGGAATTCCGAACATTCCGGAACCTTGGTGCATTCCGGAACCTTGGTGCATTCCGGAATTCCGAACATTCCGGAACCTTGGTACATTCCGGAATTCCGAACATTCCGGAACCTTGGTGCATTCCGGAACTCTGAACATTCCGGAATTCCGAACATTCCGGAACCTTGGTGCATTCCGGAACTCTGAACATTCCGGAATTCCGAACATTCCAGAACCTTGGTGCATTCCGGAACTCTGAACATTCCGGAACTCTGAACATTCCGGAATTCCGAACATTCCGGAACCTTTGTGCATTCCGGAACCTTGGTGCATTCCGGAACCTTGGTGCATTCCGGAATTCCGAACATTCCGGAACCTTGGTGCATTCCGGAACTCTGAACATTCCGGAACTCCGAACAATCCGGAACCTTTGCGCATTCCGGAACCTTGGTGCATTCCGGAACCTTGGTGCATTCCGGAATTCCGAACATTCCGGAACCTTGGTGCATTCCGGAATTCCGAACATTCCGGAACCTTGGTGCATTCCGGAATTCCGAACATTCCGGAACCTTGGTGCATTCCGGAACCTTGGTGCATTCCGGAATTCCGAACATTCCGGAACCTTGGTACATTCCGGAATTCCGAACATTCCGGAACCTTGGTGCATTCCGGAACTCTGAACATTCCGGAATTCCGAACATTCCGGAACCTTGGTGCATTCCGGAACTCTGAACATTCCGGAACCTTGGTACATTCCGGAATTCCGCGCATTCCGGAACCTTGGTGCATTCCGGAACCTTGGTGCATTCCGGAATTCCGAACATTCCGGAACCTTGGTGCATTCCGGAATTCCGAACATTCCGGAACCTTGGTGCATTCCGGAATTCCGAACATTCCGGAACCTTGGTGCATTCCGGAACCTTGGTGCATTCCGGAATTCCGAACATTCCGGAACCTTGGTGCATTCCGGAACTATGAACATTCCGGAACCTTGGTGCATTCCGGAACTCTGAACATTCCGGAACCTTGGTGCATTCCGGAATTCCGAACATTCCGGAACCTTGGTGCATTCCGGAACTCTGAACATTCCGGAACCCTGAACATTCCGGAACTCTGAACATTCCGGAATTCCGAACATTCCGGAACCTTGGTGCATTCCGGAATTCCGAACATTCCGGAACCTTGGTGCATTCCGGAACTCTGAACATTCCGGAATTCTGAACATTCCGGAACCTTGGTGCATTCCGGAACTCTGAACCTTCCGGAACTCTGAACATTCCGGAATTCCGAACATTCCGGAACCTTGGTGCATTCCGGAACCTTGGTGCACTCCGGAACTCTGAACACTCCGGAACTCTGAACATTCCGGAATTCCGAACATTCCGGAACCTTGGTGCATTCCGGAACTCTGAACATTCCGGAATTCCGAACATTCCGGAACCTTGGTGCATTCCGGAACCTTGGTGCATTCCGGAATTCCGAACATTCCGGAACCTTGGTGCATTCCGGAATTCCGAACATTCCGGAACCTTGGTGCATTCCGGAACCTTGGTACATTCCGGAATTCCGACCATTCCGGAACCTTGGTGCATTCCGGAACTCTGAACATTCCGGAATTCCGAACATTCCGGAACTCTGAACATTCCGGAACCTTGGTGCATTCCGGAATTCCGAACATTCCGGAACCTTGGTGCATTCCGGAATTCCGAACATTCCGGAACCTTGGTGCATTCCGGAACCTTGGTGCATTCCGGAATTCCGAACATTCCGGAACCTTGGTACATTCCGGAATTCCGAACATTCCGGAACCTTGGTGCATTCCGGAACTCTGAACATTCCGGAATTCCGAACATTCCGGAACCTTGGTGCATTCCGGAACTCTGAACATTCCGGAACCTTGGTACATTCCGGAATTCCGAACATTCCGGAACCTTGGTGCATTCCGGAACTCTGAACACTCCGGAACTCTGAACATTCCGGAACATTGGTGCATTCCGGAACTCTGAACATTCCGGAATTCCGAACATTCCGGAACCTTGGTGCATTCCGGAACTCTGAACATTCCGGAACTCTGAACATTCCGGAATTCCGAACATTCCGGAACCTTGGTGCATTCCGGAATTCCGAACATTCCGGAACCTTGGTGCATTCCGGAATTCCGAACATTCCGGAACCTTGGTGCATTCCGGAACTCTGAACATTCCGGAATTCCGAACATTCCGGAACCTTGGTGCATTCCGGAACTCTGAACATTCCGGAACCTTGGTACATTCCGGAATTCCGAACATTCCGGAACCTTGGTGCATTCCGGAACTCTGAACATTCCGGAATTCCGAACATTCCGGAACCTTGGTGCATTCCGGAATTCCGAACATTCCGGAACCTTGGTGCATTCCGGAACTCTGAACATTCCGGAATTCCGAACATTCCGGAACCTTGGTGCATTCCGGAATTCCGAACATTCCGGAACCTTGGTGCATTCCGGAACTCTGAACATTCCGGAACTCTGAACATTCCGGAACCTTGGTGCATTCCGGAACTCTGAACATTCCGGAACTCTGAACATTCCGGAACCTTGGTGCATTCCGGAACTCTGAACATTCCGGAACTCTGAACATTCCGGGACCTTGGTGCATTCCGGAACTCTGAACATTCCGGAATTCCGAACATTCCGGAACCTTGGTGCATTCCGGAACTCTGAACATTCCGGAATTCCGAACATTCCGGAACCTTGGTGCATTCCGGAACTCTGAACATTCCGGAATTCCGAACATTCCGGAACCTTGGTGCATTCCGGAACTCTGAACATTCCGGAACCTTGGTACATTCCGGAATTCCGAACATTCCGGAACCTTGGTGCATTCCGGAACTCTGAACATTCCGGAATTCCGAACATTCCGGAACCTTGGTGCATTCCGGAATTCCGAACATTCCGGAACCTTGGTGCATTCCGGAACCTTGGTGCATTCCGGAATTCCGAACATTCCGGAACCTTGGTGCATTCCGGAACTATGAACATTCCGGAACCTTGGTGCATTCCGGAACTCTGAACATTCCGGAACCTTGGTGCATTCCGGAATTCCGAACATTCCGGAACCTTGGTGCATTCCGGAACTCTGAACATTCCGGAACCTTGGTGCATTCCGGAACCTTGGTGCATTCCGGAATTCCGAACATTCCGGAACCTTGGTACATTCCGGAATTCCGAACATTCCGGAACCTTGGTGCATTCCGGAACTCTGAACATTCCGGAATTCCGAACATTCCGGAACCTTGGTGCATTCCGGAATTCCGAACATTCCGGAACCTTGGTGCATTCCGGAACTCTTAACATTCCGGAACCTTGGTGCATTCCGGAACTCTGAACATTCCGGAATTCTGAACATTCCGGAACCTTGGTGCATTCCGGAACTCTGAACCTTCCGGAACTCTGAACATTCCGGAATTCCGAACATTCCGGAACCTTGGTGCATTCCGGAACCTTGGTGCACTCCGGAACTCTGAACACTCCGGAACTCTGAACATTCCGGAATTCCGAACATTCCGGAACCTTGGTGCATTCCGGAACTCTGAACATTCCGGAATTCCGAACATTCCGGAACCTTGGTGCATTCCGGAACCTTGGTGCATTCCGGAATTCCGAACATTCCGGAACCTTGGTGCATTCCGGAATTCCGAACATTCCGGAACCTTGGTACATTCCGGAATTCCGACCATTCCGGAACCTTGGTGCATTCCGGAACTCTGAACATTCCGGAATTCCGAACATTCCGGAACTCTGAACATTCCGGAACCTTGGTGCATTCCGGAATTCCGAACATTCCGGAACCTTGGTGCATTCCGGAATTCCGAACATTCCGGAACCTTGGTGCATTCCGGAACCTTGGTGCATTCCGGAATTCCGAACATTCCGGAACCTTGGTACATTCCGGAATTCCGAACATTCCGGAACCTTGGTGCATTCCGGAACTCTGAACATTCCGGAATTCCGAACATTCCGGAACCTTGGTGCATTCCGGAACTCTGAACACTCCGGAACTCTGAACATTCCGGAACATTGGTGCATTCCGGAACTCTGAACATTCCGGAATTCCGAACATTCCGGAACCTTGGTGCATTCCGGAACTCTGAACATTCCGGAATTCCGAACATTCCGGAACCTTTGTGCATTCCGGAACCTTGGTGCATTCCGGAACCTTGGTGCATTCCGGAATTCCGAACATTCCGGAACCTTGGTGCATTCCGGAACTCTGAACATTCCGGAACTCCGAACAATCCGGAACCTTTGCGCATTCCGGAACCTTGGTGCATTCCGGAACCTTGGTGCATTCCGGAATTCCGAACATTCCGGAACCTTGGTGCATTCCGGAATTCCGAACATTCCGGAACTCTGAACATTCCGGAACCTTGGTGCATTCCGGAACTCTGAACATTCCGGAACTCTGAACATTCCGGAACCTTGGTGCATTCCGGAACTCTGAACATTCCGGAATTCCGAACATTCCGGAACCTTGGTGCATTCTGGAACTCTGAACATTCCGGAATTCCGAACATTCCGGAACCTTGGTGCATTCCGGAACTCTGAACATTCCGGAATTCCGAACATTCCGGAACCTTGGTGCATTCCGGAACTCTGAACATTCCGGAACCTTGGTACATTCCGGAATTCCGAACATTCCGGAACCTTGGTGCATTCCGGAACTCTGAACATTCCGGAATTCCGAACATTCCGGAACTCTGAACATTCCGGAACCTTGGTGCATTCCGGAATTCCGAACATTCCGGAACCTTGGTGCATTCCGGAATTCCGAACATTCCGGAACCTTGGTGCATTCCGGAACCTTGGTGCATTCCGGAATTCCGAACATTCCGGAACCTTGGTACATTCCGGAATTCCGAACATTCCGGAACCTTGGTGCATTCCGGAACTCTGAACATTCCGGAATTCCGAACATTCCGGAACCTTGGTGCATTCCGGAACTCTGAACATTCCGGAATTCCGAACATTCCGGAACCTTGGTGCATTCCGGAACTCTGAACATTCCGGAACTCTGAACATTCCGGAATTCCGAACATTCCGGAACCTTTGTGCATTCCGGAACCTTGGTGCATTCCGGAACCTTGGTGCATTCCGGAATTCCGAACATTCCGGAACCTTGGTGCATTCCGGAACTCTGAACATTCCGGAACTCCGAACAATCCGGAACCTTTGCGCATTCCGGAACCTTGGTGCATTCCGGAACCTTGGTGCATTCCGGAATTCCGAACATTCCGGAACCTTGGTGCATTCCGGAATTCCGAACATTCCGGAACCTTGGTGCATTCCGGAACCTTGGTGCATTCCGGAATTCCGAACATTCCGGAACCTTGGTACATTCCGGAATTCCGAACATTCCGGAACCTTGGTGCATTCCGGAACTCTGAACATTCCGGAATTCCGAACATTCCGGAACCTTGGTGCATTCCGGAACTCTGAACATTCCGGAACCTTGGTACATTCCGGAATTCCGCGCATTCCGGAACCTTGGTGCATTCCGGAACCTTGGTGCATTCCGGAATTCCGAACATTCCGGAACCTTGGTGCATTCCGGAATTCCGAACATTCCGGAACCTTGGTGCATTCCGGAATTCCGAACATTCCGGAACCTTGGTGCATTCCGGAACCTTGGTGCATTCCGGAATTCCGAACATTCCGGAACCTTGGTGCATTCCGGAACTATGAACATTCCGGAACCTTGGTGCATTCCGGAACTCTGAACATTCCGGAACCTTGGTGCATTCCGGAATTCCGAACATTCCGGAACCTTGGTGCATTCCGGAACTCTGAACATTCCGGAACCCTGAACATTCCGGAACTCTGAACATTCCGGAATTCCGAACATTCCGGAACCTTGGTGCATTCCGGAATTCCGAACATTCCGGAACCTTGGTGCATTCCGGAACTCTGAACATTCCGGAATTCTGAACATTCCGGAACCTTGGTGCATTCCGGAACTCTGAACCTTCCGGAACTCTGAACATTCCGGAATTCCGAACATTCCGGAACCTTGGTGCATTCCGGAACCTTGGTGCACTCCGGAACTCTGAACACTCCGGAACTCTGAACATTCCGGAATTCCGAACATTCCGGAACCTTGGTGCATTCCGGAACTCTGAACATTCCGGAATTCCGAACATTCCGGAACCTTGGTGCATTCCGGAACCTTGGTGCATTCCGGAATTCCGAACATTCCGGAACCTTGGTGCATTCCGGAACCTTGGTACATTCCGGAATTCCGACCATTCCGGAACCTTGGTGCATTCCGGAACTCTGAACATTCCGGAATTCCGAACATTCCGGAACTCTGAACATTCCGGAACCTTGGTGCATTCCGGAATTCCGAACATTCCGGAACCTTGGTGCATTCCGGAATTCCGAACATTCCGGAACCTTGGTGCATTCCGGAATTCCGAACATTCCGGAACCTTGGTGCATTCCGGAATTCCGAACATTCCGGAACCTTGGTGCATTCCGGAACTCTGAACATTCCGGAATTCCGAACATTCCGGAACCTTGGTGCATTCCGGAACTCTGAACATTCCGGAACCTTGGTACATTCCGGAATTCCGAACATTCCGGAACCTTGGTGCATTCCGGAACTCTGAACACTCCGGAACTCTGAACATTCCGGAACATTGGTGCATTCCGGAACTCTGAACATTCCGGAATTCCGAACATTCCGGAACCTTGGTGCATTCCGGAACTCTGAACATTCCGGAACTCTGAACATTCCGGAATTCCGAACATTCCGGAACCTTGGTGCATTCCGGAATTCCGAACATTCCGGAACCTTGGTGCATTCCGGAATTCCGAACATTCCGGAACCTTGGTGCATTCCGGAACTCTGAACATTCCGGAATTCCGAACATTCCGGAACCTTGGTGCATTCCGGAACTCTGAACATTCCGGAACTCTGAACATTCCGGAACCTTGGTGCATTCCGGAACTCTGAACATTCCGGAACTCTGAACATTCCGGAACCTTGGTGCATTCCGGAACTCTGAACATTCCGGAATTCCGAACATTCCGGAACCTTGGTGCATTCCGGAACTCTGAACATTCCGGAACTCCGAACATTCCGGAACCTTTGCGCATTCCGGAACCTTGGTGCATTCCGGAACCTTGGTGCATTCCGGAATTCCGAACATTCCGGAACCTTGGTGCATTCCGGAATTCCGAACATTCCGGAACCTTGGTGCATTCCGGAACTCTGAACATTCCGGAACTCTGAACATTCCGGAACCTTGGTGCATTCCGGAACTCTGAACATTCCGGAATTCCGAACATTCCGGAACCTTGGTGCATTCCGGAATTCCGAACATTCCGGAACCTTGGTGCATTCCGGAACCTTGGTGCATTCCGGAATTCCGAACATTCCGGAACCTTGGTGCATTCCGGAACTCTGAACATTCCGGAATTCCGAACATTCCGGAACCTTGGTGCATTCCGGAATTCCGAACATTCCGGAACCTTGGTGCATTCCGGAACTCTGAACATTCCGGAACTCTGAACATTCCGGAATTCCGAACATTCCGGAACCTTGGTGCATTCCGGAACTCTGAACATTCCGGAACTCTGAACATTCCGGAACCTTGGTGCATTCCGGAACTCTGAACATTCCGGAACCTTGGTGCATTCCGGAACTCTGAACATTCCGGAATTCCGAACATTCCGGAACCTTGGTGCATTCCGGAACTCTGAACATTCCGGAATTCCGAACATTCCGGAACCTTGGTGCATTCCGGAACTCTGAACATTCCGGAATTCCGAACATTCCGGAACCTTGGTGCATTCCGGAACTCTGAACATTCCGGAACCTTGGTACATTCCGGAATTCCGAACATTCCGGAACCTTGGTGCATTCCGGAACTCTGAACATTCCGGAATTCCGAACATTCCGGAACATTGGTGCATTCCGGAACTCTGAACATTCCGGAATTCCGAACATTCCGGAACCTTGGTGCATTCCGGAACTCTGAACATTCCGGAACTCTGAACATTCCGGAATTCCGAACATTCCGGAACCTTGGTGCATTCCGGAATTCCGAACATTCCGGAACCTTGGTGCATTCCGGAACTCTGAACATTCCGGAACCTTGGTACATTCCGGAATTCCGCGCATTCCGGAACCTTGGTGCATTCCGGAACCTTGGTGCATTCCGGAATTCCGAACATTCCGGAACCTTGGTGCATTCCGGAATTCCGAACATTCCGGAACCTTGGTGCATTCCGGAACTCTGAACATTCCGGAACTCTGAACATTCCGGAACCTTGGTGCATTCCGGAACTCTGAACATTCCGGAATTCCGAACATTCCGGAACCTTGGTGCATTCCGGAATTCCGAACATTCCGGAACCTTGGTGCATTCCGGAACCTTGGTGCATTCCGGAATTCCGAACATTCCGGAACCTTGGTGCATTCCGGAACTCTGAACATTCCGGAACTCTGAACATTCCGGAATTCCGAACATTCCGGAACCTTGGTGCATTCCGGAATTCCGAACATTCCGGAACCTTGGTGCATTCCGGAATTCCGAACATTCCGGAACCTTGGTGCATTCCGGAACTCTGAACATTCCGGAATTCCGAACATTCCGGAACCTTGGTGCATTCCGGAACTCTGAACATTCCGGAATTCCGAACATTCCGGAACCTTGGTGCATTCCGGAACTCTGAACATTCCGGAACCTTGGTACATTCCGGAATTCCGAACATTCCGGAACCTTGGTGCATTCCGGAACTCTGAACATTCCGGAATTCCGAACATTCCGGAACATTGGTGCATTCCGGAACTCTGAACATTCCGGAATTCCGAACATTCCGGAACCTTGGTGCATTCCGGAACTCTGAACATTCCGGAACTCTGAACATTCCGGAATTCCGAACATTCCGGAACCTTGGTGCATTCCGGAATTCCGAACATTCCGGAACCTTGGTGCATTCCGGAATTCCGAACATTCCGGAACCTTGGTGCATTCCGGAACTCTGAACATTCCGGAATTCCGAACATTCCGGAACCTTGGTGCATTCCGGAACTCTGAACATTCCGGAACTCTGAACATTCCGGAACCTTGGTGCATTCCGGAACTCTGAACATTCCGGAATTCCGAACATTCCGGAACCTTGGTGCATTCCGGAACTCTGAACATTCCGGAACTCCGAACATTCCGGAACCTTTGCGCATTCCGGAACCTTGGTGCATTCCGGAACCTTGGTGCATTCCGGAATTCCGAACATTCCGGAACCTTGGTGCATTCCGGAATTCCGAACATTCCGGAACCTTGGTGCATTCCGGAACTCTGAACATTCCGGAACTCTGAACATTCCGGAACCTTGGTGCATTCCGGAACTCTGAACGTTCCGGAATTCCGAACATTCCGGAACCTTGGTGCATTCCGGAATTCCGAACATTCCGGAACCTTGGTGCATTCCGGAACCTTGGTGCATTCCGGAATTCCGAACATTCCGGAACCTTGGTGCATTCCGGAACTCTGAACATTCCGGAATTCCGAACATTCCGGAACCTTGGTGCATTCCGGAATTCCGAACATTCCGGAACCTTGGTGCATTCCGGAACTCTGAACATTCCGGAACTCTGAACATTCCGGAATTCCGAACATTCCGGAACCTTGGTGCATTCCGGAACTCTGAACATTCCGGAACTCTGAACATTCCGGAACCTTGGTGCATTCCGGAACTCTGAACATTCCGGAACTCTGAACATTCCGGAATTCCGAACATTCCGGAACCTTGGTGCATTCCGGAACTCTGAACATTCCGGAATTCCGAACATTCCGGAACCTTGGTGCATTCCGGAACTCTGAACATTCCGGAACCTTGGTACATTCCGGAATTCCGAACATTCCGGAACCTTGGTGCATTCCGGAACTCTGAACATTCCGGAATTCCGAACATTCCGGAACCTTGGTGCATTCCGGAATTCCGAACATTCCGGAACCTTGGTGCATTCCGGAACCTTGGTGCATTCCGGAATTCCGAACATTCCGGAACCTTGGTGCATTCCGGAACTATGAACATTCCGGAACCTTGGTGCATTCCGGAACTCTGAACATTCCGGAACCTTGGTGCATTCCGGAATTCCGAACATTCCGGAACCTTGGTGCATTCCGGAACTCTGAACATTCCGGAACCTTGGTGCATTCCGGAACCTTGGTGCATTCCGGAATTCCGAACATTCCGGAACCTTGGTACATTCCGGAATTCCGAACATTCCGGAACCTTGGTGCATTCCGGAACTCTGAACATTCCGGAATTCCGAACATTCCGGAACCTTGGTGCATTCCGGAATTCCGAACATTCCGGAACCTTGGTGCATTCCGGAACTCTTAACATTCCGGAACCTTGGTGCATTCCGGAACTCTGAACATTCCGGAATTCTGAACATTCCGGAACCTTGGTGCATTCCGGAACTCTGAACCTTCCGGAACTCTGAACATTCCGGAATTCCGAACATTCCGGAACCTTGGTGCATTCCGGAACCTTGGTGCACTCCGGAACTCTGAACACTCCGGAACTCTGAACATTCCGGAATTCCGAACATTCCGGAACCTTGGTGCATTCCGGAACTCTGAACATTCCGGAATTCCGAACATTCCGGAACCTTGGTGCATTCCGGAACCTTGGTGCATTCCGGAATTCCGAACATTCCGGAACCTTGGTGCATTCCGGAATTCCGAACATTCCGGAACCTTGGTACATTCCGGAATTCCGACCATTCCGGAACCTTGGTGCATTCCGGAACTCTGAACATTCCGGAATTCCGAACATTCCGGAACTCTGAACATTCCGGAACCTTGGTGCATTCCGGAATTCCGAACATTCCGGAACCTTGGTGCATTCCGGAATTCCGAACATTCCGGAACCTTGGTGCATTCCGGAACCTTGGTGCATTCCGGAATTCCGAACATTCCGGAACCTTGGTACATTCCGGAATTCCGAACATTCCGGAACCTTGGTGCATTCCGGAACTCTGAACATTCCGGAATTCCGAACATTCCGGAACCTTGGTGCATTCCGGAACTCTGAACACTCCGGAACTCTGAACATTCCGGAACATTGGTGCATTCCGGAACTCTGAACATTCCGGAATTCCGAACATTCCGGAACCTTGGTGCATTCCGGAACTCTGAACATTCCGGAATTCCGAACATTCCGGAACCTTTGTGCATTCCGGAACCTTGGTGCATTCCGGAACCTTGGTGCATTCCGGAATTCCGAACATTCCGGAACCTTGGTGCATTCCGGAACTCTGAACATTCCGGAACTCCGAACAATCCGGAACCTTTGCGCATTCCGGAACCTTGGTGCATTCCGGAACCTTGGTGCATTCCGGAATTCCGAACATTCCGGAACCTTGGTGCATTCCGGAATTCCGAACATTCCGGAACTCTGAACATTCCGGAACCTTGGTGCATTCCGGAACTCTGAACATTCCGGAACTCTGAACATTCCGGAACCTTGGTGCATTCCGGAACTCTGAACATTCCGGAATTCCGAACATTCCGGAACCTTGGTGCATTCTGGAACTCTGAACATTCCGGAATTCCGAACATTCCGGAACCTTGGTGCATTCCGGAACTCTGAACATTCCGGAATTCCGAACATTCCGGAACCTTGGTGCATTCCGGAACTCTGAACATTCCGGAACCTTGGTACATTCCGGAATTCCGAACATTCCGGAACCTTGGTGCATTCCGGAACTCTGAACATTCCGGAATTCCGAACATTCCGGAACTCTGAACATTCCGGAACCTTGGTGCATTCCGGAATTCCGAACATTCCGGAACCTTGGTGCATTCCGGAATTCCGAACATTCCGGAACCTTGGTGCATTCCGGAACCTTGGTGCATTCCGGAATTCCGAACATTCCGGAACCTTGGTACATTCCGGAATTCCGAACATTCCGGAACCTTGGTGCATTCCGGAACTCTGAACATTCCGGAACTCTGAACATTCCGGAATTCCGAACATTCCGGAACCTTTGTGCATTCCGGAACCTTGGTGCATTCCGGAACCTTGGTGCATTCCGGAATTCCGAACATTCCGGAACCTTGGTGCATTCCGGAACTCTGAACATTCCGGAACTCCGAACAATCCGGAACCTTTGCGCATTCCGGAACCTTGGTGCATTCCGGAACCTTGGTGCATTCCGGAATTCCGAACATTCCGGAACCTTGGTGCATTCCGGAATTCCGAACATTCCGGAACCTTGGTGCATTCCGGAATTCCGAACATTCCGGAACCTTGGTGCATTCCGGAACCTTGGTGCATTCCGGAATTCCGAACATTCCGGAACCTTGGTACATTCCGGAATTCCGAACATTCCGGAACCTTGGTGCATTCCGGAACTCTGAACATTCCGGAATTCCGAACATTCCGGAACCTTGGTGCATTCCGGAACTCTGAACATTCCGGAACCTTGGTACATTCCGGAATTCCGCGCATTCCGGAACCTTGGTGCATTCCGGAACCTTGGTGCATTCCGGAATTCCGAACATTCCGGAACCTTGGTGCATTCCGGAATTCCGAACATTCCGGAACCTTGGTGCATTCCGGAATTCCGAACATTCCGGAACCTTGGTGCATTCCGGAACCTTGGTGCATTCCGGAATTCCGAACATTCCGGAACCTTGGTGCATTCCGGAACTCTGAACATTCCGGAACCTTGGTGCATTCCGGAATTCCGAACATTCCGGAACCTTGGTGCATTCCGGAACTCTGAACATTCCGGAACCCTGAACATTCCGGAACTCTGAACATTCCGGAATTCCGAACATTCCGGAACCTTGGTGCATTCCGGAATTCCGAACATTCCGGAACCTTGGTGCATTCCGGAACTCTGAACATTCCGGAATTCTGAACATTCCGGAACCTTGGTGCATTCCGGAACTCTGAACCTTCCGGAACTCTGAACATTCCGGAATTCCGAACATTCCGGAACCTTGGTGCATTCCGGAACCTTGGTGCACTCCGGAACTCTGAACACTCCGGAACTCTGAACATTCCGGAATTCCGAACATTCCGGAACCTTGGTGCATTCCGGAACTCTGAACATTCCGGAATTCCGAACATTCCGGAACCTTGGTGCATTCCGGAACCTTGGTGCATTCCGGAATTCCGAACATTCCGGAACCTTGGTGCATTCCGGAATTCCGAACATTCCGGAACCTTGGTGCATTCCGGAACCTTGGTACATTCCGGAATTCCGACCATTCCGGAACCTTGGTGCATTCCGGAACTCTGAACATTCCGGAATTCCGAACATTCCGGAACTCTGAACATTCCGGAACCTTGGTGCATTCCGGAATTCCGAACATTCCGGAACCTTGGTGCATTCCGGAATTCCGAACATTCCGGAACCTTGGTGCATTCCGGAATTCCGAACATTCCGGAACCTTGGTACATTCCGGAATTCCGAACATTCCGGAACCTTGGTGCATTCCGGAACTCTGAACATTCCGGAATTCCGAACATTCCGGAACCTTGGTGCATTCCGGAACTCTGAACATTCCGGAACCTTGGTACATTCCGGAATTCCGAACATTCCGGAACCTTGGTGCATTCCGGAACTCTGAACACTCCGGAACTCTGAACATTCCGGAACATTGGTGCATTCCGGAACTCTGAACATTCCGGAATTCCGAACATTCCGGAACCTTGGTGCATTCCGGAACTCTGAACATTCCGGAACTCTGAACATTCCGGAATTCCGAACATTCCGGAACCTTGGTGCATTCCGGAATTCCGAACATTCCGGAACCTTGGTGCATTCCGGAATTCCGAACATTCCGGAACCTTGGTGCATTCCGGAACTCTGAACATTCCGGAATTCCGAACATTCCGGAACCTTGGTGCATTCCGGAACTCTGAACATTCCGGAACTCTGAACATTCCGGAACCTTGGTGCATTCCGGAACTCTGAACATTCCGGAACTCTGAACATTCCGGAACCTTGGTGCATTCCGGAACTCTGAACATTCCGGAATTCCGAACATTCCGGAACCTTGGTGCATTCCGGAACTCTGAACATTCCGGAACTCCGAACATTCCGGAACCTTTGCGCATTCCGGAACCTTGGTGCATTCCGGAACCTTGGTGCATTCCGGAATTCCGAACATTCCGGAACCTTGGTGCATTCCGGAATTCCGAACATTCCGGAACCTTGGTGCATTCCGGAACTCTGAACATTCCGGAACTCTGAACATTCCGGAACCTTGGTGCATTCCGGAACTCTGAACATTCCGGAATTCCGAACATTCCGGAACCTTGGTGCATTCCGGAATTCCGAACATTCCGGAACCTTGGTGCATTCCGGAACCTTGGTGCATTCCGGAATTCCGAACATTCCGGAACCTTGGTGCATTCCGGAACTCTGAACATTCCGGAATTCCGAACATTCCGGAACCTTGGTGCATTCCGGAATTCCGAACATTCCGGAACCTTGGTGCATTCCGGAACTCTGAACATTCCGGAACTCTGAACATTCCGGAATTCCGAACATTCCGGAACCTTGGTGCATTCCGGAACTCTGAACATTCCGGAACTCTGAACATTCCGGAACCTTGGTGCATTCCGGAACTCTGAACATTCCGGAACCTTGGTGCATTCCGGAACTCTGAACATTCCGGAATTCCGAACATTCCGGAACCTTGGTGCATTCCGGAACTCTGAACATTCCGGAATTCCGAACATTCCGGAACCTTGGTGCATTCCGGAACTCTGAACATTCCGGAATTCCGAACATTCCGGAACCTTGGTGCATTCCGGAACTCTGAACATTCCGGAACCTTGGTACATTCCGGAATTCCGAACATTCCGGAACCTTGGTGCATTCCGGAACTCTGAACATTCCGGAATTCCGAACATTCCGGAACATTGGTGCATTCCGGAACTCTGAACATTCCGGAATTCCGAACATTCCGGAACCTTGGTGCATTCCGGAACTCTGAACATTCCGGAACTCTGAACATTCCGGAATTCCGAACATTCCGGAACCTTGGTGCATTCCGGAATTCCGAACATTCCGGAACCTTGGTGCATTCCGGAACTCTGAACATTCCGGAACCTTGGTACATTCCGGAATTCCGCGCATTCCGGAACCTTGGTGCATTCCGGAACCTTGGTGCATTCCGGAATTCCGAACATTCCGGAACCTTGGTGCATTCCGGAATTCCGAACATTCCGGAACCTTGGTGCATTCCGGAACTCTGAACATTCCGGAACTCTGAACATTCCGGAACCTTGGTGCATTCCGGAACTCTGAACATTCCGGAATTCCGAACATTCCGGAACCTTGGTGCATTCCGGAATTCCGAACATTCCGGAACCTTGGTGCATTCCGGAACCTTGGTGCATTCCGGAATTCCGAACATTCCGGAACCTTGGTGCATTCCGGAACTCTGAACATTCCGGAATTCCGAACATTCCGGAACCTTGGTGCATTCCGGAATTCCGAACATTCCGGAACCTTGGTGCATTCCGGAACTCTGAACATTCCGGAACTCTGAACATTCCGGAATTCCGAACATTCCGGAACCTTGGTGCATTCCGGAACTCTGAACATTCCGGAACTCTGAACATTCCGGAACCTTGGTGCATTCCGGAACTCTGAACATTCCGGAACTCTGAACATTCCGGAACCTTGGTGCATTCCGGAACTCTGAACATTCCGGAATTCCGAACATTCCGGAACCTTGGTGCATTCCGGAACTCTGAACATTCCGGAATTCCGAACATTCCGGAACCTTGGTGCATTCCGGAACTCTGAACATTCCGGAATTCCGAACATTCCGGAACCTTGGTGCATTCCGGAACTCTGAACATTCCGGAACCTTGGTACATTCCGGAATTCCGAACATTCCGGAACCTTGGTGCATTCCGGAACTCTGAACATTCCGGAATTCCGAACATTCCGGAACATTGGTGCATTCCGGAACTCTGAACATTCCGGAATTCCGAACATTCCGGAACCTTGGTGCATTCCGGAACTCTGAACATTCCGGAACTCTGAACATTCCGGAATTCCGAACATTCCGGAACCTTGGTGCATTCCGGAATTCCGAACATTCCGGAACCTTGGTGCATTCCGGAATTCCGAACATTCCGGAACCTTGGTGCATTCCGGAACTCTGAACATTCCGGAATTCCGAACATTCCGGAACCTTGGTGCATTCCGGAACTCTGAACATTCCGGAACTCTGAACATTCCGGAACCTTGGTGCATTCCGGAACTCTGAACATTCCGGAACTCTGAACATTCCGGAACCTTGGTGCATTCCGGAACTCTGAACATTCCGGAATTCCGAACATTCCGGAACCTTGGTGCATTCCGGAACTCTGAACATTCCGGAACTCCGAACATTCCGGAACCTTTGCGCATTCCGGAACCTTGGTGCATTCCGGAACCTTGGTGCATTCCGGAATTCCGAACATTCCGGAACCTTGGTGCATTCCGGAATTCCGAACATTCCGGAACCTTGGTGCATTCCGGAACTCTGAACATTCCGGAACTCTGAACATTCCGGAACCTTGGTGCATTCCGGAACTCTGAACGTTCCGGAATTCCGAACATTCCGGAACCTTGGTGCATTCCGGAATTCCGAACATTCCGGAACCTTGGTGCATTCCGGAACCTTGGTGCATTCCGGAATTCCGAACATTCCGGAACCTTGGTGCATTCCGGAACTCTGAACATTCCGGAATTCCGAACATTACGGAACCTTGGTGCATTCCGGAATTCCGAACATTCCGGAACCTTGGTGCATTCCGGAACTCTGAACATTCCGGAACTCTGAACATTCCGGAATTCCGAACATTCTGGAACCTTGGTGCATTCCGGAACTCTGAACATTCCGGAACTCTGAACATTCCGGAACCTTGGTGCATTCCGGAACTCTGAACATTCCGGAACTCTGAACATTCCGGAATTCCGAACATTCCGGAACCTTGGTGCATTCCGGAACTCTGAACATTCCGGAATTCCGAACATTCCGGAACCTTGGTGCATTCCGGAACTCTGAACATTCCGGAACTCTGAACATTCCGGAACCTTGGTGCATTCCGGAACTCTGAACATTCCGGAACTCTGAACATTCCGGAACCTTGGTGCATTCCGGAACTCTGAACATTCCGGAATTCCGAACATTCCGGAACCTTGGTGCATTCCGGAACTCTGAACATTCCGGAACTCCGAACATTCCGGAACCTTTGCGCATTCCGGAACCTTGGTGCATTCCGGAACCTTGGTGCATTCCGGAATTCCGAACATTCCGGAACCTTGGTGCATTCCGGAATTCCGAACATTCCGGAACCTTGGTGCATTCCGGAACTCTGAACATTCCGGAACTCTGAACATTCCGGAACCTTGGTGCATTCCGGAACTCTGAACGTTCCGGAATTCCGAACATTCCGGAACCTTGGTGCATTCCGGAATTCCGAACATTCCGGAACCTTGGTGCATTCCGGAACCTTGGTGCATTCCGGAATTCCGAACATTCCGGAACCTTGGTGCATTCCGGAACTCTGAACATTCCGGAATTCCGAACATTCCGGAACCTTGGTGCATTCCGGAATTCCGAACATTCCGGAACCTTGGTGCATTCCGGAACTCTGAACATTCCGGAACTCTGAACATTCCGGAATTCCGAACATTCCGGAACCTTGGTGCATTCCGGAACTCTGAACATTCCGGAACTCTGAACATTCCGGAACCTTGGTGCATTCCGGAACTCTGAACATTCCGGAACTCTGAACATTCCGGAACCTTGGTGCATTCCGGAACTCTGAACATTCCGAACATTCCGGAACCTTGGTGCATTCCGGAACTCTGAACATTCCGGAATTCCGAACATTCCGGAACCTTGGTGCATTCCGGAACTCTGAACATTCCGGAATTCCGAACATTCCGGAACCTTGGTGCATTCCGGAACTCTGAACATTCCGGAACCTTGGTACATTCCGGAATTCCGAACATTCCGGAACCTTGGTGCATTCCGGAACTCTGAACATTCCGGAATTCCGAACATTCCGGAACCTTGGTGCATTCCGGAATTCCGAACATTCCGGAACCTTGGTGCATTCCGGAACTCTGAACATTCCGGAATTCCGAACATTCCGGAACCTTGGTGCATTCCGGAACTCTGAACATTCCGGAACTCTGAACATTCCGGAACCTTGGTGCATTCCGGAACTCTGAACATTCCGGAACCTTGGTGCATTCCGGAACTCTGAACATTCCGGAACTCTGAACATTCCGGAACCTTGGTGCATTCCGGAACTCTGAACATTCCGGAATTCCGAACATTCCGGAATTCCGAACATTCCGGAACCTTGGTGCATTCCGGAACTCTGAACATTCCGGAATTCCGAACATTCCGGAACCTTGGTGCATTCCGGAACCTTGGTGCATTCCGGAATTCCGAACATTCCGGAACCTTGGTGCATTCCGGAACTATGAACATTCCGGAACCTTGGTGCATTCCGGAACTCTGAACATTCCGGAACTCTGAACATTCCGGAACTCTGAACATTCCGGAATTCCGAACATTCCGGAACCTTGGTGCATTCCGGAATTCCGAACATTCCGGAACCTTGGTGCATTCCGGAACTCTGAACATTCCGGAATTCTGAACATTCCGGAACCTTGGTGCATTCCGGAACTCTGAACCTTCCGGAACTCTGAACATTCCGGAATTCCGAACATTCCGGAACCTTGGTGCATTCCGGAACCTTGGTGCACTCCGGAACTCTGAACATTCCGGAATTCCGAACATTCCGGAACCTTGGTTCATTCCGGAACTCTGAACATTCCGGAACTCTGAACATTCCGGAACCTTGGTACATTCCGGAATTCTGAACATTCCGGAACCTTGGTGCATTCCGGAATTCCGAACATTCCGGAACCTTGGTGCATTCCGGAACTCTGAACATTCCGGAATTCCGAACATTCCGGAACCTTGGTGCATTCCGGAATTCCGAACATTCCGGAACCTTGGTGCATTCCGGAACTCTGAACATTCCGGAACTCTGAACATTCCGTTCCGGAATGTTCAGAGTTCCGGAATGCACCAAGGTTCCGGAATGTTCGGAATTCCGGAATGTACCAAGGTTCCCTTGGTGCATTCCGGAACTCTGAACATTCCGGAATTCCGAACATTCCGGAACCTTGGTGCATTCCGGAACTCTGAACATTCCGGAACCTTGGTGCATTCCGGAACTCTGAACATTCCGGAACTCTGAACATTCCGGAACCTTGGTGCATTCCGGAACTCTGAACATTCCGGAATTCCGAACATTCCGGAACCTTGGTGCATTCCGGAACTCTGAACATTCCGGAACTCCGAACATTCCGTTCCGGAATGTTCAGAGTTCCGGAATGCACCAAGGTTCCGGAATGTTCGGAATTCCGGAATGCACCAAGGTTCCCTTGGTGCATTCCGGAACTCTGAACATTCCGGAATTCCGAACATTCCGGAACCTTGGTGCATTCCGGAACTCTGAACATTCCGGAACCTTGGTGCATTCCGGAACTCTGAACATTCCGGAACTCTGAACATTCCGGAACCTTGGTGCATTCCGGAACTCTGAACATTCCGGAATTCCGAACATTCCGGAACCTTGGTGCATTCCGGAACTCTGAACATTCCGGAACTCCGAACATTCCGGAACCTTTGCGCATTCCGGAACCTTGGTGCATTCCGGAATTCCGAACATTACGGAACCTTGGTGCATTCCGGAATTCCGAACATTCCGGAACCTTGGTGCATTCCGGAATTCCGAACATTCCGGAACCTTGGTGCATTCCGGAACTCTGAACATTCCGGAATTCCGAACATTCCGGAACCTTGGTGCATTCCGGAACTCTGAACATTCCGGAACTCCGAACATTCCGGAACCTTGGTGCATTCCGGAACTCTGAACATTCCGGAATTCCGAACATTCCGGAACCTTGGTGCATTCCGGAATTCCGAACATTCCGGAACCTTGGTGCATTCCGGAACCTTGGTGCATTCCGGAATTCCGAACATTCCGGAACCTTGGTGCATTCCGGAATTCCGAACATTCCGGAACCTTGGTGCATTCCGGAACCTTGGTGCATTCCGGAATTCCGAACATTCCGGAACCTTGGTACATTCCGGAATTCCGAACATTCCGGAACCTTGGTGCATTCCGGAACTCTGAACATTCCGGAATTCCGAACATTCCGGAACCTTGGTACATTCCGGAATTCCGAACATTCCGGAACCTTGGTGCATTCCGGAACTCTGAACATTCCGGAATTCCGAACATTCCGGAACCTTGGTGCATTCCGGAATTCCGAACATTCCGGAACCTTGGTGCATTCCGGAATTCCGAACATTCCGGAATTCCGAACATTCCGGAACCTTGGTGCATTCCGGAACTCTGAACATTCCGGAACCTTGGTACATTCCGGAACTCTGAACATTCCGGAATTCCGAACATTCCGGAACCTTGGTGCATTCCGGAACTCTGAACATTCCGGAACCTTGGTGCATTCCGGAATTCCGAACATTCCGGAACCTTGGTGCATTCCGGAATTCCGAACATTCCGGAATTCCGAACATTCCGGAACCTTGGTGCATTCCGGAACTCTGAACATTCCGGAATTCCGAACATTCCGGAACATTGGTGCATTCCGGAACTCTGAACATTCCGGAATTCCGAACATTCCGGAACCTTGGTGCATTCCGGAACTCTGAACATTCCGGAACTCTGAACATTCCGGAATTCCGAACATTCCGGAACCTTGGTGCATTCCGGAATTCCGAACATTCCGGAACCTTGGTGCATTCCGGAACTCTGAACATTCCGGAACCTTGGTACATTCCGGAATTCCGCGCATTCCGGAACCTTGGTGCATTCCGGAACCTTGGTGCATTCCGGAATTCCGAACATTCCGGAACCTTGGTGCATTCCGGAATTCCGAACATTCCGGAACCTTGGTGCATTCCGGAACTCTGAACATTCCGGAACTCTGAACATTCCGGAACCTTGGTGCATTCCGGAACTCTGAACATTCCGGAATTCCGAACATTCCGGAACCTTGGTGCATTCCGGAATTCCGAACATTCCGGAACCTTGGTGCATTCCGGAACCTTGGTGCATTCCGGAATTCCGAACATTCCGGAACCTTGGTGCATTCCGGAACTCTGAACATTCCGGAACTCTGAACATTCCGGAATTCCGAACATTCCGGAACCTTGGTGCATTCCGGAATTCCGAACATTCCGGAACCTTGGTGCATTCCGGAATTCCGAACATTCCGGAACCTTGGTGCATTCCGGAACTCTGAACATTCCGGAATTCCGAACATTCCGGAACCTTGGTGCATTCCGGAACTCTGAACATTCCGGAATTCCGAACATTCCGGAACCTTGGTGCATTCCGGAACTCTGAACATTCCGGAACCTTGGTACATTCCGGAATTCCGAACATTCCGGAACCTTGGTGCATTCCGGAACTCTGAACATTCCGGAATTCCGAACATTCCGGAACATTGGTGCATTCCGGAACTCTGAACATTCCGGAATTCCGAACATTCCGGAACCTTGGTGCATTCCGGAACTCTGAACATTCCGGAACTCTGAACATTCCGGAATTCCGAACATTCCGGAACCTTGGTGCATTCCGGAATTCCGAACATTCCGGAACCTTGGTGCATTCCGGAATTCCGAACATTCCGGAACCTTGGTGCATTCCGGAACTCTGAACATTCCGGAATTCCGAACATTCCGGAACCTTGGTGCATTCCGGAACTCTGAACATTCCGGAACTCTGAACATTCCGGAACCTTGGTGCATTCCGGAACTCTGAACATTCCGGAATTCCGAACATTCCGGAACCTTGGTGCATTCCGGAACTCTGAACATTCCGGAACTCCGAACATTCCGGAACCTTTGCGCATTCCGGAACCTTGGTGCATTCCGGAACCTTGGTGCATTCCGGAATTCCGAACATTCCGGAACCTTGGTGCATTCCGGAATTCCGAACATTCCGGAACCTTGGTGCATTCCGGAACTCTGAACATTCCGGAACTCTGAACATTCCGGAACCTTGGTGCATTCCGGAACTCTGAACGTTCCGGAATTCCGAACATTCCGGAACCTTGGTGCATTCCGGAATTCCGAACATTCCGGAACCTTGGTGCATTCCGGAACCTTGGTGCATTCCGGAATTCCGAACATTCCGGAACCTTGGTGCATTCCGGAACTCTGAACATTCCGGAATTCCGAACATTCCGGAACCTTGGTGCATTCCGGAATTCCGAACATTCCGGAACCTTGGTGCATTCCGGAACTCTGAACATTCCGGAACTCTGAACATTCCGGAATTCCGAACATTCCGGAACCTTGGTGCATTCCGGAACTCTGAACATTCCGGAACTCTGAACATTCCGGAACCTTGGTGCATTCCGGAACTCTGAACATTCCGGAACTCTGAACATTCCGGAATTCCGAACATTCCGGAACCTTGGTGCATTCCGGAACTCTGAACATTCCGGAATTCCGAACATTCCGGAACCTTGGTGCATTCCGGAACTCTGAACATTCCGGAACCTTGGTACATTCCGGAATTCCGAACATTCCGGAACCTTGGTGCATTCCGGAACTCTGAACATTCCGGAATTCCGAACATTCCGGAACCTTGGTGCATTCCGGAATTCCGAACATTCCGGAACCTTGGTGCATTCCGGAACCTTGGTGCATTCCGGAATTCCGAACATTCCGGAACCTTGGTGCATTCCGGAACTATGAACATTCCGGAACCTTGGTGCATTCCGGAACTCTGAACATTCCGGAACCTTGGTGCATTCCGGAATTCCGAACATTCCGGAACCTTGGTGCATTCCGGAACTCTGAACATTCCGGAACCTTGGTGCATTCCGGAACCTTGGTGCATTCCGGAATTCCGAACATTCCGGAACCTTGGTACATTCCGGAATTCCGAACATTCCGGAACCTTGGTGCATTCCGGAACTCTGAACATTCCGGAATTCCGAACATTCCGGAACCTTGGTGCATTCCGGAATTCCGAACATTCCGGAACCTTGGTGCATTCCGGAACTCTTAACATTCCGGAACCTTGGTGCATTCCGGAACTCTGAACATTCCGGAATTCTGAACATTCCGGAACCTTGGTGCATTCCGGAACTCTGAACCTTCCGGAACTCTGAACATTCCGGAATTCCGAACATTCCGGAACCTTGGTGCATTCCGGAACCTTGGTGCACTCCGGAACTCTGAACACTCCGGAACTCTGAACATTCCGGAATTCCGAACATTCCGGAACCTTGGTGCATTCCGGAACTCTGAACATTCCGGAATTCCGAACATTCCGGAACCTTGGTGCATTCCGGAACCTTGGTGCATTCCGGAATTCCGAACATTCCGGAACCTTGGTGCATTCCGGAATTCCGAACATTCCGGAACCTTGGTACATTCCGGAATTCCGACCATTCCGGAACCTTGGTGCATTCCGGAACTCTGAACATTCCGGAATTCCGAACATTCCGGAACTCTGAACATTCCGGAACCTTGGTGCATTCCGGAATTCCGAACATTCCGGAACCTTGGTGCATTCCGGAATTCCGAACATTCCGGAACCTTGGTGCATTCCGGAACCTTGGTGCATTCCGGAATTCCGAACATTCCGGAACCTTGGTACATTCCGGAATTCCGAACATTCCGGAACCTTGGTGCATTCCGGAACTCTGAACATTCCGGAATTCCGAACATTCCGGAACCTTGGTGCATTCCGGAACTCTGAACACTCCGGAACTCTGAACATTCCGGAACATTGGTGCATTCCGGAACTCTGAACATTCCGGAATTCCGAACATTCCGGAACCTTGGTGCATTCCGGAACTCTGAACATTCCGGAATTCCGAACATTCCGGAACCTTTGTGCATTCCGGAACCTTGGTGCATTCCGGAACCTTGGTGCATTCCGGAATTCCGAACATTCCGGAACCTTGGTGCATTCCGGAACTCTGAACATTCCGGAACTCCGAACAATCCGGAACCTTTGCGCATTCCGGAACCTTGGTGCATTCCGGAACCTTGGTGCATTCCGGAATTCCGAACATTCCGGAACCTTGGTGCATTCCGGAATTCCGAACATTCCGGAACTCTGAACATTCCGGAACCTTGGTGCATTCCGGAACTCTGAACATTCCGGAACTCTGAACATTCCGGAACCTTGGTGCATTCCGGAACTCTGAACATTCCGGAATTCCGAACATTCCGGAACCTTGGTGCATTCTGGAACTCTGAACATTCCGGAATTCCGAACATTCCGGAACCTTGGTGCATTCCGGAACTCTGAACATTCCGGAATTCCGAACATTCCGGAACCTTGGTGCATTCCGGAACTCTGAACATTCCGGAACCTTGGTACATTCCGGAATTCCGAACATTCCGGAACCTTGGTGCATTCCGGAACTCTGAACATTCCGGAATTCCGAACATTCCGGAACTCTGAACATTCCGGAACCTTGGTGCATTCCGGAATTCCGAACATTCCGGAACCTTGGTGCATTCCGGAATTCCGAACATTCCGGAACCTTGGTGCATTCCGGAACCTTGGTGCATTCCGGAATTCCGAACATTCCGGAACCTTGGTACATTCCGGAATTCCGAACATTCCGGAACCTTGGTGCATTCCGGAACTCTGAACATTCCGGAACTCTGAACATTCCGGAATTCCGAACATTCCGGAACCTTTGTGCATTCCGGAACCTTGGTGCATTCCGGAACCTTGGTGCATTCCGGAATTCCGAACATTCCGGAACCTTGGTGCATTCCGGAACTCTGAACATTCCGGAACTCCGAACAATCCGGAACCTTTGCGCATTCCGGAACCTTGGTGCATTCCGGAACCTTGGTGCATTCCGGAATTCCGAACATTCCGGAACCTTGGTGCATTCCGGAATTCCGAACATTCCGGAACCTTGGTGCATTCCGGAATTCCGAACATTCCGGAACCTTGGTGCATTCCGGAACCTTGGTGCATTCCGGAATTCCGAACATTCCGGAACCTTGGTACATTCCGGAATTCCGAACATTCCGGAACCTTGGTGCATTCCGGAACTCTGAACATTCCGGAATTCCGAACATTCCGGAACCTTGGTGCATTCCGGAACTCTGAACATTCCGGAACCTTGGTACATTCCGGAATTCCGCGCATTCCGGAACCTTGGTGCATTCCGGAACCTTGGTGCATTCCGGAATTCCGAACATTCCGGAACCTTGGTGCATTCCGGAATTCCGAACATTCCGGAACCTTGGTGCATTCCGGAATTCCGAACATTCCGGAACCTTGGTGCATTCCGGAACCTTGGTGCATTCCGGAATTCCGAACATTCCGGAACCTTGGTGCATTCCGGAACTATGAACATTCCGGAACCTTGGTGCATTCCGGAACTCTGAACATTCCGGAACCTTGGTGCATTCCGGAATTCCGAACATTCCGGAACCTTGGTGCATTCCGGAACTCTGAACATTCCGGAACCCTGAACATTCCGGAACTCTGAACATTCCGGAATTCCGAACATTCCGGAACCTTGGTGCATTCCGGAATTCCGAACATTCCGGAACCTTGGTGCATTCCGGAACTCTGAACATTCCGGAATTCTGAACATTCCGGAACCTTGGTGCATTCCGGAACTCTGAACCTTCCGGAACTCTGAACATTCCGGAATTCCGAACATTCCGGAACCTTGGTGCATTCCGGAACCTTGGTGCACTCCGGAACTCTGAACACTCCGGAACTCTGAACATTCCGGAATTCCGAACATTCCGGAACCTTGGTGCATTCCGGAACTCTGAACATTCCGGAATTCCGAACATTCCGGAACCTTGGTGCATTCCGGAACCTTGGTGCATTCCGGAATTCCGAACATTCCGGAACCTTGGTGCATTCCGGAATTCCGAACATTCCGGAACCTTGGTGCATTCCGGAACCTTGGTACATTCCGGAATTCCGACCATTCCGGAACCTTGGTGCATTCCGGAACTCTGAACATTCCGGAATTCCGAACATTCCGGAACTCTGAACATTCCGGAACCTTGGTGCATTCCGGAATTCCGAACATTCCGGAACCTTGGTGCATTCCGGAATTCCGAACATTCCGGAACCTTGGTGCATTCCGGAATTCCGAACATTCCGGAACCTTGGTACATTCCGGAATTCCGAACATTCCGGAACCTTGGTGCATTCCGGAACTCTGAACATTCCGGAATTCCGAACATTCCGGAACCTTGGTGCATTCCGGAACTCTGAACATTCCGGAACCTTGGTACATTCCGGAATTCCGAACATTCCGGAACCTTGGTGCATTCCGGAACTCTGAACACTCCGGAACTCTGAACATTCCGGAACATTGGTGCATTCCGGAACTCTGAACATTCCGGAATTCCGAACATTCCGGAACCTTGGTGCATTCCGGAACTCTGAACATTCCGGAACTCTGAACATTCCGGAATTCCGAACATTCCGGAACCTTGGTGCATTCCGGAATTCCGAACATTCCGGAACCTTGGTGCATTCCGGAATTCCGAACATTCCGGAACCTTGGTGCATTCCGGAACTCTGAACATTCCGGAATTCCGAACATTCCGGAACCTTGGTGCATTCCGGAACTCTGAACATTCCGGAACTCTGAACATTCCGGAACCTTGGTGCATTCCGGAACTCTGAACATTCCGGAACTCTGAACATTCCGGAACCTTGGTGCATTCCGGAACTCTGAACATTCCGGAATTCCGAACATTCCGGAACCTTGGTGCATTCCGGAACTCTGAACATTCCGGAACTCCGAACATTCCGGAACCTTTGCGCATTCCGGAACCTTGGTGCATTCCGGAACCTTGGTGCATTCCGGAATTCCGAACATTCCGGAACCTTGGTGCATTCCGGAATTCCGAACATTCCGGAACCTTGGTGCATTCCGGAACTCTGAACATTCCGGAACTCTGAACATTCCGGAACCTTGGTGCATTCCGGAACTCTGAACATTCCGGAATTCCGAACATTCCGGAACCTTGGTGCATTCCGGAATTCCGAACATTCCGGAACCTTGGTGCATTCCGGAACCTTGGTGCATTCCGGAATTCCGAACATTCCGGAACCTTGGTGCATTCCGGAACTCTGAACATTCCGGAATTCCGAACATTCCGGAACCTTGGTGCATTCCGGAATTCCGAACATTCCGGAACCTTGGTGCATTCCGGAACTCTGAACATTCCGGAACTCTGAACATTCCGGAATTCCGAACATTCCGGAACCTTGGTGCATTCCGGAACTCTGAACATTCCGGAACTCTGAACATTCCGGAACCTTGGTGCATTCCGGAACTCTGAACATTCCGGAACCTTGGTGCATTCCGGAACTCTGAACATTCCGGAATTCCGAACATTCCGGAACCTTGGTGCATTCCGGAACTCTGAACATTCCGGAATTCCGAACATTCCGGAACCTTGGTGCATTCCGGAACTCTGAACATTCCGGAATTCCGAACATTCCGGAACCTTGGTGCATTCCGGAACTCTGAACATTCCGGAACCTTGGTACATTCCGGAATTCCGAACATTCCGGAACCTTGGTGCATTCCGGAACTCTGAACATTCCGGAATTCCGAACATTCCGGAACATTGGTGCATTCCGGAACTCTGAACATTCCGGAATTCCGAACATTCCGGAACCTTGGTGCATTCCGGAACTCTGAACATTCCGGAACTCTGAACATTCCGGAATTCCGAACATTCCGGAACCTTGGTGCATTCCGGAATTCCGAACATTCCGGAACCTTGGTGCATTCCGGAACTCTGAACATTCCGGAACCTTGGTACATTCCGGAATTCCGCGCATTCCGGAACCTTGGTGCATTCCGGAACCTTGGTGCATTCCGGAATTCCGAACATTCCGGAACCTTGGTGCATTCCGGAATTCCGAACATTCCGGAACCTTGGTGCATTCCGGAACTCTGAACATTCCGGAACTCTGAACATTCCGGAACCTTGGTGCATTCCGGAACTCTGAACATTCCGGAATTCCGAACATTCCGGAACCTTGGTGCATTCCGGAATTCCGAACATTCCGGAACCTTGGTGCATTCCGGAACCTTGGTGCATTCCGGAATTCCGAACATTCCGGAACCTTGGTGCATTCCGGAACTCTGAACATTCCGGAATTCCGAACATTCCGGAACCTTGGTGCATTCCGGAATTCCGAACATTCCGGAACCTTGGTGCATTCCGGAACTCTGAACATTCCGGAATTCCGAACATTCCGGAACCTTGGTGCATTCCGGAACTCTGAACATTCCGGAATTCCGAACATTCCGGAACCTTGGTGCATTCCGGAACTCTGAACATTCCGGAACCTTGGTACATTCCGGAATTCCGAACATTCCGGAACCTTGGTGCATTCCGGAACTCTGAACATTCCGGAATTCCGAACATTCCGGAACATTGGTGCATTCCGGAACTCTGAACATTCCGGAATTCCGAACATTCCGGAACCTTGGTGCATTCCGGAACTCTGAACATTCCGGAACTCTGAACATTCCGGAATTCCGAACATTCCGGAACCTTGGTGCATTCCGGAATTCCGAACATTCCGGAACCTTGGTGCATTCCGGAATTCCGAACATTCCGGAACCTTGGTGCATTCCGGAACTCTGAACATTCCGGAATTCCGAACATTCCGGAACCTTGGTGCATTCCGGAACTCTGAACATTCCGGAACTCTGAACATTCCGGAACCTTGGTGCATTCCGGAACTCTGAACATTCCGGAACTCTGAACATTCCGGAACCTTGGTGCATTCCGGAACTCTGAACATTCCGGAATTCCGAACATTCCGGAACCTTGGTGCATTCCGGAACTCTGAACATTCCGGAACTCCGAACATTCCGGAACCTTTGCGCATTCCGGAACCTTGGTGCATTCCGGAACCTTGGTGCATTCCGGAATTCCGAACATTCCGGAACCTTGGTGCATTCCGGAATTCCGAACATTCCGGAACCTTGGTGCATTCCGGAACTCTGAACATTCCGGAACTCTGAACATTCCGGAACCTTGGTGCATTCCGGAACTCTGAACGTTCCGGAATTCCGAACATTCCGGAACCTTGGTGCATTCCGGAATTCCGAACATTCCGGAACCTTGGTGCATTCCGGAACCTTGGTGCATTCCGGAATTCCGAACATTCCGGAACCTTGGTGCATTCCGGAACTCTGAACATTCCGGAATTCCGAACATTACGGAACCTTGGTGCATTCCGGAATTCCGAACATTCCGGAACCTTGGTGCATTCCGGAACTCTGAACATTCCGGAACTCTGAACATTCCGGAATTCCGAACATTCTGGAACCTTGGTGCATTCCGGAACTCTGAACATTCCGGAACTCTGAACATTCCGGAACCTTGGTGCATTCCGGAACTCTGAACATTCCGGAACTCTGAACATTCCGGAATTCCGAACATTCCGGAACCTTGGTGCATTCCGGAACTCTGAACATTCCGGAATTCCGAACATTCCGGAACCTTGGTGCATTCCGGAACTCTGAACATTCCGGAACTCTGAACATTCCGGAACCTTGGTGCATTCCGGAACTCTGAACATTCCGGAACTCTGAACATTCCGGAACCTTGGTGCATTCCGGAACTCTGAACATTCCGGAATTCCGAACATTCCGGAACCTTGGTGCATTCCGGAACTCTGAACATTCCGGAACTCCGAACATTCCGGAACCTTTGCGCATTCCGGAACCTTGGTGCATTCCGGAACCTTGGTGCATTCCGGAATTCCGAACATTCCGGAACCTTGGTGCATTCCGGAATTCCGAACATTCCGGAACCTTGGTGCATTCCGGAACTCTGAACATTCCGGAACTCTGAACATTCCGGAACCTTGGTGCATTCCGGAACTCTGAACGTTCCGGAATTCCGAACATTCCGGAACCTTGGTGCATTCCGGAATTCCGAACATTCCGGAACCTTGGTGCATTCCGGAACCTTGGTGCATTCCGGAATTCCGAACATTCCGGAACCTTGGTGCATTCCGGAACTCTGAACATTCCGGAATTCCGAACATTCCGGAACCTTGGTGCATTCCGGAATTCCGAACATTCCGGAACCTTGGTGCATTCCGGAACTCTGAACATTCCGGAACTCTGAACATTCCGGAATTCCGAACATTCCGGAACCTTGGTGCATTCCGGAACTCTGAACATTCCGGAACTCTGAACATTCCGGAACCTTGGTGCATTCCGGAACTCTGAACATTCCGGAACTCTGAACATTCCGGAACCTTGGTGCATTCCGGAACTCTGAACATTCCGAACATTCCGGAACCTTGGTGCATTCCGGAACTCTGAACATTCCGGAATTCCGAACATTCCGGAACCTTGGTGCATTCCGGAACTCTGAACATTCCGGAATTCCGAACATTCCGGAACCTTGGTGCATTCCGGAACTCTGAACATTCCGGAACCTTGGTACATTCCGGAATTCCGAACATTCCGGAACCTTGGTGCATTCCGGAACTCTGAACATTCCGGAATTCCGAACATTCCGGAACCTTGGTGCATTCCGGAATTCCGAACATTCCGGAACCTTGGTGCATTCCGGAACTCTGAACATTCCGGAATTCCGAACATTCCGGAACCTTGGTGCATTCCGGAACTCTGAACATTCCGGAACTCTGAACATTCCGGAACCTTGGTGCATTCCGGAACTCTGAACATTCCGGAACCTTGGTGCATTCCGGAACTCTGAACATTCCGGAACTCTGAACATTCCGGAACCTTGGTGCATTCCGGAACTCTGAACATTCCGGAATTCCGAACATTCCGGAATTCCGAACATTCCGGAACCTTGGTGCATTCCGGAACTCTGAACATTCCGGAATTCCGAACATTCCGGAACCTTGGTGCATTCCGGAACCTTGGTGCATTCCGGAATTCCGAACATTCCGGAACCTTGGTGCATTCCGGAACTATGAACATTCCGGAACCTTGGTGCATTCCGGAACTCTGAACATTCCGGAACTCTGAACATTCCGGAACTCTGAACATTCCGGAATTCCGAACATTCCGGAACCTTGGTGCATTCCGGAATTCCGAACATTCCGGAACCTTGGTGCATTCCGGAACTCTGAACATTCCGGAATTCTGAACATTCCGGAACCTTGGTGCATTCCGGAACTCTGAACCTTCCGGAACTCTGAACATTCCGGAATTCCGAACATTCCGGAACCTTGGTGCATTCCGGAACCTTGGTGCACTCCGGAACTCTGAACATTCCGGAATTCCGAACATTCCGGAACCTTGGTTCATTCCGGAACTCTGAACATTCCGGAACTCTGAACATTCCGGAACCTTGGTACATTCCGGAATTCTGAACATTCCGGAACCTTGGTGCATTCCGGAATTCCGAACATTCCGGAACCTTGGTGCATTCCGGAACTCTGAACATTCCGGAATTCCGAACATTCCGGAACCTTGGTGCATTCCGGAATTCCGAACATTCCGGAACCTTGGTGCATTCCGGAACTCTGAACATTCCGGAACTCTGAACATTCCGTTCCGGAATGTTCAGAGTTCCGGAATGCACCAAGGTTCCGGAATGTTCGGAATTCCGGAATGTACCAAGGTTCCCTTGGTGCATTCCGGAACTCTGAACATTCCGGAATTCCGAACATTCCGGAACCTTGGTGCATTCCGGAACTCTGAACATTCCGGAACCTTGGTGCATTCCGGAACTCTGAACATTCCGGAACTCTGAACATTCCGGAACCTTGGTGCATTCCGGAACTCTGAACATTCCGGAATTCCGAACATTCCGGAACCTTGGTGCATTCCGGAACTCTGAACATTCCGGAACTCCGAACATTCCGTTCCGGAATGTTCAGAGTTCCGGAATGCACCAAGGTTCCGGAATGTTCGGAATTCCGGAATGCACCAAGGTTCCCTTGGTGCATTCCGGAACTCTGAACATTCCGGAATTCCGAACATTCCGGAACCTTGGTGCATTCCGGAACTCTGAACATTCCGGAACCTTGGTGCATTCCGGAACTCTGAACATTCCGGAACTCTGAACATTCCGGAACCTTGGTGCATTCCGGAACTCTGAACATTCCGGAATTCCGAACATTCCGGAACCTTGGTGCATTCCGGAACTCTGAACATTCCGGAACTCCGAACATTCCGGAACCTTTGCGCATTCCGGAACCTTGGTGCATTCCGGAATTCCGAACATTACGGAACCTTGGTGCATTCCGGAATTCCGAACATTCCGGAACCTTGGTGCATTCCGGAATTCCGAACATTCCGGAACCTTGGTGCATTCCGGAACTCTGAACATTCCGGAATTCCGAACATTCCGGAACCTTGGTGCATTCCGGAACTCTGAACATTCCGGAACTCCGAACATTCCGGAACCTTGGTGCATTCCGGAACTCTGAACATTCCGGAATTCCGAACATTCCGGAACCTTGGTGCATTCCGGAATTCCGAACATTCCGGAACCTTGGTGCATTCCGGAACCTTGGTGCATTCCGGAATTCCGAACATTCCGGAACCTTGGTGCATTCCGGAATTCCGAACATTCCGGAACCTTGGTGCATTCCGGAACCTTGGTGCATTCCGGAATTCCGAACATTCCGGAACCTTGGTGCATTCCGGAATTCCGAACATTCCGGAACCTTGGTGCATTCCGGAATTCCGAACATTCCGGAACCTTGGTGCATTCCGGAATTCCGAACATTCCGGAATTCCGAACATTCCGGAACCTTGGTGCATTCCGGAACTCTGAACATTCCGGAACCTTGGTACATTCCGGAACTCTGAACATTCCGGAATTCCGAACATTCCGGAACCTTGGTGCATTCCGGAACTCTGAACATTCCGGAACCTTGGTGCATTCCGGAATTCCGAACATTCCGGAACCTTGGTGCATTCCGGAATTCCGAACATTCCGGAATTCTGAACATTCCGGAACCTTGGTGCATTCCGGAATTCTGAACATTCCGGAACCTTGGTGCATTCCGGAATTCCGAACATTCCGGAACCTTGGTGCATTCCGGAATTCCGAACATTCCGGAACCTTGGTGCATTCCGGAATTCCGAACATTCCGGAACCTTGGTGCATTCCGGAATTCCGAACATTCCGGAACCTTGGTGCATTCCGGAATTCCGAACATTCCGGAACCTTGGTGCATTCCGGAATTCCGAACATTCCGGAACCTTGGTGCATTCCGGAATTCCGAACATTCCGGAACCTTGGTGCATTCCGGAACTCCGAACATTCCGGAACCTTGGTGCATTCCGGAATTCCGAACATTCCGGAACCTTGGTGCATTCCGGAATTCCGAACATTCCGGAACCTTGGTGCATTCCGGAATTCCGAACATTCCGGAACCTTGGTGCATTCCGGAATTCCGAACATTCCGGAACCTTGGTGCATTCCGGAACTCTGAACATTCCGGAATTCCGAACATTCCGGAACCTTGGTGCATTCCGGAACTCTGAACATTCCGGAACCTTGGTACATTCCGGAATTCCGAACATTCCGGAACCTTGGTGCATTCCGGAACTCTGAATTCCGGAATTCCGAACATTCCGGAACCTTGGTGCATTCCGGAACTCAGAACATTCCGGAACTCTGAACATTCCGGAATTCCGAACATTCCGGAACCTTGGTGCATTCCGGAATTCCGAACATTCCGGAACCTTGGTGCATTCAGGAATTCCGAACATTCCGGAACCTTGGTGCATTCCGGAACTCTGAACATTCCGGAACTCTGAACATTCCGGAACCTTGGTGCATTCCGTTATTCCGAACATTCCGGAACCTTGGTGCATTCCGGAATTCCGAACATTCCGGAACCTTGGTGCATTCCGGAATTCCGAACATTCCGGAACCTTGGTGCATTACGGAATTCCGAACATTCCGGAACCTTGGTGCATTCCGGAATTCCGAACATTCCGGAACCTTGGTGCATTCCGGAATTCCGAACATTCCGGAACCTTGGTGCATTCCGGAACTCCGAACATTCCGGAACCTTGGTGCATTCCGGAATTCCGAACATTCCGGAACCTTGGTGCATTCCGGAATTCCGAACATTCCGGAACCTTGGTGCATTCCGGAATTCCGAACATTCCGGAACCTTGGTGCATTCCGGAATTCCGAACATTCCGGAACCTTGGTGCATTCCGGAACTCTGAACATTCCGGAATTCCGAACATTCCGGAACCTTGGTGCATTCCGGAACTCTGAACATTCCGGAACCTTGGTACATTCCGGAATTCCGAACATTCCGGAACCTTGGTGCATTCCGGAACTCTGAATTCCGGAATTCCGAACATTCCGGAACCTTGGTGCATTCCGGAACTCAGAACATTCCGGAACTCTGAACATTCCGGAATTCCGAACATTCCGGAACTCTGAACATTCCGGAACCTTGGTGCATTCCGGAATTCCGAACATTCCGGAACCTTGGTGCATTCAGGAATTCCGAACATTCCGGAACCTTGGTGCATTCCGGAACTCTGAACATTCCGGAACTCTGAACATTCCGGAACCTTGGTGCATTCCGTTATTCCGAACATTCCGGAACCTTGGTGCATTCCGGAACTCTGAACATTCCGGAATTCCGAACATTCCGGAACCTTGGTGCATTCCGGAACTCTGAACATTCCGGAACCTTGGTGCATTCCGGAATTCCGAACATTCCGGAACCTTGGTGCATTCCGGAACTCTGAACATTCCGGAATTCCGAACATTCCGGAACCTTGGTGCATTCCGGAACTCTGAACATTCCGGAACCTTGGTACATTCCGGAACTCTGAACATTCCGGAATTCCGAACATTCCGGAACCTTGGTGCATTCCGGAACTCTGAACATTCCGGAACCTTGGTGCATTCCGGAATTCCGAACATTCCGGAACCTTGGTGCATTCCGGAACTCTGAACATTCCGGAACCTTGGTGCATTCCGGAACTCTGAACATTCCGGAACCTTGGTGCATTCCGGAACCTTGGTACATTCCGGAATTCCGAACATTCCGGAACCTTGGTGCATTCCGGAACTCTGAACATTCCGGAACCTTGGTGCATTCCGGAATTCCGAACATTCCGGAACCTTGGTGCATTCCGGAACTCTGAACATTCCGGAATTCCGAACATTCCGGAACCTTGGTGCATTCCGGAACTCTGAACATTCCGGAACCTTGGTACATTCCGGAACTCTGAACATTCCGGAATTCCGAACATTCCGGAACCTTGGTGCATTCCGGAACTCTGAACATTCCGGAACCTTGGTGCATTCCGGAATTCCGAACATTCCGGAACCTTGGTGCATTCCGGAACTCTGAACATTCCGGAACCTTGGTGCATTCCGGAACTCTGAACATTCCGGAACCTTGGTGCATTCCGGAACCTTGGTACATTCCGGAATTCCGAACATTCCGGAACCTTGGTGCATTCCGGAACTCTGAACATTCCGGAACCTTGGTGCATTCCGGAATTCCGAACATTCCGGAACCTTGGTGCATTCCGGAACCTTGGTACATTCCGGAATTCCGAACATTCCGGAACCTTGGTGCATTCCGGAACTCTGAACAATCCGGAATTCCGAACATTCCGGAACCTTGGTGCATTCCGGAACTCTGAACATTCCGGAACCTTTGCGCATTCCGGAACCTTGGTGCATTCCGGAACCTTGGTGCATTCCGGAACCTTGGTGCATTCCGGAACTCTGAACATTCCGGAATTCCGAACATTCCGGAACCTTGGTGCAATCCGGAATTCCGAACATTCCGGAACCTTGGTGCATTCCGGAACTCTGAACATTCCGGAATCCCGAACATTCCGGAACCTTGGTGCATTCCGGAACTCTGAACATTCCGGAACTCTGAACATTCCGGAACTCTGAACATTCCGGAACCTTGGTGCATTCCGGAACTCTGAACATTCCGGAACTCCGAACATTCCGGAACCTTGGTGCAATCCGGAATTCCGAACATTCCGGAACCTTGGTGCATTCCGGAACTCTGAACATTCCGGAATCCCGAACATTCCGGAACCTTGGTGCATTCCGGAACTCTGAACATTCCGGAACTCTGAACATTCCGGAACTCTGAACATTCCGGAACCTTGGTGCATTCCGGAACTCTGAACATTCCGGAACTCTGAACATTCCGGAACTCTGAACATTCCGGAACCTTGGTGCATTCCGGAACTCTGAACATTCCGGAATTCCGAACATTCCGGAACCTTTGTGCATTCCGGAACTCCGAACATTCCGGAACCTTGGTGCATTCCGGAACTCTGAACATTCCGGAACTCTGCACATTCCGTAATGCCGAACATTCCGGAACCTTGGTGCATTCTGGAACTCTGAACATTCCGGAATTCTGAACATTCCGGAACCTTGGTGCATTCCGGAATTCTGAACATTCCGGAACCTTGGTGCATTCCGGAACTCTGAACATTCCGGAATTCCGAACATTCCGGAACCTTGGTGCATTCCGGAACCTTGTTGCATTCCGGAATTCTGAACATTTCGGAACCTTGGTGCATTCCGGAACTCTTAACATTCCGAAACCTTGGTGCATTCCGGAACTCTGAACATTCCGGAACCTTGGTGCATTCCGGAACTCTGAACATTCCGGAATTCCGAACATTCCGGAACCTTGGTGCATTCCGGAACTCTGAACATTCCGGAACCTTGGTGCATTCCGGAACTCTGAACATTCCGGAACCTTGGTGCATTCCGGAATTCCGAACATTCCGGAACCTTGGTGCATTCCGGAACTCTGAACATTCCGGAATTCCGAACATTCCGGAACCTTGGTGCATTCCGGAACTCTGAACATTCCGGAACCTTGGTACATTCCGGAACTCTGAACATTCCGGAATTCCGAACATTCCGGAACCTTGGTGCATTCCGGAACTCTGAACATTCCGGAACCTTGGTGCATTCCGGAATTCCGAACATTCCGGAACCTTGGTGCATTCCGGAACTCTGAACATTCCGGAACCTTGGTGCATTCTGGAATTCCGAACATTACGGAACCTTGGTGCATTCCGGAATTCCGAACATTCCGGAAACTTGGTGCATTCCGGAATTCCGAACATTCCGGAACCTTGGTGCATTCCGGAATTCCGAACATTCCGGAACCTTGGTGCATTCCGGAACTCTGAACATTCCGGAATTCCGAACATTCCGGAACCTTGGTGCATTCCGGAATTCCGAACATTCCGGAACTCTGAACGTTCCGGAATTCCAAACATTCCGGAACCTTGGTGCATTCCGGAACTCTGAACATTCCGGAATTCCGAACATTCCGGAACCTTGGTGCATTCCGGAATTCCGAACATTCCGGAACCTTGGTGCATTCCGGAACTCTGAACATTCCGGATCTCTGAACATTCCGGAACAATGAACATTCCGGAACCTTGGTGCATTCCGGAATTCCGAACATTCCGGAACCTTGGTGCATTCCGGAACAATGAACATTCCGGAACCTTGGTGCATTCCGGAACTCTGAACACTCCGGAACTCTGAACATTCCGGAACATTGGTGCATTCCGGAACTCTGAACATTCCGGAATTCCGAACATTCCGGAACCTTGGTGCATTCCGGAATTCCGAACATTCCGGAACTCTGAACATTCCGGAATTCCGAACATTCCGGAACCTTGGTGCATTCCGGAACTCTGAACATTCCGGAACTCTGAACATTCCGGAACTCTGAACATTCCGGAATTCCGAACATTCCGGAACCTTGGTGCATTCCGGAATTCCAAACATTCCGGAACCTTGGTGCATTCCGGAACCTTGGTACATTCCGGAATTCCGAACATTCCGGAACCTTTGCGCATTCCGGAACCTTGGTGCATTCCGGAACCTTGGTGCATTCCGGAACCTTGGTGCATTCCGGAACTCTGAACATTCCGGAATTCTGAACATTCCGGAACCTTGGTGCATTCCGGAACTCTGAACATTCCGGAACCTTGGTGCATTCCGGAACTCTGAACATTCCGGAATTCCGAACATTCCGGAACCTTGGTGCATTCCGGAATTCCGAACATTCCGGAACCTTGGTGCATTCCGGAACCTTGGTGCATTCCGGAATTCCGAACATTCCGGAACCTTGGTGCATTCCGGAATTCCGAACATTCCGGAACCTTGGTGCATTCCGGAACCTTGGTGCATTCCGGAATTCCGAACATTCCGGAACCTTGGTGCATTCCGGAACCTTGGTGCATTCCGGAATTCCGAACATTCCGGAACCTTGGTACATTCCGGAATTCCGAACATTCCGGAACCTTGGTGCATTCCGGAACTCTGAACATTCCGGAATTCCGAACATTCCGGAACCTTGGTGCATTCCGGAACTCTGAACATTCCGGAACTCTGAACATTCCGGAACCTTGGTGCATTCCGGAACTCTGAACATTCCGGAATTCCGAACATTCCGGAACCTTGGTGCATTCCGGAATTCCGAACACTCCGGAACCTTGGTGCATTCCGGAATTCCGAACATTCCGGAACCTTGGTGCATTCCGGAACCTTGGTGCATTCCGGAATTCCGAACATTCCGGAACCTTGGTACATTCCGGAATTCCGAACATTCCGGAACCTTGGTGCATTCCGGAACTCTGAACATTCCGGAATTCCGAACATTCCGGAACCTTGGTGCATTCCAGAATTCCGAACATTCCGGAACCTTGGTGCATTCCGGAACTCTGAACATTCCGGAACTCTGAACATTCCGGAACCTTGGTGCATTCCGGAATTCCGAACATTCCGGAACCTTGGTGCATTCCGGAACTCTGAACATTGCGGAACCTTGGTGCATTCCGGAACTCTGAACATTCCGGAATTCCGAACATTCCGGAACCTTGGTGCATTCCGGAATTCCGAACATTCCGGAACCTTGGTGCATTCCGGAACCTTGGTGCATTCCGGAACTCTGAACATTCCGGAACCTTGGTACATTCCGGAATTCCGAACATTCCGGAACCTTTGTGCATTCCGGAACTCTGAACATTCCGGAATTCTGAACATTCCGGAACCTTGGTGCATTCCGGAATTCCGAACATTCCGGAACCTTGGTGCATTCCGGAACTCTGAACATTCCGGAATTCCGAACATTCCGGAACCTTGGTGCATTCCGGAATTCCGAACATTCCGGAACCTTGGTGCATTCCGGAACTCTGAACATTCCGGAACTCTGAACATTCCGGAACCTTGGTGCATTCCGGAACTCTGAACATTCCGGAATTCCGAACATTCCGGAACCTTGGTGCATTCCGGAACTCTGAACATTCCGGAACTCCGAACATTCCGGAACCTTTGCGCATTCCGGAACCTTGGTGCATTCCGGAATTCCGAACATTACGGAACCTTGGTGCATTCCGGAATTCCGAACATTCCGGAACCTTGGTGCATTCCGGAACTCTGAACATTCCGGAATTCTGAACATTCCGGAACCTTGGTGCATTCCGGAATTCCGAACATTCCGGAACCTTGGTGCATTCCGGAACTCTGAACATTCCGGAATTCCGAACATTCCGGAACCTTGGTGCATTCCGGAATTCCGAACATTCCGGAACCTTGGTGCATTCCGGAATTCCGAACATTCCGGAACCTTGGTGCATTCCGGAACTCTGAACATTCCGGAATTCCGAACATTCCGGAACCTTGGTGCATTCCGGAACTCTGAACATTCCGGAACTCTGAACATTCCGGAACCTTGGTGCATTCCGGAACTCTGAACATTCCGGAACTCTGAACATTCCGGAACCTTGGTGCATTCCGGAACTCTGAACATTCCGGAATTCCGAACATTCCGGAACCTTGGTGCATTCCGGAACTCTGAACATTCCGGAACTCCGAACATTCCGGAACCTTTGCGCATTCCGGAACCTTGGTGCATTCCGGAACCTTGGTGCATTCCGGAATTCCGAACATTCCGGAACCTTGGTGCATTCCGGAATTCCGAACATTACGGAACCTTGGTGCATTCCGGAACTCTGAACATTCCGGAATTCCGAACATTCCGGAACCTTGGTGCATTCCGGAATTCCGAACATTCCGGAACCTTGGTGCATTCCGGAACTCTGAACATTCCGGAACTCTGAACATTCCGGAACCTTGGTGCATTCCGGAACTCTGAACATTCCGGAATTCCGAACATTCCGGAACCTTGGTGCATTCCGGAATTCCGAACATTCCGGAACCTTGGTGCATTCCGGAACCTTGGTGCATTCCGGAATTCCGAACATTCCGGAACCTTGGTACATTCCGGAACTCTGAACATTCCGGAACTCTGAACATTCCGGAACCTTGGTGCATTCCGGAATTCCGAACATTCCGGAACCTTGGTGCATTCCGGAACTCCGAACATTCCGGAACCTTGGTGCATTCCGGAACTCCGAACATTCCGGAACCTTGGTGCATTCCGGAATTCCGAACATTCCGGAACCTTGGTGCATTCCGGAATTCCGAACATTCCGGAACCTTGGTGCATTCCGGAACTCTGAACATTCCGGAACTCTGAACATTCCGGAATTCCGAACATTTCGGAACTCTGAACATTCCGGAACCTTGGTGCATTCCGGAATTCCGAACATTCCGGAACCTTGGTGCATTCCGGAATTCCGAACATTCCGGAACCTTGGTGCATTCCGGAACTCTGAACATTCCGGAACTCTGAACATTCCGGAACTCTGAACATTCCGGAATTCCGAACATTCCGGAACCTTGGTGCATTCCGGAACTCTGAACATTCCGGAATTCCGAACATTCTGGAACCTTGGTGCATTCCGGAATTCCGAACATTCCGGAACCTTGGTGCATTCCGGAACTCTGAACATTCCGGAACTCTGAACATTCCGGAACCTTGGTTCATTCCGGAACTCTGAACATTCCGGAATTCCGAACATTCCGGAACCTTGGTGCATTCCGGAACTCTGAACATTCCGGAACTCTGAACATTCCGGAACCTTGGTGCATTCCGGAATTCCGAACATTCCGGAACCTTGGTGCATTCCGGAACTCTGAACATTCCGGAACCTTGGTGCATTCCGGAACTCTGAACATTCCGGAATTCCGAACATTCCGGAATTCCGAACATTCCGGAACCTTGGTGCATTCCGGAACTCTGAACATTCCGGAACTCTGAACATTCCGGAACCTTGGTGCATTCCGGAACTCTGAACATTCCGGAACTCTGAACATTCCGGAACCTTGGTGCATTCCGGAACTCTGAACATTCCGGAACCTTGGTACATTCCGGAATTCCGAACATTCCGGAACCTTGGTGCATTCCGGAACTCTGAACATTCCCGAATTCCGAACATTCCGGAACTCTGAACATTCCGGAACCTTGGTGCATTCCGGAATTCCGAACATTCCGGAACCTTGGTGCATTCCGGAATTCCGAACATTCCGGAACCTTGGTGCATTCCGGAACCTTGGTGCATTCCGGAATTCCGAACATTCCGGAACCTTGGTACATTCCGGAATTCCGAACATTCCGGAACCTTGGTGCATTCCGGAACTCTGAACATTCCGGAATTCCGAACATTCCGGAACCTTGGTGCATTCCGGAACTCTGAACATTCCGGAACCTTGGTACATTCCGGAATTCCGAACATTCCGGAACCTTGGTGCATTCCGGAACTCTGAACACTCCGGAACTCTGAACATTCCGGAACCTTGGTGCATTCCGGAACTCTGAACATTCCGGAATTCCGAACATTCCGGAACCTTGGTGCATTCCGGAACTCTGAACATTCCGGAACCTTGGTACATTCCGGAATTCCGAACATTCCGGAACCTTTGTGCATTCCGGAACCTTGGTGCATTCCGGAACCTTGGTGCATTCCGGAATTCCGAACATTCCGGAACCTTGGTGCATTCCGGAACTCTGAACATTCCGGAACTCCGAACAATCCGGAACCTTTGCGCATTCCGGAACCTTGGTGCATTCCGGAACCTTGGTGCATTCCGGAATTCCGAACATTCCGGAACCTTGGTGCATTCCGGAATTCCGAACATTCCGGAACCTTGGTGCATTCCGGAACCTTGGTGCATTCCGGAATTCCGAACATTCCGGAACCTTGGTACATTCCGGAATTCCGAACATTCCGGAACCTTGGTGCATTCCGGAACTCTGAACATTCCGGAATTCCGAACATTCCGGAACCTTGGTGCATTCCGGAACTCTGAACATTCCGGAACCTTGGTACATTCCGGAATTCCGAACATTCCGGAACCTTGGTGCATTCCGGAACTCTGAACACTCCGGAACTCTGAACATTCCGGAACATTGGTGCATTCCGGAACTCTGAACATTCCGGAATTCCGAACATTCCGGAACCTTGGTGCATTCCGGAACTCTGAACATTCCGGAACTCTGAACATTCCGGAATTCCGAACATTCCGGAACCTTTGTGCATTCCGGAACCTTGGTGCATTCCGGAACCTTGGTGCATTCCGGAATTCCGAACATTCCGGAACCTTGGTGCATTCCGGAACTCTGAACATTCCGGAACTCTGAACATTCCGGAATTCCGAACATTCCGGAACCTTTGTGCATTCCGGAATTCCGAACATTCCGGAACCTTGGTGCATTCCGGAACTCTGAACATTCCGGAACTCTGAACATTCCGGAATTCCGAACATTCCGGAACCTTTGTGCATTCCGGAACCTTGGTGCATTCCGGAACCTTGGTGCATTCCGGAATTCCGAACATTCCGGAACCTTGGTGCATTCCGGAACTCTGAACATTCCGGAACTCCGAACAATCCGGAACCTTTGCGCATTCCGGAACCTTGGTGCATTCCGGAACCTTGGTGCATTCCGGAATTCCGAACATTCCGGAACCTTGGTGCATTCCGGAACTCTGAACATTCCGGAATTCCGAACATTCCGGAACCTTGGTGCATTCCGGAACTCTGAACATTCCGGAATTCCGAACATTCCGGAACCTTGGTGCATTCCGGAACTCTGAACATTCCGGAATTCCGAACATTCCGGAACCTTGGTGCATTCCGGAACCTTGGTGCACTCCGGAACTCTGAACACTCCGGAATTCCGAACATTCCGGAACCTTGGTGCATTCCGGAACTCTGAACATTCTGGAACCTTGGTGCACTCCGGAACTCTGAACATTCCGGAATTCCGAACATTCCGGAACCTTGGTGCATTCCGGAATTCCGAACATTCCGGAACCTTGGTGCATTCCGGAATTCCGAACATTCCGGAACCTTGGTGCATTCCGGAATTCCGAACATTCCGGAACCTTGGTGCATTCCGGAACTCTGAACATTCCGGAATTCCGAACATTCCGGAACCTTGGTGCATTCCGGAATTCCGAACATTCCGGAACCTTGGTGCATTCCGGAACTCTGAACATTCCGGATCTCTGAACATTCCGGAACAATGAACATTCCGGAACCTTGGTGCATTCCGGAATTCCGAACATTCCGGAACCTTGGTGCATTCCGGAACTCTGAACATTCCGGAACTCTGAACATTCCGGAATTCCGAACATTTCGGAACTCTGAACATTCCGGAACCTTGGTGCATTCCGGAATTCCGAACATTCCGGAACCTTGGTGCATTCCGGAATTCCGAACATTCCGGAACCTTGGTGCATTCCGGAACTCTGAACATTCCGGAACTCTGAACATTCCGGAACTCTGAACATTCCGGAATTCCGAACATTCCGGAACCTTGGTGCATTCCGGAACTCTGAACATTCCGGAATTCCGAACATTCTGGAACCTTGGTGCATTCCGGAATTCCGAACATTCCGGAACCTTGGTGCATTCCGGAACTCTGAACATTCCGGAACTCTGAACATTCCGGAACCTTGGTTCATTCCGGAACTCTGAACATTCCGGAATTCCGAACATTCCGGAACCTTGGTGCATTCCGGAACTCTGAACATTCCGGAACTCTGAACATTCCGGAACCTTGGTGCATTCCGGAATTCCGAACATTCCGGAACCTTGGTGCATTCCGGAACTCTGAACATTCCGGAACCTTGGTGCATTCCGGAACTCTGAACATTCCGGAATTCCGAACATTCCGGAATTCCGAACATTCCGGAACCTTGGTGCATTCCGGAACTCTGAACATTCCGGAACTCTGAACATTCCGGAACCTTGGTGCATTCCGGAACTCTGAACATTCCGGAACTCTGAACATTCCGGAACCTTGGTGCATTCCGGAACTCTGAACATTCCGGAACCTTGGTACATTCCGGAATTCCGAACATTCCGGAACCTTGGTGCATTCCGGAACTCTGAACATTCCCGAATTCCGAACATTCCGGAACTCTGAACATTCCGGAACCTTGGTGCATTCCGGAATTCCGAACATTCCGGAACCTTGGTGCATTCCGGAATTCCGAACATTCCGGAACCTTGGTGCATTCCGGAACCTTGGTGCATTCCGGAATTCCGAACATTCCGGAACCTTGGTACATTCCGGAATTCCGAACATTCCGGAACCTTGGTGCATTCCGGAACTCTGAACATTCCGGAATTCCGAACATTCCGGAACCTTGGTGCATTCCGGAACTCTGAACATTCCGGAACCTTGGTACATTCCGGAATTCCGAACATTCCGGAACCTTGGTGCATTCCGGAACTCTGAACACTCCGGAACTCTGAACATTCCGGAACCTTGGTGCATTCCGGAACTCTGAACATTCCGGAATTCCGAACATTCCGGAACCTTGGTGCATTCCGGAACTCTGAACATTCCGGAACCTTGGTACATTCCGGAATTCCGAACATTCCGGAACCTTTGTGCATTCCGGAACCTTGGTGCATTCCGGAACCTTGGTGCATTCCGGAATTCCGAACATTCCGGAACCTTGGTGCATTCCGGAATTCCGAACATTCCGGAACCTTGGTGCATTCCGGAACCTTGGTGCATTCCGGAATTCCGAACATTCCGGAACCTTGGTACATTCCGGAATTCCGAACATTCCGGAACCTTGGTGCATTCCGGAACTCTGAACATTCCGGAATTCCGAACATTCCGGAACCTTGGTGCATTCCGGAACTCTGAACATTCCGGAACCTTGGTACATTCCGGAATTCCGAACATTCCGGAACCTTGGTGCATTCCGGAACTCTGAACACTCCGGAACTCTGAACATTCCGGAACATTGGTGCATTCCGGAACTCTGAACATTCCGGAATTCCGAACATTCCGGAACCTTGGTGCATTCCGGAACTCTGAACATTCCGGAACTCTGAACATTCCGGAATTCCGAACATTCCGGAACCTTTGTGCATTCCGGAACCTTGGTGCATTCCGGAACCTTGGTGCATTCCGGAATTCCGAACATTCCGGAACCTTGGTGCATTCCGGAACTCTGAACATTCCGGAACTCTGAACATTCCGGAATTCCGAACATTCCGGAACCTTTGTGCATTCCGGAATTCCGAACATTCCGGAACCTTGGTGCATTCCGGAACTCTGAACATTCCGGAACTCTGAACATTCCGGAATTCCGAACATTCCGGAACCTTTGTGCATTCCGGAACCTTGGTGCATTCCGGAACCTTGGTGCATTCCGGAATTCCGAACATTCCGGAACCTTGGTGCATTCCGGAACTCTGAACATTCCGGAACTCCGAACAATCCGGAACCTTTGCGCATTCCGGAACCTTGGTGCATTCCGGAACCTTGGTGCATTCCGGAATTCCGAACATTCCGGAACCTTGGTGCATTCCGGAACTCTGAACATTCCGGAATTCCGAACATTCCGGAACCTTGGTGCATTCCGGAACTCTGAACATTCCGGAATTCCGAACATTCCGGAACCTTGGTGCATTCCGGAACTCTGAACATTCCGGAACCTTGGTACATTCCGGAATTCCGAACATTCCGGAACCTTGGTGCATTCCGGAACTCTGAATTCCGGAATTCCGAACATTCCGGAACCTTGGTGCATTCCGGAACTCAGAACATTCCGGAACTCTGAACATTCCGGAATTCCGAACATTCCGGAACTCTGAACATTCCGGAACCTTGGTGCATTCCGGAATTCCGAACATTCCGGAACCTTGGTGCATTCAGGAATTCCGAACATTCCGGAACCTTGGTGCATTCCGGAACTCTGAACATTCCGGAACTCTGAACATTCCGGAACCTTGGTGCATTCCGTTATTCCGAACATTCCGGAACCTTGGTGCATTCCGGAATTCCGAACATTCCGGAACCTTGGTGCATTCCGGAATTCCGAACATTCCGGAACCTTGGTGCATTCCGGAATTCCGAACATTCCGGAACCTTGGTGCATTCCGGAATTCCGAACATTCCGGAACCTTGGTGCATTCCGGAATTCCGAACATTCCGGAACCTTGGTGCATTCCGGAACTCCGAACATTCCGGAACCTTGGTGCATTCCGGAATTCCGAACATTCCGGAACCTTGGTACATTCCGGAATTCCGAACATTCCGGAACCTTGGTGCATTCCGGAACTCTGAACATTCCGGAATTCCGAACATTCCGGAACCTTGGTGCATTCCGGAACTCTGAACATTCCGGAACCTTGGTACATTCCGGAATTCCGAACATTCCGGAACCTTGGTGCATTCCGGAACTCTGAACACTCCGGAACTCTGAACATTCCGGAACATTGGTGCATTCCGGAACTCTGAACATTCCGGAATTCCGAACATTCCGGAACCTTGGTGCATTCCGGAACTCTGAACATTCCGGAACTCTGAACATTCCGGAATTCCGAACATTCCGGAACCTTTGTGCATTCCGGAACCTTGGTGCATTCCGGAACCTTGGTGCATTCCGGAATTCCGAACATTCCGGAACCTTGGTGCATTCCGGAACTCTGAACATTCCGGAACTCTGAACATTCCGGAATTCCGAACATTCCGGAACCTTTGTGCATTCCGGAATTCCGAACATTCCGGAACCTTGGTGCATTCCGGAACTCTGAACATTCCGGAACTCTGAACATTCCGGAATTCCGAACATTCCGGAACCTTTGTGCATTCCGGAACCTTGGTGCATTCCGGAACCTTGGTGCATTCCGGAATTCCGAACATTCCGGAACCTTGGTGCATTCCGGAACTCTGAACATTCCGGAACTCCGAACAATCCGGAACCTTTGCGCATTCCGGAACCTTGGTGCATTCCGGAACCTTGGTGCATTCCGGAATTCCGAACATTCCGGAACCTTGGTGCATTCCGGAACTCTGAACATTCCGGAATTCCGAACATTCCGGAACCTTGGTGCATTCCGGAACTCTGAACATTCCGGAATTCCGAACATTCCGGAACCTTGGTGCATTCCGGAACTCTGAACATTCCGGAATTCCGAACATTCCGGAACCTTGGTGCATTCCGGAACCTTGGTGCACTCCGGAACTCTGAACACTCCGGAATTCCGAACATTCCGGAACCTTGGTGCATTCCGGAACTCTGAACATTCTGGAACCTTGGTGCACTCCGGAACTCTGAACATTCCGGAATTCCGAACATTCCGGAACCTTGGTGCATTCCGGAATTCCGAACATTCCGGAACCTTGGTGCATTCCGGAATTCCGAACATTCCGGAACCTTGGTGCATTCCGGAATTCCGAACATTCCGGAACCTTGGTGCATTCCGGAACTCTGAACATTCCGGAATTCCGAACATTCCGGAACCTTGGTGCATTCCGGAATTCCGAACATTCCGGAACCTTGGTGCATTCCGGAACTCTGAACATTCCGGATCTCTGAACATTCCGGAACAATGAACATTCCGGAACCTTGGTGCATTCCGGAATTCCGAACATTCCGGAACCTTGGTGCATTCCGGAACTCTGAACATTCCGGAACTCTGAACATTCCGGAATTCCGAACATTTCGGAACTCTGAACATTCCGGAACCTTGGTGCATTCCGGAATTCCGAACATTCCGGAACCTTGGTGCATTCCGGAATTCCGAACATTCCGGAACCTTGGTGCATTCCGGAACTCTGAACATTCCGGAACTCTGAACATTCCGGAACTCTGAACATTCCGGAATTCCGAACATTCCGGAACCTTGGTGCATTCCGGAACTCTGAACATTCCGGAATTCCGAACATTCTGGAACCTTGGTGCATTCCGGAATTCCGAACATTCCGGAACCTTGGTGCATTCCGGAACTCTGAACATTCCGGAACTCTGAACATTCCGGAACCTTGGTTCATTCCGGAACTCTGAACATTCCGGAATTCCGAACATTCCGGAACCTTGGTGCATTCCGGAACTCTGAACATTCCGGAACTCTGAACATTCCGGAACCTTGGTGCATTCCGGAATTCCGAACATTCCGGAACCTTGGTGCATTCCGGAACTCTGAACATTCCGGAACCTTGGTGCATTCCGGAACTCTGAACATTCCGGAATTCCGAACATTCCGGAATTCCGAACATTCCGGAACCTTGGTGCATTCCGGAACTCTGAACATTCCGGAACTCTGAACATTCCGGAACCTTGGTGCATTCCGGAACTCTGAACATTCCGGAACTCTGAACATTCCGGAACCTTGGTGCATTCCGGAACTCTGAACATTCCGGAACCTTGGTACATTCCGGAATTCCGAACATTCCGGAACCTTGGTGCATTCCGGAACTCTGAACATTCCCGAATTCCGAACATTCCGGAACTCTGAACATTCCGGAACCTTGGTGCATTCCGGAATTCCGAACATTCCGGAACCTTGGTGCATTCCGGAATTCCGAACATTCCGGAACCTTGGTGCATTCCGGAACCTTGGTGCATTCCGGAATTCCGAACATTCCGGAACCTTGGTACATTCCGGAATTCCGAACATTCCGGAACCTTGGTGCATTCCGGAACTCTGAACATTCCGGAATTCCGAACATTCCGGAACCTTGGTGCATTCCGGAACTCTGAACATTCCGGAACCTTGGTACATTCCGGAATTCCGAACATTCCGGAACCTTGGTGCATTCCGGAACTCTGAACACTCCGGAACTCTGAACATTCCGGAACCTTGGTGCATTCCGGAACTCTGAACATTCCGGAATTCCGAACATTCCGGAACCTTGGTGCATTCCGGAACTCTGAACATTCCGGAACCTTGGTACATTCCGGAATTCCGAACATTCCGGAACCTTTGTGCATTCCGGAACCTTGGTGCATTCCGGAACCTTGGTGCATTCCGGAATTCCGAACATTCCGGAACCTTGGTGCATTCCGGAATTCCGAACATTCCGGAACCTTGGTGCATTCCGGAACCTTGGTGCATTCCGGAATTCCGAACATTCCGGAACCTTGGTACATTCCGGAATTCCGAACATTCCGGAACCTTGGTGCATTCCGGAACTCTGAACATTCCGGAATTCCGAACATTCCGGAACCTTGGTGCATTCCGGAACTCTGAACATTCCGGAACCTTGGTACATTCCGGAATTCCGAACATTCCGGAACCTTGGTGCATTCCGGAACTCTGAACACTCCGGAACTCTGAACATTCCGGAACATTGGTGCATTCCGGAACTCTGAACATTCCGGAATTCCGAACATTCCGGAACCTTGGTGCATTCCGGAACTCTGAACATTCCGGAACTCTGAACATTCCGGAATTCCGAACATTCCGGAACCTTTGTGCATTCCGGAACCTTGGTGCATTCCGGAACCTTGGTGCATTCCGGAATTCCGAACATTCCGGAACCTTGGTGCATTCCGGAACTCTGAACATTCCGGAACTCTGAACATTCCGGAATTCCGAACATTCCGGAACCTTTGTGCATTCCGGAATTCCGAACATTCCGGAACCTTGGTGCATTCCGGAACTCTGAACATTCCGGAACTCTGAACATTCCGGAATTCCGAACATTCCGGAACCTTTGTGCATTCCGGAACCTTGGTGCATTCCGGAACCTTGGTGCATTCCGGAATTCCGAACATTCCGGAACCTTGGTGCATTCCGGAACTCTGAACATTCCGGAACTCCGAACAATCCGGAACCTTTGCGCATTCCGGAACCTTGGTGCATTCCGGAACCTTGGTGCATTCCGGAATTCCGAACATTCCGGAACCTTGGTGCATTCCGGAACTCTGAACATTCCGGAATTCCGAACATTCCGGAACCTTGGTGCATTCCGGAACTCTGAACATTCCGGAATTCCGAACATTCCGGAACCTTGGTGCATTCCGGAACTCTGAACATTCCGGAATTCCGAACATTCCGGAACCTTGGTGCATTCCGGAACCTTGGTGCACTCCGGAACTCTGAACACTCCGGAATTCCGAACATTCCGGAACCTTGGTGCATTCCGGAACTCTGAACATTCTGGAACCTTGGTGCACTCCGGAACTCTGAACATTCCGGAATTCCGAACATTCCGGAACCTTGGTGCATTCCGGAATTCCGAACATTCCGGAACCTTGGTGCATTCCGGAATTCCGAACATTCCGGAACCTTGGTGCATTCCGGAATTCCGAACATTCCGGAACCTTGGTGCATTCCGGAACTCTGAACATTCCGGAATTCCGAACATTCCGGAACCTTGGTGCATTCCGGAATTCCGAACATTCCGGAACCTTGGTGCATTCCGGAACTCTGAACATTCCGGATCTCTGAACATTCCGGAACAATGAACATTCCGGAACCTTGGTGCATTCCGGAATTCCGAACATTCCGGAACCTTGGTGCATTCCGGAACAATGAACATTCCGGAACCTTGGTGCATTCCGGAACTCTGAACACTCCGGAACTCTGAACATTCCGGAACATTGGTGCATTCCGGAACTCTGAACATTCCGGAATTCCGAACATTCCGGAACCTTGGTGCATTCCGGAACTCTGAACATTCCGGAACTCTGAACATTCCGGAACCTTGGTGCATTCCGGAATTCCGAACATTCCGGAACCTTGGTGCATTCCGGAACTCTGAACATTCCGGAACCTTGGTGGATTCCGGTACTCTGAACATTCCGGAACTCTGAACATTCCGGAATTCCGAACATTCCGGAACCTTGGTGCATTCCGGAATTCCGAACATTCCGGAACCTTGGTGCATTCCGGAACTCTGAACATTCCGGAACTCTGAACATTCCGGAATTCCGAACATTCCGGAACCTTGGTGCATTCCGGAATTCCGAACATTCCGGAACCTTGGTGCATTCCGGAACTCTGAACATTCCGGAACTCTGAACATTCCAGAACTCTTAACATTCCGGAATTCCGAACATTCCGGAACCTTGGTGCATTCCGGAACTCTGAACATTCCGGAATTCCGAACATTCCGGAACCTTGGTGCATTCCGGAACCTTGGTGCATTCCGGAATTCCGAACATTCCGGAACCTTGGTGCATTCCGGAATTCCGAACATTCCGGAACTCTGAACATTCCGGAATTCTGAACATTCCGGAACCTTGGTGCATTCCGGAACTCTGAACATTCCGGAACCTTGGTGCATTCCGGAACTCTGAACATTCCGGAATTCCGAACATTCCGGAACCTTGGTGCATTCCGGAATTCCGAACATTCCGGAACCTTGGTGCATTCCGGAACCTTGGTGCATTCCGGAATTCCGAACATTCCGGAACCTTGGTGCATTCCGGAATTCCGAACATTCCGGAACCTTGGTGCATTCCGGAACCTTGGTGCATTCCGGAATTCCGAACATTCCGGAACCTTGGTGCATTCCGGAACCTTGGTGCATTCCGGAATTCCGAACATTCCGGAACCTTGGTACATTCCGGAATTCCGAACATTCCGGAACCTTGGTGCATTCCGGAACTCTGAACATTCCGGAATTCCGAACATTCCGGAACCTTGGTGCATTCCGGAACTCTGAACATTCCGGAACTCTGAACATTCCGGAACCTTGGTGCATTCCGGAACTCTGAACATTCCGGAATTCCGAACATTCCGGAACCTTGGTGCATTCCGGAATTCCGAACACTCCGGAACCTTGGTGCATTCCGGAATTCCGAACATTCCGGAACCTTGGTGCATTCCGGAACCTTGGTGCATTCCGGAATTCCGAACATTCCGGAACCTTGGTACATTCCGGAATTCCGAACATTCCGGAACCTTGGTGCATTCCGGAACTCTGAACATTCCGGAATTCCGAACATTCCGGAACCTTGGTGCATTCCAGAATTCCGAACATTCCGGAACCTTGGTGCATTCCGGAACTCTGAACATTCCGGAACTCTGAACATTCCGGAACCTTGGTGCATTCCGGAATTCCGAACATTCCGGAACCTTGGTGCATTCCGGAACTCTGAACATTGCGGAACCTTGGTGCATTCCGGAACTCTGAACATTCCGGAATTCCGAACATTCCGGAACCTTGGTGCATTCCGGAATTCCGAACATTCCGGAACCTTGGTGCATTCCGGAACCTTGGTGCATTCCGGAACTCTGAACATTCCGGAACCTTGGTACATTCCGGAATTCCGAACATTCCGGAACCTTTGTGCATTCCGGAACTCTGAACATTCCGGAATTCTGAACATTCCGGAACCTTGGTGCATTCCGGAATTCCGAACATTCCGGAACCTTGGTGCATTCCGGAACTCTGAACATTCCGGAATTCCGAACATTCCGGAACCTTGGTGCATTCCGGAATTCCGAACATTCCGGAACCTTGGTGCATTCCGGAACTCTGAACATTCCGGAACTCTGAACATTCCGGAACCTTGGTGCATTCCGGAACTCTGAACATTCCGGAATTCCGAACATTCCGGAACCTTGGTGCATTCCGGAACTCTGAACATTCCGGAACTCCGAACATTCCGGAACCTTTGCGCATTCCGGAACCTTGGTGCATTCCGGAATTCCGAACATTACGGAACCTTGGTGCATTCCGGAATTCCGAACATTCCGGAACCTTGGTGCATTCCGGAACTCTGAACATTCCGGAATTCTGAACATTCCGGAACCTTGGTGCATTCCGGAATTCCGAACATTCCGGAACCTTGGTGCATTCCGGAACTCTGAACATTCCGGAATTCCGAACATTCCGGAACCTTGGTGCATTCCGGAATTCCGAACATTCCGGAACCTTGGTGCATTCCGGAATTCCGAACATTCCGGAACCTTGGTGCATTCCGGAACTCTGAACATTCCGGAATTCCGAACATTCCGGAACCTTGGTGCATTCCGGAACTCTGAACATTCCGGAACTCTGAACATTCCGGAACCTTGGTGCATTCCGGAACTCTGAACATTCCGGAACTCTGAACATTCCGGAACCTTGGTGCATTCCGGAACTCTGAACATTCCGGAATTCCGAACATTCCGGAACCTTGGTGCATTCCGGAACTCTGAACATTCCGGAACTCCGAACATTCCGGAACCTTTGCGCATTCCGGAACCTTGGTGCATTCCGGAACCTTGGTGCATTCCGGAATTCCGAACATTCCGGAACCTTGGTGCATTCCGGAATTCCGAACATTACGGAACCTTGGTGCATTCCGGAACTCTGAACATTCCGGAATTCCGAACATTCCGGAACCTTGGTGCATTCCGGAATTCCGAACATTCCGGAACCTTGGTGCATTCCGGAACTCTGAACATTCCGGAACTCTGAACATTCCGGAACCTTGGTGCATTCCGGAACTCTGAACATTCCGGAATTCCGAACATTCCGGAACCTTGGTGCATTCCGGAACTCTGAACATTCCGGAACTCCGAACATTCCGGAACCTTTGCGCATTCCGGAACCTTGGTGCATTCCGGAATTCCGAACATTACGGAACCTTGGTGCATTCCGGAATTCCGAACATTCCGGAACCTTGGTGCATTCCGGAATTCCGAACATTCCGGAACCTTGGTGCATTCCGGAACTCTGAACATTCCGGAACTCTGAACATTCCGGAACCTTGGTGCATTCCGGAACTCTGAACATTCCGGAACTCTGAACATTCCGGAACCTTGGTGCATTCCGGAACTCTGAACATTCCGGAATTCCGAACATTCCGGAACCTTGGTGCATTCCGGAACTCTGAACATTCCGGAACTCCGAACATTCCGGAACCTTTGCGCATTCCGGAACCTTGGTGCATTCCGGAACCTTGGTGCATTCCGGAATTCCGAACATTCCGGAACCTTGGTGCATTCCGGAATTCCGAACATTACGGAACCTTGGTGCATTCCGGAACTCTGAACATTCCGGAATTCCGAACATTCCGGAACCTTGGTGCATTCCGGAATTCCGAACATTCCGGAACCTTGGTGCATTCCGGAACTCTGAACATTCCGGAACTCTGAACATTCCGGAACCTTGGTGCATTCCGGAACTCTGAACATTCCGGAATTCCGAACATTCCGGAACCTTGTTGCATTCCGGAACTCTGAACATTCCGGAACTCCGAACATTCCGGAACCTTTGCGCATTCCGGAACCTTGGTGCATTCCGGAATTCCGAACATTACGGAACCTTGGTGCATTCCGGAATTCCGAACATTCCGGAACCTTGGTGCATTCCGGAATTCCGAACATTACGGAACCTTGGTGCATTCCGGAATTCCGAACATTCCGGAACCTTGGTGCATTCCGGAACTCTGAACATTCCGGAATTCTGAACATTCCGGAACCTTGGTGCATTCCGGAATTCCGAACATTCCGGAACCTTGGTGCATTCCGGAACTCTGAACATTCCGGAATTCCGAACATTCCGGAACCTTGGTGCATTCCGGAACTCTGAACATTCCGGAATTCCGAACATTCCGGAACCTTGGTGCATTCCGGAACTCTGAACATTCCGGAACTCTGAACATTCCGGAACCTTGGTGCATTCCGGAACTCTGAACATTCCGGAACTCCGAACATTCCGGAACCTTGGTGCATTCCGGAACTCTGAACATTCCGGAATTCCGAACATTCCGGAACCTTGGTGCATTCCGGAACTCTGAACATTCCGGAACTCCGAACATTCCGGAACCTTTGCGCATTCCGGAACCTTGGTGCATTCCGGAACCTTGGTGCATTCCGGAATTCCGAACATTCCGGAACCTTGGTGCATTCCGGAATTCCGAACATTACGGAACCTTGGTGCATTCCGGAACTCTGAACATTCCGGAATTCCGAACATTCCGGAACCTTGGTGCATTCCGGAATTCCGAACATTCCGGAACCTTGGTGCATTCCGGAACTCTGAACATTCCGGAATTCCGAACATTCCGGAACCTTGGTGCATTCCGGAATTCCGAACATTCCGGAACCTTGGTGCATTCCGGAACTCTTAACATTCCGGAACCTTGGTGCATTCCGGAAAAATGAACATTCCGGAATTCCGAACATTCCGGAACCTTGGTGCATTCCGGAACTCTGAACATTCCGGAATTCTGAACATTCCGGAACCTTGGTGCATTCCGGAACTCTGAACCTTCCGGAACTCTGAACATTCCGGAATTCCGAACATTCCGGAACCTTGGTGCACTCCGGAACTCTGAACACTCCGGAACTCTGAACATTCCGGAATTCCGAACATTCCGGAACCTTGGTGCATTCCGGAACCTTGGTGCATTCCGGAATTCCGAACATTCCGGAACCTTGGTGCATTCCGGAATTCCGAACATTCCGGAACCTTGGTGCATTCCGGAACCTTGGTACATTCCGGAATTCCGACCATTCCGGAACCTTGGTGCATTCCGGAACTCTGAACATTCCGGAATTCCGAACATTCCGGAACTCTGAACATTCCGGAACCTTGGTGCATTCCGGAATTCCGAACATTCCGGAACCTTGGTGCATTCCGGAATTCCGAACATTCCGGAACCTTGGTGCATTCCGGAACCTTGGTGCATTCCGGAATTCCGAACATTCCGGAACCTTGGTACATTCCGGAATTCCGAACATTCCGGAACCTTGGTGCATTCCGGAACTCTGAACATTCCGGAACTCTGAACATTCCGGAATTCCGAACATTCCGGAACCTTTGTGCATTCCGGAACCTTGGTGCATTCCGGAACCTTGGTGCATTCCGGAATTCCGAACATTCCGGAACCTTGGTGCATTCCGGAACTCTGAACATTCCGGAATTCCGAACATTCCGGAACCTTGGTGCATTCCGGAACTCTGAACCTTCCGGAACTCTGAACATTCCGGAATTCCGAACATTCCGGAACCTTGGTGCATTCCGGAACCTTGGTGCACTCCGGAACTCTGAACACTCCGGAATTCCGAACATTCCGGAACCTTGGTGCATTCCGGAACTCTGAACATTCTGGAACCTTGGTGCACTCCGGAACTCTGAACATTCCGGAATTCCGAACATTCCGGAACCTTGGTGCATTCCGGAATTCCGAACATTCCGGAACCTTGGTGCATTCCGGAATTCCGAACATTCCGGAACCTTGGTGCATTCCGGAATTCCGAACATTCCGGAACCTTGGTGCATTCCGGAACTCTGAACATTCCGGAATTCCGAACATTCCGGAACCTTGGTGCATTCCGGAATTCCGAACATTCCGGAACCTTGGTGCATTCCGGAACTCTGAACATTCCGGATCTCTGAACATTCCGGAACAATGAACATTCCGGAACCTTGGTGCATTCCGGAATTCCGAACATTCCGGAACCTTGGTGCATTCCGGAACAATGAACATTCCGGAACCTTGGTGCATTCCGGAACTCTGAACACTCCGGAACTCTGAACATTCCGGAACATTGGTGCATTCCGGAACTCTGAACATTCCGGAATTCCGAACATTCCGGAACCTTGGTGCATTCCGGAATTCCGAACATTCCGGAACCTTGGTGCATTCCGGAACTCTGAACATTCCGGAACCTTGGTGCATTCCGGAACTCTGAACATTCCGGAACCTTGGTGGATTCCGGTACTCTGAACATTCCGGAATTCCGAACATTCCGGAACCTTGGTGCATTCCGGAATTCCGAACATTCCGGAACCTTGGTGCATTCCGGAATTCCGAACATTCCGGAACCTTGGTGCATTCCGGAACTCTGAACATTCCGGAATTCCGAACATTCCGGAACCTTGGTGCATTCCGGAACTCTGAACATTCCGGAACTCTGAACATTCCGGAACCTTGGTGCATTCCGGAACTCTGAACATTCCGGAACTCTGAACAGTCCGGAACCTTGGTGCATTCCGGAACTCTGAACATTCCGGAACTCTGAACATTCCGGAACCTTGGTGCATTCCGGAACTCTGAACATTCCGGAACTCTGAACATTCCGGAACTCCGAACATTCCGGAACCTTTGCGCATTCCGGAACCTTGGTGCATTCCGGAACTCTGAACATTCCGGAACTCCGAACATTCCGGAACCTTTGCGCATTCCGGAACCTTGGTGCATTCCGGAACCTTGGTGCATTCCGGAATTCCGAACATTCCGGAACCTTGGTGCATTCCGGAATTCCGAACATTCCGGAACCTTGGTGCATTCCGGAATTCCGAACATTCCGGAACCTTGGTGCATTCCGGAATTCCGAACATTCCGGAACCTTGGTGCATTCCGGAACTCTGAACATTCCGGAACTCTGAACAGTCCGGAACCTTGGTGCATTCCGGAACTCTGAACATTCCGGAACTCTGAACATTCCGGAACCTTGGTGCATTCCGGAACTCTGAACATTCCGGAACTCTGAACATTCCGGAACCTTGGTGCATTCCGGAACTCTGAACATTCCGGAACTCCGAACATTCCGGAACCTTTGCGCATTCCGGAACCTTGGTGCATTCCGGAACTCTGAACATTCCGGAACTCCGAACATTCCGGAACCTTTGCGCATTCCGGAACCTTGGTGCATTCCGGAACCTTGGTGCATTCCGGAATTCCGAACATTCCGGAACCTTGGTGCATTCCGGAATTCCGAACATTCCGGAACCTTGGTGCATTCCGGAACTCTGAACATTCCGGAACTCTGAACATTCCGGAACCTTGGTGCATTCCGGAACTCTGAACATTCCGGAACTCTGAACATTCCGGAACCTTGGTGCATTCCGGAACTCTGAACATTCCGGAATTCCGAACATTCCGGAACCTTGGTGCATTCCGGAACTCTGAACATTCCGGAACTCCGAACATTCCGGAACCTTTGCGCATTCCGGAACCTTGGTGCATTCCGGAACCTTGGTGCATTCCGGAATTCCGAACATTCCGGAACCTTTGTGCATTCCGGAATTCCGAACATTCCGGAACCTTGGTGCATTCCGGAACTCTGAACATTCCGGAATTCCGAACATTCCGGAACCTTGGTGCATTCCGGAATTCCGAACATTCCGGAACCTTGGTGCATTCCGGAACTCTGAACATTCCGGAACTCTGAACATTCCGGAACCTTGGTGCATTCCGGAACTCTGAACATTCCGGAACTCTGAACATTCCGGAACCTTGGTGCATTCCGGAACTCTGAACATTCCGGAATTCCGAACATTCCGGAACCTTGGTGCATTCCGGAACTCTGAACATTCCGGAATTCCGAACATTCCGGAACCTTGGTGCATTCCGGAACTCTGAACATTCCGGAACCTTGGTACATTCCGGAATTCCGAACATTCCGGAACCTTGGTGCATTCCGGAACTCTGAACATTCCGGAATTCCGAACATTCCGGAACTCTGAACATTCCGGAATTCCGAACATTCCGGAACCTTGGTGCATTCCGGAACTCTGAACATTCCGGAATTCCGAACATTCCGGAACCTTGGTGCATTCCGGAACTCTGAACATTCCGGAATTCCGAACATTCCGGAACCTTGGTGCATTCCGGAACTCTGAACATTCCGGAACCTTGGTGCATTCCGGAATTCCGAACATTCCGGAACCTTGGTGCATTCCGGAACTCTGAACATTCCGGAATTCCGAACATTCCGGAACCTTGGTGCATTCCGGAATTCCGAACATTCCGGAACCTTGGTGCATTCCGGAACCTTGGTGCATTCCGGAATTCCGAACATTCCGGAACCTTGGTGCATTCCGGAACTATGAACATTCCGGAACCTTGGTGCATTCCGGAACTCTGAACATTCCGGAACCTTGGTGCATTCCGGAATTCCGAACATTCCGGAACCTTGGTGCATTCCGGAACTCTGAACATTCCGGAACTCTGAACATTCCGGAACTCTGAACATTCCGGAATTCCGAACATTCCGGAACCTTGGTGCATTCCGGAATTCCGAACATTCCGGAACCTTGGTGCATTCCGGAACTCTGAACATTCCGGAATTCTGAACATTCCGGAACCTTGGTGCATTCCGGAACTCTGAACCTTCCAGAACTCTGAACATTCCGGAATTCCGAACATTCCGGAACCTTGGTGCATTCCGGAATTCCGAACATTCCGGAACCTTGGTGCATTCCGGAACTCTGAACATTCCGGAATTCCGAACATTCCGGAACCTTGGTGCATTCCGGAACTCTGAACATTCCGGAACCTTGGTGCATTCCGGAATTCCGAACATTCCGGAACCTTGGTGCATTCCGGAACTCTGAACATTCCGGAACCTTGGTGCATTCCGGAATTCCGAACATTCCGGAACCTTGGTGCATTCCGGAACTCTGAACATTCCGGAACCTTGGTGCATTCCGGAACTCTGAACATTCCGGAACCTTGGTGGATTCCGGTACTCTGAACATTCCGGAACTCTGAACATTCCGGAACTCTGAACATTCCGGAATTCCGAACATTCCGGAACCTTGGTGCATTCCGGAATTCCGAACATTCCGGAACCTTGGTGCATTCCGGAACTCTGAACATTCCGGAACTCTGAACATTCCGGAACTCTTAACATTCCGGAATTCCGAACATTCCGGAACCTTGGTGCATTCCGGAACTCTGAACATTCCAGAATTCCGAACATTCCGGAACCTTGGTGCATTCCGGAACTCTGAACATTCCGGAACTCTGAACAGTCCGGAACCTTGGTGCATTCCGGAACTCTGAACATTCCGGAACTCTGAACATTCCGGAACTCTGAACATTCCGGAACTCTGAACATTCCGGAACCTTGGTGCATTCCGGAACTCTGAACATTCCGGAACTCCGAACATTCCGGAACCTTTGCGCATTCCGGAACCTTGGTGCATTCCGGAACTCTGAACATTCCGGAATTCCGAACATTCCGGAACCTTGGTGCATTCCGGAATTCCGAACATTCCGGAACCTTGGTGCATTCCGGAACCTTGGTGCATTCCGGAATTCCGAACATTCCGGAACCTTGGTGCATTCCGGAACTCTGAACATTCCGGAATTCCGAACATTCCGGAACCTTGGTGCATTCCGGAATTCCGAACATTCCGGAACCTTGGTGCATTCCGGAACTCTGAACATTCCGGAACTCTGAACATTCCGGAATTCCGAACATTCCGGAACCTTGGTGCATTCCGGAACTCTGAACATTCCGGAACTTTGAACATTCCGGAACCTTGGTGCATTCCGGAACTCTGAACATTCCGGAACCTTGGTGCATTCCGGAACTCTGAACATTCCGGAATTCCGAACATTCCGGAACCTTGGTGCATTCCGGAACTCTGAACATTCCGGAATTCCGAACATTCCGGAACCTTGGTGCATTCCGGAACTCTGAACATTCCGGAATTCCGAACATTCCGGAACCTTGGTGCATTCCGGAACTCTGAACATTCCGGAACCTTGGTACATTCCGGAATTCCGAACATTCCGGAACCTTGGTGCATTCCGGAACTCTGAACATTCCGGAATTCCGAACATTCCGGAACATTGGTGCATTCCGGAACTCTGAACATTCCGGAATTCCGAACATTCCGGAACCTTGGTGCATTCCGGAACTCTGAACATTCCGGAACTCTGAACATTCCGGAATTCCGAACATTCCGGAACCTTGGTGCATTCCGGAATTCCGAACATTCCGGAACCTTGGTGCATTCCGGAACTCTGAACATTCCGGAACCTTGGTACATTCCGGAATTCCGCGCATTCCGGAACCTTGGTGCATTCCGGAACCTTGGTGCATTCCGGAATTCCGAACATTCCGGAACCTTGGTGCATTCCGGAATTCCGAACATTCCGGAACCTTGGTGCATTCCGGAACTCTGAACATTCCGGAATTCCGAACATTCCGGAACCTTGGTGCATTCCGGAATTCCGAACATTCCGGAACCTTGGTGCATTCCGGAACCTTGGTGCATTCCGGAATTCCGAACATTCCGGAACCTTGGTGCATTCCGGAACTCTGAACATTCCGGAATTCCGAACATTCCGGAACCTTGGTGCATTCCGGAATTCCGAACATTCCGGAACCTTGGTGCATTCCGGAACTCTGAACATTCCGGAACTCTGAACATTCCGGAATTCCGAACATTCCGGAACCTTGGTGCATTCCGGAACTCTGAACATTCCGGAACTCTGAACATTCCGGAACCTTGGTGCATTCCGGAACTCTGAACATTCCGGAACTCTGAACATTCCGGAACCTTGGTGCATTCCGGAACTCTGAACATTCCGGAATTCCGAACATTCCGGAACCTTGGTGCATTCCGGAACTCTGAACATTCCGGAATTCCGAACATTCCGGAACCTTGGTGCATTCCGGAACTCTGAACATTCCGGAATTCCGAACATTCCGGAACCTTGGTGCATTCCGGAACTCTGAACATTCCGGAACCTTGGTACATTCCGGAATTCCGAACATTCCGGAACCTTGGTGCATTCCGGAACTCTGAACATTCCGGAATTCCGAACATTCCGGAACATTGGTGCATTCCGGAACTCTGAACATTCCGGAATTCCGAACATTCCGGAACCTTGGTGCATTCCGGAACTCTGAACATTCCGGAACTCTGAACATTCCGGAATTCCGAACATTCCGGAACCTTGGTGCATTCCGGAATTCCGAACATTCCGGAACCTTGGTGCATTCCGGAATTCCGAACATTCCGGAACCTTGGTGCATTCCGGAACTCTGAACATTCCGGAATTCCGAACATTCCGGAACCTTGGTGCATTCCGGAACTCTGAACATTCCGGAACTCTGAACATTCCGGAACCTTGGTGCATTCCGGAACTCTGAACATTCCGGAACTCTGAACATTCCGGAACCTTGGTGCATTCCGGAACTCTGAACATTCCGGAATTCCGAACATTCCGGAACCTTGGTGCATTCCGGAACTCTGAACATTCCGGAACTCCGAACATTCCGGAACCTTTGCGCATTCCGGAACCTTGGTGCATTCCGGAACCTTGGTGCATTCCGGAATTCCGAACATTCCGGAACCTTGGTGCATTCCGGAATTCCGAACATTCCGGAACCTTGGTGCATTCCGGAACTCTGAACATTCCGGAACTCTGAACATTCCGGAACCTTGGTGCATTCCGGAACTCTGAACGTTCCGGAATTCCGAACATTCCGGAACCTTGGTGCATTCCGGAATTCCGAACATTCCGGAACCTTGGTGCATTCCGGAACCTTGGTGCATTCCGGAATTCCGAACATTCCGGAACCTTGGTGCATTCCGGAACTCTGAACATTCCGGAATTCCGAACATTCCGGAACCTTGGTGCATTCCGGAATTCCGAACATTCCGGAACCTTGGTGCATTCCGGAACTCTGAACATTCCGGAACTCTGAACATTCCGGAATTCCGAACATTCCGGAACCTTGGTGCATTCCGGAACTCTGAACATTCCGGAACTCTGAACATTCCGGAACCTTGGTGCATTCCGGAACTCTGAACATTCCGGAACTCTGAACATTCCGGAATTCCGAACATTCCGGAACCTTGGTGCATTCCGGAACTCTGAACATTCCGGAATTCCGAACATTCCGGAACCTTGGTGCATTCCGGAACTCTGAACATTCCGGAACTCTGAACATTCCGGAACCTTGGTGCATTCCGGAACTCTGAACATTCCGGAACTCTGAACATTCCGGAACCTTGGTGCATTCCGGAACTCTGAACATTCCGGAATTCCGAACATTCCGGAACCTTGGTGCATTCCGGAACTCTGAACATTCCGGAACTCCGAACATTCCGGAACCTTTGCGCATTCCGGAACCTTGGTGCATTCCGGAACCTTGGTGCATTCCGGAATTCCGAACATTCCGGAACCTTGGTGCATTCCGGAATTCCGAACATTCCGGAACCTTGGTGCATTCCGGAACTCTGAACATTCCGGAACTCTGAACATTCCGGAACCTTGGTGCATTCCGGAACTCTGAACGTTCCGGAATTCCGAACATTCCGGAACCTTGGTGCATTCCGGAATTCCGAACATTCCGGAACCTTGGTGCATTCCGGAACCTTGGTGCATTCCGGAATTCCGAACATTCCGGAACCTTGGTGCATTCCGGAACTCTGAACATTCCGGAATTCCGAACATTCCGGAACCTTGGTGCATTCCGGAATTCCGAACATTCCGGAACCTTGGTGCATTCCGGAACTCTGAACATTCCGGAACTCTGAACATTCCGGAACCTTGGTGCATTCCGGAACTCTGAACGTTCCGGAATTCCGAACATTCCGGAACCTTGGTGCATTCCGGAATTCCGAACATTCCGGAACCTTGGTGCATTCCGGAACCTTGGTGCATTCCGGAATTCCGAACATTCCGGAACCTTGGTGCATTCCGGAACTCTGAACATTCCGGAATTCCGAACATTCCGGAACCTTGGTGCATTCCGGAATTCCGAACATTCCGGAACCTTGGTGCATTCCGGAACTCTGAACATTCCGGAACTCTGAACATTCCGGAATTCCGAACATTCCGGAACCTTGGTGCATTCCGGAACTCTGAACATTCCGGAACTCTGAACATTCCGGAACCTTGGTGCATTCCGGAACTCTGAACATTCCGGAACTCTGAACATTCCGGAACCTTGGTGCATTCCGGAACTCTGAACATTCCGAACATTCCGGAACCTTGGTGCATTCCGGAACTCTGAACATTCCAGAATTCCGAACATTCCGGAACCTTGGTGCATTCCGGAACTCTGAACATTCCGGAACTCTGAACAGTCCGGAACCTTGGTGCATTCCGGAACTCTGAACATTCCGGAACTCTGAACATTCCGGAACTCTGAACATTCCGGAACTCTGAACATTCCGGAACCTTGGTGCATTCCGGAACTCTGAACATTCCGGAACTCCGAACATTCCGGAACCTTTGCGCATTCCGGAACCTTGGTGCATTCCGGAACTCTGAACATTCCGGAATTCCGAACATTCCGGAACCTTGGTGCATTCCGGAATTCCGAACATTCCGGAACCTTGGTGCATTCCGGAACCTTGGTGCATTCCGGAATTCCGAACATTCCGGAACCTTGGTGCATTCCGGAACTCTGAACATTCCGGAATTCCGAACATTCCGGAACCTTGGTGCATTCCGGAATTCCGAACATTCCGGAACCTTGGTGCATTCCGGAACTCTGAACATTCCGGAACTCTGAACATTCCGGAATTCCGAACATTCCGGAACCTTGGTGCATTCCGGAACTCTGAACATTCCGGAACTTTGAACATTCCGGAACCTTGGTGCATTCCGGAACTCTGAACATTCCGGAACCTTGGTGCATTCCGGAACTCTGAACATTCCGGAATTCCGAACATTCCGGAACCTTGGTGCATTCCGGAACTCTGAACATTCCGGAATTCCGAACATTCCGGAACCTTGGTGCATTCCGGAACTCTGAACATTCCGGAATTCCGAACATTCCGGAACCTTGGTGCATTCCGGAACTCTGAACATTCCGGAACCTTGGTACATTCCGGAATTCCGAACATTCCGGAACCTTGGTGCATTCCGGAACTCTGAACATTCCGGAATTCCGAACATTCCGGAACATTGGTGCATTCCGGAACTCTGAACATTCCGGAATTCCGAACATTCCGGAACCTTGGTGCATTCCGGAACTCTGAACATTCCGGAACTCTGAACATTCCGGAATTCCGAACATTCCGGAACCTTGGTGCATTCCGGAATTCCGAACATTCCGGAACCTTGGTGCATTCCGGAACTCCGAACATTCCGGAACCTTGGTACATTCCGGAATTCCGCGCATTCCGGAACCTTGGTGCATTCCGGAACCTTGGTGCATTCCGGAATTCCGAACATTCCGGAACCTTGGTGCATTCCGGAATTCCGAACATTCCGGAACCTTGGTGCATTCCGGAACTCTGAACATTCCGGAATTCCGAACATTCCGGAACCTTGGTGCATTCCGGAATTCCGAACATTCCGGAACCTTGGTGCATTCCGGAACCTTGGTGCATTCCGGAATTCCGAACATTCCGGAACCTTGGTGCATTCCGGAACTCTGAACATTCCGGAATTCCGAACATTCCGGAACCTTGGTGCATTCCGGAATTCCGAACATTCCGGAACCTTGGTGCATTCCGGAACTCTGAACATTCCGGAACTCTGAACATTCCGGAATTCCGAACATTCCGGAACCTTGGTGCATTCCGGAACTCTGAACATTCCGGAACTCTGAACATTCCGGAACCTTGGTGCATTCCGGAACTCTGAACATTCCGGAACTCTGAACATTCCGGAACCTTGGTGCATTCCGGAACTCTGAACATTCCGGAATTCCGAACATTCCGGAACCTTGGTGCATTCCGGAACTCTGAACATTCCGGAATTCCGAACATTCCGGAACCTTGGTGCATTCCGGAACTCTGAACATTCCGGAATTCCGAACATTCCGGAACCTTGGTGCATTCCGGAACTCTGAACATTCCGGAACCTTGGTACATTCCGGAATTCCGAACATTCCGGAACCTTGGTGCATTCCGGAACTCTGAACATTCCGGAATTCCGAACATTCCGGAACATTGGTGCATTCCGGAACTCTGAACATTCCGGAATTCCGAACATTCCGGAACCTTGGTGCATTCCGGAACTCTGAACATTCCGGAACTCTGAACATTCCGGAATTCCGAACATTCCGGAACCTTGGTGCATTCCGGAATTCCGAACATTCCGGAACCTTGGTGCATTCCGGAATTCCGAACATTCCGGAACCTTGGTGCATTCCGGAACTCTGAACATTCCGGAATTCCGAACATTCCGGAACCTTGGTGCATTCCGGAACTCTGAACATTCCGGAACTCTGAACATTCCGGAACCTTGGTGCATTCCGGAACTCTGAACATTCCGGAACTCTGAACATTCCGGAACCTTGGTGCATTCCGGAACTCTGAACATTCCGGAATTCCGAACATTCCGGAACCTTGGTGCATTCCGGAACTCTGAACATTCCGGAACTCCGAACATTCCGGAACCTTTGCGCATTCCGGAACCTTGGTGCATTCCGGAACCTTGGTGCATTCCGGAATTCCGAACATTCCGGAACCTTGGTGCATTCCGGAATTCCGAACATTCCGGAACCTTGGTGCATTCCGGAACTCTGAACATTCCGGAACTCTGAACATTCCGGAACCTTGGTGCATTCCGGAACTCTGAACGTTCCGGAATTCCGAACATTCCGGAACCTTGGTGCATTCCGGAATTCCGAACATTCCGGAACCTTGGTGCATTCCGGAACCTTGGTGCATTCCGGAATTCCGAACATTCCGGAACCTTGGTGCATTCCGGAACTCTGAACATTCCGGAATTCCGAACATTCCGGAACCTTGGTGCATTCCGGAATTCCGAACATTCCGGAACCTTGGTGCATTCCGGAACTCTGAACATTCCGGAACTCTGAACATTCCGGAATTCCGAACATTCCGGAACCTTGGTGCATTCCGGAACTCTGAACATTCCGGAACTCTGAACATTCCGGAACCTTGGTGCATTCCGGAACTCTGAACATTCCGGAACTCTGAACATTCCGGAATTCCGAACATTCCGGAACCTTGGTGCATTCCGGAACTCTGAACATTCCGGAATTCCGAACATTCCGGAACCTTGGTGCATTCCGGAACTCTGAACATTCCGGAACTCTGAACATTCCGGAACCTTGGTGCATTCCGGAACTCTGAACATTCCGGAACTCTGAACATTCCGGAACCTTGGTGCATTCCGGAACTCTGAACATTCCGGAATTCCGAACATTCCGGAACCTTGGTGCATTCCGGAACTCTGAACATTCCGGAACTCCGAACATTCCGGAACCTTTGCGCATTCCGGAACCTTGGTGCATTCCGGAACCTTGGTGCATTCCGGAATTCCGAACATTCCGGAACCTTGGTGCATTCCGGAATTCCGAACATTCCGGAACCTTGGTGCATTCCGGAACTCTGAACATTCCGGAACTCTGAACATTCCGGAACCTTGGTGCATTCCGGAACTCTGAACGTTCCGGAATTCCGAACATTCCGGAACCTTGGTGCATTCCGGAATTCCGAACATTCCGGAACCTTGGTGCATTCCGGAACCTTGGTGCATTCCGGAATTCCGAACATTCCGGAACCTTGGTGCATTCCGGAACTCTGAACATTCCGGAATTCCGAACATTCCGGAACCTTGGTGCATTCCGGAATTCCGAACATTCCGGAACCTTGGTGCATTCCGGAACTCTGAACATTCCGGAACTCTGAACATTCCGGAATTCCGAACATTCCGGAACCTTGGTGCATTCCGGAACTCTGAACATTCCGGAACTCTGAACATTCCGGAACCTTGGTGCATTCCGGAACTCTGAACATTCCGGAACTCTGAACATTCCGGAACCTTGGTGCATTCCGGAACTCTGAACATTCCGAACATTCCGGAACCTTGGTGCATTCCGGAACTCTGAACATTCCGGAATTCCGAACATTCCGGAACCTTGGTGCATTCCGGAACTCTGAACATTCCGGAATTCCGAACATTCCGGAACCTTGGTGCATTCCGGAACTCTGAACATTCCGGAACCTTGGTACATTCCGGAATTCCGAACATTCCGGAACCTTGGTGCATTCCGGAACTCTGAACATTCCGGAATTCCGAACATTCCGGAACCTTGGTGCATTCCGGAATTCCGAACATTCCGGAACCTTGGTGCATTCCGGAACTCTGAACATTCCGGAATTCCGAACATTCCGGAACCTTGGTGCATTCCGGAACTCTGAACATTCCGGAACTCTGAACATTCCGGAACCTTGGTGCATTCCGGAACTCTGAACATTCCGGAACCTTGGTGCATTCCGGAACTCTGAACATTCCGGAACTCTGAACATTCCGGAACCTTGGTGCATTCCGGAACTCTGAACATTCCGGAATTCCGAACATTCCGGAATTCCGAACATTCCGGAACCTTGGTGCATTCCGGAACTCTGAACATTCCGGAATTCCGAACATTCCGGAACCTTGGTGCATTCCGGAACCTTGGTGCATTCCGGAATTCCGAACATTCCGGAACCTTGGTGCATTCCGGAACTATGAACATTCCGGAACCTTGGTGCATTCCGGAACTCTGAACATTCCGGAACTCTGAACATTCCGGAACTCTGAACATTCCGGAATTCCGAACATTCCGGAACCTTGGTGCATTCCGGAATTCCGAACATTCCGGAACCTTGGTGCATTCCGGAACTCTGAACATTCCGGAATTCTGAACATTCCGGAACCTTGGTGCATTCCGGAACTCTGAACCTTCCGGAACTCTGAACATTCCGGAATTCCGAACATTCCGGAACCTTGGTGCATTCCGGAACCTTGGTGCACTCCGGAACTCTGAACACTCCGGAACTCTGAACATTCCGGAACCTTGGTGCATTCCGGAACTCTGAACATTCCGGAATTCCGAACATTCCGGAACCTTGGTTCATTCCGGAACTCTGAACATTCCGGAACTCTGAACATTCCGGAACCTTGGTACATTCCGGAATTCTGAACATTCCGGAACCTTGGTGCATTCCGGAATTCCGAACATTCCGGAACCTTGGTGCATTCCGGAACTCTGAACATTCCGGAATTCCGAACATTCCGGAACCTTGGTGCATTCCGGAATTCCGAACATTCCGGAACCTTGGTGCATTCCGGAACTCTGAACATTCCGGAACTCTGAACATTCCGTTCCGGAATGTTCAGAGTTCCGGAATGCACCAAGGTTCCGGAATGTTCGGAATTCCGGAATGTACCAAGGTTCCCTTGGTGCATTCCGGAACTCTGAACATTCCGGAATTCCGAACATTCCGGAACCTTGGTGCATTCCGGAACTCTGAACATTCCGGAACCTTGGTGCATTCCGGAACTCTGAACATTCCGGAACTCTGAACATTCCGGAACCTTGGTGCATTCCGGAACTCTGAACATTCCGGAATTCCGAACATTCCGGAACCTTGGTGCATTCCGGAACTCTGAACATTCCGGAACTCCGAACATTCCGTTCCGGAATGTTCAGAGTTCCGGAATGCACCAAGGTTCCGGAATGTTCGGAATTCCGGAATGCACCAAGGTTCCCTTGGTGCATTCCGGAACTCTGAACATTCCGGAATTCCGAACATTCCGGAACCTTGGTGCATTCCGGAACTCTGAACATTCCGGAACCTTGGTGCATTCCGGAACTCTGAACATTCCGGAACTCTGAACATTCCGGAACCTTGGTGCATTCCGGAACTCTGAACATTCCGGAATTCCGAACATTCCGGAACCTTGGTGCATTCCGGAACTCTGAACATTCCGGAACTCCGAACATTCCGGAACCTTTGCGCATTCCGGAACCTTGGTGCATTCCGGAATTCCGAACATTACGGAACCTTGGTGCATTCCGGAATTCCGAACATTCCGGAACCTTGGTGCATTCCGGAATTCCGAACATTCCGGAACCTTGGTGCATTCCGGAACTCTGAACATTCCGGAATTCCGAACATTCCGGAACCTTGGTGCATTCCGGAACTCTGAACATTCCGGAACTCCGAACATTCCGGAACCTTGGTGCATTCCGGAACTCTGAACATTCCGGAATTCCGAACATTCCGGAACCTTGGTGCATTCCGGAATTCCGAACATTCCGGAACCTTGGTGCATTCCGGAACCTTGGTGCATTCCGGAATTCCGAACATTCCGGAACCTTGGTGCATTCCGGAATTCCGAACATTCCGGAACCTTGGTGCATTCCGGAACCTTGGTGCATTCCGGAATTCCGAACATTCCGGAACCTTGGTACATTCCGGAATTCCGAACATTCCGGAACCTTGGTGCATTCCGGAACTCTGAACATTCCGGAATTCCGAACATTCCGGAACCTTGGTACATTCCGGAATTCCGAACATTCCGGAACCTTGGTGCATTCCGGAACTCTGAACATTCCGGAATTCCGAACATTCCGGAACCTTGGTGCATTCCGGAATTCCGAACATTCCGGAACCTTGGTGCATTCCGGAATTCCGAACATTCCGGAATTCCGAACATTCCGGAACCTTGGTGCATTCCGGAACTCTGAACATTCCGGAACCTTGGTACATTCCGGAACTCTGAACATTCCGGAATTCCGAACATTCCGGAACCTTGGTGCATTCCGGAACTCTGAACATTCCGGAACCTTGGTGCATTCCGGAATTCCGAACATTCCGGAATTCTGAACATTCCGGAACCTTGGTGCATTCCGGAATTCCGAACATTCCGGAACCTTGGTGCATTCCGGAATTCCGAACATTCCGGAACCTTGGTGCATTCCGGAATTCCGAACATTCCGGAACCTTGGTGCATTCCGGAATTCCGAACATTCCGGAACCTTGGTGCATTCCGGAATTCCGAACATTCCGGAACCTTGGTGCATTCCGGAACTCCGAACATTCCGGAACCTTGGTGCATTCCGGAATTCCGAACATTCCGGAACCTTGGTGCATTCCGGAATTCCGAACATTCCGGAACCTTGGTGCATTCCGGAATTCCGAACATTCCGGAACCTTGGTGCATTCCGGAATTCCGAACATTCCGGAACCTTGGTGCATTCCGGAACTCTGAACATTCCGGAATTCCGAACATTCCGGAACCTTGGTGCATTCCGGAACTCTGAACATTCCGGAACCTTGGTACATTCCGGAATTCCGAACATTCCGGAACCTTGGTGCATTCCGGAACTCTGAATTCCGGAATTCCGAACATTCCGGAACCTTGGTGCATTCCGGAACTCAGAACATTCCGGAACTCTGAACATTCCGGAATTCCGAACATTCCGGAACTCTGAACATTCCGGAACCTTGGTGCATTCCGGAATTCCGAACATTCCGGAACCTTGGTGCATTCAGGAATTCCGAACATTCCGGAACCTTGGTGCATTCCGGAACTCTGAACATTCCGGAACTCTGAACATTCCGGAACCTTGGTGCATTCCGTTATTCCGAACATTCCGGAACCTTGGTGCATTCCGGAATTCCGAACATTCCGGAACCTTGGTGCATTCCGGAATTCCGAACATTCCGGAACCTTGGTGCATTCCGGAATTCCGAACATTCCGGAACCTTGGTGCATTCCGGAATTCCGAACATTCCGGAACCTTGGTGCATTCCGGAATTCCGAACATTCCGGAACCTTGGTGCATTCCGGAACTCCGAACATTCCGGAACCTTGGTGCATTCCGGAATTCCGAACATTCCGGAACCTTGGTGCATTCCGGAATTCCGAACATTCCGGAACCTTGGTGCATTCCGGAATTCCGAACATTCCGGAACCTTGGTGCATTCCGGAATTCCGAACATTCCGGAACCTTGGTGCATTCCGGAACTCTGAACATTCCGGAATTCCGAACATTCCGGAACCTTGGTGCATTCCGGAACTCTGAACATTCCGGAACCTTGGTACATTCCGGAATTCCGAACATTCCGGAACCTTGGTGCATTCCGGAACTCTGAATTCCGGAATTCCGAACATTCCGGAACCTTGGTGCATTCCGGAACTCAGAACATTCCGGAACTCTGAACATTCCGGAATTCCGAACATTCCGGAACTCTGAACATTCCGGAACCTTGGTGCATTCCGGAATTCCGAACATTCCGGAACCTTGGTGCATTCAGGAATTCCGAACATTCCGGAACCTTGGTGCATTCCGGAACTCTGAACATTCCGGAACTCTGAACATTCCGGAACCTTGGTGCATTCCGTTATTCCGAACATTCCGGAACCTTGGTGCATTCCGGAACTCTGAACATTCCGGAATTCCGAACATTCCGGAACCTTGGTGCATTCCGGAACTCTGAACATTCCGGAACCTTGGTGCATTCCGGAATTCCGAACATTCCGGAACCTTGGTGCATTCCGGAACTCTGAACATTCCGGAATTCCGAACATTCCGGAACCTTGGTGCATTCCGGAACTCTGAACATTCCGGAACCTTGGTACATTCCGGAACTCTGAACATTCCGGAATTCCGAACATTCCGGAACCTTGGTGCATTCCGGAATTCCGAACATTCCGGAACCTTGGTGCATTCCGGAACTCTGAACATTCCGGAACCTTGGTGCATTCCGGAACTCTGAACATTCCGGAACCTTGGTGCATTCCGGAACCTTGGTACATTCCGGAATTCCGAACATTCCGGAACCTTGGTGCATTCCGGAACTCTGAACATTCCGGAACCTTGGTGCATTCCGGAATTCCGAACATTCCGGAACCTTGGTGCATTCCGGAACCTTGGTACATTCCGGAATTCCGAACATTCCGGAACCTTGGTGCATTCCGGAACTCTGAACAATCCGGAATTCCGAACATTCCGGAACCTTGGTGCATTCCGGAACTCTGAACATTCCGGAACCTTTGCGCATTCCGGAACCTTGGTGCATTCCGGAACCTTGGTGCATTCCGGAACCTTGGTGCATTCCGGAACTCTGAACATTCCGGAATTCCGAACATTCCGGAACCTTGGTGCAATCCGGAATTCCGAACATTCCGGAACCTTGGTGCATTCCGGAACTCTGAACATTCCGGAATCCCGAACATTCCGGAACCTTGGTGCATTCCGGAACTCTGAACATTCCGGAACTCTGAACATTCCGGAACTCTGAACATTCCGGAACCTTGGTGCATTCCGGAACTCTGAACATTCCGGAACTCCGAACATTCCGGAACCTTGGTGCAATCCGGAATTCCGAACATTCCGGAACCTTGGTGCATTCCGGAACTCTGAACATTCCGGAATCCCGAACATTCCGGAACCTTGGTGCATTCCGGAACTCTGAACATTCCGGAACTCTGAACATTCCGGAACTCTGAACATTCCGGAACCTTGGTGCATTCCGGAACTCTGAACATTCCGGAACTCTGAACATTCCGGAACTCTGAACATTCCTGAACCTTGGTGCATTCCGGAACTCTGAACATTCCGGAATTCCGAACATTCCGGAACCTTGGTGCATTCCGGAACTCCGAACATTCCGGAACCTTGGTGCATTCCGGAACTCTGAACATTCCGGAACTCTGCACATTCCGTAATGCCGAACATTCCGGAACCTTGGTGCATTCTGGAACTCTGAACATTCCGGAATTCTGAACATTCCGGAACCTTGGTGCATTCCGGAATTCTGAACATTCCGGAACCTTGGTGCATTCCGGAACTCTGAACATTCCGGAATTCCGAACATTCCGGAACCTTGGTGCATTCCGGAACCTTGTTGCATTCCGGAATTCTGAACATTTCGGAACCTTGGTGCATTCCGGAACTCTTAACATTCCGAAACCTTGGTGCATTCCGGAACTCTGAACATTCCGGAACCTTGGTGCATTCCGGAACTCTGAACATTCCGGAATTCCGAACATTCCGGAACCTTGGTGCATTCCGGAACTCTGAACATTCCGGAACCTTGGTGCATTCCGGAACTCTGAACATTCCGGAACCTTGGTGCATTCCGGAATTCCGAACATTCCGGAACCTTGGTGCATTCCGGAACTCTGAACATTCCGGAATTCCGAACATTCCGGAACCTTGGTGCATTCCGGAACTCTGAACATTCCGGAACCTTGGTACATTCCGGAACTCTGAACATTCCGGAATTCCGAACATTCCGGAACCTTGGTGCATTCCGGAACTCTGAACATTCCGGAACCTTGGTGCATTCCGGAATTCCGAACATTCCGGAACCTTGGTGCATTCCGGAACGCTGAACATTCCGGAACCTTGGTGCATTCTGGAATTCCGAACATTACGGAACCTTGGTGCATTCCGGAATTCCGAACATTCCGGAAACTTGGTGCATTCCGGAATTCCGAACATTCCGGAACCTTGGTGCATTCCGGAATTCCGAACATTCCGGAACCTTGGTGCATTCCGGAACTCTGAACATTCCGGAATTCCGAACATTCCGGAACCTTGGTGCATTCCGGAATTCCGAACATTCCGGAACTCTGAACGTTCCGGAATTCCAAACATTCCGGAACCTTGGTGCATTCCGGAACTCTGAACATTCCGGAATTCTGAACATTCCGGAACCTTGGTGCATTCCGGAATTCTGAACATTCCGGAACCTTGGTGCATTCCGGAATTCCGAACATTCCGGAACCTTGGTGCATTCCGGAATTCCGAACATTCCGGAACCTTGGTGCATTCCGGAATTCCGAACATTCCGGAACCTTGGTGCATTCCGGAATTCCGAACATTCCGGAACCTTGGTGCATTCCGGAATTCCGAACATTCCGGAACCTTGGTGCATTCCGGAACTCCGAACATTCCGGAACTCTGAACATTCCGGAACTCTGAACATTCCGGAATTCCGAACATTCCGGAACCTTGGTGCATTCCGGAATTCCGAACATTCCGGAACCTTGGTGCATTCCGGAACTCCGAACATTCCGGAACCTTTGCGCATTCCGGAACCTTGGTGCAATCCGGAATTCCGAACATTCCGGAACCTTGGTGCATTCCGGAATTCCGAACATTCCGGAACCTTGGTGCATTCCGGAACTCTGAACATTCCGGAATTCCGAACATTCCGGAACCTTGGTGCATTCCGGAATTCCGAACATTCCGGAACCTTGGTGCATTCCGGAACTCTGAACATTCCGGAATTCCGAACATTCCGGAACCTTGGTGCATTCCGGAATTCCGAACATTCCGGAACCTTGGTGCATTCCGGAATTCCGAACATTCCGGAACCTTGGTGCATTCCGGAACTCCGAACATTCCGGAACCTTGGTGCATTCCGGAACTCTGAACATTCCGGAACTCTGAACATTCCGGAACCTTGGTGCATTCCGGAACTCTGAACATTCCGGAACTCTGAACATTCCGGAACCTTGGTGCATTCCGGAACTCTGAACATTCCGGAACTCTGAACATTCCGGAACCTTGGTGCATTCCGGAATTCCGAACATTCCGGAACCTTGGTGCATTCCGGAACTCCGAACATTCCGGAACCTTGGTGCATTCCGGAACTCCGAACATTCCGGAACCTTGGTGCATTCCGGAATTCCGAACATTCCGGAACCTTGGTGCATTCCGGAATTCCGAACATTCCGGAACCTTGGTGCATTCCGGAATTCCGAACATTCCGGAACCTTGGTGCATTCCGGAACTCTGAACATTCCGGAATTCCGAACATTCCGGAACCTTGGTGCATTCCGGAACTCTGAACATTCCGGAACCTTGGTACATTCCGGAATTCCGAACATTCCGGAACCTTGGTGCATTCCGGAACTCTGAATTCCGGAATTCCGAACATTCCGGAACCTTGGTGCATTCCGGAACTCTGAAAATTCCGGAACTCTGAACATTCCGGAATTCCGAACATTCCGGAACTCTGAACATTCCGGAACCTTGGTGCATTCCGGAATTCCGAACATTCCGGAACCTTGGTGCATTCCGGAATTCCGAACATTCCGGAACCTTGGTGCATTCCGGAATTCCGAACATTCCGGAACCTTGGTGCATTCCGGAACTCTGAACATTCCGGAACTCTGAACATTCCGGAACTCTGAACATTCCGGAATTCCGAACATTCCGGAACCTTTGTGCATTCCGGAACTCCGAACATTCCGGAACCTTGGTGCATTCCGGAACTCCGAACATTCCGGAACCTTGGTGCATTCCGGAACTCCGAACATTCCGGAACCTTGGTGCATTCCGGAACCTTGGTACATTCCGGAATTCCGAACATTCCGGAACCTTGGTGCATTCCGGAACTCTGAACATTCCGGAATTCTGAACATTCCGGAACCTTGGTGCATTCCGGAATTCCGAACATTCCGGAACCTTGGTGCATTCCGGAACTCTGAACATTCCGGAATTCCGAACATTCTGGAACCTTGGTGCATTCCGGAATTCCGAACATTCCGGAACCTTGGTGCATTCCGGAACTCTGAACATTCCGGAACTCTGAACATTCCGGAACCTTGGTGCATTCCGGAACTCTGAACATTCCGGAATTCCGAACATTCCGGAACCTTGGTGCATTCCGGAACTCTGAACATTCCGGAACTCCGAACATTCCGGAACCTTGGTGCATTCCGGAATTCCGAACATTCCGGAACCTTGGTGCATTCCGGAACTCTGAACATTCCGGAACTCTGAACATTCCGGAACCTTGGTGCATTCCGGAACTCTGAACATTCCGGAACCTTGGTACATTCCGGAACTCTGAACATTCCGGAATTCCGAACATTCCGGAACCTTGGTGCATTCCGGAACTCTGAACATTCCGGAACCTTGGTGCATTCCGGAACTCTGAACATTCCGGAACCTTGGTGCATTCCGGAATTCCGAACATTCCGGAACCTTGGTGCATTCCGGAACTCTGAACATTCCGGAACCTTGGTGCATTCCGGAATTCCGAACATTACGGAACCTTGGTGCATTCCGGAATTCCGAACATTCCGGAAACTTGGTGCATTCCGGAATTCCGAACATTCCGGAACCTTGGTGCATTCCGGAATTCCGAACATTCCGGAACTCTGAACATTCCGGAATTCCAAACATTCCGGAACCTTGGTGCATTCCGGAACTCTGAACATTCCGGAATTCTGAACATTCCGGAACCTTGGTGCATTCCGGAATTCCGAACATTCCGGAACCTTGGTGCATTCCGGAATTCCGAACATTCCGGAACCTTGGTGCATTCCGGAATTCCGAACATTCCGGAACCTTGGTGCATTCCGGAATTCCGAACATTCCGGAACCTTGGTGCATTCCGGAATTCCGAACATTCCGGAACCTTGGTGCATTCCGGAACTCTGAACATTCCGGAACTCTGAACATTCCGGAACTCTGAACATTCCGGAATTCCGAACATTCCGGAACCTTGGTGCATTCCGGAATTCCGAACATTCCGGAACCTTGGTGCATTCCGGAACTCTGAACATTCCGGAATTCCGAACATTCCGGAACCTTGGTGCATTCCGGAACTCCGAACATTCCGGAACCTTTGCGCATTCCGGAACCTTGGTGCATTCCGGAACCTTGGTGCATTCCGGAACTCTGAACATTCCGGAATTCCGAACATTCCGGAACCTTGGTGCAATCCGGAATTCCGAACATTCCGGAACCTTGGTGCATTCCGGAATTCCGAACATTACGGAACCTTGGTGCATTCCGGAATTCCGAACATTCCGGAACCTTGGTGCATTCCGGAATTCCGAACATTCCGGAACCTTGGTGCATTCCGGAACTCTGAACATTCCGGAATTCTGAACATTCCGGAACCTTGGTGCATTCCGGAATTCCGAACATTCCGGAACCTTGGTGCATTCCGGAACTCTGAACATTCCGGAATTCCGAACATTCCGGAACCTTGGTGCATTCCGGAATTCCGAACATTCCGGAAACTTGGTGCATTCCGGAACTCTGAACATTCCGGAATTCCGAACATTCCGGAACCTTGGTGCATTCCGGAATTCCGAACATTCCGGAACCTTGGTGCATTCCGGAATTCCGAACATTCCGGAACCTTGGTGCATTCCGGAACTCCAAACATTCCGGAACCTTGGTGCATTCCGGAATTCCGAACATTCCGGAACCTTGGTGCATTCCGGAACTCTGAACATTCCGGAACTCTGAACATTCCGGAACCTTGGTGCATTCCGGAACTCTGAACATTCCGGAACTCTGAACATTCCGGAACCTTGGTGCATTCCGGAATTCCGAACATTCCGGAACCTTGGTGCATTCCGGAACTCCAAACATTCCGGAACCTTGGTGCATTCCGGAATTCCGAACATTCCGGAACCTTGGTGCATTCCGGAATTCCGAACATTCCGGAACCTTGGTGCATTCCGGAATTCCGAACATTCCGGAACCTTGGTGCATTCCGGAACTCTGAACATTCCGGAATTCCGAACATTCCGGAACCTTGGTGCATTCCGGAACTCTGAACATTCCGGAACCTTGGTACATTCCGGAATTCCGAACATTCCGGAACCTTGGTGCATTCCGGAACTCTGAATTCCGGAATTCCGAACATTCCGGAACCTTGGTGCATTCCGGAACTCTGAACATTCCGGAACTCTGAACATTCCGGAATTCTGAACAGTCCGGAACTCTGAACATTCCGGAACCTTGGTGCATTCCGGAATTCCGAACATTCCGGAACCTTGGTGCATTCCGGAATTCCGAACATTCCGGAACCTTGGTGCATTCCGGAATTCCGAACATTCCGGAACCTTGGTGCATTCCGGAATTCCGAACATTCCGGAACCTTGGTGCATTCCGGAACTCTGAACATTCCGGAACTCTGAACATTCCGGAACTCTGAACATTCCGGAATTCCGAACATTCCGGAACCTTTGTGCATTCCGGAACTCCGAACATTCCGGAACCTTGGTGCATTCCGGAACTCCGAACATTCTGGAACCTTGGTGCATTCCGGAATTCCGAACATTCCGGAACCTTGGTGCATTCCGGAACCTTGGTACATTCCGGAACCTTGGTACATTCCGGAATTCCGAACATTCCGGAACCTTGGTGCATTCCGGAACGCTGAACATTCCGGAATTCTGAACATTCCGGAACCTTGGTGCATTCCGGAATTCCGAACATTCCGGAACCTTGGTGCATTCCGGAACTCTGAACATTCCGGAACTCTGAACATTCCGGAACCTTGGTGCATTCCGGAACTCTGAACATTCCGGAATTCCGAACATTCCGGAACCTTGGTGCATTCCGGAACTCTGAACATTCCGGAACTCCGAACATTCCGGAACCTTGGTGCATTCCGGAATTCCGAACATTCCGGAACCTTGGTGCATTCCGGAACTCTGAACATTCCGGAACTCTGAACATTCCGGAACCTTGGTGCATTCCGGAACTCTGAACATTCCGGAACCTTGGTACATTCCGGAACTCTGAACATTCCGGAATTCCGAACATTCCGGAACCTTGGTGCATTCCGGAACTCTGAACATTCCGGAACCTTGGTGCATTCCGGAACTCTGAACATTCCGGAACCTTGGTGCATTCCGGAATTCCGAACATTCCGTAACCTTGGTGCATTCCGGAACTCTGAACATTCCGGAACCTTGGTGCATTCCGGAATTCCGAACATTACGGAACCTTGGTGCATTCCGGAATTCCGAACATTCCGGAAACTTGGTGCATTCCGGAATTCCGAACATTCCGGAACCTTGGTGCATTCCGGAATTCCGAACATTCCGGAACTCTGAACATTCCGGAATTCCAAACATTCCGGAACCTTGGTGCATTCCGGAACTCTGAACATTCCAGAATTCTGAACATTCCGGAACCTTGGTGCATTCCGGAATTCCGAACATTCCGGAACCTTGGTGCATTCCGGAATTCCGAACATTCCGGAACCTTGGTGCATTCCGGAATTCCGAACATTCCGGAACCTTGGTGCATTCCGGAATTCCGAACATTCCGGAACCTTGGTGCATTCCGGAATTCCGAACATTCCGGAACCTTGGTGCATTCCGGAACTCTGAACATTCCGGAACTCTGAACATTCCGGAACTCTGAACATTCCGGAATTCCGAACATTCCGGAACCTTGGTGCATTCCGGAATTCCGAACATTCCGGAACCTTGGTGCATTCCGGAACTCTGAACATTCCGGAATTCCGAACATTCCGGAACCTTGGTGCATTCCGGAACTCCGAACATTCCGGAACCTTTGCGCATTCCGGAACCTTGGTGCATTCCGGAACCTTGGTGCATTCCGGAACTCTGAACATTCCGGAATTCCGAACATTCCGGAACCTTGGTGCAATCCGGAATTCCGAACATTCCGGAACCTTGGTGCATTCCGGAATTCCGAACATTACGGAACCTTGGTGCATTCCGGAATTCCGAACATTCCGGAACCTTGGTGCATTCCGGAATTCCGAACATTCCGGAACCTTGGTGCATTCCGGAACTCTGAACATTCCGGAATTCTGAACATTCCGGAACCTTGGTGCATTCCGGAATTCCGAACATTCCGGAACCTTGGTGCATTCCGGAACTCTGAACATTCCGGAATTCCGAACATTCCGGAACCTTGGTGCATTCCGGAATTCCGAACATTCCGGAAACTTGGTGCATTCCGGAACTCTGAACATTCCGGAATTCCGAACATTCCGGAACCTTGGTGCATTCCGGAATTCCGAACATTCCGGAACCTTGGTGCATTCCGGAATTCCGAACATTCCGGAACCTTGGTGCATTCCGGAACTCCGAACATTCCGGAACCTTGGTGCATTCCGGAACTCCGAACATTCCGGAACTCTGAACATTCCGGAACCTTGGTGCATTCCGGAACTCTGAACATTCCGGAACTCTGAACATTCCGGAACCTTGGTGCATTCCGGAACTCTGAACATTCCGGAACTCTGAACATTCCGGAACCTTGGTGCATTCCGGAATTCCGAACATTCCGGAACCTTGGTGCATTCCGGAACTCCAAACATTCCGGAACCTTGGTGCATTCCGGAATTCCGAACATTCCGGAACCTTGGTGCATTCCGGAATTCCGAACATTCCGGAACCTTGGTGCATTCCGGAATTCCGAACATTCCGGAACCTTGGTGCATTCCGGAACTCTGAACATTCCGGAATTCCGAACATTCCGGAACCTTGGTGCATTCCGGAACTCTGAACATTCCGGAACCTTGGTACATTCCGGAATTCCGAACATTCCGGAACCTTGGTGCATTCCGGAACTCTGAATTCCGGAATTCCGAACATTCCGGAACCTTGGTGCATTCCGGAACTCTGAACATTCCGGAACTCTGAACATTCCGGAATTCTGAACAGTCCGGAACTCTGAACATTCCGGAACCTTGGTGCATTCCGGAATTCCGAACATTCCGGAACCTTGGTGCATTCCGGAATTCCGAACATTCCGGAACCTTGGTGCATTCCGGAATTCCGAACATTCCGGAACCTTGGTGCATTCCGGAATTCCGAACATTCCGGAACCTTGGTGCATTCCGGAACTCTGAACATTCCGGAACTCTGAACATTCCGGAACTCTGAACATTCCGGAATTCCGAACATTCCGGAACCTTTGTGCATTCCGGAACTCCGAACATTCCGGAACCTTGGTGCATTCCGGAACTCCGAACATTCCGGAACCTTGGTGCATTCCGGAATTCCGAACATTCCGGAACCTTGGTGCATTCCGGAACCTTGGTACATTCCGGAACCTTGGTACATTCCGGAATTCCGAACATTCCGGAACCTTTGTGCATTCCGGAACGCTGAACATTCCGGAATTCTGAACATTCCGGAACCTTGGTGCATTCCGGAATTCCGAACATTCCGGAACCTTGGTGCATTCCGGAACTCTGAACATTCCGGAATTCCGAACATTCTGGAACCTTGGTGCATTCCGGAATTCCGAACATTCCGGAACCTTGGTGCATTCCGGAACTCTGAACATTCCGGAACTCTGAACATTCCGGAACCTTGGTGCATTCCGGAACTCTGAACATTCCGGAATTCCGAACATTCCGGAACCTTGGTGCATTCCGGAACTCTGAACATTCCGGAACTCCGAACATTCCGGAACCTTGGTGCATTCCGGAATTCCGAACATTCCGGAACCTTGGTGCATTCCGGAACTCTGAACATTCCGGAACTCTGAACATTCCGGAACCTTGGTGCATTCCGGAACTCTGAACATTCCGGAATTCCGAACATTCCGGAACCTTGGTGCATTCCGGAACTCTGAACATTCCGGAACTCTGAACATTCCGGAACCTTGGTGCATTCCGGAACTCTGAACATTCCGGAATTCCGAACATTCCGGAACCTTGGTGCATTCCGGAATTCCGAACATTCCGGAACCTTGGTGCATTCCGGAACCTTGATGCATTCCGGAATTCCGAACATTCCGGAACCTTGGTACATTCCGGAATTCCGAACATTCCGGAACCTTGGTGCATTCCGGAACTCTGAACATTCCGGAATTCCGAACATTCCGGAACCTTGGTGCATTCCGGAACTCTGAACATTCCGGAACTCTGAACATTCCGGAACCTTGGTGCATTCCGGAACTCTGAACATTCCGGAATTCCGAACATTCCGGAACCTTGGTGCATTCCGGAATTCCGAACATTCCGGAACCTTGGTGCATTCCGGAACCTTGGTGCATTCCGGAATTCCGAACATTCCGGAACCTTGGTGCATTCCGGAATTCCGAACATTCCGGAACCTTGGTGCATTCCGGAACCTTGGTGCATTCCGGAATTCCGAACATTCCGGAACCTTGGTACATTCCGGAATTCCGAACATTCCGGAACCTTGGTGCATTCCGGAACTCTGAACATTCCGGAATTCCGAACATTCCGGAACCTTGGTGCATTCCGGAACTCTGAACATTCCGGAACTCCGAACATTCCGGAACCTTGGTGCATTCCGGAACTCTGAACATTCCGGAACTCTGAACATTCCGGAACCTTGGTGCATTCCGGAACTCCGAACATTCCGGAACCTTGGTGCATTCCGGAACTCCGAACATTCCGGAACCTTGGTGCATTCCGGAATTCCGAACATTCCGGAACCTTGGTGCATTCCGGAATTCCGAACATTCCGGAACCTTGGTGCATTCCGGAACTCTGAACATTCCGGAACTCTGAACATTCCGGAATTCCGAACATTTCGGAACTCTGAACATTCCGGAACCTTGGTGCATTCCGGAATTCCGAACATTCCGGAACCTTGGTGCATTCCGGAACTCCGAACATTCCGGAACTCTGAACATTCCGGAACCTTGGTGCATTCCGGAACTCTGAACATTCCGGAACTCTGAACATTCCGGAACCTTGGTGCATTCCGGAACTCTGAACATTCCGGAACTCTGAACATTCCGGAACTCTGAACATTCCGGAATTCCGAACATTCCGGAACCTTGGTGCATTCCGGAACTCTGAACATTCCGGAATTCCGAACATTCTGGAACCTTGGTGCATTCCGGAATTCCGAACATTCCGGAACCTTGGTGCATTCCGGAACTCTGAACATTCCGGAACTCTGAACATTCCGGAACCTTGGTGCATTCCGGAATTCCGAACATTCCGGAACCTTGGTGCATTCCGGAATTCCGAACATTCCGGAACCTTGGTGCATTCCGGAATTCCGAACATTCCGGAACCTTGGTGCATTCCGGAACTCCGAACATTCCGGAACTCTGAACATTCCGGAATTCCGAACATTCCGGAACCTTGGTGCATTCCGGAATTCCGAACATTCCGGAACCTTGGTGCATTCCGGAACTCCGAACATTCCGGAACCTTTGCGCATTCCGGAACTCTGAACATTCCGGAATTCTGAACATTCCGGAACCTTGGTGCATTCCGGAATTCCGAACATTCCGGAACCTTGGTGCATTCCGGAACTCTGAACATTCCGGAATTCCGAACATTCCGGAACCTTGGTGCATTCCGGAATTCCGAACATTCCGGAACCTTGGTGCATTCCGGAACTCTGAACATTCCGGAATTCCGAACATTCCGGAACCTTGGTGCATTCCGGAATTCCGAACATTCCGGAACCTTGGTGCATTCCGGAATTCCGAACATTCCGGAACCTTGGTGCATTCCGGAACTCCGAACATTCCGGAACCTTGGTGCATTCCGGAACTCTGAACATTCCGGAACTCTGAACATTCCGGAACCTTGGTGCATTCCGGAACTCTGAACATTCCGGAACTCTGAACATTCCGGAACCTTGGTGCATTCCGGAACTCTGAACATTCCGGAACTCTGAACATTCCGGAACCTTGGTGCATTCCGGAATTCCGAACATTCCGGAACCTTGGTGCATTCCGGAACTCCGAACATTCCGGAACCTTGGTGCATTCCGGAACTCCGAACATTCCGGAACCTTGGTGCATTCCGGAATTCCGAACATTCCGGAACCTTGGTGCATTCCGGAATTCCGAACATTCCGGAACCTTGGTGCATTCCGGAATTCCGAACATTCCGGAACCTTGGTGCATTCCGGAACTCTGAACATTCCGGAATTCCGAACATTCCGGAACCTTGGTGCATTCCGGAACTCTGAACATTCCGGAACCTTGGTACATTCCGGAATTCCGAACATTCCGGAACCTTGGTGCATTCCGGAACTCTGAATTCCGGAATTCCGAACATTCCGGAACCTTGGTGCATTCCGGAAATCTGAAAATTCCGGAACTCTGAACATTCCGGAATTCCGAACATTCCGGAACTCTGAACATTCCGGAACCTTGGTGCATTCCGGAATTCCGAACATTCCGGAACCTTGGTGCATTCCGGAATTCCGAACATTCCGGAACCTTGGTGCATTCCGGAATTCCGAACATTCCGGAACCTTGGTGCATTCCGGAACTCTGAACATTCCGGAACTCTGAACATTCCGGAACTCTGAACATTCCGGAATTCCGAACATTCCGGAACCTTTGTGCATTCCGGAACTCCGAACATTCCGGAACCTTGGTGCATTCCGGAACTCCGAACATTCCGGAACCTTGGTGCATTCCGGAACTCCGAACATTCCGGAACCTTGGTGCATTCCGGAACCTTGGTACATTCCGGAACCTTGGTACATTCCGGAATTCCGAACATTCCGGAACCTTGGTGCATTCCGGAACTCTGAACATTCCGGAATTCTGAACATTCCGGAACCTTGGTGCATTCCGGAATTCCGAACATTCCGGAACCTTGGTGCATTCCGGAACTCTGAACATTCCGGAATTCCGAACATTCTGGAACCTTGGTGCATTCCGGAATTCCGAACATTCCGGAACCTTGGTGCATTCCGGAACTCTGAACATTCCGGAACTCTGAACATTCCGGAACCTTGGTGCATTCCGGAACTCTGAACATTCCGGAATTCCGAACATTCCGGAACCTTGGTGCATTCCGGAACTCTGAACATTCCGGAACTCCGAACATTCCGGAACCTTGGTGCATTCCGGAATTCCGAACATTCCGGAACCTTGGTGCATTCCGGAACTCTGAACATTCCGGAACTCTGAACATTCCGGAACCTTGGTGCATTCCGGAACTCTGAACATTCCGGAACCTTGGTACATTCCGGAACTCTGAACATTCCGGAATTCCGAACATTCCGGAACCTTGGTGCATTCCGGAACTCTGAACATTCCGGAACCTTGGTGCATTCCGGAACTCTGAACATTCCGGAACCTTGGTGCATTCCGGAATTCCGAACATTCCGGAACCTTGGTGCATTCCGGAACTCTGAACATTCCGGAACCTTGGTGCATTCCGGAATTCCGAACATTACGGAACCTTGGTGCATTCCGGAATTCCGAACATTCCGGAAACTTGGTGCATTCCGGAATTCCGAACATTCCGGAACCTTGGTGCATTCCGGAATTCCGAACATTCCGGAACTCTGAACATTCCGGAATTCCAAACATTCCGGAACCTTGGTGCATTCCGGAACTCTGAACATTCCGGAATTCCGAACATTCCGGAACCTTGGTGCATTCCGGAACTCTGAACATTCCGGAACTCCGAACATTCCGGAACCTTGGTGCATTCCGGAATTCCGAACATTCCGGAACCTTGGTGCATTCCGGAACTCTGAACATTCCGGAACTCTGAACATTCCGGAACCTTGGTGCATTCCGGAACTCTGAACATTCCGGAACCTTGGTACATTCCGGAACTCTGAACATTCCGGAATTCCGAACATTCCGGAACCTTGGTGCATTCCGGAACTCTGAACATTCCGGAACCTTGGTGCATTCCGGAACTCTGAACATTCCGGAACCTTGGTGCATTCCGGAATTCCGAACATTCCGGAAACTTGGTGCATTCCGGAATTCCGAACATTCCGGAACCTTGGTGCATTCCGGAATTCCGAACATTCCGGAACTCTGAACATTCCGGAATTCCAAACATTCCGGAACCTTGGTGCATTCCGGAACTCTGAACATTCCGGAATTCCGAACATTCCGGAACCTTGGTGCATTCCGGAACTCTGAACATTCCGGAACTCCGAACATTCCGGAACCTTGGTGCATTCCGGAATTCCGAACATTCCGGAACCTTGGTGCATTCCGGAACTCTGAACATTCCGGAACTCTGAACATTCCGGAACCTTGGTGCATTCCGGAACTCTGAACATTCCGGAACCTTGGTACATTCCGGAACTCTGAACATTCCGGAATTCCGAACATTCCGGAACCTTGGTGCATTCCGGAACTCTGAACATTCCGGAACCTTGGTGCATTCCGGAACTCTGAACATTCCGGAACCTTGGTGCATTCCGGAACTCTGAACATTCCGGAACCTTGGTGCATTCCGGAATTCCGAACATTCCGGAACCTTGGTGCATTCCGGAACTCTGAACATTCCGGAACCTTGGTGCATTCCGGAATTCCGAACATTACGGAACCTTGGTGCATTCCGGAATTCCGAACATTCCGGAAACTTGGTGCATTCCGGAATTCCGAACATTCCGGAACCTTGGTGCATTCCGGAATTCCGAACATTCCGGAACTCTGAACATTCCGGAATTCCAAACATTCCGGAACCTTGGTGCATTCCGGAACTCTGAACATTCCGGAATTCCGAACATTCCGGAACCTTGGTGCATTCCGGAACTCTGAACATTCCGGAACCTTGGTGCATTCCGGAATTCCGAACATTACGGAACCTTGGTGCATTCCGGAATTCCGAACATTCCGGAAACTTGGTGCATTCCGGAATTCCGAACATTCCGGAACCTTGGTGCATTCCGGAATTCCGAACATTCCGGAACTCTGAACATTCCGGAATTCCAAACATTCCGGAACCTTGGTGCATTCCGGAATTCCGAACATTCCGGAACCTTGGTGCATTCCGGAACTCTGAACATTCCGGAACTCTGAACATTCCGGAACCTTGGTGCATTCCGGAACTCTGAACATTCCGGAACCTTGGTACATTCCGGAACTCTGAACATTCCGGAATTCCGAACATTCCGGAACCTTGGTGCATTCCGGAACTCTGAACATTCCGGAACCTTGGTGCATTCCGGAACTCTGAACATTCCGGAACCTTGGTGCATTCCGGAACTCTGAACATTCCGGAACCTTGGTGCATTCCGGAATTCCGAACATTCCGGAACCTTGGTGCATTCCGGAACTCTGAACATTCCGGAACCTTGGTGCATTCCGGAATTCCGAACATTACGGAACCTTGGTGCATTCCGGAATTCCGAACATTCCGGAAACTTGGTGCATTCCGGAATTCCGAACATTCCGGAACCTTGGTGCATTCCGGAATTCCGAACATTCCGGAACTCTGAACATTCCGGAATTCCAAACATTCCGGAACCTTGGTGCATTCCGGAACTCTGAACATTCCGGAATTCCGAACATTCCGGAACCTTGGTGCATTCCGGAACTCTGAACATTCCGGAACCTTGGTGCATTCCGGAATTCCGAACATTACGGAACCTTGGTGCATTCCGGAATTCCGAACATTCCGGAAACTTGGTGCATTCCGGAATTCCGAACATTCCGGAACCTTGGTGCATTCCGGAATTCCGAACATTCCGGAACTCTGAACATTCCGGAATTCCAAACATTCCGGAACCTTGGTGCATTCCGGAACTCTGAACATTCCGGAATTCTGAACATTCCGGAACCTTGGTGCATTCCGGAATTCCGAACATTCCGGAACCTTGGTGCATTCCGGAATTCCGAACATTCCGGAACCTTGGTGCATTCCGGAATTCCGAACATTCCGGAACCTTGGTGCATTCCGGAATTCCGAACATTCCGGAACCTTGGTGCATTCCGGAACTCTGAACATTCCGGAACTCTGAACATTCCGGAACTCTGAACATTCCGGAATTCCGAACATTCCGGAACCTTGGTGCATTCCGGAATTCCGAACATTCCGGAACCTTGGTGCATTCCGGAACTCTGAACATTCCGGAATTCCGAACATTCCGGAACCTTGGTGCATTCCGGAACTCCGAACATTCCGGAACCTTTGCGCATTCCGGAACCTTGGTGCATTCCGGAACCTTGGTGCATTCCGGAACTCTGAACATTCCGGAATTCCGAACATTCCGGAACCTTGGTGCAATCCGGAATTCCGAACATTCCGGAACCTTGGTGCATTCCGGAATTCCGAACATTACGGAACCTTGGTGCATTCCGGAATTCCGAACATTCCGGAACCTTGGTGCATTCCGGAATTCCGAACATTCCGGAACCTTGGTGCATTCCGGAACTCTGAACATTCCGGAATTCTGAACATTCCGGAACCTTGGTGCATTCCGGAATTCCGAACATTCCGGAACCTTGGTGCATTCCGGAACTCTGAACATTCCGGAATTCCGAACATTCCGGAACCTTGGTGCATTCCGGAATTCCGAACATTCCGGAAACTTGGTGCATTCCGGAACTCTGAACATTCCGGAATTCCGAACATTCCGGAACCTTGGTGCATTCCGGAATTCCGAACATTCCGGAACCTTGGTGCATTCCGGAATTCCGAACATTCCGGAACCTTGGTGCATTCCGGAACTCCAAACATTCCGGAACCTTGGTGCATTCCGGAATTCCGAACATTCCGGAACCTTGGTGCATTCCGGAATTCCGAACATTCCGGAACCTTGGTGCATTCCGGAATTCCGAACATTCCGGAACCTTGGTGCATTCCGGAACTCTGAACATTCCGGAATTCCGAACATTCCGGAACCTTGGTGCATTCCGGAACTCTGAACATTCCGGAACCTTGGTACATTCCGGAATTCCGAACATTCCGGAACCTTGGTGCATTCCGGAACTCTGAATTCCGGAATTCCGAACATTCCGGAACCTTGGTGCATTCCGGAACTCTGAACATTCCGGAACTCTGAACATTCCGGAATTCTGAACAGTCCGGAACTCTGAACATTCCGGAACCTTGGTGCATTCCGGAATTCCGAACATTCCGGAACCTTGGTGCATTCCGGAATTCCGAACATTCCGGAACCTTGGTGCATTCCGGAATTCCGAACATTCCGGAACCTTGGTGCATTCCGGAATTCCGAACATTCCGGAACCTTGGTGCATTCCGGAACTCTGAACATTCCGGAACTCTGAACATTCCGGAACTCTGAACATTCCGGAATTCCGAACATTCCGGAACCTTTGTGCATTCCGGAACTCCGAACATTCCGGAACCTTGGTGCATTCCGGAACTCCGAACATTCCGGAACCTTGGTGCATTCCGGAATTCCGAACATTCCGGAACCTTGGTGCATTCCGGAACCTTGGTACATTCCGGAACCTTGGTACATTCCGGAATTCCGAACATTCCGGAACCTTGGTGCATTCCGGAACGCTGAACATTCCGGAATTCTGAACATTCCGGAACCTTGGTGCATTCCGGAATTCCGAACATTCCGGAACCTTGGTGCATTCCGGAACTCTGAACATTCCGGAATTCCGAACATTCTGGAACCTTGGTGCATTCCGGAATTCCGAACATTCCGGAACCTTGGTGCATTCCGGAACTCTGAACATTCCGGAACTCTGAACATTCCGGAACCTTGGTGCATTCCGGAACTCTGAACATTCCGGAATTCCGAACATTCCGGAACCTTGGTGCATTCCGGAACTCTGAACATTCCGGAACTCCGAACATTCCGGAACCTTGGTGCATTCCGGAATTCCGAACATTCCGGAACCTTGGTGCATTCCGGAACTCTGAACATTCCGGAACTCCGAACATTCCGGAACCTTGGTGCATTCCGGAACTCTGAACATTCCGGAATTCCGAACATTCCGGAACCTTGGTGCATTCCGGAACTCTGAACATTCCGGAACTCTGAACATTCCGGAACCTTGGTGCATTCCGGAATTCCGAACATTCCGGAACCTTGGTGCATTCCGGAACTCTGAACATTCCGGAACTCTGAACATTCCGGAACCTTGGTGCATTCCGGAACTCTGAACATTCCGGAATTCCGAACATTCCGGAACCTTGGTGCATTCCGGAATTCCGAACATTCCGGAACCTTGGTGCATTCCGGAACCTTGGTGCATTCCGGAATTCCGAACATTCCGGAACCTTGGTGCATTCCGGAATTCCGAACATTCCGGAACCTTGGTGCATTCCGGAACCTTGGTGCATTCCGGAATTCCGAACATTCCGGAACCTTGGTACATTCCGGAATTCCGAACATTCCGGAACCTTGGTGCATTCCGGAACTCTGAACATTCCGGAATTCCGAACATTCCGGAACCTTGGTGCATTCCGGAACTCTGAACATTCCGGAACTCTGAACATTCCGGAACCTTGGTGCATTCCGGAACTCTGAACATTCCGGAATTCCGAACATTCCGGAACCTTGGTGCATTCCGGAATTCCGAACATTCCGGAACCTTGGTGCATTCCGGAACCTTGGTGCATTCCGGAATTCCGAACATTCCGGAACCTTGGTGCATTCCGGAATTCCGAACATTCCGGAACCTTGGTGCATTCCGGAACTCTGAACATTCCGGAACTCCGAACATTCCGGAACCTTGGTGCATTCCGGAACTCTGAACATTCCGGAACTCTGAACATTCCGGAACCTTGGTGCATTCCGGAACTCCGAACATTCCGGAACCTTGGTGCATTCCGGAACTCCGAACATTCCGGAACCTTGGTGCATTCCGGAATTCCGAACATTCCGGAACCTTGGTGCATTCCGGAATTCCGAACATTCCGGAACCTTGGTGCATTCCGGAACTCTGAACATTCCGGAACTCTGAACATTCCGGAATTCCGAACATTTCGGAACTCTGAACATTCCGGAACCTTGGTGCATTCCGGAATTCCGAACATTCCGGAACCTTGGTGCATTCCGGAATTCCGAACATTCCGGAACCTTGGTGCATTCCGGAACTCTGAACATTCCGGAACTCTGAACATTCCGGAACTCTGAACATTCCGGAACTCTGAACATTCCGGAATTCCGAACATTCCGGAACCTTGGTGCATTCCGGAACTCTGAACATTCCGGAATTCCGAACATTCTGGAACCTTGGTGCATTCCGGAATTCCGAACATTCCGGAACCTTGGTGCATTCCGGAACTCTGAACATTCCGGAACTCTGAACATTCCGGAACCTTGGTGCATTCCGGAACTCTGAACATTCCGGAATTCCGAACATTCCGGAACCTTGGTGCATTCCGGAACTCTGAACATTCCGGAACTCCGAACATTCCGGAACCTTGGTGCATTCCGGAACTCCGAACATTCCGGAACCTTGGTGCATTCCGGAATTCCGAACATTCCGGAACCTTGGTGCATTCCGGAATTCCGAACATTCCGGAACCTTGGTGCATTCCGGAATTCCGAACATTCCGGAACCTTGGTGCATTCCGGAACTCTGAACATTCCGGAATTCCGAACATTCCGGAACCTTGGTGCATTCCGGAACTCTGAACATTCCGGAACCTTGGTACATTCCGGAATTCCGAACATTCCGGAACCTTGGTGCATTCCGGAACTCTGAATTCCGGAATTCCGAACATTCCGGAACCTTGGTGCATTCCGGAACTCTGAAAATTCCGGAACTCTGAACATTCCGGAATTCCGAACATTCCGGAACTCTGAACATTCCGGAACCTTGGTGCATTCCGGAATTCCGAACATTCCGGAACCTTGGTGCATTCCGGAATTCCGAACATTCCGGAACCTTGGTGCATTCCGGAATTCCGAACATTCCGGAACCTTGGTGCATTCCGGAACTCTGAACATTCCGGAACTCTGAACATTCCGGAACTCTGAACATTCCGGAATTCCGAACATTCCGGAACCTTTGTGCATTCCGGAACTCCGAACATTCCGGAACCTTGGTGCATATCGGAACTCCGAACATTCCGGAACCTTGGTGCATTCCGGAACTCCGAACATTCCGGAACCTTGGTGCATTCCGGAACCTTGGTACATTCCGGAACCTTGGTACATTCCGGAATTCCGAACATTCCGGAACCTTGGTGCATTCCGGAACTCTGAACATTCCGGAATTCTGAACATTCCGGAACCTTGGTGCATTCCGGAATTCCGAACATTCCGGAACCTTGGTGCATTCCGGAACTCTGAACATTCCGGAATTCCGAACATTCTGGAACCTTGGTGCATTCCGGAATTCCGAACATTCCGGAACCTTGGTGCATTCCGGAACTCTGAACATTCCGGAACTCTGAACATTCCGGAACCTTGGTGCATTCCGGAACTCTGAACATTCCGGAATTCCGAACATTCCGGAACCTTGGTGCATTCCGGAACTCTGAACATTCCGGAACTCCGAACATTCCGGAACCTTGGTGCATTCCGGAATTCCGAACATTCCGGAACCTTGGTGCATTCCGGAACTCTGAACATTCCGGAACCTTGGTGCATTCCGGAACTCTGAACATTCCGGAACCTTGGTACATTCCGGAACTCTGAACATTCCGGAATTCCGAACATTCCGGAACCTTGGTGCATTCCGGAACTCTGAACATTCCGGAACCTTGGTGCATTCCGGAACTCTGAACATTCCGGAACCTTGGTGCATTCCGGAATTCCGAACATTCCGGAACCTTGGTGCATTCCGGAACTCTGAACATTCCGGAACCTTGGTGCATTCCGGAATTCCGAACATTACGGAACCTTGGTGCATTCCGGAATTCCGAACATTCCGGAAACTTGGTGCATTCCGGAATTCCGAACATTCCGGAACCTTGGTGCATTCCGGAATTCCGAACATTCCGGAACTCTGAACATTCCGGAATTCCAAACATTCCGGAACCTTGGTGCATTCCGGAACTCTGAACATTCCGGAATTCCGAACATTCCGGAACCTTGGTGCATTCCGGAACTCTGAACATTCCGGAACTCCGAACATTCCGGAACCTTGGTGCATTCCGGAATTCCGAACATTCCGGAACCTTGGTGCATTCCGGAACTCTGAACATTCCGGAACTCTGAACATTCCGGAACCTTGGTGCATTCCGGAACTCTGAACATTCCGGAACCTTGGTACATTCCGGAACTCTGAACATTCCGGAATTCCGAACATTCCGGAACCTTGGTGCATTCCGGAACTCTGAACATTCCGGAACCTTGGTGCATTCCGGAACTCTGAACATTCCGGAACCTTGGTGCATTCCGGAATTCCGAACATTCCGGAACCTTGGTGCATTCCGGAACTCTGAACATTCCGGAACCTTGGTGCATTCCGGAATTCCGAACATTACGGAACCTTGGTGCATTCCGGAATTCCGAACATTCCGGAAACTTGGTGCATTCCGGAATTCCGAACATTCCGGAACCTTGGTGCATTCCGGAATTCCGAACATTCCGGAACTCTGAACATTCCGGAATTCCAAACATTCCGGAACCTTGGTGCATTCCGGAACTCTGAACATTCCGGAATTCTGAACATTCCGGAACCTTGGTGCATTCCGGAATTCCGAACATTCCGGAACCTTGGTGCATTCCGGAATTCCGAACATTCCGGAACCTTGGTGCATTCCGGAATTCCGAACATTCCGGAACCTTGGTGCATTCCGGAATTCCGAACATTCCGGAACCTTGGTGCATTCCGGAACTCTGAACATTCCGGAACTCTGAACATTCCGGAACTCTGAACATTCCGGAATTCCGAACATTCCGGAACCTTGGTGCATTCCGGAATTCCGAACATTCCGGAACCTTGGTGCATTCCGGAACTCTGAACATTCCGGAACTCTGAACATTCCGGAACTCTGAACATTCCGGAATTCCGAACATTCCGGAACCTTTGTGCATTCCGGAACTCCGAACATTCCGGAACCTTGGTGCATATCGGAACTCCGAACATTCCGGAACCTTGGTGCATTCCGGAACTCCGAACATTCCGGAACCTTGGTGCATTCCGGAACCTTGGTACATTCCGGAACCTTGGTACATTCCGGAATTCCGAACATTCCGGAACCTTGGTGCATTCCGGAACTCTGAACATTCCGGAATTCTGAACATTCCGGAACCTTGGTGCATTCCGGAATTCCGAACATTCCGGAACCTTGGTGCATTCCGGAACTCTGAACATTCCGGAATTCCGAACATTCTGGAACCTTGGTGCATTCCGGAATTCCGAACATTCCGGAACCTTGGTGCATTCCGGAACTCTGAACATTCCGGAACTCTGAACATTCCGGAACCTTGGTGCATTCCGGAACTCTGAACATTCCGGAATTCCGAACATTCCGGAACCTTGGTGCATTCCGGAACTCTGAACATTCCGGAACTCCGAACATTCCGGAACCTTGGTGCATTCCGGAATTCCGAACATTCCGGAACCTTGGTGCATTCCGGAACTCTGAACATTCCGGAACCTTGGTGCATTCCGGAACTCTGAACATTCCGGAACCTTGGTACATTCCGGAACTCTGAACATTCCGGAATTCCGAACATTCCGGAACCTTGGTGCATTCCGGAACTCTGAACATTCCGGAACCTTGGTGCATTCCGGAACTCTGAACATTCCGGAACCTTGGTGCATTCCGGAATTCCGAACATTCCGGAACCTTGGTGCATTCCGGAACTCTGAACATTCCGGAACCTTGGTGCATTCCGGAATTCCGAACATTACGGAACCTTGGTGCATTCCGGAATTCCGAACATTCCGGAAACTTGGTGCATTCCGGAATTCCGAACATTCCGGAACCTTGGTGCATTCCGGAATTCCGAACATTCCGGAACTCTGAACATTCCGGAATTCCAAACATTCCGGAACCTTGGTGCATTCCGGAACTCTGAACATTCCGGAATTCCGAACATTCCGGAACCTTGGTGCATTCCGGAACTCTGAACATTCCGGAACTCCGAACATTCCGGAACCTTGGTGCATTCCGGAATTCCGAACATTCCGGAACCTTGGTGCATTCCGGAACTCTGAACATTCCGGAACTCTGAACATTCCGGAACCTTGGTGCATTCCGGAACTCTGAACATTCCGGAACCTTGGTACATTCCGGAACTCTGAACATTCCGGAATTCCGAACATTCCGGAACCTTGGTGCATTCCGGAACTCTGAACATTCCGGAACCTTGGTGCATTCCGGAACTCTGAACATTCCGGAACCTTGGTGCATTCCGGAATTCCGAACATTCCGGAACCTTGGTGCATTCCGGAACTCTGAACATTCCGGAACCTTGGTGCATTCCGGAATTCCGAACATTACGGAACCTTGGTGCATTCCGGAATTCCGAACATTCCGGAAACTTGGTGCATTCCGGAATTCCGAACATTCCGGAACCTTGGTGCATTCCGGAATTCCGAACATTCCGGAACTCTGAACATTCCGGAATTCCAAACATTCCGGAACCTTGGTGCATTCCGGAACTCTGAACATTCCGGAATTCTGAACATTCCGGAACCTTGGTGCATTCCGGAATTCCGAACATTCCGGAACCTTGGTGCATTCCGGAATTCCGAACATTCCGGAACCTTGGTGCATTCCGGAATTCCGAACATTCCGGAACCTTGGTGCATTCCGGAATTCCGAACATTCCGGAACCTTGGTGCATTCCGGAACTCTGAACATTCCGGAACTCTGAACATTCCGGAACTCTGAACATTCCGGAATTCCGAACATTCCGGAACCTTGGTGCATTCCGGAATTCCGAACATTCCGGAACCTTGGTGCATTCCGGAACTCTGAACATTCCGGAATTCCGAACATTCCGGAACCTTGGTGCATTCCGGAACTCCGAACATTCCGGAACCTTTGCGCATTCCGGAACCTTGGTGCATTCCGGAACCTTGGTGCATTCCGGAACTCTGAACATTCCGGAATTCCGAACATTCCGGAACCTTGGTGCAATCCGGAATTCCGAACATTCCGGAAGCTTGGTGCATTCCGGAATTCCGAACATTACGGAACCTTGGTGCATTCCGGAATTCCGAACATTCCGGAACCTTGGTGCATTCCGGAATTCCGAACATTCCGGAACCTTGGTGCATTCCGGAACTCTGAACATTCCGGAATTCTGAACATTCCGGAACCTTGGTGCATTCCGGAATTCCGAACATTCCGGAACCTTGGTGCATTCCGGAACTCTGAACATTCCGGAATTCCGAACATTCCGGAACCTTGGTGCATTCCGGAATTCCGAACATTCCGGAAACTTGGTGCATTCCGGAACTCTGAACATTCCGGAATTCCGAACATTCCGGAACCTTGGTGCATTCCGGAATTCCGAACATTCCGGAACCTTGGTGCATTCCGGAATTCCGAACATTCCGGAACCTTGGTGCATTCCGGAACTCCAAACATTCCGGAACCTTGGTGCATTCCGGAATTCCGAACATTCCGGAACCTTGGTGCATTCCGGAATTCCGAACATTCCGGAACCTTGGTGCATTCCGGAATTCCGAACATTCCGGAACCTTGGTGCATTCCGGAACTCTGAACATTCCGGAATTCCGAACATTCCGGAACCTTGGTGCATTCCGGAACTCTGAACATTCCGGAACCTTGGTACATTCCGGAATTCCGAACATTCCGGAACCTTGGTGCATTCCGGAATTCCGAACATTCCGGAACCTTGGTGCATTCCGGAACTCTGAACATTCCGGAACTCTGAACATTCCGGAACTCTGAACATTCCGGAATTCCGAACATTCCGGAACCTTTGTGCATTCCGGAACTCCGAACATTCCGGAACCTTGGTGCATTCCGGAACTCCGAACATTCCGGAACCTTGGTGCATTCCGGAATTCCGAACATTCCGGAACCTTGGTGCATTCCGGAACCTTGGTACATTCCGGAACCTTGGTACATTCCGGAATTCCGAACATTCCGGAACCTTGGTGCATTCCGGAACGCTGAACATTCCGGAATTCTGAACATTCCGGAACCTTGGTGCATTCCGGAATTCCGAACATTCCGGAACCTTGGTGCATTCCGGAACTCTGAACATTCCGGAATTCCGAACATTCTGGAACCTTGGTGCATTCCGGAATTCCGAACATTCCGGAACCTTGGTGCATTCCGGAACTCTGAACATTCCGGAACTCTGAACATTCCGGAACCTTGGTGCATTCCGGAACTCTGAACATTCCGGAATTCCGAACATTCCGGAACCTTGGTGCATTCCGGAACTCTGAACATTCCGGAACTCCGAACATTCCGGAACCTTGGTGCATTCCGGAATTCCGAACATTCCGGAACCTTGGTGCATTCCGGAACTCTGAACATTCCGGAACTCCGAACATTCCGGAACCTTGGTGCATTCCGGAACTCTGAACATTCCGGAATTCCGAAAATTCCGGAACCTTGGTGCATTCCGGAACTCTGAACATTCCGGAACTCTGAACATTCCGGAACCTTGGTGCATTCCGGAATTCCGAACATTCCGGAACCTTGGTGCATTCCGGAACTCTGAACATTCCGGAACTCTGAACATTCCGGAACCTTGGTGCATTCCGGAACTCTGAACATTCCGGAATTCCGAACATTCCGGAACCTTGGTGCATTCCGGAATTCCGAACATTCCGGAACCTTGGTGCATTCCGGAACCTTGGTGCATTCCGGAATTCCGAACATTCCGGAACCTTGGTGCATTCCGGAATTCCGAACATTCCGGAACCTTGGTGCATTCCGGAACCTTGGTGCATTCCGGAATTCCGAACATTCCGGAACCTTGGTACATTCCGGAATTCCGAACATTCCGGAACCTTGGTGCATTCCGGAACTCTGAACATTCCGGAATTCCGAACATTCCGGAACCTTGGTGCATTCCGGAACTCTGAACATTCCGGAACTCTGAACATTCCGGAACCTTGGTGCATTCCGGAACTCTGAACATTCCGGAATTCCGAACATTCCGGAACCTTGGTGCATTCCGGAATTCCGAACATTCCGGAACCTTGGTGCATTCCGGAACCTTGGTGCATTCCGGAATTCCGAACATTCCGGAACCTTGGTGCATTCCGGAATTCCGAACATTCCGGAACCTTGGTGCATTCCGGAACCTTGGTGCATTCCGGAATTCCGAACATTCCGGAACCTTGGTACATTCCGGAATTCCGAACATTCCGGAACCTTTGTGCATTCCGGAACTCCGAACATTCCGGAACCTTGGTGCATTCCGGAACCTTGGTACATTCCGGAACCTTGGTACATTCCGGAATTCCGAACATTCCGGAACCTTGGTGCATTCCGGAACGCTGAACATTCCGGAATTCTGAACATTCCGGAACCTTGGTGCATTCCGGAATTCCGAACATTCCGGAACCTTGGTGCATTCCGGAACTCTGAACATTCCGGAATTCCGAACATTCTGGAACCTTGGTGCATTCCGGAATTCCGAACATTCCGGAACCTTGGTGCATTCCGGAACTCTGAACATTCCGGAACTCTGAACATTCCGGAACCTTGGTGCATTCCGGAACTCTGAACATTCCGGAATTCCGAACATTCCGGAACCTTGGTGCATTCCGGAACTCTGAACATTCCGGAACTCCGAACATTCCGGAACCTTGGTGCATTCCGGAATTCCGAACATTCCGGAACCTTGGTGCATTCCGGAACTCTGAACATTCCGGAACTCCGAACATTCCGGAACCTTGGTGCATTCCGGAACTCTGAACATTCCGGAATTCCGAACATTCCGGAACCTTGGTGCATTCCGGAACTCTGAACATTCCGGAACTCTGAACATTCCGGAACCTTGGTGCATTCCGGAACTCTGAACATTCCGGAATTCCGAACATTCCGGAACCTTGGTGCATTCCGGAATTCCGAACATTCCGGAACCTTGGTGCATTCCGGAACCTTGGTGCATTCCGGAATTCCGAACATTCCGGAACCTTGGTGCATTCCGGAATTCCGAACATTCCGGAACCTTGGTGCATTCCGGAAACTTGGTGCATTCCGGAATTCCGAACATTCCGGAACCTTGGTACATTCCGGAATTCCGAACATTCCGGAACCTTGGTGCATTCCGGAACTCTGAACATTCCGGAATTCCGAACATTCCGGAACCTTGGTGCATTCCGGAACTCTGAACATTCCGGAACTCTGAACATTCCGGAACCTTGGTGCATTCCGGAACTCTGAACATTCCGGAATTCCGAACATTCCGGAACCTTGGTGCATTCCGGAATTCCGAACATTCCGGAACCTTGGTGCATTCCGGAACCTTGGTGCATTCCGGAATTCCGAACATTCCGGAACCTTGGTGCATTCCGGAATTCCGAACATTCCGGAACCTTGGTGCATTCCGGAACCTTGGTGCATTCCGGAATTCCGAACATTCCGGAACCTTGGTACATTCCGGAATTCCGAACATTCCGGAACCTTGGTGCATTCCGGAACTCTGAACATTCCGGAATTCCGAACATTCCGGAACCTTGGTGCATTCCGGAACTCTGAACATTCCGGAACTCCGAACATTCCGGAACCTTGGTGCATTCCGGAACTCTGAACATTCCGGAACTCTGAACATTCCGGAACCTTGGTGCATTCCGGAACTCTGAACATTCCGGAACTCTGAACATTCCGGAACCTTGGTGCATTCCGGAACTCCGAACATTCCGGAACCTTGGTGCATTCCGGAATTCCGAACATTCCGGAACCTTGGTGCATTCCGGAACCTTGGTGCATTCCGGAATTCCGAACATTCCGGAACCTTGGTACATTCCGGAATTCCGAACATTCCGGAACCTTTGTGCATTCCGGAACTCCGAACATTCCGGAACCTTGGTGCATTCCGGAACCTTGGTACATTCCGGAACCTTGGTGCATTCCGGAATTCCGAACATTCCGGAACCTTGGTGCATTCCGGAACTCTGAACATTCCGGAATTCCGAACATTCTGGAACCTTGGTGCATTCCGGAATTCCGAACATTCCGGAACCTTGGTGCATTCCGGAACTCTGAACATTCCGGAACTCTGAACAGTCCGGAACCTTGGTGCATTCCGGAACTCTGAACATTCCGGAATTCCGAACATTCCGGAACCTTGGTGCATTCCGGAACTCTGAACATTCCGGAACTCCGAACATTCCGGAACCTTGGTGCATTCCGGAATTCCGAACATTCCGGAACCTTGGTGCATTCCGGAACTCTGAACATTCCGGAACTCCGAACATTCCGGAACCTTGGTGCATTCCGGAACTCTGAACATTCCGGAATTCCGAACATTCCGGAACCTTGGTGCATTCCGGAACTCTGAACATTCCGGAACTCTGAACATTCCGGAACCTTGGTGCATTCCGGAATTCCGAACATTCCGGAACCTTGGTGCATTCCGGAACTCTGAACATTCCGGAACTCTGAACATTCCGGAACCTTGGTGCATTCCGGAACTCTGAACATTCCGGAATTCCGAACATTCCGGAACCTTGGTGCATTCCGGAATTCCGAACATTCCGGAACCTTGGTGCATTCCGGAACCTTGGTGCATTCCGGAATTCCGAACATTCCGGAACCTTGGTGCATTCCGGAATTCCGAACATTCCGGAACCTTGGTGCATTCCGGAACCTTGGTGCATTCCGGAATTCCGAACATTCCGGAACCTTGGTACATTCCGGAATTCCGAACATTCCGGAACCTTGGTGCATTCCGGAACTCTGAACATTCCGGAATTCCGAACATTCCGGAACCTTGGTGCATTCCGGAACTCTGAACATTCCGGAACTCTGAACATTCCGGAACCTTGGTGCATTCCGGAACTCTGAACATTCCGGAATTCCGAACATTCCGGAACCTTGGTGCATTCCGGAATTCCGAACATTCCGGAACCTTGGTGCATTCCGGAACCTTGGTGCATTCCGGAATTCCGAACATTCCGGAACCTTGGTGCATTCCGGAATTCCGAACATTCCGGAACCTTGGTGCATTCCGGAACCTTGGTGCATTCCGGAATTCCGAACATTCCGGAACCTTGGTACATTCCGGAATTCCGAACATTCCGGAACCTTGGTGCATTCCGGAACTCTGAACATTCCGGAATTCCGAACATTCCGGAACCTTGGTGCATTCCGGAACTCTGAACATTCCGGAACTCCGAACATTCCGGATCCTTGGTGCATTCCGGAACTCTGAACATTCCGGAACTCTGAACATTCCGGAACCTTGGTGCATTCCGGAACTCTGAACATTCCGGAACTCTGAACATTCCGGAACCTTGGTGCATTCCGGAATTCCGAACATTCCGGAACCTTGGTGCATTCCGGAACTCCGAACATTCCGGAACCTTGGTGCATTCCGGAACTCCGAACATTCCGGAACCTTGGTGCATTCCGGAATTCCGAACATTCCGGAACCTTGGTGCATTCCGGAATTCCGAACATTCCGGAACCTTGGTGCATTCCGGAACTCTGAACATTCCGGAACTCTGAACATTCCGGAATTCCGAACATTTCGGAACTCTGAACATTCCGGAACCTTGGTGCATTCCGGAATTCCGAACATTCCGGAACCTTGGTGCATTCCGGAATTCCGAACATTCCGGAACCTTGGTGCATTCCGGAACTCTGAACATTCCGGAACTCTGAACATTCCGGAACTCTGAACATTCCGGAATTCCGAACATTCCGGAACCTTGGTGCATTCCGGAACTCTGAACATTCCGGAATTCCGAACATTCTGGAACCTTGGTGCATTCCGGAATTCCGAACATTCCGGAACCTTGGTGCATTCCGGAACTCTGAACATTCCGGAACTCTGAACATTCCGGAACCTTGGTGCATTCCGGAACTCTGAACATTCCGGAATTCCGAACATTCCGGAACCTTGGTGCATTCCGGAACTCTGAACATTCCGGAACTCTGAACATTCCGGAACCTTGGTGCATTCCGGAATTCCGAACATTCCGGAACCTTGGTGCATTCCGGAACTCTGAACATTCCGGAACTCTGAACATTCCGGAACCTTGGTGCATTCCGGAACTCTGAACATTCCGGAATTCCGAACATTCCGGAACCTTGGTGCATTCCGGAATTCCGAACATTCCGGAACCTTGGTGCATTCCGGAACCTTGGTGCATTCCGGAATTCCGAACATTCCGGAACCTTGGTGCATTCCGGAATTCCGAACATTCCGGAACCTTGGTGCATTCCGGAACCTTGGTGCATTCCGGAATTCCGAACATTCCGGAACCTTGGTGCATTCCGGAACTCTGAACATTCCGGAACTCTGAACATTCCGGAATTCCGAACATTTCGGAACTCTGAACATTCCGGAACCTTGGTGCATTCCGGAATTCCGAACATTCCGGAACCTTGGTGCATTCCGGAATTCCGAACATTCCGGAACCTTGGTGCATTCCGGAACTCTGAACATTCCGGAACTCTGAACATTTCGGAACTCTGAACATTCCGGAATTCCGAACATTCCGGAACCTTTGTGCATTCCGGAACTCTGAACATTCCGGAACCTTGGTGCATTCCGGAACTCTGAACATTCCGGAACCTTGGTGCATTCCGGAATTCCGAACATTCCGGAACCTTGGTGCATTCCGGAATTCCGAACATTCCGGAACCTTGGTGCATTCCGGAACCTTGGTACATTCCGGAACCTTGGTACATTCCGGAATTCCGAACATTCCGGAACCTTGGTGCATTCCGGAACTCTGAACATTCCGGAATTCTGAACATTCCGGAACCTTGGTGCATTCCGGAATTCCGAACATTCCGGAACCTTGGTGCATTCCGGAACTCTGAACATTCCGGAATTCCGAACATTCTGGAACCTTGGTGCATTCCGGAATTCCGAACATTCCGGAACCTTGGTGCATTCCGGAACTCTGAACATTCCGGAACTCTGAACATTCCGGAACCTTGGTGCATTCCGGAACTCTGAACATTCCGGAATTCCGAACATTCCGGAACCTTGGTGCATTCCGGAACTCTGAACATTCCGGAACTCTGAACATTCCGGAACCTTGGTGCATTCCGGAATTCCGAACATTCCGGAACCTTGGTGCATTCCGGAACTCTGAACATTCCGGAACTCTGAACATTCCGGAACCTTGGTGCATTCCGGAACTCTGAACATTCCGGAATTCCGAACATTCCGGAACCTTGGTGCATTCCGGAATTCCGAACATTCCGGAACCTTGGTGCATTCCGGAACCTTGGTGCATTCCGGAATTCCGAACATTCCGGAACCTTGGTGCATTCCGGAATTCCGAACATTCCGGAACCTTGGTGCATTCCGGAACCTTGGTGCATTCCGGAATTCCGAACATTCCGGAACCTTGGTACATTCCGGAATTCCGAACATTCCGGAACCTTGGTGCATTCCGGAACTCTGAACATTCCGGAATTCCGAACATTCCGGAACCTTGGTGCATTCCGGAACTCTGAACATTCCGGAACTCTGAACATTCCGGAACCTTGGTGCATTCCGGAACTCTGAACATTCCGGAATTCCGAACATTCCGGAACCTTGGTGCATTCCGGAATTCCGAACATTCCGGAACCTTGGTGCATTCCGGAACCTTGGTGCATTCCGGAATTCCGAACATTCCGGAACCTTGGTGCATTCCGGAATTCCGAACATTCCGGAACCTTGGTGCATTCCGGAACCTTGGTGCATTCCGGAATTCCGAACATTCCGGAACCTTGGTACATTCCGGAATTCCGAACATTCCGGAACCTTTGTGCATTCCGGAACTCCGAACATTCCGGAACCTTGGTGCATTCCGGAACCTTGGTACATTCCGGAACCTTGGTACATTCCGGAATTCCGAACATTCCGGAACCTTGGTGCATTCCGGAACGCTGAACATTCCGGAATTCTGAACATTCCGGAACCTTGGTGCATTCCGGAATTCCGAACATTCCGGAACCTTGGTGCATTCCGGAACTCTGAACATTCCGGAATTCCGAACATTCTGGAACCTTGGTGCATTCCGGAATTCCGAACATTCCGGAACCTTGGTGCATTCCGGAACTCTGAACATTCCGGAACTCTGAACATTCCGGAACCTTGGTGCATTCCGGAACTCTGAACATTCCGGAATTCCGAACATTCCGGAACCTTGGTGCATTCCGGAACTCTGAACATTCCGGAACTCTGAACATTCCGGAACCTTGGTGCATTCCGGAATTCCGAACATTCCGGAACCTTGGTGCATTCCGGAACTCTGAACATTCCGGAACTCTGAACATTCCGGAACCTTGGTGCATTCCGGAACTCTGAACATTCCGGAATTCCGAACATTCCGGAACCTTGGTGCATTCCGGAATTCCGAACATTCCGGAACCTTGGTGCATTCCGGAACCTTGGTGCATTCCGGAATTCCGAACATTCCGGAACCTTGGTGCATTCCGGAATTCCGAACATTCCGGAACCTTGGTGCATTCCGGAACCTTGGTGCATTCCGGAATTCCGAACATTCCGGAACCTTGGTGCATTCCGGAACTCTGAACATTCCGGAACTCTGAACATTCCGGAATTCCGAACATTTCGGAACTCTGAACATTCCGGAACCTTGGTGCATTCCGGAATTCCGAACATTCCGGAACCTTGGTGCATTCCGGAATTCCGAACATTCCGGAACCTTGGTGCATTCCGGAACTCTGAACATTCCGGAACTCTGAACATTTCGGAACTCTGAACATTCCGGAATTCCGAACATTCCGGAACCTTTGTGCATTCCGGAACTCTGAACATTCCGGAACCTTGGTGCATTCCGGAACTCTGAACATTCCGGAACCTTGGTGCATTCCGGAATTCCGAACATTCCGGAACCTTGGTGCATTCCGGAATTCCGAACATTCCGGAACCTTGGTGCATTCCGGAACTCTGAACATTCCGGAACTCTGAACATTCCGGAACCTTGGTGCATTCCGGAATTCCGAACATTCCGGAACCTTGGTGCATTCCGGAATTCCGAACATTCCGGAACCTTGGTGCATTCCGGAACTCTGAACATTCCGGAACCTTGGTACATTCCGGAACTCTGAACATTCCGGAATTCCGAACATTCCGGAACCTTGGTGCATTCCGGAACTCTGAACATTCCGGAACCTTGGTGCATTCCGGAATTCCGAACATTCCGGAACCTTGGTGCATTCCGGAACCTTGGTGCATTCCGGAATTCCGAACATTCCGGAACCTTGGTGCATTCCGGAATTCCGAACATTCCGGAACCTTGGTGCATTCCGGAACCTTGGTGCATTCCGGAATTCCGAACATTCCGGAACCTTGGTACATTCCGGAATTCCGAACATTCCGGAACCTTGGTGCATTCCGGAACTCTGAACATTCCGGAATTCCGAACATTCCGGAACCTTGGTGCATTCCGGAACTCTGAACATTCCGGAACTCTGAACATTCCGGAACCTTGGTGCATTCCGGAACTCTGAACATTCCGGAATTCCGAACATTCCGGAACCTTGGTGCATTCCGGAATTCCGAACATTCCGGAACCTTGGTGCATTCCGGAACCTTGGTGCATTCCGGAATTCCGAACATTCCGGAACCTTGGTGCATTCCGGAATTCCGAACATTCCGGAACCTTGGTGCATTCCGGAACCTTGGTGCATTCCGGAATTCCGAACATTCCGGAACTCTGAACATTCCGGAATTCCGAACATTTCGGAACTCTGAACATTCCGGAACCTTGGTGCATTCCGGAATTCCGAACATTCCGGAACCTTGGTGCATTCCGGAATTCCGAACATTCCGGAACCTTGGTGCATTCCGGAACTCTGAACATTCCGGAACCTTGGTGCATTCCGGAACTCTGAACATTCCGGAACTCTGAACATTCCGGAATTCCGAACATTTCGGAACTCTGAACATTCCGGAACCTTGGTGCATTCCGGAATTCCGAACATTCCGGAACCTTGGTGCATTCCGGAATTCCGAACATTCCGGAACCTTGGTGCATTCCGGAACTCTGAACATTCCGGAACTCTGAACATTTCGGAACTCTGAACATTCCGGAATTCCGAACATTCCGGAACCTTTGTGCATTCCGGAACTCTGAACATTCCGGAACCTTGGTGCATTCCGGAACTCTGAACATTCCGGAACCTTGGTGCATTCCGGAATTCCGAACATTCCGGAACCTTGGTGCATTCCGGAATTCCGAACATTCCGGAACCTTGGTGCATTCCGGAACCTTGGTACATTCCGGAACCTTGGTACATTCCGGAATTCCGAACATTCCGGAACCTTGGTGCATTCCGGAACTCTGAACATTCCGGAATTCTGAACATTCCGGAACCTTGGTGCATTCCGGAATTCCGAACATTCCGGAACCTTGGTGCATTCCGGAACTCTGAACATTCCGGAATTCCGAACATTCTGGAACCTTGGTGCATTCCGGAATTCCGAACATTCCGGAACCTTGGTGCATTCCGGAACTCTGAACATTCCGGAACTCTGAACATTCCGGAACCTTGGTGCATTCCGGAATTCCGAACATTCCGGAACCTTGGTGCATTCCGGAACTCTGAACATTCCGGAACTCTGAACATTCCGGAACCTTGGTGCATTCCGGAACTCTGAACATTCCGGAATTCCGAACATTCCGGAACCTTGGTGCATTCCGGAATTCCGAACATTCCGGAACCTTGGTGCATTCCGGAACCTTGGTGCATTCCGGAATTCCGAACATTCCGGAACCTTGGTGCATTCCGGAATTCCGAACATTCCGGAACCTTGGTGCATTCCGGAACCTTGGTGCATTCCGGAATTCCGAACATTCCGGAACCTTGGTACATTCCGGAATTCCGAACATTCCGGAACCTTGGTGCATTCCGGAACTCTGAACATTCCGGAATTCCGAACATTCCGGAACCTTGGTGCATTCCGGAATTCCGAACATTCCGGAACCTTGGTGCATTCCGGAACTCTGAACATTCCGGAACTCTGAACATTCCGGAACCTTGGTGCATTCCGGAATTCCGAACATTCCGGAACCTTGGTGCATTCCGGAATTCCGAACATTCCGGAACCTTGGTGCATTCCGGAATTCCGAACATTCCGGAATTCCGAACATTCCGGAACCTTGGTGCATTCCGGAACTCTGAACATTCCGGAACCTTGGTACATTCCGGAACTCTGAACATTCCGGAATTCCGAACATTCCGGAACCTTGGTGCATTCCGGAACTCTGAACATTCCGGAACCTTGGTGCATTCCGGAATTCCGAACATTCCGGAACCTTGGTGCATTCCGGAACCTTGGTGCATTCCGGAATTCCGAACATTCCGGAACCTTGGTGCATTCCGGAATTCCGAACATTCCGGAACCTTGGTGCATTCCGGAACCTTGGTGCATTCCGGAATTCCGAACATTCCGGAACCTTGGTACATTCCGGAATTCCGAACATTCCGGAACCTTGGTGCATTCCGGAACTCTGAACATTCCGGAATTCCGAACATTCCGGAACCTTGGTGCATTCCGGAACTCTGAACATTCCGGAACTCTGAACATTCCGGAACCTTGGTGCATTCCGGAACTCTGAACATTCCGGAACCTTGGTGCATTCCGGAACCTTGGTACATTCCGGAACCTTGGTACATTCCGGAATTCCGAACATTCCGGAACCTTGGTGCATTCCGGAACGCTGAACATTCCGGAATTCTGAACATTCCGGAACCTTGGTGCATTCCGGAATTCCGAACATTCCGGAACCTTGGTGCATTCCGGAACTCTGAACATTCCGGAATTCCGAACATTCTGGAACCTTGGTGCATTCCGGAATTCCGAACATTCCGGAACCTTGGTGCATTCCGGAACTCTGAACATTCCGGAACTCCGAACATTCCGGAACCTTGGTGCATTCCGGAACTCTGAACATTCCGGAATTCCGAACATTCCGGAACCTTGGTGCATTCCGGAACTCTGAACATTCCGGAACTCCGAACATTCCGGAACCTTGGTGCATTCCGGAATTCCGAACATTCCGGAACCTTGGTGCATTCCGGAACTCTGAACATTCCGGAACTCCGAACATTCCGGAACCTTGGTGCATTCCGGAACTCTGAACATTCCGGAATTCCGAACATTCCGGAACCTTGGTGCATTCCGGAACTCTGAACATTCCGGAACTCTGAACATTCCGGAACCTTGGTGCATTCCGGAATTCCGAACATTCCGGAACCTTGGTGCATTCCGGAACTCTGAACATTCCGGAACTCTGAACATTCCGGAACCTTGGTGCATTCCGGAACTCTGAACATTCCGGAATTCCGAACATTCCGGAACCTTGGTGCATTCCGGAATTCCGAACATTCCGGAACCTTGGTGCATTCCGGAACCTTGGTGCATTCCGGAATTCCGAACATTCCGGAACCTTGGTGCATTCCGGAATTCCGAACATTCCGGAACCTTGGTGCATTCCGGAACCTTGGTGCATTCCGGAATTCCGAACATTCCGGAACCTTGGTACATTCCGGAATTCCGAACATTCCGGAACCTTGGTGCATTCCGGAACTCTGAACATTCCGGAATTCCGAACATTCCGGAACCTTGGTGCATTCCGGAACTCTGAACATTCCGGAACTCTGAACATTCCGGAACCTTGGTGCATTCCGGAACTCTGAACATTCCGGAATTCCGAACATTCCGGAACCTTGGTGCATTCCGGAATTCCGAACATTCCGGAACCTTGGTGCATTCCGGAACTCTGAACATTCCGGAACTCCGAACATTCCGGAACCTTGGTGCATTCCGGAACTCTGAACATTCCGGAACTCTGAACATTCCGGAACCTTGGTGCATTCCGGAACTCTGAACATTCCGGAACTCTGAACATTCCGGAACCTTGGTGCATTCCGGAATTCCGAACATTCCGGAACCTTGGTGCATTCCGGAACTCCGAACATTCCGGAACCTTGGTGCATTCCGGAACTCCGAACATTCCGGAACCTTGGTGCATTCCGGAATTCCGAACATTCCGGAACCTTGGTGCATTCCGGAATTCCGAACATTCCGGAACCTTGGTGCATTCCGGAACTCTGAACATTCCGGAACTCTGAACATTCCGGAACTCTGAACATTCCGGAATTCCGAACATTCCGGAACCTTGGTGCATTCCGGAACTCTGAACATTCCGGAATTCCGAACATTCTGGAACCTTGGTGCATTCCGGAATTCCGAACATTCCGGAACCTTGGTGCATTCCGGAACTCTGAACATTCCGGAACTCTGAACATTCCGGAACCTTGGTGCATTCCGGAACTCTGAACATTCCGGAATTCCGAACATTCCGGAACCTTGGTGCATTCCGGAACTCTGAACATTCCGGAACTCTGAACATTCCGGAACCTTGGTGCATTCCGGAATTCCGAACATTCCGGAACCTTGGTGCATTCCGGAACTCTGAACATTCCGGAACTCTGAACATTCCGGAACCTTGGTGCATTCCGGAACTCTGAACATTCCGGAATTCCGAACATTCCGGAACCTTGGTGCATTCCGGAATTCCGAACATTCCGGAACCTTGGTGCATTCCGGAACCTTGGTGCATTCCGGAATTCCGAACATTCCGGAACCTTGGTGCATTCCGGAATTCCGAACATTCCGGAACCTTGGTGCATTCCGGAACCTTGGTGCATTCCGGAATTCCGAACATTCCGGAACCTTGGTGCATTCCGGAACTCTGAACATTCCGGAACTCTGAACATTCCGGAATTCCGAACATTTCGGAACTCTGAACATTCCGGAACCTTGGTGCATTCCGGAATTCCGAACATTCCGGAACCTTGGTGCATTCCGGAATTCCGAACATTCCGGAACCTTGGTGCATTCCGGAACTCTGAACATTCCGGAACTCTGAACATTTCGGAACTCTGAACATTCCGGAATTCCGAACATTCCGGAACCTTTGTGCATTCCGGAACTCTGAACATTCCGGAACCTTGGTGCATTCCGGAACTCTGAACATTCCGGAACCTTGGTGCATTCCGGAATTCCGAACATTCCGGAACCTTGGTGCATTCCGGAATTCCGAACATTCCGGAACCTTGGTGCATTCCGGAACCTTGGTACATTCCGGAACCTTGGTACATTCCGGAATTCCGAACATTCCGGAACCTTGGTGCATTCCGGAACTCTGAACATTCCGGAATTCTGAACATTCCGGAACCTTGGTGCATTCCGGAATTCCGAACATTCCGGAACCTTGGTGCATTCCGGAACTCTGAACATTCCGGAATTCCGAACATTCTGGAACCTTGGTGCATTCCGGAATTCCGAACATTCCGGAACCTTGGTGCATTCCGGAACTCTGAACATTCCGGAACTCTGAACATTCCGGAACCTTGGTGCATTCCGGAACTCTGAACATTCCGGAATTCCGAACATTCCGGAACCTTGGTGCATTCCGGAACTCTGAACATTCCGGAACTCTGAACATTCCGGAACCTTGGTGCATTCCGGAATTCCGAACATTCCGGAACCTTGGTGCATTCCGGAACTCTGAACATTCCGGAACTCTGAACATTCCGGAACCTTGGTGCATTCCGGAACTCTGAACATTCCGGAATTCCGAACATTCCGGAACCTTGGTGCATTCCGGAATTCCGAACATTCCGGAACCTTGGTGCATTCCGGAACCTTGGTGCATTCCGGAATTCCGAACATTCCGGAACCTTGGTGCATTCCGGAATTCCGAACATTCCGGAACCTTGGTGCATTCCGGAACCTTGGTGCATTCCGGAATTCCGAACATTCCGGAACCTTGGTACATTCCGGAATTCCGAACATTCCGGAACCTTGGTGCATTCCGGAACTCTGAACATTCCGGAATTCCGAACATTCCGGAACCTTGGTGCATTCCGGAATTCCGAACATTCCGGAACCTTGGTGCATTCCGGAACTCTGAACATTCCGGAACTCTGAACATTCCGGAACCTTGGTGCATTCCGGAATTCCGAACATTCCGGAACCTTGGTGCATTCCGGAATTCCGAACATTCCGGAACCTTGGTGCATTCCGGAATTCCGAACATTCCGGAATTCCGAACATTCCGGAACCTTGGTGCATTCCGGAACTCTGAACATTCCGGAACCTTGGTACATTCCGGAACTCTGAACATTCCGGAATTCCGAACATTCCGGAACCTTGGTGCATTCCGGAACTCTGAACATTCCGGAACCTTGGTGCATTCCGGAATTCCGAACATTCCGGAACCTTGGTGCATTCCGGAACCTTGGTGCATTCCGGAATTCCGAACATTCCGGAACCTTGGTGCATTCCGGAATTCCGAACATTCCGGAACCTTGGTGCATTCCGGAACCTTGGTGCATTCCGGAATTCCGAACATTCCGGAACCTTGGTACATTCCGGAATTCCGAACATTCCGGAACCTTGGTGCATTCCGGAACTCTGAACATTCCGGAATTCCGAACATTCCGGAACCTTGGTGCATTCCGGAACTCTGAACATTCCGGAACTCTGAACATTCCGGAACCTTGGTGCATTCCGGAACTCTGAACATTCCGGAATTCCGAACATTCCGGAACCTTGGTGCATTCCGGAATTCCGAACATTCCGGAACCTTGGTGCATTCCGGAACTCTGAACATTCCGGAACCTTGGTGCATTCCGGAACTCTGAACATTCCGGAACTCTGAACATTCCGGAATTCCGAACATTTCGGAACTCTGAACATTCCGGAACCTTGGTGCATTCCGGAATTCCGAACATTCCGGAACCTTGGTGCATTCCGGAATTCCGAACATTCCGGAACCTTGGTGCATTCCGGAACTCTGAACATTCCGGAACTCTGAACATTTCGGAACTCTGAACATTCCGGAATTCCGAACATTCCGGAACCTTTGTGCATTCCGGAACTCTGAACATTCCGGAACCTTGGTGCATTCCGGAACTCTGAACATTCCGGAACCTTGGTGCATTCCGGAATTCCGAACATTCCGGAACCTTGGTGCATTCCGGAATTCCGAACATTCCGGAACCTTGGTGCATTCCGGAACCTTGGTACATTCCGGAACCTTGGTACATTCCGGAATTCCGAACATTCCGGAACCTTGGTGCATTCCGGAACTCTGAACATTCCGGAATTCTGAACATTCCGGAACCTTGGTGCATTCCGGAATTCCGAACATTCCGGAACCTTGGTGCATTCCGGAACTCTGAACATTCCGGAATTCCGAACATTCTGGAACCTTGGTGCATTCCGGAATTCCGAACATTCCGGAACCTTGGTGCATTCCGGAACTCTGAACATTCCGGAACTCTGAACATTCCGGAACCTTGGTGCATTCCGGAATTCCGAACATTCCGGAACCTTGGTGCATTCCGGAACTCTGAACATTCCGGAACTCTGAACATTCCGGAACCTTGGTGCATTCCGGAACTCTGAACATTCCGGAATTCCGAACATTCCGGAACCTTGGTGCATTCCGGAATTCCGAACATTCCGGAACCTTGGTGCATTCCGGAACCTTGGTGCATTCCGGAATTCCGAACATTCCGGAACCTTGGTGCATTCCGGAATTCCGAACATTCCGGAACCTTGGTGCATTCCGGAACCTTGGTGCATTCCGGAATTCCGAACATTCCGGAACCTTGGTACATTCCGGAATTCCGAACATTCCGGAACCTTGGTGCATTCCGGAACTCTGAACATTCCGGAATTCCGAACATTCCGGAACCTTGGTGCATTCCGGAATTCCGAACATTCCGGAACCTTGGTGCATTCCGGAACTCTGAACATTCCGGAACTCTGAACATTCCGGAACCTTGGTGCATTCCGGAATTCCGAACATTCCGGAACCTTGGTGCATTCCGGAATTCCGAACATTCCGGAACCTTGGTGCATTCCGGAATTCCGAACATTCCGGAATTCCGAACATTCCGGAACCTTGGTGCATTCCGGAACTCTGAACATTCCGGAACCTTGGTACATTCCGGAACTCTGAACATTCCGGAATTCCGAACATTCCGGAACCTTGGTGCATTCCGGAACTCTGAACATTCCGGAACCTTGGTGCATTCCGGAATTCCGAACATTCCGGAACCTTGGTGCATTCCGGAACCTTGGTGCATTCCGGAATTCCGAACATTCCGGAACCTTGGTGCATTCCGGAATTCCGAACATTCCGGAACCTTGGTGCATTCCGGAACCTTGGTGCATTCCGGAATTCCGAACATTCCGGAACCTTGGTACATTCCGGAATTCCGAACATTCCGGAACCTTGGTGCATTCCGGAACTCTGAACATTCCGGAATTCCGAACATTCCGGAACCTTGGTGCATTCCGGAACTCTGAACATTCCGGAACTCTGAACATTCCGGAACCTTGGTGCATTCCGGAACTCTGAACATTCCGGAACCTTGGTGCATTCCGGAACCTTGGTACATTCCGGAACCTTGGTACATTCCGGAATTCCGAACATTCCGGAACCTTGGTGCATTCCGGAACGCTGAACATTCCGGAATTCTGAACATTCCGGAACCTTGGTGCATTCCGGAATTCCGAACATTCCGGAACCTTGGTGCATTCCGGAACTCTGAACATTCCGGAATTCCGAACATTCTGGAACCTTGGTGCATTCCGGAATTCCGAACATTCCGGAACCTTGGTGCATTCCGGAACTCTGAACATTCCGGAACTCTGAACATTCCGGAACCTTGGTGCATTCCGGAACTCTGAACATTCCGGAATTCCGAACATTCCGGAACCTTGGTGCATTCCGGAACTCTGAACATTCCGGAACTCCGAACATTCCGGAACCTTGGTGCATTCCGGAATTCCGAACATTCCGGAACCTTGGTGCATTCCGGAACTCTGAACATTCCGGAACTCCGAACATTCCGGAACCTTGGTGCATTCCGGAACTCTGAACATTCCGGAATTCCGAACATTCCGGAACCTTGGTGCATTCCGGAACTCTGAACATTCCGGAACTCTGAACATTCCGGAACCTTGGTGCATTCCGGAATTCCGAACATTCCGGAACCTTGGTGCATTCCGGAACTCTGAACATTCCGGAACTCTGAACATTCCGGAACCTTGGTGCATTCCGGAACTCTGAACATTCCGGAATTCCGAACATTCCGGAACCTTGGTGCATTCCGGAATTCCGAACATTCCGGAACCTTGGTGCATTCCGGAACCTTGGTGCATTCCGGAATTCCGAACATTCCGGAACCTTGGTGCATTCCGGAATTCCGAACATTCCGGAACCTTGGTGCATTCCGGAACCTTGGTGCATTCCGGAATTCCGAACATTCCGGAACCTTGGTACATTCCGGAATTCCGAACATTCCGGAACCTTGGTGCATTCCGGAACTCTGAACATTCCGGAATTCCGAACATTCCGGAACCTTGGTGCATTCCGGAACTCTGAACATTCCGGAACTCTGAACATTCCGGAACCTTGGTGCATTCCGGAACTCTGAACATTCCGGAATTCCGAACATTCCGGAACCTTGGTGCATTCCGGAATTCCGAACATTCCGGAACCTTGGTGCATTCCGGAACTCTGAACATTCCGGAACTCCGAACATTCCGGAACCTTGGTGCATTCCGGAACTCTGAACATTCCGGAACTCTGAACATTCCGGAACCTTGGTGCATTCCGGAACTCTGAACATTCCGGAACTCTGAACATTCCGGAACCTTGGTGCATTCCGGAATTCCGAACATTCCGGAACCTTGGTGCATTCCGGAACTCCGAACATTCCGGAACCTTGGTGCATTCCGGAATTCCGAACATTCCGGAACCTTGGTGCATTCCGGAATTCCGAACATTCCGGAACCTTGGTGCATTCCGGAACTCTGAACATTCCGGAACTCTGAACATTCCGGAACTCTGAACATTCCGGAATTCCGAACATTCCGGAACCTTGGTGCATTCCGGAACTCTGAACATTCCGGAATTCCGAACATTCTGGAACCTTGGTGCATTCCGGAATTCCGAACATTCCGGAACCTTGGTGCATTCCGGAACTCTGAACATTCCGGAACTCTGAACATTCCGGAACCTTGGTGCATTCCGGAACTCTGAACATTCCGGAATTCCGAACATTCCGGAACCTTGGTGCATTCCGGAACTCTGAACATTCCGGAACTCTGAACATTCCGGAACCTTGGTGCATTCCGGAACTCTGAACATTCCGGAATTCCGAACATTCCGGAACCTTTGTGCATTCCGGAACTCTGAACATTCCGGAACCTTGGTGCATTCCGGAACTCTGAACATTCCGGAACCTTGGTGCATTCCGGAATTCCGAACATTCCGGAACCTTGGTGCATTCCGGAATTCCGAACATTCCGGAACCTTGGTGCATTCCGGAACCTTGGTACATTCCGGAACCTTGGTACATTCCGGAATTCCGAACATTCCGGAACCTTGGTGCATTCCGGAACTCTGAACATTCCGGAATTCTGAACATTCCGGAACCTTGGTGCATTCCGGAATTCCGAACATTCCGGAACCTTGGTGCATTCCGGAACTCTGAACATTCCGGAATTCCGAACATTCTGGAACCTTGGTGCATTCCGGAATTCCGAACATTCCGGAACCTTGGTGCATTCCGGAACTCTGAACATTCCGGAACTCCGAACATTCCGGAACCTTGGTGCATTCCGGAACTCTGAACATTCCGGAATTCCGAACATTCCGGAACCTTGGTGCATTCCGGAACTCTGAACATTCCGGAACTCTGAACATTCCGGAACCTTGGTGCATTCCGGAATTCCGAACATTCCGGAACCTTGGTGGATTCCGGAACTCTGAACATTCCGGAACTCTGAACATTCCGGAACCTTGGTGCATTCCGGAACTCTGAACATTCCGGAATTCCGAACATTCCGGAACCTTGGTGCATTCCGGAATTCCGAACATTCCGGAACCTTGGTGCATTCCGGAACCTTGGTGCATTCCGGAATTCCGAACATTCCGGAACCTTGGTGCATTCCGGAATTCCGAACATTCCGGAACCTTGGTGCATTCCGGAACCTTGGTGCATTCCGGAATTCCGAACATTCCGGAACCTTGGTACATTCCGGAATTCCGAACATTCCGGAACCTTGGTGCATTCCGGAACTCTGAACATTCCGGAATTCCGAACATTCCGGAACCTTGGTGCATTCCGGAATTCCGAACATTCCGGAACCTTGGTGCATTCCGGAACTCTGAACATTCCGGAACTCTGAACATTCCGGAACCTTGGTGCATTCCGGAATTCCGAACATTCCGGAACCTTGGTGCATTCCGGAATTCCGAACATTCCGGAATTCCGAACATTCCGGAACCTTGGTGCATTCCGGAACTCTGAACATTCCGGAACCTTGGTACATTCCGGAACTCTGAACATTCCGGAATTCCGAACATTCCGGAACCTTGGTGCATTCCGGAACTCTGAACATTCCGGAACCTTGGTGCATTCCGGAATTCCGAACATTCCGGAACCTTGGTGCATTCCGGAACTCTGAACATTCCGGAACCTTGGTGCATTCTGGAATTCCGAACATTACGGAACCTTGGTGCATTCCGGAATTCCGAACATTCCGGAAACTTGGTGCATTCCGGAATTCCGAACATTCCGGAACCTTGGTGCATTCCGGAATTCCGAACATTCCGGAACCTTGGTGCATTCCGGAACCTTGGTGCATTCCGGAATTCCGAACATTCCGGAACCTTGGTGCATTCCGGAACTCTGAACATTCCGGAATTCCGAACATTCCGGAACCTTGGTGCATTCCGGAACTCTGAACATTCCGGAATTCCGAACATTCCGGAACCTTGGTGCATTCCGGAACTCTGAACATTCCGGAACTCCGAACATTCCGGAACCTTGGTGCATTCCGGAACTCTGAACATTCCGGAACTCTGAACATTCCGGAACCTTGGTGCATTCCGGAACTCTGAACATTCCGGAACTCTGAACATTCCGGAACCTTGGTGCATTCCGGAATTCCGAACATTCCGGAACCTTGGTGCATTCCGGAACTCCGAACATTCCGGAACCTTGGTGCATTCCGGAACTCCGAACATTCCGGAACCTTGGTGCATTCCGGAATTCCGAACATTCCGGAACCTTGGTGCATTCCGGAATTCCGAACATTCCGGAACCTTGGTGCATTCCGGAATTCCGAACATTCCGGAACCTTGGTGCATTCCGGAACTCTGAACATTCCGGAATTCCGAACATTCCGGAACCTTGGTGCATTCCGGAACTCTGAACATTCCGGAACCTTGGTACATTCCGGAATTCCGAACATTCCGGAACCTTGGTGCATTCCGGAACTCTGAATTCCGGAATTCCGAACATTCCGGAACCTTGGTGCATTCCGGAACTCTGAACATTCCGGAACCTTGGTGCATTCCGGAATTCCGAACATTCCGGAACCTTGGTGCATTCCGGAATTCCGAACATTCCGGAACCTTGGTGCATTCCGGAACTCTGAACATTCCGGAACTCTGAACATTCCGGAATTCCGAACATTCCGGAACCTTTGTGCATTCCGGAACTCTGAACATTCCGGAACCTTGGTGCATTCCGGAACTCTGAACATTCCGGAACCTTGGTGCATTCCGGAATTCCGAACATTCCGGAACCTTGGTGCATTCCGGAATTCCGAACATTCCGGAACCTTGGTGCATTCCGGAACCTTGGTACATTCCGGAACCTTGGTACATTCCGGAATTCCGAACATTCCGGAACCTTGGTGCATTCCGGAACTCTGAACATTCCGGAATTCTGAACATTCCGGAACCTTGGTGCATTCCGGAATTCCGAACATTCCGGAACCTTGGTGCATTCCGGAACTCTGAACATTCCGGAATTCCGAACATTCCGGAACCTTGGTGCATTCCGGAATTCCGAACATTCCGGAACCTTGGTGCATTCCGGAACTCTGAACATTCCGGAACTCTGAACATTCCGGAACCTTGGTGCATTCCGGAACTCTGAACATTCCGGAATTCCGAACATTCCGGAACCTTGGTGCATTCCGGAACTCTGAACATTCCGGAACTCCGAACATTCCGGAACCTTGGTGCATTCCGGAATTCCGAACATTCCGGAACCTTGGTGCATTCCGGAACTCTGAACATTCCGGAACTCCGAACATTCCGGAACCTTGGTGCATTCCGGAACTCTGAACATTCCGGAATTCCGAACATTCCGGAACCTTGGTGCATTCCGGAACTCTGAACATTCCGGAACTCTGAACATTCCGGAACCTTGGTGCATTCCGGAATTCCGAACATTCCGGAACCTTGGTGCATTCCGGAACTCTGAACATTCCGGAACTCTGAACATTCCGGAACCTTGGTGCATTCCGGAACTCTGAACATTCCGGAATTCCGAACATTCCGGAACCTTGGTGCATTCCGGAATTCCGAACATTCCGGAACCTTGGTGCATTCCGGAACCTTGGTGCATTCCGGAATTCCGAACATTCCGGAACCTTGGTGCATTCCGGAATTCCGAACATTCCGGAACCTTGGTGCATTCCGGAACCTTGGTGCATTCCGGAATTCCGAACATTCCGGAACCTTGGTACATTCCGGAATTCCGAACATTCCGGAACCTTGGTGCATTCCGGAACTCTGAACATTCCGGAATTCCGAACATTCCGGAACCTTGGTGCATTCCGGAACTCTGAACATTCCGGAACTCTGAACATTCCGGAACCTTGGTGCATTCCGGAACTCTGAACATTCCGGAATTCCGAACATTCCGGAACCTTGGTGCATTCCGGAATTCCGAACATTCCGGAACCTTGGTGCATTCCGGAACCTTGGTGCATTCCGGAATTCCGAACATTCCGGAACCTTGGTGCATTCCGGAATTCCGAACATTCCGGAACCTTGGTGCATTCCGGAACCTTGGTGCATTCCGGAATTCCGAACATTCCGGAACCTTGGTACATTCCGGAATTCCGAACATTCCGGAACCTTGGTGCATTCCGGAACTCTGAACATTCCGGAATTCCGAACATTCCGGAACCTTGGTGCATTCCGGAACTCTGAACATTCCGGAACTCCGAACATTCCGGAACCTTGGTGCATTCCGGAACTCTGAACATTCCGGAACTCTGAACATTCCGGAACCTTGGTGCATTCCGGAACTCTGAACATTCCGGAACTCTGAACATTCCGGAACCTTGGTGCATTCCGGAATTCCGAACATTCCGGAACCTTGGTGCATTCCGGAACTCCGAACATTCCGGAACCTTGGTGCATTCCGGAACTCCGAACATTCCGGAACCTTGGTGCATTCCGGAATTCCGAACATTCCGGAACCTTGGTGCATTCCGGAATTCCGAACATTCCGGAACCTTGGTGCATTCCGGAACTCTGAACATTCCGGAACTCTGAACATTCCGGAATTCCGAACATTTCGGAACTCTGAACATTCCGGAACCTTGGTGCATTCCGGAATTCCGAACATTCCGGAACCTTGGTGCATTCCGGAATTCCGAACATTCCGGAACCTTGGTGCATTCCGGAACTCTGAACATTCCGGAACTCTGAACATTCCGGAACTCTGAACATTCCGGAATTCCGAACATTCCGGAACCTTGGTGCATTCCGGAACTCTGAACATTCCGGAATTCCGAACATTCTGGAACCTTGGTGCATTCCGGAATTCCGAACATTCCGGAACCTTGGTGCATTCCGGAACTCTGAACATTCCGGAACTCTGAACATTCCGGAACCTTGGTGCATTCCGGAATTCCGAACATTCCGGAACCTTGGTGCATTCCGGAACTCTGAACATTCCGGAACTCTGAACATTCCGGAACCTTGGTGCATTCCGGATCTCTGAACATTCCGGAATTCCGAACATTCCGGAACCTTGGTGCATTCCGGAATTCCGAACATTCCGGAACCTTGGTGCATTCCGGAACCTTGGTGCATTCCGGAATTCCGAACATTCCGGAACCTTGGTGCATTCCGGAATTCCGAACATTCCGGAATTCCGAACATTCCGGAATGCACCAAGGTTCCGGAATGTTCGGAATTCCGGAATGCACCAAGGTTCCGGAATGTTCGGAATTCCGGAATGTTCAGAGTTCCGGAATGCACCAAGGTTCCGGAATGTTCGGAATTCCGGAATGTACCAAGGTTCCGGAATGTTCGGAATTCCGGAATGCACCAAGGTTCCGGAATGCACCAAGGTTCCGGAATGTTCGGAATTCCGGAATGCACCAAGGTTCCGGAATGTTCGGAATTCCGGAATGCACCAAGGTTCCGGAATGTTCGGAATTCCGGAATGTTCAGAGTTCCGGAATGCACCAAGGTTCCGGAATGTTCAGAGTTCCGGAATGTTCAGAGTTCCGGAATGCACCAAGGTTCCGGAATGTTCGGAATTCCGGAATGCACCAAGGTTCCGGAATGTTCGGAATTCCGGAATGTACCAAGGTTCCGGAATGTTCGGAATTCCGGAATGCACCAAGGTTCCGGAATGCACCAAGGTTCCGGAATGTTCGGAATTCCGGAATGCACCAAGGTTCCGGAATGTTCGGAATTCCGAACATTCCGGAACCTTGGTGCATTCCGGAACCTTGGTGCATTCCGGAATTCCGAACATTCCGGAACCTTGGTGCATTCCGGAATTCCGAACATTCCGGAACCTTGGTGCATTCCGGAACTCTGAACATTCCGGAATTCCGAACATTCCGGAACCTTGGTGCATTCCGGAACTCTGAACATTCCGGAACTCCGAACATTCCGGAACCTTTGCGCATTCCGGAACCTTGGTGCATTCCGGAATTCCGAACATTCCGGAACCTTGGTGCATTCCGGAATTCCGAACATTCCGGAACCTTGGTGCATTCCGGAACCTTGGTACATTCCGGAACCTTGGTACATTCCGGAATTCCGAACATTCCGGAACCTTGGTGCATTCCGGAACTCTGAACATTCCGGAATTCTGAACATTCCGGAACCTTGGTGCATTCCAGAATTCCGAACATTCCGGAACCTTGGTGCATTCCGGAACTCTGAACATTCCGGAACTCCGAACATTCCGGAACCTTGGTGCATTCCGGAATTCCGAACATTCCGGAACCTTGGTGCATTCCGGAACTCTGAACATTCCGGAACTCTGAACATTCCGGAACCTTGGTGCATTCCGGAACTCTGAACATTCCGGAATTCCGAACATTCCGGAACCTTGGTGCATTCCGGAATTCCGAACATTCCGGAACCTTGGTGCATTCCGGAACCTTGGTGCATTCCGGAATTCCGAACATTCCGGAACCTTGGTGCATTCCGGAATTCCGAACATTCCGGAACCTTGGTGCATTCCGGAACTCTGAACATTCCGGAACCTTGGTACATTCCGGAATTCCGAACATTCCGGAACCTTGGTGCATTCCGGAACCTTGGTACATTCCGGAACCTTGGTACATTCCGGAATTCCGAACATTCCGGAACCTTGGTGCATTCCGGAACTCTGAACATTCCGGAATTCCGAACATTCCGGAACCTTGGTGCATTCCGGAACTCTGAACATTCCGGAACTCTGAACATTCCGGAACCTTGGTGCATTCCGGAATTCCGAACATTCCGGAACCTTGGTGCATTCCGGAACTCTGAACATTCCGGAACTCTGAACATTCCGGAACCTTGGTGCATTCCGGAACTCTGAACATTCCGGAATTCCGAACATTCCGGAACCTTGGTGCATTCCGGAATTCCGAACATTCCGGAACCTTGGTGCATTCCGGAACCTTGGTGCATTCCGGAATTCCGAACATTCCGGAACCTTGGTGCATTCCGGAATTCCGAACATTCCGGAACCTTGGTGCATTCCGGAACCTTGGTGCATTCCGGAATTCCGAACATTCCGGAACCTTGGTACATTCCGGAATTCCGAACATTCCGGAACCTTGGTGCATTCCGGAACTCTGAACATTCCGGAATTCCGAACATTCCGGAACCTTGGTGCATTCCGGAATTCCGAACATTCCGGAACCTTGGTGCATTCCGGAACTCTGAACATTCCGGAACTCTGAACATTCCGGAACCTTGGTGCATTCCGGAATTCCGAACATTCCGGAACCTTGGTGCATTCCGGAATTCCGAACATTCCGGAATTCCGAACATTCCGGAACCTTGGTGCATTCCGGAACTCTGAACATTCCGGAACCTTGGTACATTCCGGAACTCTGAACATTCCGGAATTCCGAACATTCCGGAACCTTGGTGCATTCCGGAACTCTGAACATTCCGGAACCTTGGTGCATTCCGGAATTCCGAACATTCCGGAACCTTGGTGCATTCCGGAACTCTGAACATTCCGGAACCTTGGTGCATTCTGGAATTCCGAACATTACGGAACCTTGGTGCATTCCGGAATTCCGAACATTCCGGAAACTTGGTGCATTCCGGAATTCCGAACATTCCGGAACCTTGGTGCATTCCGGAATTCCGAACATTCCGGAACCTTGGTGCATTCCGGAACCTTGGTGCATTCCGGAATTCCGAACATTCCGGAACCTTGGTGCATTCCGGAACTCTGAACATTCCGGAATTCCGAACATTCCGGAACCTTGGTGCATTCCGGAACTCTGAACATTCCGGAATTCCGAACATTCCGGAACCTTGGTGCATTCCGGAACTCTGAACATTCCGGAACTCCGAACATTCCGGAACCTTGGTGCATTCCGGAACTCTGAACATTCCGGAACTCTGAACATTCCGGAACCTTGGTGCATTCCGGAACTCTGAACATTCCGGAACTCTGAACATTCCGGAACCTTGGTGCATTCCGGAATTCCGAACATTCCGGAACCTTGGTGCATTCCGGAACTCCGAACATTCCGGAACCTTGGTGCATTCCGGAACTCCGAACATTCCGGAACCTTGGTGCATTCCGGAATTCCGAACATTCCGGAACCTTGGTGCATTCCGGAATTCCGAACATTCCGGAACCTTGGTGCATTCCGGAATTCCGAACATTCCGGAACCTTGGTGCATTCCGGAACTCTGAACATTCCGGAATTCCGAACATTCCGGAACCTTGGTGCATTCCGGAACTCTGAACATTCCGGAACCTTGGTACATTCCGGAATTCCGAACATTCCGGAACCTTGGTGCATTCCGGAACTCTGAATTCCGGAATTCCGAACATTCCGGAACCTTGGTGCATTCCGGAACTCTGAACATTCCGGAACTCTGAACATTCCGGAATTCCGAACATTCCGGAACTCTGAACATTCCGGAACCTTGGTGCATTCCGGAATTCCGAACATTCCGGAACCTTGGTGCATTCCGGAATTCCGAACATTCCGGAACCTTGGTGCATTCCGGAACTCTGAACATTCCGGAACTCTGAACATTCCGGAACTCTGAACATTCCGGAATTCCGAACATTCCGGAACCTTTGTGCATTCCGGAACTCTGAACATTCCGGAACCTTGGTGCATTCCGGAACTCTGAACATTCCGGAACCTTGGTGCATTCCGGAATTCCGAACATTCCGGAACCTTGGTGCATTCCGGAATTCCGAACATTCCGGAACCTTGGTGCATTCCGGAACCTTGGTACATTCCGGAACCTTGGTACATTCCGGAATTCCGAACATTCCGGAACCTTGGTGCATTCCGGAACTCTGAACATTCCGGAATTCTGAACATTCCGGAACCTTGGTGCATTCCGGAATTCCGAACATTCCGGAACCTTGGTGCATTCCGGAACTCTGAACATTCCGGAATTCCGAACATTCCGGAACCTTGGTGCATTCCGGAATTCCGAACATTCCGGAACCTTGGTGCATTCCGGAACTCTGAACATTCCGGAACTCTGAACATTCCGGAACCTTGGTGCATTCCGGAACTCTGAACATTCCGGAATTCCGAACATTCCGGAACCTTGGTGCATTCCGGAACTCTGAACATTCCGGAACTCCGAACATTCCGGAACCTTGGTGCATTCCGGAATTCCGAACATTCCGGAACCTTGGTGCATTCCGGAACTCTGAACATTCCGGAACTCTGAACATTCCGGAACCTTGGTGCATTCCGGAACTCTGAACATTCCGGAATTCCGAACATTCCGGAACCTTGGTGCATTCCGGAACTCTGAACATTCCGGAACTCTGAACATTCCGGAACCTTGGTGCATTCCGGAATTCCGAACATTCCGGAACCTTGGTGCATTCCGGAACTCTGAACATTCCGGAACTCTGAACATTCCGGAACCTTGGTGCATTCCGGAACTCTGAACATTCCGGAATTCCGAACATTCCGGAACCTTGGTGCATTCCGGAATTCCGAACATTCCGGAACCTTGGTGCATTCCGGAACCTTGGTGCATTCCGGAATTCCGAACATTCCGGAACCTTGGTGCATTCCGGAATTCCGAACATTCCGGAACCTTGGTGCATTCCGGAACCTTGGTGCATTCCGGAATTCCGAACATTCCGGAACCTTGGTACATTCCGGAATTCCGAACATTCCGGAACCTTGGTGCATTCCGGAACTCTGAACAGTCCGGAATTCCGAACATTCCGGAACCTTGGTGCATTCCGGAACCCTGAACATTCCGGAACCTTGGTACATTCCGGAATTCCGAACATTCCGGAACCTTGGTGCATTCCGGAACTCTGAACATTCCGGAATTCCGAACATTCCGGAACCTTGGTGCATTCCGGAACTCTGAACATTCCGGAACTCTGAACATTCCGGAACCTTGGTGCATTCCGGAACTCTGAACATTCCGGAATTCCGAACATTCCGGAACCTTGGTGCATTCCGGAACTCTGAACATTCCGGAACTCCGAACATTCCGGAACCTTTGCGCATTCCGGAACCTTGGTGCATTCCGGAACCTTGGTGCATTCCGGAATTCCGAACATTCCGGAACCTTGGTGCATTCCGGAACTCTGAACAGTCCGGAATTCCGAACATTCCGGAACCTTGGTGCATTCCGGAACTCTGAACATTCCGGAACCTTGGTACATTCCGGAATTCCGAACATTCCGGAACCTTGGTGCATTCCGGAACTCTGAACATTCCGGAACTCTGAACATTCCGGAACTCTGAACATTCCGGAACTCTGAACATTCCGGAACCTTGGTGCATTCCGGAACTCTGAACATTCCGGAACCTTGGTGCATTCCGGAATTCCGAACATTCCGGAACCTTGGTGCATTCCGGAACTCTGAACATTCCGGAACTCTGAACATTCCGGAACCTTGGTGCATTCCGGAACTCTGAACATTCCGGAATTCCGAACATTCCGGAACCTTGGTGCATTCCGGAATTCCGAACATTCCGGAACCTTGGTGCATTCCGGAACCTTGGTGCATTCCGGAATTCCGAACATTCCGGAACCTTGGTGCATTCCGGAACTCTGAACATTCCGGAACTCTGAACATTCCGGAACCTTGGTGCATTCCGGAACTCTGAACATTCCGGAATTCCGAACATTCCGGAACCTTGGTGCATTCCGGAACTCTGAACATTCCGGAACTCTGAACATTCCGGAACCTTGGTGCATTCCGGAATTCCGAACATTCCGGAACCTTGGTGCATTCCGGAACTCTGAACATTCCGGAACTCTGAACATTCCGGAACCTTGGTGCATTCCGGAACTCTGAACATTCCGGAATTCCGAACATTCCGGAACCTTGGTGCATTCCGGAATTCCGAACATTCCGGAACCTTGGTGCATTCCGGAACCTTGGTGCATTCCGGAATTCCGAACATTCCGGAACCTTGGTGCATTCCGGAATTCCGAACATTCCGGAACCTTGGTGCATTCCGGAACTCTGAACATTCCGGAACTCTGAACATTCCGGAACCTTGGTGCATTCCGGAACTCTGAACATTCCGGAATTCCGAACATTCCGGAACCTTGGTGCATTCCGGAATTCCGAACATTCCGGAACCTTGGTGCATTCCGGAACCTTGGTGCATTCCGGAATTCCGAACATTCCGGAACCTTGGTGCATTCCGGAACTCTGAACATTCCGGAACTCTGAACATTCCGGAACCTTGGTGCATTCCGGAACTCTGAACATTCCGGAATTCCGAACATTCCGGAACCTTGGTGCATTCCGGAACTCTGAACATTCCGGAACTCTGAACATTCCGGAACCTTGGTGCATTCCGGAATTCCGAACATTCCGGAACCTTGGTGCATTCCGGAACTCTGAACAGTCCGGAATTCCGAACATTCCGGAACCTTGGTGCATTCCGGAACTCTGAACATTCCGGAACCTTGGTACATTCCGGAATTCCGAACATTCCGGAACCTTGGTGCATTCCGGAACTCTGAACATTCCGGAACTCTGAACATTCCGGAACTCTGAACATTCCGGAACTCTGAACATTCCGGAACCTTGGTGCATTCCGGAACTCTGAACATTCCGGAACCTTGGTGCATTCCGGAATTCCGAACATTCCGGAACCTTGGTGCATTCCGGAACTCTGAACATTCCGGAACTCTGAACATTCCGGAACCTTGGTGCATTCCGGAACTCTGAACATTCCGGAATTCCGAACATTCCGGAACCTTGGTGCATTCCGGAATTCCGAACATTCCGGAACCTTGGTGCATTCCGGAACTCTGAACAGTCCGGAATTCCGAACATTCCGGAACCTTGGTGCATTCCGGAACTCTGAACATTCCGGAACCTTGGTACATTCCGGAATTCCGAACATTCCGGAACCTTGGTGCATTCCGGAACTCTGAACATTCCGGAATTCCGAACATTCCGGAACCTTGGTGCATTCCGGAACTCTGAACATTCCGGAACTCTGAACATTCCGGAACCTTGGTGCATTCCGGAACTCTGAACATTCCGGAACCTTGGTGCATTCCGGAACTCTGAACATTCCGGAACTCTGAACATTCCGGAACCTTGGTGCATTCCGGAACTCTGAACATTCCGGAACTCTGAACATTCCGGAACCTTGGTGCATTCCGGAACTCTGAACATTCCGGAATTCCGAACATTCCGGAACCTTGGTGCATTCCGGAACTCTGAACATTCCGGAACTCTGAACATTCCGGAACCTTGGTGCATTCCGGAACTCTGAACATTCCGGAACTCTGAACATTCCGGAACCTTGGTGCATTCCGGAACTCTGAACATTCCGGAATTCCGAACATTCCGGAACCTTGGTGCATTCCGGAATTCCGAACATTCCGGAACCTTGGTGCATTCCGGAACCTTGGTGCATTCCGGAATTCCGAACATTCCGGAACCTTGGTGCATTCCGGAATTCCGAACATTCCGGAACCTTGGTGCATTCCGGAACCTTGGTGCATTCCGGAATTCCGAACATTCCGGAACCTTGGTACATTCCGGAATTCCGAACATTCCGGAACCTTGGTGCATTCCGGAACTCTGAACAGTCCGGAATTCCGAACATTCCGGAACCTTGGTGCATTCCGGAACTCTGAACATTCCGGAACCTTGGTACATTCCGGAATTCCGAACATTCCGGAACCTTGGTGCATTCCGGAACTCTGAACATTCCGGAATTCCGAACATTCCGGAACCTTGGTGCATTCCGGAACTCTGAACATTCCGGAACTCTGAACATTCCGGAACCTTGGTGCATTCCGGAACTCTGAACATTCCGGAATTCCGAACATTCCGGAACCTTGGTGCATTCCGGAACTCTGAACATTCCGGAACTCCGAACATTCCGGAACCTTTGCGCATTCCGGAACCTTGGTGCATTCCGGAACCTTGGTGCATTCCGGAATTCCGAACATTCCGGAACCTTGGTGCATTCCGGAACTCTGAACAGTCCGGAATTCCGAACATTCCGGAACCTTGGTGCATTCCGGAACTCTGAACATTCCGGAACCTTGGTACATTCCGGAATTCCGAACATTCCGGAACCTTGGTGCATTCCGGAACTCTGAACATTCCGGAACTCTGAACATTCCGGAACTCTGAACATTCCGGAACCTTGGTGCATTCCGGAACTCTGAACATTCCGGAACCTTGGTGCATTCCGGAATTCCGAACATTCCGGAACCTTGGTGCATTCCAGAACTCTGAACATTCCGGAACTCTGAACATTCCGGAACCTTGGTGCATTCCGGAACTCTGAACATTCCGGAATTCCGAACATTCCGGAACCTTGGTGCATTCCGGAATTCCGAACATTCCGGAACCTTGGTGCATTCCGGAACCTTGGTGCATTCCGGAATTCCGAACATTCCGGAACCTTGGTGCATTCCGGAACTCTGAACATTCCGGAACTCTGAACATTCCGGAACCTTGGTGCATTCCGGAACTCTGAACATTCCGGAATTCCGAACATTCCGGAACCTTGGTGCATTCCGGAACTCTGAACATTCCGGAACTCTGAACATTCCGGAACCTTGGTGCATTCCGGAATTCCGAACATTCCGGAACCTTGGTGCATTCCGGAACTCTGAACATTCCGGAACTCTGAACATTCCGGAACCTTGGTGCATTCCGGAACTCTGAACATTCCGGAATTCCGAACATTCCGGAACCTTGGTGCATTCCGGAATTCCGAACATTCCGGAACCTTGGTGCATTCCGGAACCTTGGTGCATTCCGGAATTCCGAACATTCCGGAACCTTGGTGCATTCCGGAACTCTGAACATTCCGGAACCTTGGTACATTCCGGAATTCCGAACATTCCGGAACCTTGGTGCATTCCGGAACTCTGAACATTCCGGAATTCTGAACATTCCGGAACCTTGGTGCATTCCGGAATTCCGAACATTCCGGAACCTTGGTGCATTCCGGAACTCTGAACATTCCGGAATTCCGAACATTCCGGAACCTTGGTGCATTCCGGAATTCCGAACATTCCGGAACCTTGGTGCATTCCGGAACTCTGAACATTCCGGAATTCCGAACATTCCGGAACCTTGGTGCATTCCGGAACTCTGAACATTCCGGAACTCCGAACATTCCGGAACCTTTGCGCATTCCGGAACCTTGGTGCATTCCGGAATTCCGAACATTCCGGAACCTTGGTGCATTCCGGAATTCCGAACATTCCGGAACCTTGGTGCATTCCGGAACCTTGGTACATTCCGGAACCTTGGTACATTCCGGAATTCCGAACATTCCGGAACCTTGGTGCATTCCGGAACTCTGAACATTCCGGAATTCTGAACATTCCGGAACCTTGGTGCATTCCAGAATTCCGAACATTCCGGAACCTTGGTGCATTCCGGAACTCTGAACATTCCGGAACTCCGAACATTCCGGAACCTTGGTGCATTCCGGAATTCCGAACATTCCGGAACCTTGGTGCATTCCGGAACTCTGAACATTCCGGAACTCTGAACATTCCGGAACCTTGGTGCATTCCGGAACTCTGAACATTCCGGAATTCCGAACATTCCGGAACCTTGGTGCATTCCGGAATTCCGAACATTCCGGAACCTTGGTGCATTCCGGAACCTTGGTGCATTCCGGAATTCCGAACATTCCGGAACCTTGGTGCATTCCGGAATTCCGAACATTCCGGAACCTTGGTGCATTCCGGAACTCTGAACATTCCGGAACCTTGGTACATTCCGGAATTCCGAACATTCCGGAACCTTGGTGCATTCCGGAACCTTGGTACATTCCGGAACCTTGGTACATTCCGGAATTCCGAACATTCCGGAACCTTGGTGCATTCCGGAACTCTGAACATTCCGGAATTCTGAACATTCCGGAACCTTGGTGCATTCCAGAATTCCGAACATTCCGGAACCTTGGTGCATTCCGGAACTCTGAACATTCCGGAACTCCGAACATTCCGGAACCTTGGTGCATTCCGGAATTCCGAACATTCCGGAACCTTGGTGCATTCCGGAACTCTGAACATTCCGGAACTCTGAACATTCCGGAACCTTGGTGCATTCCGGAACTCTGAACATTCCGGAATTCCGAACATTCCGGAACCTTGGTGCATTCCGGAATTCCGAACATTCCGGAACCTTGGTGCATTCCGGAACCTTGGTGCATTCCGGAATTCCGAACATTCCGGAACCTTGGTGCATTCCGGAATTCCGAACATTCCGGAACCTTGGTGCATTCCGGAACTCTGAACATTCCGGAACCTTGGTACATTCCGGAATTCCGAACATTCCGGAACCTTGGTGCATTCCGGAACTCTGAACATTCCGGAATTCTGAACATTCCGGAACCTTGGTGCATTCCGGAATTCCGAACATTCCGGAACCTTGGTGCATTCCGGAACTCTGAACATTCCGGAATTCCGAACATTCCGGAACCTTGGTGCATTCCGGAATTCCGAACATTCCGGAACCTTGGTGCATTCCGGAACTCTGAACATTCCGGAATTCCGAACATTCCGGAACCTTGGTGCATTCCGGAACTCTGAACATTCCGGAACTCCGAACATTCCGGAACCTTTGCGCATTCCGGAACCTTGGTGCATTCCGGAATTCCGAACATTCCGGAACCTTGGTGCATTCCGGAATTCCGAACATTCCGGAACCTTGGTGCATTCCGGAACCTTGGTACATTCCGGAACCTTGGTACATTCCGGAATTCCGAACATTCCGGAACCTTGGTGCATTCCGGAACTCTGAACATTCCGGAATTCTGAACATTCCGGAACCTTGGTGCATTCCAGAATTCCGAACATTCCGGAACCTTGGTGCATTCCGGAATTCCGAACATTCCGGAACCTTGGTGCATTCCGGAACTCTGAACATTCCGGAACTCTGAACATTCCGGAACCTTGGTGCATTCCGGAACTCTGAACATTCCGGAATTCCGAACATTCCGGAACCTTGGTGCATTCCGGAATTCCGAACATTCCGGAACCTTGGTGCATTCCGGAACCTTGGTGCATTCCGGAATTCCGAACATTCCGGAACCTTGGTGCATTCCGGAATTCCGAACATTCCGGAACCTTGGTGCATTCCGGAACTCTGAACATTCCGGAATTCTGAACATTCCGGAACCTTGGTGCATTCCGGAATTCCGAACATTCCGGAACCTTGGTGCATTCCGGAACTCTGAACATTCCGGAATTCCGAACATTCCGGAACCTTGGTGCATTCCGGAATTCCGAACATTCCGGAACCTTGGTGCATTCCGGAACTCTGAACATTCCGGAATTCCGAACATTCCGGAACCTTGGTGCATTCCGGAACTCTGAACATTCCGGAACTCCGAACATTCCGGAACCTTTGCGCATTCCGGAACCTTGGTGCATTCCGGAATTCCGAACATTCCGGAACCTTGGTGCATTCCGGAATTCTGAACATTCCGGAACCTTGGTGCATTCCGGAACCTTGGTACATTCCGGAACCTTGGTACATTCCGGAATTCCGAACATTCCGGAACCTTGGTGCATTCCGGAACTCTGAACATTCCGGAATTCTGAACATTCCGGAACCTTGGTGCATTCCAGAATTCCGAACATTCCGGAACCTTGGTGCATTCCGGAACTCTGAACATTCCGGAACTCCGAACATTCCGGAACCTTGGTGCATTCCGGAATTCCGAACATTCCGGAACCTTGGTGCATTCCGGAACTCTGAACATTCCGGAACTCTGAACATTCCGGAACCTTGGTGCATTCCGGAACTCTGAACATTCCGGAATTCCGAACATTCCGGAACCTTGGTGCATTCCGGAACTCTGAACATTCCGGAACCTTGGTGCATTCCGGAATTCCGAACATTCCGGAACCTTGGTGCATTCCGGAACTCTGAACATTCCGGAACTCTGAACATTCCGGAACCTTGGTACATTCCGGAATTCCGAACATTCCGGAACCTTGGTGCATTCCGGAACTCTGAACATTCCGGAATTCTGAACATTCCGGAACCTTGGTGCATTCCAGAATTCCGAACATTCCGGAACCTTGGTGCATTCCGGAACTCTGAACATTCCGGAACTCCGAACATTCCGGAACCTTGGTGCATTCCGGAATTCCGAACATTCCGGAACCTTGGTGCATTCCGGAACTCTGAACATTCCGGAACTCTGAACATTCCGGAACCTTGGTGCATTCCGGAACTCTGAACATTCCGGAATTCCGAACATTCCGGAACCTTGGTGCATTCCGGAACTCTGAACATTCCGGAACCTTGGTGCATTCCGGAATTCCGAACATTCCGGAACCTTGGTGCATTCCGGAACTCTGAACATTCCGGAACTCTGAACATTCCGGAACCTTGGTGCATTCCGGAACTCTGAACATTCCGGAATTCCGAACATTCCGGAACCTTGGTGCATTCCGGAATTCCGAACATTCCGGAACCTTGGTGCATTCCGGAACCTTGGTGCATTCCGGAATTCCGAACATTCCGGAACCTTGGTGCATTCCGGAATTCCGAACATTCCGGAACCTTGGTGCATTCCGGAACCTTGGTGCATTCCGGAATTCCGAACATTCCGGAACCTTGGTGCATTCCGGAATTCCGAACATTCCGGAACCTTGGTGCATTCCGGAACTCTGAACATTCCGGAATTCCGAACATTCCGGAACCTTGGTGCATTCCGGAACTCTGAACAGTCCGGAATTCCGAACATTCCGGAACCTTGGTGCATTCCGGAACTCTGAACATTCCGGAACCTTGGTACATTCCGGAATTCCGAACATTCCGGAACCTTGGTGCATTCCGGAACTCTGAACATTCCGGAATTCTGAACATTCCGGAACCTTGGTGCATTCCGGAATTCCGAACATTCCGGAACCTTGGTGCATTCCGGAACTCTGAACATTCCGGAATTCCGAACATTCCGGAACCTTGGTGCATTCCGGAATTCCGAACATTCCGGAACCTTGGTGCATTCCGGAACTCTGAACATTCCGGAACTCTGAACATTCCGGAACCTTGGTGCATTCCGGAACTCTGAACATTCCGGAATTCCGAACATTCCGGAACCTTGGTGCATTCCGGAACTCTGAACATTCCGGAACTCCGAACATTCCGGAACCTTTGCGCATTCCGGAACCTTGGTGCATTCCGGAACCTTGGTGCATTCCGGAATTCCGAACATTCCGGAACCTTGGTGCATTCCGGAACTCTGAACATTCCGGAATTCCGAACATTCCGGAACCTTGGTGCATTCCGGAATTCCGAACATTCCGGAACCTTGGTGCATTCCGGAACCTTGGTGCATTCCGGAATTCCGAACATTCCGGAACCTTGGTGCATTCCGGAATTCCGAACATTCCGGAACCTTGGTGCATTCCGGAACTCTGAACATTCCGGAATTCCGAACATTCCGGAACCTTGGTGCATTCCGGAATTCCGAACATTCCGGAACCTTGGTGCATTCCGGAACTCTGAACATTCCGTAATTCCGAACATTCCGGAACCTTGGTGCATTCCGGAACTCTGAACATTCCGGAACTCCGAACATTCCGGAACCTTTGCGCATTCCGGAACCTTGGTGCATTCCGGAATTCCGAACATTCCGGAACCTTGGTGCATTCCGGAATTCCGAACATTCCGGAACCTTGGTGCATTCCGGAACCTTGGTACATTCCGGAACCTTGGTACATTCCGGAATTCCGAACATTCCGGAACCTTGGTGCATTCCGGAACTCTGAACATTCCGGAATTCTGAACATTCCGGAACCTTGGTGCATTCCAGAATTCCGAACATTCCGGAACCTTGGTGCATTCCGGAACTCTGAACATTCCGGAACTCCGAACATTCCGGAACCTTGGTGCATTCCGGAATTCCGAACATTCCGGAACCTTGGTGCATTCCGGAACTCTGAACATTCCGGAACTCTGAACATTCCGGAACCTTGGTGCATTCCGGAACTCTGAACATTCCGGAATTCCGAACATTCCGGAACCTTGGTGCATTCCGGAATTCCGAACATTCCGGAACCTTGGTGCATTCCGGAACCTTGGTGCATTCCGGAATTCCGAACATTCCGGAACCTTGGTGCATTCCGGAATTCCGAACATTCCGGAACCTTGGTGCATTCCGGAACTCTGAACATTCCGGAACCTTGGTACATTCCGGAATTCCGAACATTCCGGAACCTTGGTGCATTCCGGAACCTTGGTACATTCCGGAACCTTGGTACATTCCGGAATTCCGAACATTCCGGAACCTTGGTGCATTCCGGAACTCTGAACATTCCGGAATTCTGAACATTCCGGAACCTTGGTGCATTCCAGAATTCCGAACATTCCGGAACCTTGGTGCATTCCGGAACTCTGAACATTCCGGAACTCCGAACATTCCGGAACCTTGGTGCATTCCGGAATTCCGAACATTCCGGAACCTTGGTGCATTCCGGAACTCTGAACATTCCGGAACTCTGAACATTCCGGAACCTTGGTGCATTCCGGAACTCTGAACATTCCGGAATTCCGAACATTCCGGAACCTTGGTGCATTCCGGAATTCCGAACATTCCGGAACCTTGGTGCATTCCGGAACCTTGGTGCATTCCGGAATTCCGAACATTCCGGAACCTTGGTGCATTCCGGAATTCCGAACATTCCGGAACCTTGGTGCATTCCGGAACTCTGAACATTCCGGAACCTTGGTACATTCCGGAATTCCGAACATTCCGGAACCTTGGTGCATTCCGGAACTCTGAACATTCCGGAATTCTGAACATTCCGGAACCTTGGTGCATTCCGGAATTCCGAACATTCCGGAACCTTGGTGCATTCCGGAACTCTGAACATTCCGGAATTCCGAACATTCCGGAACCTTGGTGCATTCCGGAATTCCGAACATTCCGGAACCTTGGTGCATTCCGGAACTCTGAACATTCCGGAATTCCGAACATTCCGGAACCTTGGTGCATTCCGGAACTCTGAACATTCCGGAACTCCGAACATTCCGGAACCTTTGCGCATTCCGGAACCTTGGTGCATTCCGGAATTCCGAACATTCCGGAACCTTGGTGCATTCCGGAATTCCGAACATTCCGGAACCTTGGTGCATTCCGGAACCTTGGTACATTCCGGAACCTTGGTACATTCCGGAATTCCGAACATTCCGGAACCTTGGTGCATTCCGGAACTCTGAACATTCCGGAATTCTGAACATTCCGGAACCTTGGTGCATTCCAGAATTCCGAACATTCCGGAACCTTGGTGCATTCCGGAATTCCGAACATTCCGGAACCTTGGTGCATTCCGGAACTCTGAACATTCCGGAACTCTGAACATTCCGGAACCTTGGTGCATTCCGGAACTCTGAACATTCCGGAATTCCGAACATTCCGGAACCTTGGTGCATTCCGGAATTCCGAACATTCCGGAACCTTGGTGCATTCCGGAACCTTGGTGCATTCCGGAATTCCGAACATTCCGGAACCTTGGTGCATTCCGGAATTCCGAACATTCCGGAACCTTGGTGCATTCCGGAACTCTGAACATTCCGGAATTCTGAACATTCCGGAACCTTGGTGCATTCCGGAATTCCGAACATTCCGGAACCTTGGTGCATTCCGGAACTCTGAACATTCCGGAATTCCGAACATTCCGGAACCTTGGTGCATTCCGGAATTCCGAACATTCCGGAACCTTGGTGCATTCCGGAACTCTGAACATTCCGGAATTCCGAACATTCCGGAACCTTGGTGCATTCCGGAACTCTGAACATTCCGGAACTCCGAACATTCCGGAACCTTTGCGCATTCCGGAACCTTGGTGCATTCCGGAATTCCGAACATTCCGGAACCTTGGTGCATTCCGGAATTCTGAACATTCCGGAACCTTGGTGCATTCCGGAACCTTGGTACATTCCGGAACCTTGGTACATTCCGGAATTCCGAACATTCCGGAACCTTGGTGCATTCCGGAACTCTGAACATTCCGGAATTCTGAACATTCCGGAACCTTGGTGCATTCCAGAATTCCGAACATTCCGGAACCTTGGTGCATTCCGGAACTCTGAACATTCCGGAACTCCGAACATTCCGGAACCTTGGTGCATTCCGGAATTCCGAACATTCCGGAACCTTGGTGCATTCCGGAACTCTGAACATTCCGGAACTCTGAACATTCCGGAACCTTGGTGCATTCCGGAACTCTGAACATTCCGGAATTCCGAACATTCCGGAACCTTGGTGCATTCCGGAACTCTGAACATTCCGGAACCTTGGTGCATTCCGGAATTCCGAACATTCCGGAACCTTGGTGCATTCCGGAACTCTGAACATTCCGGAACTCTGAACATTCCGGAACCTTGGTACATTCCGGAATTCCGAACATTCCGGAACCTTGGTGCATTCCGGAACTCTGAACATTCCGGAATTCTGAACATTCCGGAACCTTGGTGCATTCCAGAATTCCGAACATTCCGGAACCTTGGTGCATTCCGGAACTCTGAACATTCCGGAACTCCGAACATTCCGGAACCTTGGTGCATTCCGGAATTCCGAACATTCCGGAACCTTGGTGCATTCCGGAACTCTGAACATTCCGGAACTCTGAACATTCCGGAACCTTGGTGCATTCCGGAACTCTGAACATTCCGGAATTCCGAACATTCCGGAACCTTGGTGCATTCCGGAACTCTGAACATTCCGGAACCTTGGTGCATTCCGGAATTCCGAACATTCCGGAACCTTGGTGCATTCCGGAACTCTGAACATTCCGGAACTCTGAACATTCCGGAACCTTGGTGCATTCCGGAACTCTGAACATTCCGGAATTCCGAACATTCCGGAACCTTGGTGCATTCCGGAATTCCGAACATTCCGGAACCTTGGTGCATTCCGGAACCTTGGTGCATTCCGGAATTCCGAACATTCCGGAACCTTGGTGCATTCCGGAATTCCGAACATTCCGGAACCTTGGTGCATTCCGGAACCTTGGTGCATTCCGGAATTCCGAACATTCCGGAACCTTGGTGCATTCCGGAATTCCGAACATTCCGGAACCTTGGTGCATTCCGGAACTCTGAACATTCCGGAATTCCGAACATTCCGGAACCTTGGTGCATTCCGGAACTCTGAACAGTCCGGAATTCCGAACATTCCGGAACCTTGGTGCATTCCGGAACTCTGAACATTCCGGAACCTTGGTACATTCCGGAATTCCGAACATTCCGGAACCTTGGTGCATTCCGGAACTCTGAACATTCCGGAATTCTGAACATTCCGGAACCTTGGTGCATTCCGGAATTCCGAACATTCCGGAACCTTGGTGCATTCCGGAACTCTGAACATTCCGGAATTCCGAACATTCCGGAACCTTGGTGCATTCCGGAATTCCGAACATTCCGGAACCTTGGTGCATTCCGGAACTCTGAACATTCCGGAACTCTGAACATTCCGGAACCTTGGTGCATTCCGGAACTCTGAACATTCCGGAATTCCGAACATTCCGGAACCTTGGTGCATTCCGGAACTCTGAACATTCCGGAACTCCGAACATTCCGGAACCTTTGCGCATTCCGGAACCTTGGTGCATTCCGGAACCTTGGTGCATTCCGGAATTCCGAACATTCCGGAACCTTGGTGCATTCCGGAACTCTGAACAGTCCGGAATTCCGAACATTCCGGAACCTTGGTGCATTCCGGAACTCTGAACATTCCGGAACCTTGGTACATTCCGGAATTCCGAACATTCCGGAACCTTGGTGCATTCCGGAACTCTGAACATTCCGGAACTCTGAACATTCCGGAACCTTGGTGCATTCCGGAACTCTGAACATTCCGGAACTCTGAACATTCCGGAACCTTGGTGCATTCCGGAACTCTGAACATTCCGGAATTCCGAACATTCCGGAACCTTGGTGCATTCCGGAACTCTGAACATTCCGGAACTCTGAACATTCCGGAACCTTGGTGCATTCCGGAACTCTGAACATTCCGGAACTCTGAACATTCCGGAACCTTGGTGCATTCCGGAACTCTGAACATTCCGGAATTCCGAACATTCCGGAACCTTGGTGCATTCCGGAATTCCGAACATTCCGGAACCTTGGTGCATTCCGGAACCTTGGTGCATTCCGGAATTCCGAACATTCCGGAACCTTGGTACATTCCGGAATTCCGAACATTCCGGAACCTTGGTGCATTCCGGAACTCTGAACAGTCCGGAATTCCGAACATTCCGGAACCTTGGTGCATTCCGGAACTCTGAACATTCCGGAACCTTGGTACATTCCGGAATTCCGAACATTCCGGAACCTTGGTGCATTCCGGAACTCTGAACATTCCGGAATTCTGAACATTCCGGAACCTTGGTGCATTCCGGAATTCCGAACATTCCGGAACCTTGGTGCATTCCGGAACTCTGAACATTCCGGAATTCCGAACATTCCGGAACCTTGGTGCATTCCGGAATTCCGAACATTCCGGAACCTTGGTGCATTCCGGAACTCTGAACATTCCGGAATTCCGAACATTCCGGAACCTTGGTGCATTCCGGAACTCTGAACATTCCGGAACTCCGAACATTCCGGAACCTTTGCGCATTCCGGAACCTTGGTGCATTCCGGAATTCCGAACATTCCGGAACCTTGGTGCATTCCGGAATTCCGAACATTCCGGAACCTTGGTGCATTCCGGAACCTTGGTGCATTCCGGAATTCCGAACATTCCGGAACCTTGGTGCATTCCGGAACTCTGAACATTCCGGAACTCTGAACATTCCGGAACCTTGGTGCATTCCGGAACTCTGAACATTCCGGAATTCCGAACATTCCGGAACCTTGGTGCATTCCGGAACTCTGAACATTCCGGAACTCCGAACATTCCGGAACCTTGGTGTATTCCGGAATTCCGAACATTCCGGAACCTTGGTGCATTCCGGAACTCTGAACATTCCGGAACTCTGAACATTCCGGAACCTTGGTGCATTCCGGAACTCTGAACATTCCGGAATTCCGAACATTCCGGAACCTTGGTGCATTCCGGAACTCTGAACATTCCGGAACTCTGAACATTCCGGAACCTTGGTGCATTCCGGAATTCCGAACATTCCGGAACCTTGGTGCATTCCGGAACTCTGAACATTCCGGAACTCTGAACATTCCGGAACCTTGGTGCATTCCGGAACTCTGAACATTCCGGAATTCCGAACATTCCGGAACCTTGGTGCATTCCGGAATTCCGAACATTCCGGAACCTTGGTGCATTCCGGAACCTTGGTGCATTCCGGAATTCCGAACATTCCGGAACCTTGGTGCATTCCGGAATTCCGAACATTCCGGAACCTTGGTGCATTCCGGAACCTTGGTGCATTCCGGAATTCCGAACATTCCGGAACCTTGGTACATTCCGGAATTCCGAACATTCCGGAACCTTGGTGCATTCCGGAACTCTGAACATTCCGGAATTCCGAACATTCCGGAACCTTGGTGCATTCCGGAATTCCGAACATTCCGGAACCTTGGTGCATTCCGGAACTCTGAACATTCCGGAACTCTGAACATTCCGGAACTCTGAACATTCCGGAACCTTGGTGCATTCCGGAACTCTGAACATTCCGGAACCTTGGTGCATTCCGGAATTCCGAACATTCCGGAACCTTGGTGCATTCCGGAATTCCGAACATTCCGGAACCTTGGTGCATTCCGGAACCTTGGTGCATTCCGGAATTCCGAACATTCCGGAACCTTGGTACATTCCGGAATTCCGAACATTCCGGAACCTTGGTGCATTCCGGAACTCTGAACATTCCGGAATTCCGAACATTCCGGAACCTTGGTGCATTCCGGAACTCTGAACATTCCGGAACTCTGAACATTCCGGAACCTTGGTGCATTCCGGAACTCTGAACATTCCGGAACTCTGAACATTCCGGAACCTTGGTGCATTCCGGAACTCTGAACATTCCGGAATTCCGAACATTCCGGAACCTTGGTGCATTCCGGAACTCTGAACATTCCGGAACTCTGAACATTCCGGAACCTTGGTGCATTCCGGAACTCTGAACATTCCGGAACTCTGAACATTCCGGAACCTTGGTGCATTCCGGAACTCTGAACATTCCGGAATTCCGAACATTCCGGAACCTTGGTGCATTCCGGAATTCCGAACATTCCGGAACCTTGGTGCATTCCGGAACCTTGGTGCATTCCGGAATTCCGAACATTCCGGAACCTTGGTGCATTCCGGAATTCCGAACATTCCGGAACCTTGGTGCATTCCGGAATTCCGAACATTACGGAACCTTGGTGCATTCCGGAACTCTGAACATTCCGGAATTCCGAACATTCCGGAACCTTGGTGCATTCCGGAACCTTTGCGCATTCCGGAACCTTGGTGCATTCCGGAACCTTGGTGCATTCCGGAATTCCGAACATTCCGGAACCTTGGTGCATTCCGGAATTCCGAACATTACGGAACCTTGGTGCATTCCGGAACTCTGAACATTCCGGAATTCCGAACATTCCGGAACCTTGGTGCATTCCGGAATTCCGAACATTCCGGAACCTTGGTGCATTCCGGAACTCTGAACATTCCGGAACTCTGAACATTCCGGAACCTTGGTGCATTCCGGAACTCTGAACATTCCGGAATTCCGAACATTCCGGAACCTTGGTGCATTCCGGAGCTCCGAACATTCCGGAACCTTGGTGCATTCCGGAACCTTGGTGCATTCCGGAATTCCGAACATTCCGGAACCTTGGTGCATTCCGGAACTCTGAACATTCCGGAATTCCGAACATTCCGGAACCTTGGTGCATTCCGGAATTCCGAACATTCCGGAACCTTGGTGCATTCCGGAACTCTGAACATTCCGGAACTCCGAACATTCCGGAACCTTTGCGCATTCCGGAACCTTGGTGCATTCCGGAACCTTGGTGCATTCCGGAATTCCGAACATTCCGGAACTCTGAACATTCCGGAACCTTGGTGCATTCCGGAACTCTGAACATTCCGGAATTCCGAACATTCCGGAACCTTGGTGCATTCCGGAGCTCCGAACATTCCGGAACCTTGGTGCATTCCGGAACTCTGAACATTCCGGAATTCCGAACATTCCGGAACCTTGGTGCATTCCGGAGCTCCGAACATTCCGGAACCTTGGTGCATTCCGGAACTCTGAACATTCCGGAACCTTGGTGCATTCCGGAACTCTGAACATTCCGGAACTCCGAACATTCCGGAACCTTGGTGCATTCCGGAACTCTGAACCTTCCGGAACTCTGAACATTCCGGAATTCCGAACATTCCGGAACCTTGGTGCATTCCGGAATTCCGAACATTCCGGAACCTTGGTGCATTCCGGAACTCTGAACATTCCGGAACTCTGAACATTCCGGAACCTTGGTGCATTCCGGAACTCTGAACATTCCGGAATTCCGAACATTCCGGAACCTTGGTGCATTCCGGAATTCCGAACATTCCGGAACCTTGGTGCATTACGGAACCTTGGTGCATTCCGGAATTCCGAACATTCCGGAACCTTGGTGCATTCCGGAATTCCGAACATTCCGGAACCTTGGTGCATTCCGGAACCTTGGTGCATTCCGGAATTCCGAACATTCCGGAACCTTGGTACATTCCGGAATTCCGAACATTCCGGAACCTTGGTGCATTCCGGAACTCTGAACAGTCCGGAATTCCGAACATTCCGGAACCTTGGTGCATTCCGGAACTCTGAACATTCCGGAACCTTGGTACATTCCGGAATTCCGAACATTCCGGAACCTTGGTGCATTCCGGAACTCTGAACATTCCGGAATTCTGAACATTCCGGAACCTTGGTGCATTCCGGAATTCCGAACATTCCGGAACCTTGGTGCATTCCGGAACTCTGAACATTCCGGAATTCCGAACATTCCGGAACCTTGGTGCATTCCGGAATTCCGAACATTCCGGAACCTTGGTGCATTCCGGAACTCTGAACATTCCGGAACTCTGAACATTCCGGAACCTTGGTGCATTCCGGAACTCTGAACATTCCGGAATTCCGAACATTCCGGAACCTTGGTGCATTCCGGAACTCTGAACATTCCGGAACTCCGAACATTCCGGAACCTTTGCGCATTCCGGAACCTTGGTGCATTCCGGAACCTTGGTGCATTCCGGAATTCCGAACATTCCGGAACCTTGGTGCATTCCGGAACTCTGAACAGTCCGGAATTCCGAACATTCCGGAACCTTGGTGCATTCCGGAACTCTGAACATTCCGGAACCTTGGTACATTCCGGAATTCCGAACATTCCGGAACCTTGGTGCATTCCGGAACTCTGAACATTCCGGAACTCTGAACATTCCGGAACCTTGGTGCATTCCGGAACTCTGAACATTCCGGAACTCTGAACATTCCGGAACCTTGGTGCATTCCGGAACTCTGAACATTCCGGAATTCCGAACATTCCGGAACCTTGGTGCATTCCGGAACTCTGAACATTCCGGAACTCTGAACATTCCGGAACCTTGGTGCATTCCGGAACTCTGAACATTCCGGAACTCTGAACATTCCGGAACCTTGGTGCATTCCGGAACTCTGAACATTCCGGAATTCCGAACATTCCGGAACCTTGGTGCATTCCGGAACTCTGAACAGTCCGGAATTCCGAACATTCCGGAACCTTGGTGCATTCCGGAACTCTGAACATTCCGGAACCTTGGTGCATTCCGGAACTCTGAACATTCCGGAATTCTGAACATTCCGGAACCTTGGTGCATTCCGGAATTCCGAACATTCCGGAACCTTGGTGCATTCCGGAACTCTGAACATTCCGGAATTCCGAACATTCCGGAACCTTGGTGCATTCCGGAATTCCGAACATTCCGGAACCTTGGTGCATTCCGGAACTCTGAACATTCCGGAATTCCGAACATTCCGGAACCTTGGTGCATTCCGGAACTCTGAACATTCCGGAACTCCGAACATTCCGGAACCTTTGCGCATTCCGGAACCTTGGTGCATTCCGGAATTCCGAACATTCCGGAACCTTGGTGCATTCCGGAATTCCGAACATTCCGGAACCTTGGTGCATTCCGGAACCTTGGTGCATTCCGGAATTCCGAACATTCCGGAACCTTGGTGCATTCCGGAACTCTGAACATTCCGGAACTCTGAACATTCCGGAACCTTGGTGCATTCCGGAACTCTGAACATTCCGGAATTCCGAACATTCCGGAACCTTGGTGCATTCCGGAACTCTGAACATTCCGGAACTCCGAACATTCCGGAACCTTGGTGCATTCCGGAATTCCGAACATTCCGGAACCTTGGTGCATTCCGGAACTCTGAACATTCCGGAACTCTGAACATTCCGGAACCTTGGTGCATTCCGGAACTCTGAACATTCCGGAATTCCGAACATTCCGGAACCTTGGTGCATTCCGGAATTCCGAACATTCCGGAACCTTGGTGCATTCCGGAACCTTGGTGCATTCCGGAATTCCGAACATTCCGGAACCTTGGTGCATTCCGGAATTCCGAACATTCCGGAACCTTGGTGCATTCCGGAACCTTGGTGCATTCCGGAATTCCGAACATTCCGGAACCTTGGTACATTCCGGAATTCCGAACATTCCGGAACCTTGGTGCATTCCGGAACTCTGAACATTCCGGAATTCCGAACATTCCGGAACCTTGGTGCATTCCGGAATTCCGAACATTCCGGAACCTTGGTGCATTCCGGAACTCTGAACATTCCGGAACTCTGAACATTCCGGAACCTTGGTGCATTCCGGAACTCTGAACATTCCGGAATTCCGAACATTCCGGAACCTTGGTGCATTCCGGAATTCCGAACATTCCGGAACCTTGGTGCATTCCGGAACCTTGGTGCATTCCGGAATTCCGAACATTCCGGAACCTTGGTACATTCCGGAATTCCGAACATTCCGGAACCTTGGTGCATTCCGGAACTCTGAACATTCCGGAATTCCAAACATTCCGGAACCTTGGTGCATTCCGGAATTCCGAACATTCCGGAACCTTGGTGCATTCCGGAACTCTGAACATTCCGGAACTCTGAACATTCCGGAACCTTGGTGCATTCCGGAACTCTGAACATTCCGGAACTCTGAACATTCCGGAACCTTGGTGCATTCCGGAACTCTGAACATTCCGGAATTCCGAACATTCCGGAACCTTGGTGCATTCCGGAATTCCGAACATTCCGGAACCTTGGTGCATTCCGGAACCTTGGTGCATTCCGGAATTCCGAACATTCCGGAACCTTGGTGCATTCCGGAATTCCGAACATTCCGGAACCTTGGTGCATTCCGGAACTCTGAACAGTCCGGAATTCCGAACATTCCGGAACCTTGGTGCATTCCGGAACTCTGAACATTCCGGAACCTTGGTACATTCCGGAATTCCGAACATTCCGGAACCTTGGTGCATTCCGGAACTCTGAACATTCCGGAATTCTGAACATTCCGGAACCTTGGTGCATTCCGGAATTCCGAACATTCCGGAACCTTGGTGCATTCCGGAACTCTGAACATTCCGGAATTCCGAACATTCCGGAACCTTGGTGCATTCCGGAATTCCGAACATTCCGGAACCTTGGTGCATTCCGGAACTCTGAACATTCCGGAATTCCGAACATTCCGGAACCTTGGTGCATTCCGGAATTCCGAACATTCCGGAACCTTGGTGCATTCCGGAACTCTTAACATTCCGGAACCTTGGTGCATTCCGGAATTCCGAACATTCCGGAACCTTGGTGCATTCCGGAACCTTGGTGCATTCCGGAATTCCGAACATTCCGGAACCTTGGTGCATTCCGGAACCTTGGTGCATTCCGGAATTCCGAACATTCCGGAACCTTGGTACATTCCGGAATTCCGAACATTCCGGAACCTTGGTGCATTCCGGAACTCTGAACATTCCGGAATTCCGAACATTCCGGAACCTTGGTGCATTCCGGAACTCTGAACATTCCGGAACTCCGAACATTCCGGAACCTTGGTGCATTCCGGAATTCCGAACATTCCGGAACCTTGGTGCATTCCGGAACTCTGAACATTCCGGAACTCTGAACATTCCGGAACCTTGGTGCATTCCGGAACTCTGAACATTCCGGAATTCCGAACATTCCGGAACCTTGGTGCATTCCGGAACCTTTGCGCATTCCGGAACCTTGGTGCATTCCGGAACCTTGGTGCATTCCGGAATTCCGAACATTCCGGAACCTTGGTGCATTCCGGAATTCCGAACATTACGGAACCTTGGTGCATTCCGGAACTCTGAACATTCCGGAATTCCGAACATTCCGGAACCTTGGTGCATTCCGGAATTCCGAACATTCCGGAACCTTGGTGCATTCCGGAACTCTGAACATTCCGGAACTCTGAACATTCCGGAACCTTGGTGCATTCCGGAACTCTGAACATTCCGGAATTCCGAACATTCCGGAACCTTGGTGCATTCCGGAGCTCCGAACATTCCGGAACCTTGGTGCATTCCGGAACCTTGGTGCATTCCGGAATTCCGAACATTCCGGAACCTTGGTGCATTCCGGAACTCTGAACATTCCGGAATTCCGAACATTCCGGAACCTTGGTGCATTCCGGAATTCCGAACATTCCGGAACCTTGGTGCATTCCGGAACTCTGAACATTCCGGAACTCCGAACATTCCGGAACCTTTGCGCATTCCGGAACCTTGGTGCATTCCGGAACCTTGGTGCATTCCGGAATTCCGAACATTCCGGAACTCTGAACATTCCGGAACCTTGGTGCATTCCGGAACTCTGAACATTCCGGAATTCCGAACATTCCGGAACCTTGGTGCATTCCGGAGCTCCGAACATTCCGGAACCTTGGTGCATTCCGGAACTCTGAACATTCCGGAATTCCGAACATTCCGGAACCTTGGTGCATTCCGGAGCTCCGAACATTCCGGAACCTTGGTGCATTCCGGAACTCTGAACATTCCGGAACCTTGGTGCATTCCGGAACTCTGAACATTCCGGAACTCCGAACATTCCGGAACCTTGGTGCATTCCGGAACTCTGAACCTTCCGAAACTCTGAACATTCCGGAATTCCGAACATTCCGGAACCTTGGTGCATTCCGGAATTCCGAACATTCCGGAACCTTGGTGCATTCCGGAACTCTGAACATTCCGGAACTCTGAACATTCCGGAACCTTGGTGCATTCCGGAACTCTGAACATTCCGGAATTCCGAACATTCCGGAACCTTGGTGCATTCCGGAATTCCGAACATTCCGGAACCTTGGTGCATTACGGAACCTTGGTGCATTCCGGAATTCCGAACATTCCGGAACCTTGGTGCATTCCGGAATTCCGAACATTCCGGAACCTTGGTGCATTCCGGAACCTTGGTGCATTCCGGAATTCCGAACATTCCGGAACCTTGGTACATTCCGGAATTCCGAACATTCCGGAACCTTGGTGCATTCCGGAACTCTGAACAGTCCGGAATTCCGAACATTCCGGAACCTTGGTGCATTCCGGAACTCTGAACATTCCGGAACCTTGGTACATTCCGGAATTCCGAACATTCCGGAACCTTGGTGCATTCCGGAACTCTGAACATTCCGGAATTCTGAACATTCCGGAACCTTGGTGCATTCCGGAATTCCGAACATTCCGGAACCTTGGTGCATTCCGGAACTCTGAACATTCCGGAATTCCGAACATTCCGGAACCTTGGTGCATTCCGGAATTCCGAACATTCCGGAACCTTGGTGCATTCCGGAACTCTGAACATTCCGGAACTCTGAACATTCCGGAACCTTGGTGCATTCCGGAACTCTGAACATTCCGGAATTCCGAACATTCCGGAACCTTGGTGCATTCCGGAACTCTGAACATTCCGGAACTCCGAACATTCCGGAACCTTTGCGCATTCCGGAACCTTGGTGCATTCCGGAACCTTGGTGCATTCCGGAATTCCGAACATTCCGGAACCTTGGTGCATTCCGGAACTCTGAACAGTCCGGAATTCCGAACATTCCGGAACCTTGGTGCATTCCGGAACTCTGAACATTCCGGAACCTTGGTACATTCCGGAATTCCGAACATTCCGGAACCTTGGTGCATTCCGGAACTCTGAACATTCCGGAACTCTGAACATTCCGGAACCTTGGTGCATTCCGGAACTCTGAACATTCCGGAACTCTGAACATTCCGGAACCTTGGTGCATTCCGGAACTCTGAACATTCCGGAATTCCGAACATTCCGGAACCTTGGTGCATTCCGGAACTCTGAACATTCCGGAACTCTGAACATTCCGGAACCTTGGTGCATTCCGGAACTCTGAACATTCCGGAACTCTGAACATTCCGGAACCTTGGTGCATTCCGGAACTCTGAACATTCCGGAATTCCGAACATTCCGGAACCTTGGTGCATTCCGGAACTCTGAACAGTCCGGAATTCCGAACATTCCGGAACCTTGGTGCATTCCGGAACTCTGAACATTCCGGAACCTTGGTGCATTCCGGAACTCTGAACATTCCGGAATTCTGAACATTCCGGAACCTTGGTGCATTCCGGAATTCCGAACATTCCGGAACCTTGGTGCATTCCGGAACTCTGAACATTCCGGAATTCCGAACATTCCGGAACCTTGGTGCATTCCGGAATTCCGAACATTCCGGAACCTTGGTGCATTCCGGAACTCTGAACATTCCGGAATTCCGAACATTCCGGAACCTTGGTGCATTCCGGAACTCTGAACATTCCGGAACTCCGAACATTCCGGAACCTTTGCGCATTCCGGAACCTTGGTGCATTCCGGAATTCCGAACATTCCGGAACCTTGGTGCATTCCGGAATTCCGAACATTCCGGAACCTTGGTGCATTCCGGAACCTTGGTGCATTCCGGAATTCCGAACATTCCGGAACCTTGGTGCATTCCGGAACTCTGAACATTCCGGAACTCTGAACATTCCGGAACCTTGGTGCATTCCGGAACTCTGAACATTCCGGAATTCCGAACATTCCGGAACCTTGGTGCATTCCGGAACTCTGAACATTCCGGAACTCCGAACATTCCGGAACCTTGGTGCATTCCGGAATTCCGAACATTCCGGAACCTTGGTGCATTCCGGAACTCTGAACATTCCGGAACTCTGAACATTCCGGAACCTTGGTGCATTCCGGAACTCTGAACATTCCGGAATTCCGAACATTCCGGAACCTTGGTGCATTCCGGAATTCCGAACATTCCGGAACCTTGGTGCATTCCGGAACCTTGGTGCATTCCGGAATTCCGAACATTCCGGAACCTTGGTGCATTCCGGAATTCCGAACATTCCGGAACCTTGGTGCATTCCGGAACCTTGGTGCATTCCGGAATTCCGAACATTCCGGAACCTTGGTACATTCCGGAATTCCGAACATTCCGGAACCTTGGTGCATTCCGGAACTCTGAACATTCCGGAATTCCGAACATTCCGGAACCTTGGTGCATTCCGGAATTCCGAACATTCCGGAACCTTGGTGCATTCCGGAACTCTGAACATTCCGGAACTCTGAACATTCCGGAACCTTGGTGCATTCCGGAACTCTGAACATTCCGGAATTCCGAACATTCCGGAACCTTGGTGCATTCCGGAATTCCGAACATTCCGGAACCTTGGTGCATTCCGGAACCTTGGTGCATTCCGGAATTCCGAACATTCCGGAACCTTGGTACATTCCGGAATTCCGAACATTCCGGAACCTTGGTGCATTCCGGAACTCTGAACATTCCGGAATTCCAAACATTCCGGAACCTTGGTGCATTCCGGAATTCCGAACATTCCGGAACCTTGGTGCATTCCGGAACTCTGAACATTCCGGAACTCTGAACATTCCGGAACCTTGGTGCATTCCGGAACTCTGAACATTCCGGAACTCTGAACATTCCGGAACCTTGGTGCATTCCGGAACTCTGAACATTCCGGAATTCCGAACATTCCGGAACCTTGGTGCATTCCGGAATTCCGAACATTCCGGAACCTTGGTGCATTCCGGAACCTTGGTGCATTCCGGAATTCCGAACATTCCGGAACCTTGGTGCATTCCGGAATTCCGAACATTCCGGAACCTTGGTGCATTCCGGAACTCTGAACAGTCCGGAATTCCGAACATTCCGGAACCTTGGTGCATTCCGGAACTCTGAACATTCCGGAACCTTGGTACATTCCGGAATTCCGAACATTCCGGAACCTTGGTGCATTCCGGAACTCTGAACATTCCGGAATTCTGAACATTCCGGAACCTTGGTGCATTCCGGAATTCCGAACATTCCGGAACCTTGGTGCATTCCGGAACTCTGAACATTCCGGAATTCCGAACATTCCGGAACCTTGGTGCATTCCGGAATTCCGAACATTCCGGAACCTTGGTGCATTCCGGAACTCTGAACATTCCGGAATTCCGAACATTCCGGAACCTTGGTGCATTCCGGAATTCCGAACATTCCGGAACCTTGGTGCATTCCGGAACTCTTAACATTCCGGAACCTTGGTGCATTCCGGAATTCCGAACATTCCGGAACCTTGGTGCATTCCGGAACCTTGGTGCATTCCGGAATTCCGAACATTCCGGAACCTTGGTGCATTCCGGAACCTTGGTGCATTCCGGAATTCCGAACATTCCGGAACCTTGGTACATTCCGGAATTCCGAACATTCCGGAACCTTGGTGCATTCCGGAACTCTGAACATTCCGGAATTCCGAACATTCCGGAACCTTGGTGCATTCCGGAACTCTGAACATTCCGGAACTCCGAACATTCCGGAACCTTGGTGCATTCCGGAATTCCGAACATTCCGGAACCTTGGTGCATTCCGGAACTCTGAACATTCCGGAACTCTGAACATTCCGGAACCTTGGTGCATTCCGGAACTCTGAACATTCCGGAATTCCGAACATTCCGGAACCTTGGTGCATTCCGGAATTCCGAACATTCCGGAACCTTGGTGCATTCCGGAACCTTGGTGCATTCCGGAATTCCGAACATTCCGGAACCTTGGTGCATTCCGGAATTCCGAACATTCCGGAACCTTGGTGCATTCCGGAACCTTGGTGCATTCCGGAATTCCGAACATTCCGGAACCTTGGTACATTCCGGAATTCCGAACATTCCGGAACCTTGGTGCATTCCGGAACTCTGAACATTCCGGAATTCCGAACATTCCGGAACCTTGGTGCATTCCGGAATTCCGAACATTCCGGAACCTTGGTGCATTCCGGAACTCTGAACATTCCGGAACTCTGAACATTCCGGAACCTTGGTGCATTCCGGAACTCTGAACATTCCGGAATTCCGAACATTCCGGAACCTTGGTGCATTCCGGAATTCCGAACATTCCGGAACCTTGGTGCATTCCGGAACCTTGGTGCATTCCGGAATTCCGAACATTCCGGAACCTTGGTGCATTCCGGAATTCCGAACATTCCGGAACCTTGGTGCATTCCGGAACCTTGGTGCATTCCGGAATTCCGAACATTCCGGAACCTTGGTACATTCCGGAATTCCGAACATTCCGGAACCTTGGTGCATTCCGGAACTCTGAACATTCCGGAATTCCGAACATTCCGGAACCTTGGTGCATTCCGGAATTCCGAACATTCCGGAACCTTGGTGCATTCCGGAACTCTGAACATTCCGGAACTCTGAACATTCCGGAACCTTGGTGCATTCCGGAACTCTGAACATTCCGGAATTCCGAACATTCCGGAACCTTGGTGCATTCCGGAATTCCGAACATTCCGGAACCTTGGTGCATTCCGGAACCTTGGTGCATTCCGGAATTCCGAACATTCCGGAACCTTGGTACATTCCGGAATTCCGAACATTCCGGAACCTTGGTGCATTCCGGAACTCTGAACATTCCGGAATTCCAAACATTCCGGAACCTTGGTGCATTCCGGAATTCCGAACATTCCGGAACCTTGGTGCATTCCGGAACTCTGAACATTCCGGAACTCTGAACATTCCGGAACCTTGGTGCATTCCGGAACTCTGAACATTCCGGAACTCTGAACATTCCGGAACCTTGGTGCATTCCGGAACTCTGAACATTCCGGAATTCCGAACATTCCGGAACCTTGGTGCATTCCGGAATTCCGAACATTCCGGAACCTTGGTGCATTCCGGAACCTTGGTGCATTCCGGAATTCCGAACATTCCGGAACCTTGGTGCATTCCGGAATTCCGAACATTCCGGAACCTTGGTGCATTCCGGAACTCTGAACAGTCCGGAATTCCGAACATTCCGGAACCTTGGTGCATTCCGGAACTCTGAACATTCCGGAACCTTGGTACATTCCGGAATTCCGAACATTCCGGAACCTTGGTGCATTCCGGAACTCTGAACATTCCGGAATTCTGAACATTCCGGAACCTTGGTGCATTCCGGAATTCCGAACATTCCGGAACCTTGGTGCATTCCGGAACTCTGAACATTCCGGAATTCCGAACATTCCGGAACCTTGGTGCATTCCGGAATTCCGAACATTCCGGAACCTTGGTGCATTCCGGAACTCTGAACATTCCGGAATTCCGAACATTCCGGAACCTTGGTGCATTCCGGAATTCCGAACATTCCGGAACCTTGGTGCATTCCGGAACTCTTAACATTCCGGAACCTTGGTGCATTCCGGAATTCCGAACATTCCGGAACCTTGGTGCATTCCGGAACCTTGGTGCATTCCGGAATTCCGAACATTCCGGAACCTTGGTGCATTCCGGAACCTTGGTGCATTCCGGAATTCCGAACATTCCGGAACCTTGGTACATTCCGGAATTCCGAACATTCCGGAACCTTGGTGCATTCCGGAACTCTGAACATTCCGGAATTCCGAACATTCCGGAACCTTGGTGCATTCCGGAACTCTGAACATTCCGGAACTCCGAACATTCCGGAACCTTGGTGCATTCCGGAATTCCGAACATTCCGGAACCTTGGTGCATTCCGGAACTCTGAACATTCCGGAACTCTGAACATTCCGGAACCTTGGTGCATTCCGGAACTCTGAACATTCCGGAATTCCGAACATTCCGGAACCTTGGTGCATTCCGGAACCTTTGCGCATTCCGGAACCTTGGTGCATTCCGGAACCTTGGTGCATTCCGGAATTCCGAACATTCCGGAACCTTGGTGCATTCCGGAATTCCGAACATTACGGAACCTTGGTGCATTCCGGAACTCTGAACATTCCGGAATTCCGAACATTCCGGAACCTTGGTGCATTCCGGAATTCCGAACATTCCGGAACCTTGGTGCATTCCGGAACTCTGAACATTCCGGAACTCTGAACATTCCGGAACCTTGGTGCATTCCGGAACTCTGAACATTCCGGAATTCCGAACATTCCGGAACCTTGGTGCATTCCGGAGCTCCGAACATTCCGGAACCTTGGTGCATTCCGGAACCTTGGTGCATTCCGGAATTCCGAACATTCCGGAACCTTGGTGCATTCCGGAACTCTGAACATTCCGGAATTCCGAACATTCCGGAACCTTGGTGCATTCCGGAATTCCGAACATTCCGGAACCTTGGTGCATTCCGGAACTCTGAACATTCCGGAACTCCGAACATTCCGGAACCTTTGCGCATTCCGGAACCTTGGTGCATTCCGGAACCTTGGTGCATTCCGGAATTCCGAACATTCCGGAACTCTGAACATTCCGGAACCTTGGTGCATTCCGGAACTCTGAACATTCCGGAATTCCGAACATTCCGGAACCTTGGTGCATTCCGGAGCTCCGAACATTCCGGAACCTTGGTGCATTCCGGAACTCTGAACATTCCGGAATTCCGAACATTCCGGAACCTTGGTGCATTCCGGAGCTCCGAACATTCCGGAACCTTGGTGCATTCCGGAACTCTGAACATTCCGGAACCTTGGTGCATTCCGGAACTCTGAACATTCCGGAACTCCGAACATTCCGGAACCTTGGTGCATTCCGGAACTCTGAACCTTCCGAAACTCTGAACATTCCGGAATTCCGAACATTCCGGAACCTTGGTGCATTCCGGAATTCCGAACATTCCGGAACCTTGGTGCATTCCGGAACTCTGAACATTCCGGAACTCTGAACATTCCGGAACCTTGGTGCATTCCGGAACTCTGAACATTCCGGAATTCCGAACATTCCGGAACCTTGGTGCATTCCGGAATTCCGAACATTCCGGAACCTTGGTGCATTACGGAACCTTGGTGCATTCCGGAATTCCGAACATTCCGGAACCTTGGTGCATTCCGGAATTCCGAACATTCCGGAACCTTGGTGCATTCCGGAACCTTGGTGCATTCCGGAATTCCGAACATTCCGGAACCTTGGTACATTCCGGAATTCCGAACATTCCGGAACCTTGGTGCATTCCGGAACTCTGAACAGTCCGGAATTCCGAACATTCCGGAACCTTGGTGCATTCCGGAACTCTGAACATTCCGGAACCTTGGTACATTCCGGAATTCCGAACATTCCGGAACCTTGGTGCATTCCGGAACTCTGAACATTCCGGAATTCTGAACATTCCGGAACCTTGGTGCATTCCGGAATTCCGAACATTCCGGAACCTTGGTGCATTCCGGAACTCTGAACATTCCGGAATTCCGAACATTCCGGAACCTTGGTGCATTCCGGAATTCCGAACATTCCGGAACCTTGGTGCATTCCGGAACTCTGAACATTCCGGAACTCTGAACATTCCGGAACCTTGGTGCATTCCGGAACTCTGAACATTCCGGAATTCCGAACATTCCGGAACCTTGGTGCATTCCGGAACTCTGAACATTCCGGAACTCCGAACATTCCGGAACCTTTGCGCATTCCGGAACCTTGGTGCATTCCGGAACCTTGGTGCATTCCGGAATTCCGAACATTCCGGAACCTTGGTGCATTCCGGAACTCTGAACAGTCCGGAATTCCGAACATTCCGGAACCTTGGTGCATTCCGGAACTCTGAACATTCCGGAACCTTGGTACATTCCGGAATTCCGAACATTCCGGAACCTTGGTGCATTCCGGAACTCTGAACATTCCGGAACTCTGAACATTCCGGAACCTTGGTGCATTCCGGAACTCTGAACATTCCGGAACTCTGAACATTCCGGAACCTTGGTGCATTCCGGAACTCTGAACATTCCGGAATTCCGAACATTCCGGAACCTTGGTGCATTCCGGAACTCTGAACATTCCGGAACTCTGAACATTCCGGAACCTTGGTGCATTCCGGAACTCTGAACATTCCGGAACTCTGAACATTCCGGAACCTTGGTGCATTCCGGAACTCTGAACATTCCGGAATTCCGAACATTCCGGAACCTTGGTGCATTCCGGAACTCTGAACAGTCCGGAATTCCGAACATTCCGGAACCTTGGTGCATTCCGGAACTCTGAACATTCCGGAACCTTGGTGCATTCCGGAACTCTGAACATTCCGGAATTCTGAACATTCCGGAACCTTGGTGCATTCCGGAATTCCGAACATTCCGGAACCTTGGTGCATTCCGGAACTCTGAACATTCCGGAATTCCGAACATTCCGGAACCTTGGTGCATTCCGGAATTCCGAACATTCCGGAACCTTGGTGCATTCCGGAACTCTGAACATTCCGGAATTCCGAACATTCCGGAACCTTGGTGCATTCCGGAACTCTGAACATTCCGGAACTCCGAACATTCCGGAACCTTTGCGCATTCCGGAACCTTGGTGCATTCCGGAATTCCGAACATTCCGGAACCTTGGTGCATTCCGGAATTCCGAACATTCCGGAACCTTGGTGCATTCCGGAACCTTGGTGCATTCCGGAATTCCGAACATTCCGGAACCTTGGTGCATTCCGGAACTCTGAACATTCCGGAACTCTGAACATTCCGGAACCTTGGTGCATTCCGGAACTCTGAACATTCCGGAATTCCGAACATTCCGGAACCTTGGTGCATTCCGGAACTCTGAACATTCCGGAACTCCGAACATTCCGGAACCTTGGTGCATTCCGGAATTCCGAACATTCCGGAACCTTGGTGCATTCCGGAACTCTGAACATTCCGGAACTCTGAACATTCCGGAACCTTGGTGCATTCCGGAACTCTGAACATTCCGGAATTCCGAACATTCCGGAACCTTGGTGCATTCCGGAATTCCGAACATTCCGGAACCTTGGTGCATTCCGGAACCTTGGTGCATTCCGGAATTCCGAACATTCCGGAACCTTGGTGCATTCCGGAATTCCGAACATTCCGGAACCTTGGTGCATTCCGGAACCTTGGTGCATTCCGGAATTCCGAACATTCCGGAACCTTGGTACATTCCGGAATTCCGAACATTCCGGAACCTTGGTGCATTCCGGAACTCTGAACATTCCGGAATTCCGAACATTCCGGAACCTTGGTGCATTCCGGAATTCCGAACATTCCGGAACCTTGGTGCATTCCGGAACTCTGAACATTCCGGAACTCTGAACATTCCGGAACCTTGGTGCATTCCGGAACTCTGAACATTCCGGAATTCCGAACATTCCGGAACCTTGGTGCATTCCGGAATTCCGAACATTCCGGAACCTTGGTGCATTCCGGAACCTTGGTGCATTCCGGAATTCCGAACATTCCGGAACCTTGGTACATTCCGGAATTCCGAACATTCCGGAACCTTGGTGCATTCCGGAACTCTGAACATTCCGGAATTCCAAACATTCCGGAACCTTGGTGCATTCCGGAATTCCGAACATTCCGGAACCTTGGTGCATTCCGGAACTCTGAACATTCCGGAACTCTGAACATTCCGGAACCTTGGTGCATTCCGGAACTCTGAACATTCCGGAACTCTGAACATTCCGGAACCTTGGTGCATTCCGGAACTCTGAACATTCCGGAATTCCGAACATTCCGGAACCTTGGTGCATTCCGGAATTCCGAACATTCCGGAACCTTGGTGCATTCCGGAACCTTGGTGCATTCCGGAATTCCGAACATTCCGGAACCTTGGTGCATTCCGGAATTCCGAACATTCCGGAACCTTGGTGCATTCCGGAACTCTGAACAGTCCGGAATTCCGAACATTCCGGAACCTTGGTGCATTCCGGAACTCTGAACATTCCGGAACCTTGGTACATTCCGGAATTCCGAACATTCCGGAACCTTGGTGCATTCCGGAACTCTGAACATTCCGGAATTCTGAACATTCCGGAACCTTGGTGCATTCCGGAATTCCGAACATTCCGGAACCTTGGTGCATTCCGGAACTCTGAACATTCCGGAATTCCGAACATTCCGGAACCTTGGTGCATTCCGGAATTCCGAACATTCCGGAACCTTGGTGCATTCCGGAACTCTGAACATTCCGGAATTCCGAACATTCCGGAACCTTGGTGCATTCCGGAATTCCGAACATTCCGGAACCTTGGTGCATTCCGGAACTCTTAACATTCCGGAACCTTGGTGCATTCCGGAATTCCGAACATTCCGGAACCTTGGTGCATTCCGGAACCTTGGTGCATTCCGGAATTCCGAACATTCCGGAACCTTGGTGCATTCCGGAACCTTGGTGCATTCCGGAATTCCGAACATTCCGGAACCTTGGTACATTCCGGAATTCCGAACATTCCGGAACCTTGGTGCATTCCGGAACTCTGAACATTCCGGAATTCCGAACATTCCGGAACCTTGGTGCATTCCGGAACTCTGAACATTCCGGAACTCCGAACATTCCGGAACCTTGGTGCATTCCGGAATTCCGAACATTCCGGAACCTTGGTGCATTCCGGAACTCTGAACATTCCGGAACTCTGAACATTCCGGAACCTTGGTGCATTCCGGAACTCTGAACATTCCGGAATTCCGAACATTCCGGAACCTTGGTGCATTCCGGAATTCCGAACATTCCGGAACCTTGGTGCATTCCGGAACCTTGGTGCATTCCGGAATTCCGAACATTCCGGAACCTTGGTGCATTCCGGAATTCCGAACATTCCGGAACCTTGGTGCATTCCGGAACCTTGGTGCATTCCGGAATTCCGAACATTCCGGAACCTTGGTACATTCCGGAATTCCGAACATTCCGGAACCTTGGTGCATTCCGGAACTCTGAACATTCCGGAATTCCGAACATTCCGGAACCTTGGTGCATTCCGGAATTCCGAACATTCCGGAACCTTGGTGCATTCCGGAACTCTGAACATTCCGGAACTCTGAACATTCCGGAACCTTGGTGCATTCCGGAACTCTGAACATTCCGGAATTCCGAACATTCCGGAACCTTGGTGCATTCCGGAATTCCGAACATTCCGGAACCTTGGTGCATTCCGGAATTCCGAACATTCCGGAACCTTGGTGCATTCCGGAACCTTGGTGCATTCCGGAATTCCGAACATTCCGGAACCTTGGTACATTCCGGAATTCCGAACATTCCGGAACCTTGGTGCATTCCGGAACTCTGAACATTCCGGAATTCCGAACATTCCGGAACCTTGGTGCATTCCGGAATTCCGAACATTCCGGAACCTTGGTGCATTCCGGAACTCTGAACATTCCGGAACTCTGAACATTCCGGAACCTTGGTGCATTCCGGAACTCTGAACATTCCGGAACTCTGAACATTCCGGAACCTTGGTGCATTCCGGAACTCTGAACATTCCGGAATTCCGAACATTCCGGAACCTTGGTGCATTCCGGAATTCCGAACATTCCGGAACCTTGGTGCATTCCGGAACCTTGGTGCATTCCGGAATTCCGAACATTCCGGAACCTTGGTGCATTCCGGAATTCCGAACATTCCGGAACCTTGGTGCATTCCGGAACTCTGAACAGTCCGGAATTCCGAACATTCCGGAACCTTGGTGCATTCCGGAACTCTGAACATTCCGGAACCTTGGTACATTCCGGAATTCCGAACATTCCGGAACCTTGGTGCATTCCGGAACTCTGAACATTCCGGAATTCTGAACATTCCGGAACCTTGGTGCATTCCGGAATTCCGAACATTCCGGAACCTTGGTGCATTCCGGAACTCTGAACATTCCGGAATTCCGAACATTCCGGAACCTTGGTGCATTCCGGAATTCCGAACATTCCGGAACCTTGGTGCATTCCGGAACTCTGAACATTCCGGAATTCCGAACATTCCGGAACCTTGGTGCATTCCGGAACTCTGAACATTCCGGAACTCCGAACATTCCGGAACCTTTGCGCATTCCGGAACCTTGGTGCATTCCGGAATTCCGAACATTCCGGAACCTTGGTGCATTCCGGAATTCCGAACATTCCGGAACCTTGGTGCATTCCGGAACCTTGGTGCATTCCGGAATTCCGAACATTCCGGAACCTTGGTGCATTCCGGAACTCTGAACATTCCGGAACTCTGAACATTCCGGAACCTTGGTGCATTCCGGAACTCTGAACATTCCGGAATTCCGAACATTCCGGAACCTTGGTGCATTCCGGAACTCTGAACATTCCGGAACTCCGAACATTCCGGAACCTTGGTGCATTCCGGAATTCCGAACATTCCGGAACCTTGGTGCATTCCGGAACTCTGAACATTCCGGAACTCTGAACATTCCGGAACCTTGGTGCATTCCGGAACTCTGAACATTCCGGAATTCCGAACATTCCGGAACCTTGGTGCATTCCGGAATTCCGAACATTCCGGAACCTTGGTGCATTCCGGAACCTTGGTGCATTCCGGAATTCCGAACATTCCGGAACCTTGGTGCATTCCGGAATTCCGAACATTCCGGAACCTTGGTGCATTCCGGAACCTTGGTGCATTCGGGAATTCCGAACATTCCGGAACCTTGGTACATTCCGGAATTCCGAACATTCCGGAACCTTGGTGCATTCCGGAACTCTGAACATTCCGGAATTCCGAACATTCCGGAACCTTGGTGCATTCCGGAATTCCGAACATTCCGGAACCTTGGTGCATTCCGGAACTCTGAACATTCCGGAACTCTGAACATTCCGGAACCTTGGTGCATTCCGGAACTCTGAACATTCCGGAATTCCGAACATTCCGGAACCTTGGTGCATTCCGGAATTCCGAACATTCCGGAACCTTGGTGCATTCCGGAATTCCGAACATTCCGGAACCTTGGTGCATTCCGGAACCTTGGTGCATTCCGGAATTCCGAACATTCCGGAACCTTGGTACATTCCGGAATTCCGAACATTCCGGAACCTTGGTGCATTCCGGAACTCTGAACATTCCGGAATTCCGAACATTCCGGAACCTTGGTGCATTCCGGAATTCCGAACATTCCGGAACCTTGGTGCATTCCGGAACTCTGAACATTCCGGAACTCTGAACATTCCGGAACCTTGGTGCATTCCGGAACTCTGAACATTCCGGAACTCTGAACATTCCGGAACCTTGGTGCATTCCGGAACTCTGAACATTCCGGAATTCCGAACATTCCGGAACCTTGGTGCATTCCGGAATTCCGAACATTCCGGAACCTTGGTGCATTCCGGAACCTTGGTGCATTCCGGAATTCCGAACATTCCGGAACCTTGGTGCATTCCGGAACTCTGAACATTCCGGAACTCTGAACATTCCGGAACCTTGGTGCATTCCGGAACTCTGAACATTCCGGAATTCCGAACATTCCGGAACCTTGGTGCATTCCGGAACCTTTGCGCATTCCGGAACCTTGGTGCATTCCGGAACCTTGGTGCATTCCGGAATTCCGAACATTCCGGAACCTTGGTGCATTCCGGAATTCCGAACATTACGGAACCTTGGTGCATTCCGGAACTCTGAACATTCCGGAATTCCGAACATTCCGGAACCTTGGTGCATTCCGGAACCTTTGCGCATTCCGGAACCTTGGTGCATTCCGGAACCTTGGTGCATTCCGGAATTCCGAACATTCCGGAACCTTGGTGCATTCCGGAATTCCGAACATTACGGAACCTTGGTGCATTCCGGAACTCTGAACATTCCGGAATTCCGAACATTCCGGAACCTTGGTGCATTCCGGAATTCCGAACATTCCGGAACCTTGGTGCATTCCGGAACTCTGAACATTCCGGAACTCTGAACATTCCGGAACCTTGGTGCATTCCGGAACTCTGAACATTCCGGAATTCCGAACATTCCGGAACCTTGGTGCATTCCGGAGCTCCGAACATTCCGGAACCTTGGTGCATTCCGGAACCTTGGTGCATTCCGGAATTCCGAACATTCCGGAACCTTGGTGCATTCCGGAACTCTGAACATTCCGGAATTCCGAACATTCCGGAACCTTGGTGCATTCCGGAATTCCGAACATTCCGGAACCTTGGTGCATTCCGGAACTCTGAACATTCCGGAACTCCGAACATTCCGGAACCTTTGCGCATTCCGGAACCTTGGTGCATTCCGGAACCTTGGTGCATTCCGGAATTCCGAACATTCCGGAACCTTGGTGCATTCCGGAATTCCGAACATTCCGGAACCTTGGTGCATTCCGGAACTCTGAACATTCCGGAATTCCGAACATTCCGGAACCTTGGTGCATTCCGGAATTCCGAACATTCCGGAACCTTGGTGCATTCCGGAACTCTGAACATTCCGGAACCTTGGTGCATTCCGGAACTCTGAACATTCCGGAACTCCGAACATTCCGGAACCTTGGTGCATTCCGGAACTCTGAACATTCCGGAACTCTGAACATTCCGGAACCTTGGTGCATTCCGGAACTCTGAACCTTCCGGAACTCTGAACATTCCGGAATTCCGAACATTCCGGAACCTTGGTGCATTCCGGAATTCCGAACATTCCGGAACCTTGGTGCATTCCGGAACTCTGAACATTCCGGAACTCTGAACATTCCGGAACCTTGGTGCATTCCGGAACTCTGAACATTCCGGAACTCTGAACATTCCGGAACCTTGGTGCATTCCGGAACTCTGAACATTCCGGAACACTGAACATTCCGGAACCTTGGTGCATTCCGGAACTCTGAACCTTCCGGAACTCTGAACATTCCGGAATTCCGAACATTCCGGAACCTTGGTGCATTCCGGAACCTTGGTGCACTCCGGAACTCTGAACACTCCGGAACTCTGAACATTCCGGAATTCCGAACATTCCGGAACCTTGGTGCATTCCGGAACTCTGAACATTCCGGAATTCCGAACATTCCGGAACCTTGGTGCATTCCGGAACCTTGGTGCATTCCGGAATTCCGAACATTCCGGAACCTTGGTGCATTCCGGAATTCCGAACATTCCGGAACCTTGGTGCATTCCGGAACCTTGGTACATTCCGGAATTCCGACCATTCCGGAACCTTGGTGCATTCCGGAACTCTGAACATTCCGGAATTCCGAACATTCCGGAACTCTGAACATTCCGGAACCTTGGTGCATTCCGGAATTCCGAACATTCCGGAACCTTGGTGCATTCCGGAATTCCGAACATTCCGGAACCTTGGTGCATTCCGGAACCTTGGTGCATTCCGGAATTCCGAACATTCCGGAACCTTGGTACATTCCGGAATTCCGAACATTCCGGAACCTTGGTGCATTCCGGAACCTTGGTGCATTCCGGAATTCCGAACATTCCGGAACCTTGGTGCATTCCGGAACTCCGAACATTCCGGAACCTTGGTGCATTCCGGAACTCTGAATTCCGGAATTCCGAACATTCCGGAACCTTGGTGCATTCCGGAACTCTTAACATTCCGGAACCTTGGTGCATTCAGGAATTCCGAACATTCCGGAACCTTGGTGCATTCCGGAACTCTGAACCTTCCGGAACTCTGAACATTCCGGAATTCCGAACATTCCGGAACCTTGGTGCATTCCGGAACCTTGGTGCACTCCGGAACTCTGAACACTCCGGAACTCTGAACATTCCGGAATTCCGAACATTCCGGAACCTTGGTTTATTCTGGAACTCTGAACATTCCGGAACTCTGAACATTCTGGAACCTTGGTGCACTCCGGAACTCTGAACATTCCGGAATTCCGAACATTCCGGAACCTTGGTGCATTCCGGAATTCCGAACATTCCGGAACCTTGGTGCATTCCGGAATTCCGAACATTCCGGAACCTTGGTGCATTCCGGAACTCTGAACATTCCGGAACCTTGGTGCATTCCGGAACTCTGAACATTCCGGAACTCCGAACATTCCGGAACCTTGGTGCATTCCGGAACTCTGAACATTCCGGAACTCTGAACATTCCGGAACCTTGGTGCATTCCGGAACTCTGAACCTTCCGGAACTCTGAACATTCCGGAATTCCGAACATTCCGGAACCTTGGTGCATTCCGGAATTCCGAACATTCCGGAACCTTGGTGCATTCCGGAACTCTGAACATTCCGGAACTCTGAACATTCCGGAACCTTGGTGCATTCCGGAACTCTGAACATTCCGGAACTCTGAACATTCCGGAACCTTGGTGCATTCCGGAACTCTGAACATTCCGGAACTCTGAACATTCCGGAACCTTGGTGCATTCCGGAACTCTGAACCTTCCGGAACTCTGAACATTCCGGAATTCCGAACATTCCGGAACCTTGGTGCATTCCGGAACCTTGGTGCACTCCGGAACTCTGAACACTCCGGAACTCTGAACATTCCGGAATTCCGAACATTCCGGAACCTTGGTGCATTCCGGAACTCTGAACATTCCGGAATTCCGAACATTCCGGAACCTTGGTGCATTCCGGAACCTTTGCGCATTCCGGAACCTTGGTGCATTCCGGAACCTTGGTGCATTCCGGAATTCCGAACATTCCGGAACCTTGGTGCATTCCGGAATTCCGAACATTACGGAACCTTGGTGCATTCCGGAACTCTGAACATTCCGGAATTCCGAACATTCCGGAACCTTGGTGCATTCCGGAATTCCGAACATTCCGGAACCTTGGTGCATTCCGGAACTCTGAACATTCCGGAACTCTGAACATTCCGGAACCTTGGTGCATTCCGGAACTCTGAACATTCCGGAATTCCGAACATTCCGGAACCTTGGTGCATTCCGGAGCTCCGAACATTCCGGAACCTTGGTGCATTCCGGAACCTTGGTGCATTCCGGAATTCCGAACATTCCGGAACCTTGGTGCATTCCGGAACTCTGAACATTCCGGAATTCCGAACATTCCGGAACCTTGGTGCATTCCGGAATTCCGAACATTCCGGAACCTTGGTGCATTCCGGAACTCTGAACATTCCGGAACTCCGAACATTCCGGAACCTTTGCGCATTCCGGAACCTTGGTGCATTCCGGAACCTTGGTGCATTCCGGAATTCCGAACATTCCGGAACCTTGGTGCATTCCGGAATTCCGAACATTCCGGAACCTTGGTGCATTCCGGAACTCTGAACATTCCGGAATTCCGAACATTCCGGAACCTTGGTGCATTCCGGAATTCCGAACATTCCGGAACCTTGGTGCATTCCGGAATTCCGAACATTCCGGAACCTTGGTGCATTCCGGAACCTTGGTGCATTCCGGAATTCCGAACATTCCGGAACCTTGGTGCATTCCGGAACTCTGAACATTCCGGAACTCTGAACATTCCGGAACCTTGGTGCATTCCGGAACTCTGAACATTCCGGAATTCCGAACATTCCGGAACCTTGGTGCATTCCGGAACCTTTGCGCATTCCGGAACCTTGGTGCATTCCGGAACCTTGGTGCATTCCGGAATTCCGAACATTCCGGAACCTTGGTGCATTCCGGAATTCCGAACATTACGGAACCTTGGTGCATTCCGGAACTCTGAACATTCCGGAATTCCGAACATTCCGGAACCTTGGTGCATTCCGGAACCTTTGCGCATTCCGGAACCTTGGTGCATTCCGGAACCTTGGTGCATTCCGGAATTCCGAACATTCCGGAACCTTGGTGCATTCCGGAATTCCGAACATTACGGAACCTTGGTGCATTCCGGAACTCTGAACATTCCGGAATTCCGAACATTCCGGAACCTTGGTGCATTCCGGAATTCCGAACATTCCGGAACCTTGGTGCATTCCGGAACTCTGAACATTCCGGAACTCTGAACATTCCGGAACCTTGGTGCATTCCGGAACTCTGAACATTCCGGAATTCCGAACATTCCGGAACCTTGGTGCATTCCGGAGCTCCGAACATTCCGGAACCTTGGTGCATTCCGGAACCTTGGTGCATTCCGGAATTCCGAACATTCCGGAACCTTGGTGCATTCCGGAACTCTGAACATTCCGGAATTCCGAACATTCCGGAACCTTGGTGCATTCCGGAATTCCGAACATTCCGGAACCTTGGTGCATTCCGGAACTCTGAACATTCCGGAACTCCGAACATTCCGGAACCTTTGCGCATTCCGGAACCTTGGTGCATTCCGGAACCTTGGTGCATTCCGGAATTCCGAACATTCCGGAACCTTGGTGCATTCCGGAATTCCGAACATTCCGGAACCTTGGTGCATTCCGGAACTCTGAACATTCCGGAATTCCGAACATTCCGGAACCTTGGTGCATTCCGGAATTCCGAACATTCCGGAACCTTGGTGCATTCCGGAACTCTGAACATTCCGGAACCTTGGTGCATTCCGGAACTCTGAACATTCCGGAACTCCGAACATTCCGGAACCTTGGTGCATTCCGGAACTCTGAACATTCCGGAACTCTGAACATTCCGGAACCTTGGTGCATTCCGGAACTCTGAACCTTCCGGAACTCTGAACATTCCGGAATTCCGAACATTCCGGAACCTTGGTGCATTCCGGAATTCCGAACATTCCGGAACCTTGGTGCATTCCGGAACTCTGAACATTCCGGAACTCTGAACATTCCGGAACCTTGGTGCATTCCGGAACTCTGAACATTCCGGAACTCTGAACATTCCGGAACCTTGGTGCATTCCGGAACTCTGAACATTCCGGAACACTGAACATTCCGGAACCTTGGTGCATTCCGGAACTCTGAACCTTCCGGAACTCTGAACATTCCGGAATTCCGAACATTCCGGAACCTTGGTGCATTCCGGAACCTTGGTGCACTCCGGAACTCTGAACACTCCGGAACTCTGAACATTCCGGAATTCCGAACATTCCGGAACCTTGGTGCATTCCGGAACTCTGAACATTCCGGAATTCCGAACATTCCGGAACCTTGGTGCATTCCGGAACCTTGGTGCATTCCGGAATTCCGAACATTCCGGAACCTTGGTGCATTCCGGAATTCCGAACATTCCGGAACCTTGGTGCATTCCGGAACCTTGGTACATTCCGGAATTCCGACCATTCCGGAACCTTGGTGCATTCCGGAACTCTGAACATTCCGGAATTCCGAACATTCCGGAACTCTGAACATTCCGGAACCTTGGTGCATTCCGGAATTCCGAACATTCCGGAACCTTGGTGCATTCCGGAATTCCGAACATTCCGGAACCTTGGTGCATTCCGGAACCTTGGTGCATTCCGGAATTCCGAACATTCCGGAACCTTGGTACATTCCGGAATTCCGAACATTCCGGAACCTTGGTGCATTCCGGAACCTTGGTGCATTCCGGAATTCCGAACATTCCGGAACCTTGGTGCATTCCGGAACTCCGAACATTCCGGAACCTTGGTGCATTCCGGAACTCTGAATTCCGGAATTCCGAACATTCCGGAACCTTGGTGCATTCCGGAACTCTTAACATTCCGGAACCTTGGTGCATTCAGGAATTCCGAACATTCCGGAACCTTGGTGCATTCCGGAACTCTGAACCTTCCGGAACTCTGAACATTCCGGAATTCCGAACATTCCGGAACCTTGGTGCATTCCGGAACCTTGGTGCACTCCGGAACTCTGAACACTCCGGAACTCTGAACATTCCGGAATTCCGAACATTCCGGAACCTTGGTTTATTCTGGAACTCTGAACATTCCGGAACTCTGAACATTCTGGAACCTTGGTGCACTCCGGAACTCTGAACATTCCGGAATTCCGAACATTCCGGAACCTTGGTGCATTCCGGAATTCCGAACATTCCGGAACCTTGGTGCATTCCGGAATTCCGAACATTCCGGAACCTTGGTGCATTCCGGAACTCTGAACATTCCGGAACCTTGGTGCATTCCGGAACTCTGAACATTCCGGAACTCCGAACATTCCGGAACCTTGGTGCATTCCGGAACTCTGAACATTCCGGAACTCTGAACATTCCGGAACCTTGGTGCATTCCGGAACTCTGAACCTTCCGGAACTCTGAACATTCCGGAATTCCGAACATTCCGGAACCTTGGTGCATTCCGGAATTCCGAACATTCCGGAACCTTGGTGCATTCCGGAACTCTGAACATTCCGGAACTCTTAACATTCCGGAACCTTGGTGCATTCCGGAACTCTGAACATTCCGGAACTCTGAACATTCCGGAACCTTGGTGCATTCCGGAACTCTGAACATTCCGGAACTCTGAACATTCCGGAACCTTGGTGCATTCCGGAACTCTGAACCTTCCGGAACTCTGAACATTCCGGAATTCCGAACATTCCGGAACCTTGGTGCATTCCGGAACCTTGGTGCACTCCGGAACTCTGAACACTCCGGAACTCTGAACATTCCGGAATTCCGAACATTCCGGAACCTTGGTGCATTCCGGAACTCTGAACATTCCGGAATTCCGAACATTCCGGAACCTTGGTGCATTCCGGAACCTTTGCGCATTCCGGAACCTTGGTGCATTCCGGAACCTTGGTGCATTCCGGAATTCCGAACATTCCGGAACCTTGGTGCATTCCGGAATTCCGAACATTACGGAACCTTGGTGCATTCCGGAACTCTGAACATTCCGGAATTCCGAACATTCCGGAACCTTGGTGCATTCCGGAATTCCGAACATTCCGGAACCTTGGTGCATTCCGGAACTCTGAACATTCCGGAACTCTGAACATTCCGGAACCTTGGTGCATTCCGGAACTCTGAACATTCCGGAATTCCGAACATTCCGGAACCTTGGTGCATTCCGGAGCTCCGAACATTCCGGAACCTTGGTGCATTCCGGAACCTTGGTGCATTCCGGAATTCCGAACATTCCGGAACCTTGGTGCATTCCGGAACTCTGAACATTCCGGAATTCCGAACATTCCGGAACCTTGGTGCATTCCGGAATTCCGAACATTCCGGAACCTTGGTGCATTCCGGAACTCTGAACATTCCGGAACTCCGAACATTCCGGAACCTTTGCGCATTCCGGAACCTTGGTGCATTCCGGAACCTTGGTGCATTCCGGAATTCCGAACATTCCGGAACCTTGGTGCATTCCGGAATTCCGAACATTCCGGAACCTTGGTGCATTCCGGAACTCTGAACATTCCGGAATTCCGAACATTCCGGAACCTTGGTGCATTCCGGAATTCCGAACATTCCGGAACCTTGGTGCATTCCGGAACTCTGAACATTCCGGAACCTTGGTGCATTCCGGAACTCTGAACATTCCGGAACTCCGAACATTCCGGAACCTTGGTGCATTCCGGAACTCTGAACATTCCGGAACTCTGAACATTCCGGAACCTTGGTGCATTCCGGAACTCTGAACCTTCCGGAACTCTGAACATTCCGGAATTCCGAACATTCCGGAACCTTGGTGCATTCCGGAATTCCGAACATTCCGGAACCTTGGTGCATTCCGGAACTCTGAACATTCCGGAACTCTGAACATTCCGGAACCTTGGTGCATTCCGGAACTCTGAACATTCCGGAACTCTGAACATTCCGGAACCTTGGTGCATTCCGGAACTCTGAACATTCCGGAACACTGAACATTCCGGAACCTTGGTGCATTCCGGAACTCTGAACCTTCCGGAACTCTGAACATTCCGGAATTCCGAACATTCCGGAACCTTGGTGCATTCCGGAACCTTGGTGCACTCCGGAACTCTGAACACTCCGGAACTCTGAACATTCCGGAATTCCGAACATTCCGGAACCTTGGTGCATTCCGGAACTCTGAACATTCCGGAATTCCGAACATTCCGGAACCTTGGTGCATTCCGGAACCTTGGTGCATTCCGGAATTCCGAACATTCCGGAACCTTGGTGCATTCCGGAATTCCGAACATTCCGGAACCTTGGTGCATTCCGGAACCTTGGTACATTCCGGAATTCCGACCATTCCGGAACCTTGGTGCATTCCGGAACTCTGAACATTCCGGAATTCCGAACATTCCGGAACTCTGAACATTCCGGAACCTTGGTGCATTCCGGAATTCCGAACATTCCGGAACCTTGGTGCATTCCGGAATTCCGAACATTCCGGAACCTTGGTGCATTCCGGAACCTTGGTGCATTCCGGAATTCCGAACATTCCGGAACCTTGGTACATTCCGGAATTCCGAACATTCCGGAACCTTGGTGCATTCCGGAACCTTGGTGCATTCCGGAATTCCGAACATTCCGGAACCTTGGTGCATTCCGGAACTCCGAACATTCCGGAACCTTGGTGCATTCCGGAACTCTGAATTCCGGAATTCCGAACATTCCGGAACCTTGGTGCATTCCGGAACTCTTAACATTCCGGAACCTTGGTGCATTCAGGAATTCCGAACATTCCGGAACCTTGGTGCATTCCGGAACTCTGAACCTTCCGGAACTCTGAACATTCCGGAATTCCGAACATTCCGGAACCTTGGTGCATTCCGGAACCTTGGTGCACTCCGGAACTCTGAACACTCCGGAACTCTGAACATTCCGGAATTCCGAACATTCCGGAACCTTGGTTTATTCTGGAACTCTGAACATTCCGGAACTCTGAACATTCTGGAACCTTGGTGCACTCCGGAACTCTGAACATTCCGGAATTCCGAACATTCCGGAACCTTGGTGCATTCCGGAATTCCGAACATTCCGGAACCTTGGTGCATTCCGGAATTCCGAACATTCCGGAACCTTGGTGCATTCCGGAACTCTGAACATTCCGGAACCTTGGTGCATTCCGGAACTCTGAACATTCCGGAACTCCGAACATTCCGGAACCTTGGTGCATTCCGGAACTCTGAACATTCCGGAACTCTGAACATTCCGGAACCTTGGTGCATTCCGGAACTCTGAACCTTCCGGAACTCTGAACATTCCGGAATTCCGAACATTCCGGAACCTTGGTGCATTCCGGAATTCCGAACATTCCGGAACCTTGGTGCATTCCGGAACTCTGAACATTCCGGAACTCTGAACATTCCGGAACCTTGGTGCATTCCGGAACTCTGAACATTCCGGAACTCTGAACATTCCGGAACCTTGGTGCATTCCGGAACTCTGAACATTCCGGAACTCTGAACATTCCGGAACCTTGGTGCATTCCGGAACTCTGAACCTTCCGGAACTCTGAACATTCCGGAATTCCGAACATTCCGGAACCTTGGTGCATTCCGGAACCTTGGTGCACTCCGGAACTCTGAACACTCCGGAACTCTGAACATTCCGGAATTCCGAACATTCCGGAACCTTGGTGCATTCCGGAACTCTGAACATTCCGGAATTCCGAACATTCCGGAACCTTGGTGCATTCCGGAACCTTGGTGCATTCCGGAATTCCGAACATTCCGGAACCTTGGTGCATTCCGGAATTCCGAACATTCCGGAACCTTGGTGCATTCCGGAACCTTGGTACATTCCGGAATTCCGACCATTCCGGAACCTTGGTGCATTCCGGAACTCTGAACATTCCGGAATTCCGAACATTCCGGAACTCTGAACATTCCGGAACCTTGGTGCATTCCGGAATTCCGAACATTCCGGAACCTTGGTGCATTCCGGAATTCCGAACATTCCGGAACCTTGGTGCATTCCGGAACCTTGGTGCATTCCGGAATTCCGAACATTCCGGAACCTTGGTACATTCCGGAATTCCGAACATTCCGGAACCTTGGTGCATTCCGGAACCTTGGTGCATTCCGGAATTCCGAACATTCCGGAACCTTGGTGCATTCCGGAACTCCGAACATTCCGGAACCTTGGTGCATTCCGGAACTCTTAACATTCCGGAACCTTGGTGCATTCAGGAATTCCGAACATTCCGGAACCTTGGTGCATTCCGGAACTCTGAACCTTCCGGAACTCTGAACATTCCGGAATTCCGAACATTCCGGAACCTTGGTGCATTCCGGAACCTTGGTGCACTCCGGAACTCTGAACACTCCGGAACTCTGAACATTCCGGAATTCCGAACATTCCGGAACCTTGGTTTATTCTGGAACTCTGAACATTCCGGAATTCCGAACATTCCGGAACCTTGGTGAATTCCGGAATTCCGAACATTCCGGAACCTTGGTGCATTCCGGAACTCTGAACATTCCGGAATTCCGAACATTCCGGAACCTTGGTGCATTCCGGAACTCTGAACATTCCGGAACTCCGAACATTCCGGAACCTTTGCGCATTCCGGAACCTTGGTGCATTCCGGAATTCCGAACATTCCGGAACCTTGGTGCATTCCGGAATTCCGAACATTCCGGAACCTTGGTGCATTCCGGAACCTTGGTGCATTCCGGAATTCCGAACATTCCGGAACCTTGGTGCATTCCGGAACTCTGAACATTCCGGAACTCTGAACATTCCGGAACCTTGGTGCATTCCGGAACTCTGAACATTCCGGAATTCCGAACATTCCGGAACCTTGGTGCATTCCGGAACTCTGAACATTCCGGAACTCCGAACATTCCGGAACCTTGGTGCATTCCGGAATTCCGAACATTCCGGAACCTTGGTGCATTCCGGAACTCTGAACATTCCGGAACTCTGAACATTCCGGAACCTTGGTGCATTCCGGAACTCTGAACATTCCGGAATTCCGAACATTCCGGAACCTTGGTGCATTCCGGAACTCTGAACATTCCGGAACTCTGAACATTCCGGAACCTTGGTGCATTCCGGAACTCTGAACATTCCGGAATTCCGAACATTCCGGAACCTTGGTGCATTCCGGAATTCCGAACATTCCGGAACCTTGGTGCATTCCGGAACCTTGGTGCATTCCGGAATTCCGAACATTCCGGAACCTTGGTGCATTCCGGAATTCCGAACATTCCGGAACCTTGGTGCATTCCGGAACCTTGGTGCATTCCGGAATTCCGAACATTCCGGAACCTTGGTACATTCCGGAATTCCGAACATTCCGGAACCTTGGTGCATTCCGGAACTCTGAACATTCCGGAATTCCGAACATTCCGGAACCTTGGTGCATTCCGGAATTCCGAACATTCCGGAACCTTGGTGCATTCCGGAACCTTGGTGCACTCCGGAACTCTGAACACTCCGGAACTCTGAACATTCCGGAATTCCGAACATTCCGGAACCTTGGTTTATTCTGGAACTCTGAACATTCCGGAACTCTGAACATTCTGGAACCTTGGTGCACTCCGGAACTCTGAACATTCCGGAATTCCGAACATTCCGGAACCTTGGTGCATTCCGGAATTCCGAACATTCCGGAACCTTGGTGCATTCCGGAATTCCGAACATTCCGGAACCTTGGTGCATTCCGGAACTCTGAACATTCCGGAACCTTGGTGCATTCCGGAACTCTGAACATTCCGGAACTCCGAACATTCCGGAACCTTGGTGCATTCCGGAACTCTGAACATTCCGGAACTCTGAACATTCCGGAACCTTGGTGCATTCCGGAACTCTGAACCTTCCGGAACTCTGAACATTCCGGAATTCCGAACATTCCGGAACCTTGGTGCATTCCGGAATTCCGAACATTCCGGAACCTTGGTGCATTCCGGAACTCTGAACATTCCGGAACTCTGAACATTCCGGAACCTTGGTGCATTCCGGAACTCTGAACATTCCGGAACTCTGAACATTCCGGAACCTTGGTGCATTCCGGAACTCTGAACATTCCGGAACTCTGAACATTCCGGAACCTTGGTGCATTCCGGAACTCTGAACCTTCCGGAACTCTGAACATTCCGGAATTCCGAACATTCCGGAACCTTGGTGCATTCCGGAACCTTGGTGCACTCCGGAACTCTGAACACTCCGGAACTCTGAACATTCCGGAATTCCGAACATTCCGGAACCTTGGTGCATTCCGGAACTCTGAACATTCCGGAATTCCGAACATTCCGGAACCTTGGTGCATTCCGGAACCTTGGTGCATTCCGGAATTCCGAACATTCCGGAACCTTGGTGCATTCCGGAATTCCGAACATTCCGGAACCTTGGTGCATTCCGGAACCTTGGTACATTCCGGAATTCCGACCATTCCGGAACCTTGGTGCATTCCGGAACTCTGAACATTCCGGAATTCCGAACATTCCGGAACTCTGAACATTCCGGAACCTTGGTGCATTCCGGAATTCCGAACATTCCGGAACCTTGGTGCATTCCGGAATTCCGAACATTCCGGAACCTTGGTGCATTCCGGAACCTTGGTGCATTCCGGAATTCCGAACATTCCGGAACCTTGGTACATTCCGGAATTCCGAACATTCCGGAACCTTGGTGCATTCCGGAACCTTGGTGCATTCCGGAATTCCGAACATTCCGGAACCTTGGTGCATTCCGGAACTCCGAACATTCCGGAACCTTGGTGCATTCCGGAACTCTGAATTCCGGAATTCCGAACATTCCGGAACCTTGGTGCATTCCGGAACTCTTAACATTCCGGAACCTTGGTGCATTCAGGAATTCCGAACATTCCGGAACCTTGGTGCATTCCGGAACTCTGAACCTTCCGGAACTCTGAACATTCCGGAATTCCGAACATTCCGGAACCTTGGTGCATTCCGGAACCTTGGTGCACTCCGGAACTCTGAACACTCCGGAACTCTGAACATTCCGGAATTCCGAACATTCCGGAACCTTGGTTTATTCTGGAACTCTGAACATTCCGGAACTCTGAACATTCCGGAACCTTGGTGCATTCCGGAATTCCGAACATTCCGGAACCTTGGTGCATTCCGGAACTCTGAACATTCCGGAATTCCGAACATTCCGGAACCTTGGTGCATTCCGGAATTCCGAACATTCCGGAACCTTGGTGCATTCCGGAACTCTGAACATTCCGGAATTCCGAACATTCCGGAACCTTGGTGCATTCCGGAACTCTGAACATTCCGGAACTCCGAACATTCCGGAACCTTTGCGCATTCCGGAACCTTGGTGCATTCCGGAATTCCGAACATTCCGGAACCTTGGTGCATTCCGGAATTCCGAACATTCCGGAACCTTGGTGCATTCCGGAACCTTGGTGCATTCCGGAATTCCGAACATTCCGGAACCTTGGTGCATTCCGGAACTCTGAACATTCCGGAACTCTGAACATTCCGGAACCTTGGTGCATTCCGGAACTCTGAACATTCCGGAATTCCGAACATTCCGGAACCTTGGTGCATTCCGGAACTCTGAACATTCCGGAACTCCGAACATTCCGGAACCTTGGTGCATTCCGGAATTCCGAACATTCCGGAACCTTGGTGCATTCCGGAACTCTGAACATTCCGGAACTCTGAACATTCCGGAACCTTGGTGCATTCCGGAACTCTGAACATTCCGGAATTCCGAACATTCCGGAACCTTGGTGCATTCCGGAACTCTGAACATTCCGGAACTCTGAACATTCCGGAACCTTGGTGCATTCCGGAACTCTGAACATTCCGGAATTCCGAACATTCCGGAACCTTGGTGCATTCCGGAATTCCGAACATTCCGGAACCTTGGTGCATTCCGGAACTCTGAACATTCCGGAACTCTGAACATTCCGGAACCTTGGTGCATTCCGGAACTCTGAACATTCCGGAACTCTGAACATTCCGGAACCTTGGTGCATTCCGGAACTCTGAACCTTCCGGAACTCTGAACATTCCGGAATTCCGAACATTCCGGAACCTTGGTGCATTCCGGAACCTTGGTGCACTCCGGAACTCTGAACACTCCGGAACTCTGAACATTCCGGAATTCCGAACATTCCGGAACCTTGGTGCATTCCGGAACTCTGAACATTCCGGAATTCCGAACATTCCGGAACCTTGGTGCATTCCGGAACCTTGGTGCATTCCGGAATTCCGAACATTCCGGAACCTTGGTGCATTCCGGAATTCCGAACATTCCGGAACCTTGGTGCATTCCGGAACCTTGGTACATTCCGGAATTCCGACCATTCCGGAACCTTGGTGCATTCCGGAACTCTGAACATTCCGGAATTCCGAACATTCCGGAACCTTGGTGCATTCCGGAATTCCGAACATTCCGGAACCTTGGTGCATTCCGGAACCTTGGTGCATTCCGGAATTCCGAACATTCCGGAACCTTGGTACATTCCGGAATTCCGAACATTCCGGAACCTTGGTGCATTCCGGAACCTTGGTGCATTCCGGAATTCCGAACATTCCGGAACCTTGGTGCATTCCGGAACTCCGAACATTCCGGAACCTTGGTGCATTCCGGAACTCTTAACATTCCGGAACCTTGGTGCATTCAGGAATTCCGAACATTCCGGAACCTTGGTGCATTCCGGAACTCTGAACCTTCCGGAACTCTGAACATTCCGGAATTCCGAACATTCCGGAACCTTGGTGCATTCCGGAACCTTGGTGCACTCCGGAACTCTGAACACTCCGGAACTCTGAACATTCCGGAATTCCGAACATTCCGGAACCTTGGTTTATTCTGGAACTCTGAACATTCCGGAATTCCGAACATTCCGGAACCTTGGTGCATTCCGGAATTCCGAACATTCCGGAACCTTGGTGCATTCCGGAACTCTGAACATTCCGGAATTCCGAACATTCCGGAACCTTGGTGCATTCCGGAACTCTGAACATTCCGGAACTCCGAACATTCCGGAACCTTTGCGCATTCCGGAACCTTGGTGCATTCCGGAATTCCGAACATTCCGGAACCTTGGTGCATTCCGGAATTCCGAACATTCCGGAACCTTGGTGCATTCCGGAACCTTGGTGCATTCCGGAATTCCGAACATTCCGGAACCTTGGTGCATTCCGGAACTCTGAACATTCCGGAACTCTGAACATTCCGGAACCTTGGTGCATTCCGGAACTCTGAACATTCCGGAATTCCGAACATTCCGGAACCTTGGTGCATTCCGGAACTCTGAACATTCCGGAACTCCGAACATTCCGGAACCTTGGTGCATTCCGGAATTCCGAACATTCCGGAACCTTGGTGCATTCCGGAACTCTGAACATTCCGGAACTCTGAACATTCCGGAACCTTGGTGCATTCCGGAACTCTGAACATTCCGGAATTCCGAACATTCCGGAACCTTGGTGCATTCCGGAACTCTGAACATTCCGGAACTCTGAACATTCCGGAACCTTGGTGCATTCCGGAACTCTGAACATTCCGGAATTCCGAACATTCCGGAACCTTGGTGCATTCCGGAATTCCGAACATTCCGGAACCTTGGTGCATTCCGGAACCTTGGTGCATTCCGGAATTCCGAACATTCCGGAACCTTGGTGCATTCCGGAATTCCGAACATTCCGGAACCTTGGTGCATTCCGGAACCTTGGTGCATTCCGGAATTCCGAACATTCCGGAACCTTGGTACATTCCGGAATTCCGAACATTCCGGAACCTTGGTGCATTCCGGAACTCTGAACATTCCGGAATTCCGAACATTCCGGAACCTTGGTGCATTCCGGAATTCCGAACATTCCGGAACCTTGGTGCATTCCGGAACCTTGGTGCACTCCGGAACTCTGAACACTCCGGAACTCTGAACATTCCGGAATTCCGAACATTCCGGAACCTTGGTGCATTCCGGAATTCCGAACATTCCGGAACCTTGGTGCATTCCGGAATTCCGAACATTCCGGAACCTTGGTGCATTCCGGAACTCTGAACATTCCGGAACCTTGGTGCATTCCGGAACTCTGAACATTCCGGAACTCCGAACATTCCGGAACCTTGGTGCATTCCGGAACTCTGAACATTCCGGAACTCTGAACATTCCGGAACCTTGGTGCATTCCGGAACTCTGAACCTTCCGGAACTCTGAACATTCCGGAATTCCGAACATTCCGGAACCTTGGTGCATTCCGGAATTCCGAACATTCCGGAACCTTGGTGCATTCCGGAACTCTGAACATTCCGGAACTCTGAACATTCCGGAACCTTGGTGCATTCCGGAACTCTGAACATTCCGGAACTCTGAACATTCCGGAACCTTGGTGCATTCCGGAACTCTGAACATTCCGGAACTCTGAACATTCCGGAACCTTGGTGCATTCCGGAACTCTGAACCTTCCGGAACTCTGAACATTCCGGAATTCCGAACATTCCGGAACCTTGGTGCATTCCGGAACCTTGGTGCACTCCGGAACTCTGAACACTCCGGAACTCTGAACATTCCGGAATTCCGAACATTCCGGAACCTTGGTGCATTCCGGAACTCTGAACATTCCGGAATTCCGAACATTCCGGAACCTTGGTGCATTCCGGAACCTTGGTGCATTCCGGAATTCCGAACATTCCGGAACCTTGGTGCATTCCGGAATTCCGAACATTCCGGAACCTTGGTGCATTCCGGAACCTTGGTACATTCCGGAATTCCGACCATTCCGGAACCTTGGTGCATTCCGGAACTCTGAACATTCCGGAATTCCGAACATTCCGGAACTCTGAACATTCCGGAACCTTGGTGCATTCCGGAATTCCGAACATTCCGGAACCTTGGTGCATTCCGGAATTCCGAACATTCCGGAACCTTGGTGCATTCCGGAACCTTGGTGCATTCCGGAATTCCGAACATTCCGGAACCTTGGTACATTCCGGAATTCCGAACATTCCGGAACCTTGGTGCATTCCGGAACCTTGGTGCATTCCGGAATTCCGAACATTCCGGAACCTTGGTGCATTCCGGAACTCCGAACATTCCGGAACCTTGGTGCATTCCGGAACTCTGAATTCCGGAATTCCGAACATTCCGGAACCTTGGTGCATTCCGGAACTCTTAACATTCCGGAACCTTGGTGCATTCAGGAATTCCGAACATTCCGGAACCTTGGTGCATTCCGGAACTCTGAACCTTCCGGAACTCTGAACATTCCGGAATTCCGAACATTCCGGAACCTTGGTGCATTCCGGAACCTTGGTGCACTCCGGAACTCTGAACACTCCGGAACTCTGAACATTCCGGAATTCCGAACATTCCGGAACCTTGGTTTATTCTGGAACTCTGAACATTCCGGAACTCTGAACATTCCGGAACCTTGGTGCATTCCGGAATTCCGAACATTCCGGAACCTTGGTGCATTCCGGAACTCTGAACATTCCGGAATTCCGAACATTCCGGAACCTTGGTGCATTCCGGAATTCCGAACATTCCGGAACCTTGGTGCATTCCGGAACTCTGAACATTCCGGAATTCCGAACATTCCGGAACCTTGGTGCATTCCGGAACTCTGAACATTCCGGAACTCCGAACATTCCGGAACCTTTGCGCATTCCGGAACCTTGGTGCATTCCGGAATTCCGAACATTCCGGAACCTTGGTGCATTCCGGAATTCCGAACATTCCGGAACCTTGGTGCATTCCGGAACCTTGGTGCATTCCGGAATTCCGAACATTCCGGAACCTTGGTGCATTCCGGAACTCTGAACATTCCGGAACTCTGAACATTCCGGAACCTTGGTGCATTCCGGAACTCTGAACATTCCGGAATTCCGAACATTCCGGAACCTTGGTGCATTCCGGAACTCTGAACATTCCGGAACTCCGAACATTCCGGAACCTTGGTGCATTCCGGAATTCCGAACATTCCGGAACCTTGGTGCATTCCGGAACTCTGAACATTCCGGAACTCTGAACATTCCGGAACCTTGGTGCATTCCGGAACTCTGAACATTCCGGAATTCCGAACATTCCGGAACCTTGGTGCATTCCGGAACTCTGAACATTCCGGAACTCTGAACATTCCGGAACCTTGGTGCATTCCGGAACTCTGAACATTCCGGAATTCCGAACATTCCGGAACCTTGGTGCATTCCGGAATTCCGAACATTCCGGAACCTTGGTGCATTCCGGAACCTTGGTGCATTCCGGAATTCCGAACATTCCGGAACCTTGGTGCATTCCGGAATTCCGAACATTCCGGAACCTTGGTGCATTCCGGAACCTTGGTGCATTCCGGAATTCCGAACATTCCGGAACCTTGGTACATTCCGGAATTCCGAACATTCCGGAACCTTGGTGCATTCCGGAACTCTGAACATTCCGGAATTCCGAACATTCCGGAACCTTGGTGCATTCCGGAATTCCGAACATTCCGGAACCTTGGTGCATTCCGGAACTCTGAACATTCCGGAACTCTGAACATTCCGGAACCTTGGTGCATTCCGGAACTCTGAACATTCCGGAATTCCGAACATTCCGGAACCTTGGTGCATTCCGGAATTCCGAACATTCCGGAACCTTGGTGCATTCCGGAATTCCGAACATTCCGGAACCTTGGTGCATTCCGGAACCTTGGCGCATTCCGGAATTCCGAACATTCCGGAACCTTGGTACATTCCGGAATTCCGAACATTCCGGAACCTTGGTGCATTCCGGAACTCTGAACATTCCGGAATTCCGAACATTCCGGAACCTTGGTGCATTCCGGAATTCCGAACATTCCGGAACCTTGGTGCATTCCGGAACTCTGAACATTCCGGAACTCTGAACATTCCGGAACCTTGGTGCATTCCGGAACTCTGAACATTCCGGAACCTTGGTGCATTCCGGAACTCTGAACATTCCGGAACCTTGGTGCATTCCGGAACTCTGAACATTCCGGAATTCCGAACATTCCGGAACCTTGGTGCATTCCGGAATTCCGAACATTCCGGAACCTTGGTGCATTCCGGAACTCTGAACATTCCGGAACTCTGAACATTCCGGAACCTTGGTGCATTCCGGAATTCCGAACATTCCGGAACCTTGGTGCATTCCGGAACCTTGGTGCATTCCGGAATTCCGAACATTCCGGAACCTTGGTGCATTCCGGAACTCTGAACATTCCGGAACTCTGAACATTCCGGAACCTTGGTGCATTCCGGAACTCTGAACATTCCGGAATTCCGAACATTCCGGAACCTTGGTGCATTCCGGAACCTTTGCGCATTCCGGAACCTTGGTGCATTCCGGAACCTTGGTGCATTCCGGAATTCCGAACATTCCGGAACCTTGGTGCATTCCGGAATTCCGAACATTACGGAACCTTGGTGCATTCCGGAACTCTGAACATTCCGGAATTCCGAACATTCCGGAACCTTGGTGCATTCCGGAACCTTTGCGCATTCCGGAACCTTGGTGCATTCCGGAACCTTGGTGCATTCCGGAATTCCGAACATTCCGGAACCTTGGTGCATTCCGGAATTCCGAACATTACGGAACCTTGGTGCATTCCGGAACTCTGAACATTCCGGAATTCCGAACATTCCGGAACCTTGGTGCATTCCGGAATTCCGAACATTCCGGAACCTTGGTGCATTCCGGAACTCTGAACATTCCGGAACTCTGAACATTCCGGAACCTTGGTGCATTCCGGAACTCTGAACATTCCGGAATTCCGAACATTCCGGAACCTTGGTGCATTCCGGAGCTCCGAACATTCCGGAACCTTGGTGCATTCCGGAACCTTGGTGCATTCCGGAATTCCGAACATTCCGGAACCTTGGTGCATTCCGGAACTCTGAACATTCCGGAATTCCGAACATTCCGGAACCTTGGTGCATTCCGGAATTCCGAACATTCCGGAACCTTGGTGCATTCCGGAACTCTGAACATTCCGGAACTCCGAACATTCCGGAACCTTTGCGCATTCCGGAACCTTGGTGCATTCCGGAACCTTGGTGCATTCCGGAATTCCGAACATTCCGGAACCTTGGTGCATTCCGGAATTCCGAACATTCCGGAACCTTGGTGCATTCCGGAACTCTGAACATTCCGGAATTCCGAACATTCCGGAACCTTGGTGCATTCCGGAATTCCGAACATTCCGGAACCTTGGTGCATTCCGGAACTCTGAACATTCCGGAACCTTGGTGCATTCCGGAACTCTGAACATTCCGGAACTCCGAACATTCCGGAACCTTGGTGCATTCCGGAACTCTGAACATTCCGGAACTCTGAACATTCCGGAACCTTGGTGCATTCCGGAACTCTGAACCTTCCGGAACTCTGAACATTCCGGAATTCCGAACATTCCGGAACCTTGGTGCATTCCGGAACTCTGAACATTCCGGAACTCTGAACATTCCGGAACCTTGGTGCATTCCGGAACTCTGAACATTCCGGAACTCTGAACATTCCGGAACCTTGGTGCATTCCGGAACTCTGAACATTCCGGAACACTGAACATTCCGGAACCTTGGTGCATTCCGGAATTCCGAACATTACGGAACCTTGGTGCATTCCGGAATTCCGAACATTACGGAACCTTGGTGCATTCCGGAACTCTGAACATTCCGGAATTCCGAACATTCCGGAACCTTGGTGCATTCCGGAATTCCGAACATTCCGGAACCTTGGTGCATTCCGGAACTCTGAACATTCCGGAACTCTGAACATTCCGGAACCTTGGTGCATTCCGGAACTCTGAACATTCCGGAATTCCGAACATTCCGGAACCTTGGTGCATTCCGGAGCTCCGAACATTCCGGAACCTTGGTGCATTCCGGAACCTTGGTGCATTCCGGAATTCCGAACATTCCGGAACCTTGGTGCATTCCGGAACTCTGAACATTCCGGAATTCCGAACATTCCGGAACCTTGGTGCATTCCGGAATTCCGAACATTCCGGAACCTTGGTGCATTCCGGAACTCTGAACATTCCCGAACTCCGAACATTCCGGAACCTTTGCGCATTCCGGAACCTTGGTGCATTCCGGAACCTTGGTGCATTCCGGAATTCCGAACATTCCGGAACCTTGGTGCATTCCGGAATTCCGAACATTCCGGAACCTTGGTGCATTCCGGAACTCTGAACATTCCGGAATTCCGAACATTCCGGAACCTTGGTGCATTCCGGAATTCCGAACATTCCGGAACCTTGGTGCATTCCGGAACTCTGAACATTCCGGAACCTTGGTGCATTCCGGAACTCTGAACATTCCGGAACTCCGAACATTCCGGAACCTTGGTGCATTCCGGAACTCTGAACATTCCGGAACTCTGAACATTCCGGAACCTTGGTGCATTCCGGAACTCTGAACCTTCCGGAACTCTGAACATTCCGGAATTCCGAACATTCCGGAACCTTGGTGCATTCCGGAATTCCGAACATTCCGGAACCTTGGTGCATTCCGGAACTCTGAACATTCCGGAACTCTGAACATTCCGGAACCTTGGTGCATTCCGGAACTCTGAACATTCCGGAACTCTGAACATTCCGGAACCTTGGTGCATTCCGGAACTCTGAACATTCCGGAACACTGAACATTCCGGAACCTTGGTGCATTCCGGAACTCTGAACCTTCCGGAACTCTGAACATTCCGGAATTCCGAACATTCCGGAACCTTGGTGCATTCCGGAACCTTGGTGCACTCCGGAACTCTGAACACTCCGGAACTCTGAACATTCCGGAATTCCGAACATTCCGGAACCTTGGTGCATTCCGGAACTCTGAACATTCCGGAATTCCGAACATTCCGGAACCTTGGTGCATTCCGGAACCTTGGTGCATTCCGGAATTCCGAACATTCCGGAACCTTGGTGCATTCCGGAATTCCGAACATTCCGGAACCTTGGTGCATTCCGGAACCTTGGTACATTCCGGAATTCCGACCATTCCGGAACCTTGGTGCATTCCGGAACTCTGAACATTCCGGAATTCCGAACATTCCGGAACTCTGAACATTCCGGAACCTTGGTGCATTCCGGAATTCCGAACATTCCGGAACCTTGGTGCATTCCGGAATTCCGAACATTCCGGAACCTTGGTGCATTCCGGAACCTTGGTGCATTCCGGAATTCCGAACATTCCGGAACCTTGGTACATTCCGGAATTCCGAACATTCCGGAACCTTGGTGCATTCCGGAACATTGGTGCATTCCGGAATTCCGAACATTCCGGAACCTTGGTGCATTCCGGAACTCCGAACATTCCGGAACCTTGGTGCATTCCGGAACTCTGAATTCCGGAATTCCGAACATTCCGGAACCTTGGTGCATTCCGGAACTCTTAACATTCCGGAACCTTGGTGCATTCAGGAATTCCGAACATTCCGGAACCTTGGTGCATTCCGGAACTCTGAACCTTCCGGAACTCTGAACATTCCGGAATTCCGAACATTCCGGAACCTTGGTGCATTCCGGAACCTTGGTGCACTCCGGAACTCTGAACACTCCGGAACTCTGAACATTCCGGAATTCCGAACATTCCGGAACCTTGGTTTATTCTGGAACTCTGAACATTCCGGAACTCTGAACATTCTGGAACCTTGGTGCACTCCGGAACTCTGAACATTCCGGAATTCCGAACATTCCGGAACCTTGGTGCATTCCGGAATTCCGAACATTCCGGAACCTTGGTGCATTCCGGAATTCCGAACATTCCGGAACCTTGGTGCATTCCGGAATTCCGAACATTCCGGAACCTTGGTGCATTCCGGAACTCTGAACATTCCGGAATTCCGAACATTCCGGAACCTTGGTGCATTCCGGAATTCCGAACATTCCGGAACCTTGGTGCATTCCGGAACTCTGAACATTCCGGATCTCTGAACATTCCGGAACAATGAACATTCCGGAACCTTGGTGCATTCCGGAACAATGAACATTCCGGAACCTTGGTGCATTCCGGAACTCTGAACATTCCGGAACTCTGAACATTCCGGAACTCTGAACATTCCGGAACCTTGGTGCATTCCGGAACTCTGAACATTCCGGAATTCCGAACATTCCGGAACCTTGGTGCATTCCGGAATTCTGAACATTCCGGAACCTTGGTGCATTCCGGAACTCTGAACATTCCGGAACTCTGAACATTCCGGAACCTTGGTGCATTCCGGAACTCTGAACATTCCGGAACTCTGAACATTCCGGAACCTTGGTGCATTCCGGAACTCTGAACATTCCGGAATTCCGAACATTCCGGAACCTTGGTGCATTCCGGAACTCTGAACATTCCGGAACTCTGAACATTCCGGAACCTTGGTGCATTCCGGAACTCTGAACATTCCGGAATTCCGAACATTCCGGAACCTTGGTGCATTCCGGAATTCCGAACATTCCGGAACCTTGGTGCATTCCGGAACCTTGGTGCATTCCGGAATTCCGAACATTCCGGAACCTTGGTGCATTCCGGAATTCCGAACATTCCGGAACCTTGGTGCATTCCGGAACCTTGGTGCATTCCGGAATTCCGAACATTCCGGAACCTTGGTGCATTCCGGAATTCCGAACATTCCGGAACCTTGGTGCATTCCGGAACCTTGGTGCATTCCGGAATTCCGAACATTCCGGAACCTTGGTACATTCTGGAATTCCGAACATTCCGGAACCTTGGTGCATTCCGGAACTCTGAACAGTCCGGAATTCCGAACATTCCGGAACCTTGGTGCATTCCGGAACTCTGAACATTCCGGAACCTTGGTACATTCCGGAATTCCGAACATTCCGGAACCTTGGTGCATTCCGGAACTCTGAACATTCCGGAATTCTGAACATTCCGGAACCTTGGTGCATTCCGGAATTCCGAACATTCCGGAACCTTGGTGCATTCCGGAACTCTGAACATTCCGGAATTCCGAACATTCCGGAACCTTGGTGCATTCCGGAATTCCGAACATTCCGGAACCTTGGTGCATTCCGGAACTCTGAACATTCCGGAACTCTGAACATTCCGGAACCTTGGTGCATTCCGGAACTCTGAACATTCCGGAATTCCGAACATTCCGGAACCTTGGTGCATTCCGGAACTCTGAACATTCCGGAACTCCGAACATTCCGGAACCTTTGCGCATTCCGGAACCTTGGTGCATTCCGGAACCTTGGTGCATTCCGGAATTCCGAACATTCCGGAACCTTGGTGCATTCCGGAACTCTGAACAGTCCGGAATTCCGAACATTCCGGAACCTTGGTGCATTCCGGAACTCTGAACATTCCGGAACCTTGGTACATTCCGGAATTCCGAACATTCCGGAACCTTGGTGCATTCCGGAACTCTGAACATTCCGGAACTCTGAACATTCCGGAACCTTGGTGCATTCCGGAACTCTGAACATTCCGGAACCTTGGTGCATTCCGGAACTCTGAACATTCCGGAATTCCGAACATTCCGGAACCTTGGTGCATTCCGGAATTCCGAACATTCCGGAACCTTGGTGCATTCCGGAACTCTGAACATTCCCGAACTCCGAACATTCCGGAACCTTTGCGCATTCCGGAACCTTGGTGCATTCCGGAACCTTGGTGCATTCCGGAATTCCGAACATTCCGGAACCTTGGTGCATTCCGGAATTCCGAACATTCCGGAACCTTGGTGCATTCCGGAACTCTGAACATTCCGGAATTCCGAACATTCCGGAACCTTGGTGCATTCCGGAATTCCGAACATTCCGGAACCTTGGTGCATTCCGGAACTCTGAACATTCCGGAACCTTGGTGCATTCCGGAACTCTGAACATTCCGGAACTCCGAACATTCCGGAACCTTGGTGCATTCCGGAACTCTGAACATTCCGGAACTCTGAACATTCCGGAACCTTGGTGCATTCCGGAACTCTGAACCTTCCGGAACTCTGAACATTCCGGAATTCCGAACATTCCGGAACCTTGGTGCATTCCGGAATTCCGAACATTCCGGAACCTTGGTGCATTCCGGAACTCTGAACATTCCGGAACTCTGAACATTCCGGAACCTTGGTGCATTCCGGAACTCTGAACATTCCGGAACTCTGAACATTCCGGAACCTTGGTGCATTCCGGAACTCTGAACATTCCGGAACACTGAACATTCCGGAACCTTGGTGCATTCCGGAACTCTGAACCTTCCGGAACTCTGAACATTCCGGAATTCCGAACATTCCGGAACCTTGGTGCATTCCGGAACCTTGGTGCACTCCGGAACTCTGAACACTCCGGAACTCTGAACATTCCGGAATTCCGAACATTCCGGAACCTTGGTGCATTCCGGAACTCTGAACATTCCGGAATTCCGAACATTCCGGAACCTTGGTGCATTCCGGAACCTTGGTGCATTCCGGAATTCCGAACATTCCGGAACCTTGGTGCATTCCGGAATTCCGAACATTCCGGAACCTTGGTGCATTCCGGAACCTTGGTACATTCCGGAATTCCGACCATTCCGGAACCTTGGTGCATTCCGGAACTCTGAACATTCCGGAATTCCGAACATTCCGGAACTCTGAACATTCCGGAACCTTGGTGCATTCCGGAATTCCGAACATTCCGGAACCTTGGTGCATTCCGGAATTCCGAACATTCCGGAACCTTGGTGCATTCCGGAACCTTGGTGCATTCCGGAATTCCGAACATTCCGGAACCTTGGTACATTCCGGAATTCCGAACATTCCGGAACCTTGGTGCATTCCGGAACATTGGTGCATTCCGGAATTCCGAACATTCCGGAACCTTGGTGCATTCCGGAACTCCGAACATTCCGGAACCTTGGTGCATTCCGGAACTCTGAATTCCGGAATTCCGAACATTCCGGAACCTTGGTGCATTCCGGAACTCTTAACATTCCGGAACCTTGGTGCATTCAGGAATTCCGAACATTCCGGAACCTTGGTGCATTCCGGAACTCTGAACCTTCCGGAACTCTGAACATTCCGGAATTCCGAACATTCCGGAACCTTGGTGCATTCCGGAACCTTGGTGCACTCCGGAACTCTGAACACTCCGGAACTCTGAACATTCCGGAATTCCGAACATTCCGGAACCTTGGTTTATTCTGGAACTCTGAACATTCCGGAACTCTGAACATTCTGGAACCTTGGTGCACTCCGGAACTCTGAACATTCCGGAATTCCGAACATTCCGGAACCTTGGTGCATTCCGGAATTCCGAACATTCCGGAACCTTGGTGCATTCCGGAATTCCGAACATTCCGGAACCTTGGTGCATTCCGGAATTCCGAACATTCCGGAACCTTGGTGCATTCCGGAACTCTGAACATTCCGGAATTCCGAACATTCCGGAACCTTGGTGCATTCCGGAATTCCGAACATTCCGGAACCTTGGTGCATTCCGGAACTCTGAACATTCCGGATCTCTGAACATTCCGGAACAATGAACATTCCGGAACCTTGGTGCATTCCGGAACAATGAACATTCCGGAACCTTGGTGCATTCCGGAACTCTGAACATTCCGGAACTCTGAACATTCCGGAACTCTGAACATTCCGGAACCTTGGTGCATTCCGGAACTCTGAACATTCCGGAATTCCGAACATTCCGGAACCTTGGTGCATTCCGGAATTCCGAACATTCCGGAACCTTGGTGCATTCCGGAACTCTGAACATTCCGGAACTCTGAACATTCCGGAACCTTGGTGCATTCCGGAACTCTGAACATTCCGGAACTCTGAACATTCCGGAACCTTGGTGCATTCCGGAACTCTGAACATTCCGGAATTCCGAACATTCCGGAACCTTGGTGCATTCCGGAACTCTGAACATTCCGGAACTCTGAACATTCCGGAACCTTGGTGCATTCCGGAACTCTGAACATTCCGGAATTCCGAACATTCCGGAACCTTGGTGCATTCCGGAATTCCGAACATTCCGGAACCTTGGTGCATTCCGGAACCTTGGTGCATTCCGGAATTCCGAACATTCCGGAACCTTGGTGCATTCCGGAATTCCGAACATTCCGGAACCTTGGTGCATTCCGGAACCTTGGTGCATTCCGGAATTCCGAACATTCCGGAACCTTGGTGCATTCCGGAATTCCGAACATTCCGGAACCTTGGTGCATTCCGGAACCTTGGTGCATTCCGGAATTCCGAACATTCCGGAACCTTGGTACATTCCGGAATTCCGAACATTCCGGAACCTTGGTGCATTCCGGAACTCTGAACAGTCCGGAATTCCGAACATTCCGGAACCTTGGTGCATTCCGGAACTCTGAACATTCCGGAACCTTGGTACATTCCGGAATTCCGAACATTCCGGAACCTTGGTGCATTCCGGAACTCTGAACATTCCGGAATTCTGAACATTCCGGAACCTTGGTGCATTCCGGAATTCCGAACATTCCGGAACCTTGGTGCATTCCGGAACTCTGAACATTCCGGAATTCCGAACATTCCGGAACCTTGGTGCATTCCGGAATTCCGAACATTCCGGAACCTTGGTGCATTCCGGAACTCTGAACATTCCGGAACTCTGAACATTCCGGAACCTTGGTGCATTCCGGAACTCTGAACATTCCGGAATTCCGAACATTCCGGAACCTTGGTGCATTCCGGAACTCTGAACATTCCGGAACTCCGAACATTCCGGAACCTTTGCGCATTCCGGAACCTTGGTGCATTCCGGAACCTTGGTGCATTCCGGAATTCCGAACATTCCGGAACCTTGGTGCATTCCGGAACTCTGAACAGTCCGGAATTCCGAACATTCCGGAACCTTGGTGCATTCCGGAACTCTGAACATTCCGGAACCTTGGTACATTCCGGAATTCCGAACATTCCGGAACCTTGGTGCATTCCGGAACTCTGAACATTCCGGAACTCTGAACATTCCGGAACCTTGGTGCATTCCGGAACTCTGAACATTCCGGAACTCTGAACATTCCGGAACCTTGGTGCATTCCGGAACTCTGAACATTCCGGAATTCCGAACATTCCGGAACCTTGGTGCATTCCGGAACTCTGAACATTCCGGAACCTTGGTGCATTCCGGAACTCTGAACATTCCGGAACCTTGGTGCATTCCGGAACTCTGAACATTCACGGAATTCCGAACATTCCGGAACCTTGGTGCATTCCGGAATTCCGAACATTCCGGAACCTTGGTGCATTCCGGAACCTTGGTGCATTCCGGAATTCCGAACATTCCGGAACCTTGGTGCATTCCGGAATTCCGAACATTCCGGAACCTTGGTGCATTCCGGAACCTTGGTGCATTCCGGAATTCCGAACATTCCGGAACCTTGGTACATTCCGGAATTCCGAACATTCCGGAACCTTGGTGCATTCCGGAACTCTGAACAGTCCGGAATTCCGAACATTCCGGAACCTTGGTGCATTCCGGAACTCTGAACATTCCGGAACCTTGGTACATTCCGGAATTCCGAACATTCCGGAACCTTGGTGCATTCCGGAACTCTGAACATTCCGGAATTCTGAACATTCCGGAACCTTGGTGCATTCCGGAATTCCGAACATTCCGGAACCTTGGTGCATTCCGGAACTCTGAACATTCCGGAACTCCGAACATTCCGGAACCTTTGCGCATTCCGGAACCTTGGTGCATTCCGGAACCTTGGTGCATTCCGGAATTCCGAACATTCCGGAACCTTGGTGCATTCCGGAACTCTGAACAGTCCGGAATTCCGAACATTCCGGAACCTTGGTGCATTCCGGAACTCTGAACATTCCGGAATTCCGAACATTCCGGAACCTTGGTGCATTCCGGAACTCTGAACATTCCGGAACTCTGAACATTCCGGAACCTTGGTGCATTCCGGAACTCTGAACATTCCGGAATTCTGAACATTCCGGAACCTTGGTGCATTCCGGAACTCTGAACATTCCGGAATTCCGAACATTCCGGAACCTTGGTGCATTCCGGAATTCCGAACATTCCGGAACCTTGGTGCATTCCGGAACTCTGAACATTCCGGAACTCTGAACATTCCGGAACCTTGGTGCATTCCGGAACTCTGAACATTCCGGAATTCCGAACATTCCGGAACCTTGGTGCATTCCGGAACTCTGAACATTCCGGAACTCCGAACATTCCGGAACCTTTGCGCATTCCGGAACCTTGGTGCATTCCGGAACCTTGGTGCATTCCGGAATTCCGAACATTCCGGAACCTTGGTGCATTCCGGAATTCCGAACATTACGGAACCTTGGTGCATTCCGGAATTCCGAACATTACGGAACCTTGGTGCATTCCGGAATTCCGAACATTCCGGAACCTTGGTGCATTCCGGAATTCCGAACATTCCGGAACCTTGGTGCATTCCGGAACTCTGAACATTCCGGAATTCTGAACATTCCGGAACCTTGGTACATTCCGGAATTCCGAACATTCCGGAACCTTGGTGCATTCCGGAACTCTGAACATTCCGGAATTCCGAACATTCCGGAACCTTGGTGCATTCCGGAATTCCGAACATTCCGGAACCTTGGTGCATTCCGGAATTCCGAACATTCCGGAACCTTGGTGCATTCCGGAACTCTGAACATTCCGGAATTCCGAACATTCCGGAACCTTGGTGCATTCCGGAACTCTGAACATTCCGGAACTCTGAACATTCCGGAACCTTGGTGCATTCCGGAACTCTGAACATTCCGGAACTCTGAACATTCCGGAACCTTGGTGCATTCCGGAACTCTGAACATTCCGGAACCTTGGTGCATTCCGGAACCTTTGCGCATTCCGGAACCTTGGTGCATTCCGGAACCTTGGTGCATTCCGGAATTCCGAACATTCCGGAACCTTGGTGCATTCCGGAACTCCGAACATTCCGGAACCTTGGTGCATTCCGGAACTCTGAATTCCGGAATTCCGAACATTCCGGAACCTTGGTGCATTCCGGAACTCTTAACATTCCGGAACCTTGGTGCATTCAGGAATTCCGAACATTCCGGAACCTTGGTGCATTCCGGAACTCTGAACCTTCCGGAACTCTGAACATTCCGGAATTCCGAACATTCCGGAACCTTGGTGCATTCCGGAACCTTGGTGCACTCCGGAACTCTGAACACTCCGGAACTCTGAACATTCCGGAATTCCGAACATTCTGGAACCTTGGTGCACTCCGGAACTCTGAACATTCCGGAACTCTGAACATTCTGGAACCTTGGTGCACTCCGGAACTCTGAACATTCCGGAATTCCGAACATTCCGGAACCTTGGTGCATTCCGGAATTCCGAACATTCCGGAACCTTGGTGCATTCCGGAATTCCGAACATTCCGGAACCTTGGTGCATTCCGGAATTCCGAACATTCCGGAACCTTGGTGTATTCCGGAACTCTGAACATTCCGGAATTCCGAACATTCCGGAACCTTGGTGCATTCCGGAATTCCGAACATTCCGGAACCTTGGTGCATTCCGGAACTCTGAACATTCCGGATCTCTGAACATTCCGGAACAATGAACATTCCGGAACCTTGGTGCATTCCGGAACAATGAACATTCCGGAACCTTGGTGCATTCCGGAACTCTGAACATTCCGGAACTATGAACATTCCGGAACCTTGGTGCATTCCGGAATTCCGAACATTCCGGAACCTTGGTGCATTCCGGAACTCTGAACATTCCGGAACTCTGAACATTCCGGAACTCTGAACATTCCGGAACCTTGGTGCATTCCGGAACTCTGAACATTCCGGAATTCCGAACATTCCGGAACCTTGGTGCATTCCGGAATTCCGAACATTCCGGAACCTTGGTGCATTCCGGAACTCTGAACATTCCGGAACTCTGAACATTCCGGAACCTTGGTGCATTCCGGAACTCTGAACATTCCGGAACTCTGAACATTCCGGAACCTTGGTGCATTCCGGAACTCTGAACATTCCGGAATTCCGAACATTCCGGAACCTTGGTGCATTCCGGAACTCTGAACATTCCGGAACTCTGAACATTCCGGAACCTTGGTGCATTCCGGAACTCTGAACATTCCGGAACTCTGAACATTCCGGAACCTTGGTGCATTCCGGAACTCTGAACATTCCGGAATTCCGAACATTCCGGAACCTTGGTGCATTCCGGAATTCCGAACATTCCGGAACCTTGGTGCATTCCGGAACCTTGGTGCATTCCGGAATTCCGAACATTCCGGAACCTTGGTGCATTCCGGAATTCCGAACATTCCGGAACCTTGGTGCATTCCGGAACCTTGGTGCATTCCGGAATTCCGAACATTCCGGAACCTTGGTGCATTCCGGAATTCCGAACATTCCGGAACCTTGGTGCATTCCGGAACCTTGGTGCATTCCGGAATTCCGAACATTCCGGAACCTTGGTACATTCCGGAATTCCGAACATTCCGGAACCTTGGTGCATTCCGGAACTCTGAACAGTCCGGAATTCCGAACATTCCGGAACCTTGGTGCATTCCGGAACTCTGAACATTCCGGAACCTTGGTACATTCCGGAATTCCGAACATTCCGGAACCTTGGTGCATTCCGGAACTCTGAACATTCCGGAATTCTGAACATTCCGGAACCTTGGTGCATTCCGGAATTCCGAACATTCCGGAACCTTGGTGCATTCCGGAACTCTGAACATTCCGGAATTCCGAACATTCCGGAACCTTGGTGCATTCCGGAATTCCGAACATTCCGGAACCTTGGTGCATTCCGGAACTCTGAACATTCCGGAACTCTGAACATTCCGGAACCTTGGTGCATTCCGGAACTCTGAACATTCCGGAATTCCGAACATTCCGGAACCTTGGTGCATTCCGGAACTCTGAACATTCCGGAACTCCGAACATTCCGGAACCTTTGCGCATTCCGGAACCTTGGTGCATTCCGGAACCTTGGTGCATTCCGGAATTCCGAACATTCCGGAACCTCTGTGCATTCCGGAACTCTGAACAGTCCGGAATTCCGAACATTCCGGAACCTTGGTGCATTCCGGAACTCTGAACATTCCGGAACCTTGGTACATTCCGGAATTCCGAACATTCCGGAACCTTGGTGCATTCCGGAACTCTGAACATTCCGGAACTCTGAACATTCCGGAACCTTGGTGCATTCCGGAACTCTGAACATTCCGGAACTCTGAACATTCCGGAACCTTGGTGCATTCCGGAACTCTGAACATTCCGGAATTCCGAACATTCCGGAACCTTGGTGCATTCCGGAACTCTGAACATTCCGGAACCTTGGTGCATTCCGGAACTCTGAACATTCCGGAACTCTGAACATTCCGGAACCTTGGTGCATTCCGGAACTCTGAACATTCACGGAATTCCGAACATTCCGGAACCTTGGTGCATTCCGGAATTCCGAACATTCCGGAACCTTGGTGCATTCCGGAACCTTGGTGCATTCCGGAATTCCGAACATTCCGGAACCTTGGTGCATTCCGGAATTCCGAACATTCCGGAACCTTGGTGCATTCCGGAACCTTGGTGCATTCCGGAATTCCGAACATTCCGGAACCTTGGTACATTCCGGAATTCCGAACATTCCGGAACCTTGGTGCATTCCGGAACTCTGAACAGTCCGGAATTCCGAACATTCCGGAACCTTGGTGCATTCCGGAACTCTGAACATTCCGGAACCTTGGTACATTACGGAATTCCGAACATTCCGGAACCTTGGTGCATTCCGGAACTCTGAACATTCCGGAATTCTGAACATTCCGGAACCTTGGTGCATTCCGGAATTCCGAACATTCCGGAACCTTGGTGCATTCCGGAACTCTGAACATTCCGGAACTCCGAACATTCCGGAACCTTTGCGCATTCCGGAACCTTGGTGCATTCCGGAACCTTGGTGCAATCCGGAATTCCGAACATTCCGGAACCTTGGTGCATTCCGGAACTCTGAACAGTCCGGAATTCCGAACATTCCGGAACCTTGGTGCATTCCGGAACTCTGAACATTCCGGAATTCCGAACATTCCGGAACCTTGGTGCATTCCGGAACTCTGAACATTCCGGAACTCTGAACATTCCGGAACCTTGGTGCATTCCGGAACTCTGAACATTCCGGAACTCTGAACATTCCGGAACCTTGGTGCATTCCGGAACTCTGAACATTCCGGAACCTTGGTACATTCCGGAATTCCGAACATTCCGGAACCTTGGTGCATTCCGGAACTCTGAACATTCCGGAATTCTGAACATTCCGGAACCTTGGTGCATTCCGGAATTCCGAACATTCCGGAACCTTGGTGCATTCCGGAACTCTGAACATTCCGGAATTCCGAACATTCCGGAACCTTGGTGCATTCCGGAATTCCGAACATTCCGGAACCTTGGTGCATTCCGGAACTCTGAACATTCCGGAACTCTGAACATTCCGGAACCTTGGTGCATTCCGGAACTCTGAACATTCCGGAATTCCGAACATTCCGGAACCTTGGTGCATTCCGGAACTCTGAACATTCCGGAACTCCGAACATTCCGGAACCTTTGCGCATTCCGGAACCTTGGTGCATTCCGGAACCTTGGTGCATTCCGGAATTCCGAACATTCCGGAACCTCTGTGCATTCCGGAACTCTGAACAGTCCGGAATTCCGAACATTCCGGAACCTTGGTGCATTCCGGAACTCTGAACATTCCGGAACCTTGGTACATTCCGGAATTCCGAACATTCCGGAACCTTGGTGCATTCCGGAACTCTGAACATTCCGGAACTCTGAACATTCCGGAACCTTGGTGCATTCCGGAACTCTGAACATTCCGGAACTCTGAACATTCCGGAACCTTGGTGCATTCCGGAACTCTGAACATTCCGGAATTCCGAACATTCCGGAACCTTGGTGCATTCCGGAACTCTGAACATTCCGGAACCTTGGTGCATTCCGGAACTCTGAACATTCCGGAACTCTGAACATTCCGGAACCTTGGTGCATTCCGGAACTCTGAACATTCACGGAATTCCGAACATTCCGGAACCTTGGTGCATTCCGGAATTCCGAACATTCCGGAACCTTGGTGCATTCCGGAACCTTGGTGCATTCCGGAATTCCGAACATTCCGGAACCTTGGTGCATTCCGGAATTCCGAACATTCCGGAACCTTGGTGCATTCCGGAACCTTGGTGCATTCCGGAATTCCGAACATTCCGGAACCTTGGTACATTCCGGAATTCCGAACATTCCGGAACCTTGGTGCATTCCGGAACTCTGAACAGTCCGGAATTCCGAACATTCCGGAACCTTGGTGCATTCCGGAACTCTGAACATTCCGGAACCTTGGTACATTCCGGAATTCCGAACATTCCGGAACCTTGGTGCATTCCGGAACTCTGAACATTCCGGAATTCTGAACATTCCGGAACCTTGGTGCATTCCGGAATTCCGAACATTCCGGAACCTTGGTGCATTCCGGAACTCTGAACATTCCGGAACTCCGAACATTCCGGAACCTTTGCGCATTCCGGAACCTTGGTGCATTCCGGAACCTTGGTGCAATCCGGAATTCCGAACATTCCGGAACCTTGGTGCATTCCGGAACTCTGAACAGTCCGGAATTCCGAACATTCCGGAACCTTGGTGCATTCCGGAACTCTGAACATTCCGGAATTCCGAACATTCCGGAACCTTGGTGCATTCCGGAACTCTGAACATTCCGGAACTCTGAACATTCCGGAACCTTGGTGCATTCCGGAACTCTGAACATTCCGGAACTCTGAACATTCCGGAACCTTGGTGCATTCCGGAACTCTGAACATTCCGGAATTCCGAACATTCCGGAACCTTGGTGCATTCCGGAACTCTGAACATTCCGGAATTCCGAACATTCCGGAACCTTGGTGCATTCCGGAACTCTGAACATTCCGGAATTCTGAACATTCCGGAACCTTGGTGCATTCCGGAACTCTGAACATTCCGGAATTCCGAACATTCCGGAACCTTGGTGCATTCCGGAATTCCGAACATTCCGGAACCTTGGTGCATTCCGGAACTCTGAACATTCCGGAACTCTGAACATTCCGGAACCTTGGTGCATTCCGGAACTCTGAACATTCCGGAATTCCGAACATTCCGGAACCTTGGTGCATTCCGGAACTCTGAACATTCCGGAACTCCGAACATTCCGGAACCTTTGCGCATTCCGGAACCTTGGTGCATTCCGGAACCTTGGTGCATTCCGGAATTCCGAACATTCCGGAACCTTGGTGCATTCCGGAATTCCGAACATTACGGAACCTTGGTGCATTCCGGAATTCCGAACATTCCGGAACCTTGGTGCATTCCGGAATTCCGAACATTCCGGAACCTTGGTGCATTCCGGAATTCCGAACATTCCGGAACCTTGGTGCATTCCGGAACTCTGAACATTCCGGAATTCTGAACATTCCGGAACCTTGGTACATTCCGGAATTCCGAACATTCCGGAACCTTGGTGCATTCCGGAACTCTGAACATTCCGGAATTCCGAACATTCCGGAACCTTGGTGCATTCCGGAATTCCGAACATTCCGGAACCTTGGTGCATTCCGGAATTCCGAACATTCCGGAACCTTGGTGCATTCCGGAACTCTGAACATTCCGGAATTCCGAACATTCCGGAACCTTGGTGCATTCCGGAACTCTGAACATTCCGGAACTCTGAACATTCCGGAACCTTGGTGCATTCCGGAACTCTGAACATTCCGGAACTCTGAACATTCCGGAACCTTGGTGCATTCCGGAACTCTGAACATTCCGGAACCTTGGTGCATTCCGGAACCTTTGCGCATTCCGGAACCTTGGTGCATTCCGGAACCTTGGTGCATTCCGGAATTCCGAACATTCCGGAACCTTGGTGCATTCCGGAACTCCGAACATTCCGGAACCTTGGTGCATTCCGGAACTCTGAATTCCGGAATTCCGAACATTCCGGAACCTTGGTGCATTCCGGAACTCTTAACATTCCGGAACCTTGGTGCATTCAGGAATTCCGAACATTCCGGAACCTTGGTGCATTCCGGAACTCTGAACCTTCCGGAACTCTGAACATTCCGGAATTCCGAACATTCCGGAACCTTGGTGCATTCCGGAACCTTGGTGCACTCCGGAACTCTGAACACTCCGGAACTCTGAACATTCCGGAATTCCGAACATTCCGGAACCTTGGTTTATTCTGGAACTCTGAACATTCCGGAACTCTGAACATTCTGGAACCTTGGTGCACTCCGGAACTCTGAACATTCCGGAATTCCGAACATTCCGGAACCTTGGTGCATTCCGGAATTCCGAACATTCCGGAACCTTGGTGCATTCCGGAATTCCGAACATTCCGGAACCTTGGTGCATTCCGGAATTCCGAACATTCCGGAACCTTGGTGTATTCCGGAACTCTGAACATTCCGGAATTCCGAACATTCCGGAACCTTGGTGCATTCCGGAATTCCGAACATTCCGGAACCTTGGTGCATTCCGGAACTCTGAACATTCCGGATCTCTGAACATTCCGGAACAATGAACATTCCGGAACCTTGGTGCATTCCGGAACAATGAACATTCCGGAACCTTGGTGCATTCCGGAACTCTGAACATTCCGGAACTCTGAACATTCCGGAACTATGAACATTCCGGAACCTTGGTGCATTCCGGAATTCCGAACATTCCGGAACCTTGGTGCATTCCGGAACTCTGAACATTCCGGAACTCTGAACATTCCGGAACTCTGAACATTCCGGAACCTTGGTGCATTCCGGAACTCTGAACATTCCGGAATTCCGAACATTCCGGAACCTTGGTGCATTCCGGAATTCCGAACATTCCGGAACCTTGGTGCATTCCGGAACTCTGAACATTCCGGAACTCTGAACATTCCGGAACCTTGGTGCATTCCGGAACTCTGAACATTCCGGAACTCTGAACATTCCGGAACCTTGGTGCATTCCGGAACTCTGAACATTCCGGAATTCCGAACATTCCGGAACCTTGGTGCATTCCGGAACTCTGAACATTCCGGAACTCTGAACATTCCGGAACCTTGGTGCATTCCGGAACTCTGAACATTCCGGAACTCTGAACATTCCGGAACCTTGGTGCATTCCGGAACTCTGAACATTCCGGAATTCCGAACATTCCGGAACCTTGGTGCATTCCGGAATTCCGAACATTCCGGAACCTTGGTGCATTCCGGAACCTTGGTGCATTCCGGAATTCCGAACATTCCGGAACCTTGGTGCATTCCGGAATTCCGAACATTCCGGAACCTTGGTGCATTCCGGAACCTTGGTGCATTCCGGAATTCCGAACATTCCGGAACCTTGGTGCATTCCGGAATTCCGAACATTCCGGAACCTTGGTGCATTCCGGAACCTTGGTGCATTCCGGAATTCCGAACATTCCGGAACCTTGGTACATTCCGGAATTCCGAACATTCCGGAACCTTGGTGCATTCCGGAACTCTGAACAGTCCGGAATTCCGAACATTCCGGAACCTTGGTGCATTCCGGAACTCTGAACATTCCGGAACCTTGGTACATTCCGGAATTCCGAACATTCCGGAACCTTGGTGCATTCCGGAACTCTGAACATTCCGGAATTCTGAACATTCCGGAACCTTGGTGCATTCCGGAATTCCGAACATTCCGGAACCTTGGTGCATTCCGGAACTCTGAACATTCCGGAACTCCGAACATTCCGGAACCTTTGCGCATTCCGGAACCTTGGTGCATTCCGGAACTCTGAACATTCCGGAACTCCGAACATTCCGGAACCTTTGCGCATTCCGGAACCTTGGTGCATTCCGGAACCTTGGTGCATTCCGGAATTCCGAACATTCCGGAACCTTGGTGCATTCCGGAACTCTGAACATTCCGGAATTCCGAACATTCCGGAACCTTGGTGCATTCCGGAACTCTGAACATTCCGGAATTCCGAACATTCCGGAACCTTGGTGCATTCCGGAACCTTGGTGCATTCCGGAATTCCGAACATTCCGGAACCTTGGTGCATTCCGGAATTCCGAACATTCCGGAACCTTGGTGCATTCCGGAACCTTGGTACATTCCGGAATTCCGACCATTCCGGAACCTTGGTGCATTCCGGAACTCTGAACATTCCGGAATTCCGAACATTCCGGAACTCTGAACATTCCGGAACCTTGGTGCATTCCGGAATTCCGAACATTCCGGAACCTTGGTGCATTCCGGAATTCCGAACATTCCGGAACCTTGGTGCATTCCGGAACCTTGGTGCATTCCGGAATTCCGAACATTCCGGAACCTTGGTACATTCCGGAATTCCGAACATTCCGGAACCTTGGTGCATTCCGGAACCTTGGTGCATTCCGGAATTCCGAACATTCCGGAACCTTGGTGCATTCCGGAACTCCGAACATTCCGGAACCTTGGTGCATTCCGGAACTCTGAATTCCGGAATTCCGAACATTCCGGAACCTTGGTGCATTCCGGAACTCTTAACATTCCGGAACCTTGGTGCATTCAGGAATTCCGAACATTCCGGAACCTTGGTGCATTCCGGAACTCTGAACCTTCCGGAACTCTGAACATTCCGGAATTCCGAACATTCCGGAACCTTGGTGCATTCCGGAACCTTGGTGCACTCCGGAACTCTGAACACTCCGGAACTCTGAACATTCCGGAATTCCGAACATTCCGGAACCTTGGTTTATTCTGGAACTCTGAACATTCCGGAACTCTGAACATTCTGGAACCTTGGTGCACTCCGGAACTCTGAACATTCCGGAATTCCGAACATTCCGGAACCTTGGTGCATTCCGGAATTCCGAACATTCCGGAACCTTGGTGCATTCCGGAATTCCGAACATTCCGGAACCTTGGTGCATTCCGGAACTCTGAACATTCCGGAACCTTGGTGCATTCCGGAACTCTGAACATTCCGGAACTCCGAACATTCCGGAACCTTGGTGCATTCCGGAACTCTGAACATTCCGGAACTCTGAACATTCCGGAACCTTGGTGCATTCCGGAACTCTGAACCTTCCGGAACTCTGAACATTCCGAAATTCCGAACATTCCGGAACCTTGGTGCATTCCGGAATTCCGAACATTCCGGAACCTTGGTGCATTCCGGAACTCTGAACATTCCGGAACTCTGAACATTCCGGAACCTTGGTGCATTCCGGAACTCTGAACATTCCGGAACTCTGAACATTCCGGAACCTTGGTGCATTCCGGAACTCTGAACATTCCGGAACTCTGAACATTCCGGAACCTTGGTGCATTCCGGAACTCTGAACCTTCCGGAACTCTGAACATTCCGGAACCTTGGTGCATTCCGGAACTCTGAACATTCCGGAACTCTGAACATTCCGGAACCTTGGTGCATTCCGGAACTCTGAACATTCCGGAACTCTGAACATTCCGGAACCTTGGTGCATTCCGGAACTCTGAACCTTCCGGAACTCTGAACATTCCGGAATTCCGAACATTCCGGAACCTTGGTGCATTCCGGAACCTTGGTGCACTCCGGAACTCTGAACACTCCGGAACTCTGAACATTCCGGAATTCCGAACATTCCGGAACCTTGGTGCATTCCGGAACTCTGAACATTCCGGAATTCCGAACATTCCGGAACCTTGGTGCATTCCGGAACCTTGGTGCATTCCGGAATTCCGAACATTCCGGAACCTTGGTGCATTCCGGAATTCCGAACATTCCGGAACCTTGGTGCATTCCGGAACCTTGGTACATTCCGGAATTCCGACCATTCCGGAACCTTGGTGCATTCCGGAACTCTGAACATTCCGGAATTCCGAACATTCCGGAACTCTGAACATTCCGGAACCTTGGTGCATTCCGGAATTCCGAACATTCCGGAACCTTGGTGCATTCCGGAATTCCGAACATTCCGGAACCTTGGTGCATTCCGGAACCTTGGTGCATTCCGGAATTCCGAACATTCCGGAACCTTGGTACATTCCGGAATTCCGAACATTCCGGAACCTTGGTGCATTCCGGAACCTTGGTGCATTCCGGAATTCCGAACATTCCGGAACCTTGGTGCATTCCGGAACTCCGAACATTCCGGAACCTTGGTGCATTCCGGAACTCTGAATTCCGGAATTCCGAACATTCCGGAACCTTGGTGCATTCCGGAACTCTTAACATTCCGGAACCTTGGTGCATTCAGGAATTCCGAACATTCCGGAACCTTGGTGCATTCCGGAACTCTGAACCTTCCGGAACTCTGAACATTCCGGAATTCCGAACATTCCGGAACCTTGGTGCATTCCGGAACCTTGGTGCACTCCGGAACTCTGAACACTCCGGAACTCTGAACATTCCGGAATTCCGAACATTCCGGAACCTTGGTTTATTCTGGAACTCTGAACATTCCGGAACTCTGAACATTCTGGAACCTTGGTGCACTCCGGAACTCTGAACATTCCGGAATTCCGAACATTCCGGAACCTTGGTGCATTCCGGAATTCCGAACATTCCGGAACCTTGGTGCATTCCGGAATTCCGAACATTCCGGAACCTTGGTGCATTCCGGAATTCCGAACATTCCGGAACCTTGGTGTATTCCGGAACTCTGAACATTCCGGAATTCCGAACATTCCGGAACCTTGGTGCATTCCGGAATTCCGAACATTCCGGAACCTTGGTGCATTCCGGAACTCTGAACATTCCGGATCTCTGAACATTCCGGAACAATGAACATTCCGGAACCTTGGTGCATTCCGGAACAATGAACATTCCGGAACCTTGGTGCATTCCGGAACTCTGAACATTCCGGAACTCTGAACATTCCGGAACTATGAACATTCCGGAACCTTGGTGCATTCCGGAATTCCGAACATTCCGGAACCTTGGTGCATTCCGGAACTCTGAACATTCCGGAACTCTGAACATTCCGGAACTCTGAACATTCCGGAACCTTGGTGCATTCCGGAACTCTGAACATTCCGGAATTCCGAACATTCCGGAACCTTGGTGCATTCCGGAATTCCGAACATTCCGGAACCTTGGTGCATTCCGGAACTCTGAACATTCCGGAACTCTGAACATTCCGGAACCTTGGTGCATTCCGGAACTCTGAACATTCCGGAACTCTGAACATTCCGGAACCTTGGTGCATTCCGGAACTCTGAACATTCCGGAATTCCGAACATTCCGGAACCTTGGTGCATTCCGGAACTCTGAACATTCCGGAACTCTGAACATTCCGGAACCTTGGTGCATTCCGGAACTCTGAACATTCCGGAACTCTGAACATTCCGGAACCTTGGTGCATTCCGGAACTCTGAACATTCCGGAATTCCGAACATTCCGGAACCTTGGTGCATTCCGGAATTCCGAACATTCCGGAACCTTGGTGCATTCCGGAACCTTGGTGCATTCCGGAATTCCGAACATTCCGGAACCTTGGTGCATTCCGGAATTCCGAACATTCCGGAACCTTGGTGCATTCCGGAACCTTGGTGCATTCCGGAATTCCGAACATTCCGGAACCTTGGTGCATTCCGGAACTCTGAACATTCCGGAACTCTGAACATTCCGGAACCTTGGTGCATTCCGGAACTCTGAACATTCCGGAACTCTGAACATTCCGGAACCTTGGTGCATTCCGGAACTCTGAACATTCCGGAATTCCGAACATTCCGGAACCTTGGTGCATTCCGGAATTCCGAACATTCCGGAACCTTGGTGCATTCCGGAACCTTGGTGCATTCCGGAATTCCGAACATTCCGGAACCTTGGTGCATTCCGGAATTCCGAACATTCCGGAACCTTGGTGCATTCCGGAACCTTGGTGCATTCCGGAATTCCGAACATTCCGGAACCTTGGTGCATTCCGGAATTCCGAACATTCCGGAACCTTGGTGCATTCCGGAACCTTGGTGCATTCCGGAATTCCGAACATTCCGGAACCTTGGTACATTCCGGAATTCCGAACATTCCGGAACCTTGGTGCATGCCGGAACTCTGAACAGTCCGGAATTCCGAACATTCCGGAACCTTGGTGCATTCCGGGAACTCTGAACATTCCGGAACCTTGGTACATTCCGGAATTCCGAACATTCCGGAACCTTGGTGCATTCCGGAACTCTGAACATTCCGGAATTCTGAACATTCCGGAACCTTGGTGCATTCCGGAATTCCGAACATTCCGGAACCTTGGTGCATTCCGGAACTCTGAACATTCCGGAATTCCGAACATTCCGGAACCTTGGTGCATTCCGGAATTCCGAACATTCCGGAACCTTGGTGCATTCCGGAACTCTGAACATTCCGGAACTCTGAACATTCCGGAACCTTGGTGCATTCCGGAACTCTGAACATTCCGGAATTCCGAACATTCCGGAACCTTGGTGCATTCCGGAACTCTGAACATTCCGGAACTCCGAACATTCCGGAACCTTTGCGCATTCCGGAACCTTGGTGCATTCCGGAACCTTGGTGCATTCCGGAATTCCGAACATTCCGGAACCTTGGTGCATTCCGGAACTCTGAACATTCCGGAATTCCGAACATTCCGGAACCTTGGTGCATTCCGGAACTCTGAACATTCCGGAATTCCGAACATTCCGGAACCTTGGTGCATTCCGGAATTCCGAACATTCCGGAACCTTGGTGCATTCCGGAACCTTGGTACATTCCGGAATTCCGACCATTCCGGAACCTTGGTGCATTCCGGAACTCTGAACATTCCGGAATTCCGAACATTCCGGAACTCTGAACATTCCGGAACCTTGGTGCATTCCGGAATTCCGAACATTCCGGAACCTTGGTGCATTCCGGAATTCCGAACATTCCGGAACCTTGGTGCATTCCGGAACCTTGGTGCATTCCGGAATTCCGAACATTCCGGAACCTTGGTACATTCCGGAATTCCGAACATTCCGGAACCTTGGTGCATTCCGGAACCTTGGTGCATTCCGGAATTCCGAACATTCCGGAACCTTGGTGCATTCCGGAACTCCGAACATTCCGGAACCTTGGTGCATTCCGGAACTCTGAATTCCGGAATTCCGAACATTCCGGAACCTTGGTGCATTCCGGAACTCTTAACATTCCGGAACCTTGGTGCATTCAGGAATTCCGAACATTCCGGAACCTTGGTGCATTCCGGAACTCTGAACCTTCCGGAACTCTGAACATTCCGGAATTCCGAACATTCCGGAACCTTGGTGCATTCCGGAACCTTGGTGCACTCCGGAACTCTGAACACTCCGGAACTCTGAACATTCCGGAATTCCGAACATTCCGGAACCTTGGTTTATTCTGGAACTCTGAACATTCCGGAACTCTGAACATTCTGGAACCTTGGTGCACTCCGGAACTCTGAACATTCCGGAATTCCGAACATTCCGGAACCTTGGTGCATTCCGGAATTCCGAACATTCCGGAACCTTGGTGCATTCCGGAATTCCGAACATTCCGGAACCTTGGTGCATTCCGGAATTCCGAACATTCCGGAACCTTGGTGCATTCCGGAACTCTGAACATTCCGGAACCTTGGTGCATTCCGGAACTCTTAACATTCCGGAACTCCGAACATTCCGGAACCTTGGTGCATTCCGGAACTCTGAACATTCCGGAACTCTGAACATTCCGGAACCTTGGTGCATTCCGGAACTCTGAACCTTCCGGAACTCTGAACATTCCGGAATTCCGAACATTCCGGAACCTTGGTGCATTCCGGAATTCCGAACATTCCGGAACCTTGGTGCATTCCGGAACTCTGAACATTCCGGAACTCTGAACATTCCGGAACCTTGGTGCATTCCGGAACTCTGAACATTCCGGAACTCTGAACATTCCGGAACCTTGGTGCATTCCGGAACTCTGAACATTCCGGAACTCTGAACATTCCGGAACCTTGGTGCATTCCGGAACTCTGAACCTTCCGGAACTCTGAACATTCCGGAATTCCGAACATTCCGGAACCTTGGTGCATTCCGGAACCTTGGTGCACTCCGGAACTCTGAACACTCCGGAACTCTGAACATTCCGGAATTCCGAACATTCCGGAACCTTGGTGCATTTCGGAACTCTGAACATTCCGGAATTCCGAACATTCCGGAACCTTGGTGCATTCCGGAACCTTGGTGCATTCCGGAATTCCGAACATTCCGGAACCTTGGTGCATTCCGGAATTCCGAACATTCCGGAACCTTGGTGCATTCCGGAACCTTGGTACATTCCGGAATTCCGACCATTCCGGAACCTTGGTGCATTCCGGAACTCTGAACATTCCGGAATTCCGAACATTCCGGAACTCTGAACATTCCGGAACCTTGGTGCATTCCGGAATTCCGAACATTCCGGAACCTTGGTGCATTCCGGAATTCCGAACATTCCGGAACCTTGGTGCATTCCGGAACCTTGGTGCATTCCGGAATTCCGAACATTCCGGAACCTTGGTACATTCCGGAATTCCGAACATTCCGGAACCTTGGTGCATTCCGGAACCTTGGTGCATTCCGGAATTCCGAACATTCCGGAACCTTGGTGCATTCCGGAACTCCGAACATTCCGGAACCTTGGTGCATTCCGGAACTCTGAATTCCGGAATTCCGAACATTCCGGAACCTTGGTGCATTCCGGAACTCTTAACATTCCGGAACCTTGGTGCATTCAGGAATTCCGAACATTCCGGAACCTTGGTGCATTCCGGAACTCTGAACCTTCCGGAACTCTGAACATTCCGGAATTCCGAACATTCCGGAACCTTGGTGCATTCCGGAACCTTGGTGCACTCCGGAACTCTGAACACTCCGGAACTCTGAACATTCCGGAATTCCGAACATTCCGGAACCTTGGTTTATTCTGGAACTCTGAACATTCCGGAACACTGAACATTCTGGAACCTTGGTGCACTCCGGAACTCTGAACATTCCGGAATTCCGAACATTCCGGAACCTTGGTGCATTCCGGAATTCCGAACATTCCGGAACCTTGGTGCATTCCGGAATTCCGAACATTCCGGAACCTTGGTGCATTCCGGAATTCCGAACATTCCGGAACCTTGGTGCATTCCGGAACTCTGAACATTCCGGAATTCCGAACATTCCGGAACCTTGGTGCATTCCGGAATTCCGAACATTCCGGAACCTTGGTGCATTCCGGAACTCTGAACATTCCGGATCTCTGAACATTCCGGAACAATGAACATTCCGGAACCTTGGTGCATTCCGGAACAATGAACATTCCGGAACCTTGGTGCATTCCGGAACTCTGAACATTCCGGAACTCTGAACATTCCGGAACTATGAACATTCCGGAACCTTGGTGCATTCCGGAATTCCGAACATTCCGGAACCTTGGTGCATTCCGGAACTCTGAACATTCCGGAACTCTGAACATTCCGGAACTCTGAACATTCCGGAACCTTGGTGCATTCCGGAACTCTGAACATTCCGGAATTCCGAACATTCCGGAACCTTGGTGCATTCCGGAATTCCGAACATTCCGGAACCTTGGTGCATTCCGGAACTCTGAACATTCCGGAACTCTGAACATTCCGGAACCTTGGTGCATTCCGGAACTCTGAACATTCCGGAACTCTGAACATTCCGGAACCTTGGTGCATTCCGGAACTCTGAACATTCCGGAATTCCGAACATTCCGGAACCTTGGTGCATTCCGGAACTCTGAACATTCCGGAACTCTGAACATTCCGGAACTCTGAACATTCCGGAACCTTGGTGCATTCCGGAACTCTGAACATTCCGGAATTCCGAACATTCCGGAACCTTGGTGCATTCCGGAATTCCGAACATTCCGGAACCTTGGTGCATTCCGGAACCTTGGTGCATTCCGGAATTCCGAACATTCCGGAACCTTGGTGCATTCCGGAATTCCGAACATTGCGGAACCTTGGTGCATTCCGGAACCTTGGTGCATTCCGGAATTCCGAACATTCCGGAACCTTGGTGCATTCCGGAATTCCGAACATTCCGGAACCTTGGTGCATTCCGGAACCTTGGTGCATTCCGGAATTCCGAACATTCCGGAACCTTGGTACATTCCGGAATTCCGAACATTCCGGAACCTTGGTGCATTCCGGAACTCTGAACAGTCCGGAATTCCGAACATTCCGGAACCTTGGTGCATTCCGGAACTCTGAACATTCCGGAACCTTGGTACATTCCGGAATTCCGAACATTCCGGAACCTTGGTGCATTCCGGAACTCTGAACATTCCGGAATTCTGAACATTCCGGAACCTTGGTGCATTCCGGAATTCCGAACATTCCGGAACCTTGGTGCATTCCGGAACTCTGAACATTCCGGAATTCCGAACATTCCGGAACCTTGGTGCATTCCGGAATTCCGAACATTCCGGAACCTTGGTGCATTCCGGAACTCTGAACATTCCGGAACTCTGAACATTCCGGAACCTTGGTGCATTCCGGAACTCTGAACATTCCGGAATTCCGAACATTCCGGAACCTTGGTGCATTCCGGAACTCTGAACATTCCGGAACTCCGAACATTCCGGAACCTTTGCGCATTCCGGAACCTTGGTGCATTCCGGAACCTTGGTGCATTCCGGAATTCCGAACATTCCGGAACCTTGGTGCATTCCGGAACTCTGAACAGTCCGGAATTCCGAACATTCCGGAACCTTGGTGCATTCCGGAACTCTGAACATTCCGGAACCTTGGTACATTCCGGAATTCCGAACATTCCGGAACCTTGGTGCATTCCGGAACTCTGAACATTCCGGAACTCTGAACATTCCGGAACCTTGGTGCATTCCGGAACTCTGAACATTCCGGAACTCTGAACATTCCGGAACCTTGGTGCATTCCGGAACTCTGAACATTCCGGAATTCCGAACATTCCGGAACCTTGGTGCATTCCGGAACTCTGAACATTCCGGAACCTTGGTGCATTCCGGAACTCTGAACATTCCGGAACTCTGAACATTCCGGAACCTTGGTGCATTCCGGAACTCTGAACATTCACGGAATTCCGAACATTCCGGAACCTTGGTGCATTCCGGAATTCCGAACATTCCGGAACCTTGGTGCATTCCGGAACCTTGGTGCATTCCGGAATTCCGAACATTCCGGAACCTTGGTGCATTCCGGAATTCCGAACATTCCGGAACCTTGGTGCATTCCGGAACCTTGGTGCATTCCGGAATTCCGAACATTCCGGAACCTTGGTACATTCCGGAATTCCGAACATTCCGGAACCTTGGTGCATTCCGGAACTCTGAACAGTCCGGAATTCCGAACATTCCGGAACCTTGGTGCATTCCGGAACTCTGAACATTCCGGAACCTTGGTACATTCCGGAATTCCGAACATTCCGGAACCTTGGTGCATTCCGGAACTCTGAACATTCCGGAATTCTGAACATTCCGGAACCTTGGTGCATTCCGGAATTCCGAACATTCCGGAACCTTGGTGCATTCCGGAACTCTGAACATTCCGGAACTCCGAACATTCCGGAACCTTTGCGCATTCCGGAACCTTGGTGCATTCCGGAACCTTGGTGCATTCCGGAATTCCGAACATTCCGGAACCTTGGTGCATTCCGGAACTCTGAACAGTCCGGAATTCCGAACATTCCGGAACCTTGGTGCATTCCGGAACTCTGAACATTCCGGAATTCCGAACATTCCGGAACCTTGGTGCATTCCGGAACTCTGAACATTCCGGAACTCTGAACATTCCGGAACCTTGGTGCATTCCGGAACTCTGAACATTCCGGAACTCTGAACATTCCGGAACCTTGGTGCATTCCGGAACTCTGAACATTCCGGAATTCCGAACATTCCGGAACCTTGGTGCATTCCGGAACTCTGAACATTCCGGAATTCCGAACATTCCGGAACCTTGGTGCATTCCGGAACTCTGAACATTCCGGAATTCTGAACATTCCGGAACCTTGGTGCATTCCGGAACTCTGAACATTCCGGAACTCTGAACATTCCGGAACCTTGGTGCATTCCGGAACTCTGAACATTCCGGAACTCTGAACATTCCGGAACCTTGGTGCATTCCGGAACTCTGAACATTCCGGAATTCCGAACATTCCGGAACCTTGGTGCATTCCGGAACTCTGAACATTCCGGAACTCCGAACATTCCGGAACCTTTGCGCATTCCGGAACCTTGGTGCATTCCGGAACCTTGGTGCATTCCGGAATTCCGAACATTCCGGAACCTTGGTGCATTCCGGAATTCCGAACATTACGGAACCTTGGTGCATTCCGGAATTCCGAACATTCCGGAACCTTGGTGCATTCCGGAATTCCGAACATTCCGGAACCTTGGTGCATTCCGGAATTCCGAACATTCCGGAACCTTGGTGCATTCCGGAACTCTGAACATTCCGGAATTCTGAACATTCCGGAACCTTGGTACATTCCGGAATTCCGAACATTCCGGAACCTTGGTGCATTCCGGAACTCTGAACATTCCGGAATTCCGAACATTCCGGAACCTTGGTGCATTCCGGAATTCCGAACATTCCGGAACCTTGGTGCATTCCGGAAATCCGAACATTCCGGAACCTTGGTGCATTCCGGAACTCTGAACATTCCGGAATTCCGAACATTCCGGAACCTTGGTGCATTCCGGAACTCTGAACATTCCGGAACTCTGAACATTCCGGAACCTTGGTGCATTCCGGAACTCTGAACATTCCGGAACTCTGAACATTCCGGAACCTTGGTGCATTCCGGAACTCTGAACATTCCGGAACCTTGGTGCATTCCGGAACCTTTGCGCATTCCGGAACCTTGGTGCATTCCGGAACCTTGGTGCATTCCGGAATTCCGAACATTCCGGAACCTTGGTGCATTCCGGAACTCCGAACATTACGGAACCTTGGTGCATTCCGGAACTCTGAACATTCCGGAATTCCGAACATTCCGGAACCTTGGTGCATTCCGGAACCTTTGCGCATTCCGGAACCTTGGTGCATTCCGGAACCTTGGTGCATTCCGGAATTCCGAACATTCCGGAACCTTGGTGCATTCCGGAATTCCGAACATTACGGAACCTTGGTGCATTCCGGAACTCTGAACATTCCGGAATTCCGAACATTCCGGAACCTTGGTGCATTCCGGAATTCCGAACATTCCGGAACCTTGGTGCATTCCGGAACTCTGAACATTCCGGAACTCTGAACATTCCGGAACCTTGGTGCATTCCGGAACTCTGAACATTCCGGAATTCCGAACAATCCGGAACCTTGGTGCATTCCGGAGCTCCGAACATTCCGGAACCTTGGTGCATTCCGGAACCTTGGTGCATTCCGGAATTCCGAACATTCCGGAACCTTGGTGCATTCCGGAACTCTGAACATTCCGGAATTCCGAACATTCCGGAACCTTGGTGCATTCCGGAATTCCGAACATTCCGGAACCTTGGTGCATTCCGGAACTCTGAACATTCCGGAACTCCGAACATTCCGGAACCTTTGCGCATTCCGGAACCTTGGTGCATTCCGGAACCTTGGTGCATTCCGGAATTCCGAACATTCCGGAACCTTGGTGCATTCCGGAACTCTGAACATTCCGGAACCTTGGTGCATTCCGGAACTCTGAACATTCCGGAACTCCGAACATTCCGGAACCTTGGTGCATTCCGGAACTCTGAACATTCCGGAACTCTGAACATTCCGGAACCTTGGTGCATTCCGGAACTCTGAACCTTCCGGAACTCTGAACATTCCGGAATTCCGAACATTCCGGAACCTTGGTGCATTCCGGAATTCCGAACATTCCGGAACCTTGGTGCATTCCGGAACTCTGAACATTCCGGAACTCTGAACATTCCGGAACCTTGGTGCATTCCGGAACTCTGAACATTCCGGAACTCTGAACATTCCGGAACCTTGGTGCATTCCGGAACTCTGAACATTCCGGAACTCTGAACATTCCGGAACCTTGGTGCATTCCGGAACTCTGAACCTTCCGGAACTCTGAACATTCCGGAATTCCGAACATTCCGGAACCTTGGTGCATTCCGGAACCTTGGTGCACTCCGGAACTCTGAACACTCCGGAACTCTGAACATTCCGGAATTCCGAACATTCCGGAACCTTGGTGCATTCCGGAACTCTGAACATTCCGGAATTCCGAACATTCCGGAACCTTGGTGCATTCCGGAACCTTGGTGCATTCCGGAATTCCGAACATTCCGGAACCTTGGTGCATTCCGGAATTCCGAACATTCCGGAACCTTGGTGCATTCCGGAACCTTGGTACATTCCGGAATTCCGACCATTCCGGAACCTTGGTGCATTCCGGAACTCTGAACATTCCGGAATTCCGAACATTCCGGAACTCTGAACATTCCGGAACCTTGGTGCATTCCGGAATTCCGAACATTCCGGAACCTTGGTGCATTCCGGAATTCCGAACATTCCGGAACCTTGGTGCATTCCGGAACCTTGGTGCATTCCGGAATTCCGAACATTCCGGAACCTTGGTACATTCCGGAATTCCGAACATTCCGGAACCTTGGTGCATTCCGGAACCTTGGTGCATTCAGGAATTCCGAACATTCCGGAACCTTGGTGCATTCCGGAACTCTGAACCTTCCGGAACTCTGAACATTCCGGAATTCCGAACATTCCGGAACCTTGGTGCATTCCGGAACCTTGGTGCACTCCGGAACTCTGAACACTCCGGAACTCTGAACATTCCGGAATTCCGAACATTCCGGAACCTTGGTTTATTCTGGAACTCTGAACATTCCGGAATTCCGAACATTCCGGAACCTTGGTGCATTCCGGAATTCCGAACATTCCGGAACCTTGGTGCATTCCGGAATTCCGAACATTCCGGAACCTTGGTGCATTCCGGAATTCCGAACATTCCGGAACCTTGGTGCATTCCGGAACTCTGAACATTCCGGAATTCCGAACATTCCGGAACCTTGGTGCATTCCGGAATTCCGAACATTCCGGAACCTTGGTGCATTCCGGAACTCTGAACATTCCGGATCTCTGAACATTCCGGAACAATGAACATTCCGGAACCTTGGTGCATTCCGGAACAATGAACATTCCGGAACCTTGGTGCATTCCGGAACTCTGAACATTCCGGAACTCTGAACATTCCGGAACTATGAACATTCCGGAACCTTGGTGCATTCCGGAATTCCGAACATTCCGGAATGTTCAGAGTTCCGGAATGCACCAAGGTTCCGGAATGTTCGGAATTCCGGAATGTTCAGAGTTCCGAAATGTTCAGAGTTCCGGAATGTACCAAGGTTCCGGAATGTTCGGAATTCCGGAATGTTCAGAGTTCCGGAGTGTTCAGAGTTCCGGAATGCACCAAGTTTCCGGAATGTTCGGAATTCCGGAATGTTCAGAGTTCCGGAATGTTCAGAGTTCCGGAATGCACCAATGTTCCGGAATGTTCGGAATTCCGGAATGTTCAGAGTTCCGGAATGTTCAGAGTTCCGGAATGCACCAAGGTTCCGGAATGTTCGGAATTCCGGAATGTTCAGAGTTCCGGAATGCACCAAGGTTCCGGAATGTTCGGAATTCCGGAAAGTTCAGAGTTCCGGAATGCACCAAGGTTCCGGAATGTTCGGAATTCCGGAATTCACCAAGGTTCCGGAATGTTCGAAATTCCGGAATGTTCAGAGTTCCGGAATGTTCAGAGTTCCGGAATGTTCAGAGTTCCGGAATGCACCAAGGTTCCGGAATGTTCGGAATTCCGGAATGCACCAAGGTTCCGGAATGTTAAGAGTTCCGGAATGCACCAAGGTTCCGGAATGTTCGGAATTCCGGAATGTTCAGAGTTCCGGAATGCACCAAGGTTCCGGAATGTTCGGAATTCCGGAATGCACCAAGGTTCCGGAATGTTCGGAATTCCGGAATGTTCAGAGTTCCGGAATGCACCAAGGTTCCGGAATGTTCGGAATTCCGGAATGCACCAAGGTTCCGGAATGTTCGGAATTCCGGAATGTTCAGAGTTCCGGAATGCACCAAGGTTCCGGAATGTTCGGAATTCCGGAATGCACCAAGGTTCCGGAATGTTCGGAATTCCGGAATGTTCAGAGTTCCGGAATGTTCAGAGTTCCGGAATGTTCAGAGTTCCGGAATGTTCGGAGTTCCGGAATGTTCGGAATTCCGGAATGTTCAGAGTTCCGGAATGCACCAAGGTTCCGGAATGTTCGGAATTCCGGAATGTTCAGAGTTCCGGAATGCACCAAGGTTCCGGAATGTTCAGAGTTCCGGAATGCACCAAGGTTCCGGAATGTTCGGAATTCCGGAATGTTCAGAGTTCCGGAATGCACCAATGTTCCGGAATGTTCGGAATTCCGGAATGTTCAGAGTTCCGGAATGTTCAGAGTTCCGGAATGCACCAAGGTTCCGGAATGGTCGGAATTCCGGAATGTTCAGAGTTCCGGAATGCACCAAGGTTCCGGAATGTTCAGAGTTCCGGAATGCACCAAGGTTCCGGAATGTTCGGAATTCCGGAATGTTCAGAGTTCCGGAATGTTCAGAGTTCCGGAATGTACCAAGGTTCCGGAATGTTCGGAATTCCGGAATGTTCAGAGTTCCGGAGTGTTCAGAGTTCCGGAATGCACCAAGGTTCCGGAATGTTCGGAATTCCGGAATGTTCAGAGTTCCGGAATGCACCAAGGTTCCGGAATGTTCGGAATTCCGGAATGCACCAAGGTTCCGGAATGTTAAGAGTTCCGGAATGCACCAAGGTTCCGGAATGTTCGGAATTCCGGAATGTTCAGAGTTCCGGAATGCACCAAGGTTCCGGAATGTTCGGAATTCCGGAATGTTCAGAGTTCCGGAATGCACCAAGGTTCCGGAATGTTCGGAATTCCGGAATTCACCAAGGTTCCGGAATGTTCGAAATTCCGGAATGTTCAGAGTTCCGGAATGTTCAGAGTTCCGGAATGTTCAGAGTTCCGGAATGCACCAAGGTTCCGGAATGTTCGGAATTCCGGAATGCACCAAGGTTCCGGAATGTTCGGAATTCCGGAATGTTCAGAGTTCCGGAATGTTCGGAATTCCGGAATGTTCAGAGTTCCGGAATGCACCAAGGTTCCGGAATGTTCGTACTTCCGGAATGTTCAGAGTTCCGGAAGGTTCAGAGTTCCGGAATGCACCAAGGTTCCGGAATGTTCGGAATTCCGGAATGTTCAGAGTTCCGGAATGTTCAGAGTTCCAGAATGCACCAAGGTTCCGGAATGTTCGGAATTCCGGAATGCACCAAGGTTCCGGAATGTTCAGAGTTCCGGAATGCACCAAGGTTCCGGAATGTTCATAGTTCCGGAATGCTCCAAGGTTCCGGAATGTTCGGAATTCCGGAATGCACCAAGGTTCCGGAATTCAGAGTTCCGGAATGCACCAAGGTTCCGGAATGTTCGGAATTCCGGAATGTTCAGAGTTCCGGAATGTTCAGCGTTCCGGAATGCACCAAGGTTCCGGAATGTTCGGAATTCCAGAAAGCACCAAGGTTCTGGAATGTTCGGAATTCCGGAATGTTCAGAGTTCCGGAATGTTCAGAGTTCCGGAATGTTCAGAGTTCCGGAATGTTCGGAGTTCCGGAATGTTCGGAATTCCGGAATGTTCAGAGTTCCGGAATGCACCAAGGTTCCGGAATGTTCAGAGTTCCGGAATGCACCAAGGTTCCGGAATGTTCATAGTTCCGGAATGCTCCAAGGTTCCGGAATGTTCGGAATTCCGGAATGTTCAGAGTTCCGGAATGTTCAGAGTTCCGGAATGCACCAAGGTTCCGGAATGTTCGGAATTCCGGAATGCACCAAGGTTCCGGAATGTTCGGAATTCCGGAATGTTCAGAGTTCCGGAATGCACCAAGGTTCCAGAATGTTCAGAGTTCCGGAATGCACCAAGGTTCCGGAATGTTCGGAATTCCGGAATGTTCATAGTTCCGGAAGGTTCAGAGTTCCGGAATGCACCAAGGTTCCGGAATGTTCATAGTTCCGGAATGCTCCAAGGTTCCGGAATTTTCGGAATTCCGGAATGCACCAAGGTTCCGGAATGTTCGGAATTCCGGAATGTTCAGAGTTCCAGAATGTTCAGAGTTCCGGAATGTTCAGAGTTCCGGAATGCACCAAGGTTCCGGAATGTTCGGAATTCCAGAATGTTCAGAGTTCCGGAATGTTCAGAGTTCCGGAATGCACCAAGGTTCCGGAATGTTCAGAGTTCCGGAATGTTCAGAGTTCCGGAATGCACCAAGGTTCCGGAATGTTCGGAATTCCGGAATGTTCAGAGTTCCGGAATGTTCAGAGTTCCGGAATGTTCGGAATTCCGGAATGTTCAGAGTTCCGGAATGCACCAAGGTTCCGGAATGTTCGGAATTCCGGAATTCACCAAGGTTCCGGAATGTTCGAAATTCCGGAATGTTCAGAGTTCCGGAATGTTCAGAGTTCCGGAATGCACCAAGGTTCCGGAATGTTCGGAATTCCGGAATGCACCAAGGTTCCGGAATGTTAAGAGTTCCGGAATGCACAAAGGTTCCGGAATGTTCAGAGTTCCGGAATGTTCAGAGTTCCGGAATGCACCAAGGTTCCGGAATGTTCGGAATTCCGGAATGCACCAAGGTTCCGGAATGTTCGGAATTCCGGAATGTTCAGAGTTCCGGAATGCACCAAGGTTCCAGAATGTTCAGAGTTCCGGAATGCACCAAGGTTCCGGAATGTTCGGAATTCCGGAATGTTCATAGTTCCGGAAGGTTCAGAGTTCCGGAATGCACCAAGGTTCCGGAATGTTCAGAGTTCCGGAATGCACCAAGGTTCTGGAATGTTCGGAATTCCGGAATGTTCGGAGTTCCGGAATGTTCAGAGTTCCGGAATGTTCGGAATTCCGGAATGTTCAGAGTTCCGGAATGCACCAAGGTTCCGGAATGTTCATAGTTCCGGAATGCTCCAAGGTTCCGGAATTTTCGGAATTCCGGAATGCACCAAGGTTCCGGAATGTTCGGAATTCCGGAATGTTCAGAGTTCCAGAATGTTCAGAGTTCTGGAATGTTCAGAGTTCCGGAATGCACCAAGGTTCCGGAATGTTCGGAATTCCAGAATGTTCAGAGTTCCGGAATGTTCAGAGTTCCGGAATGCACCAAGGTTCCGGAATGTTCAGAGTTCCGGAATGTTCAGAGTTCCGGAATGCACCAAGGTTCCGGAATGTTCGGAATTCCGGAATGTTCAGAGTTCCGGAATGTTCAGAGTTCCGGAATGTTCGGAATTCCGGAATGTTCAGAGTTCCGGAATGCACCAAGGTTCCGGAATGTTCGGAATTCTGGAATGTTCAGAGCTCCGGAATGTTCAGAGTTCCGGAATGCACCAAGGTTCCGGAATGTTCGGAATTCCGGAATGTTCATAGTTCCGGAATGCACCAAGGTTCCGGAATGTTCGGAATTCCGGAATTCACCAAGGTTCCGGAATGTTCGAAATTCCGGAATGTTCAGAGTTCCGGAATGTTCAGAGTTCCGGAATGCACCAAGGTTCCGGAATGTTAAGAGTTCCGGAATGCACAAAGGTTCCGGAATGTTCGGAATTCCGGAATTTTCAGAGTTCCGGAATGCACCAAGGTTCCGGAATGTTCGGAATTACGGAATGTTCAGAGTTCCGGAATGTTCAGAGTTCCGGAATGCACCAAGGTTCCGGAATGTTCGGAATTCCGGAATGTTCAGAGTTCCGGAATGCACCAAGGTTCCGGAATGTTCAGAGTTCCGGAATGCACCAAGGTTCCGGAATGTTCGGAATTCCGGAATGCACCAAGGTTCCGGAATGTTCGGAATTCCGGAATGTTCAGAGTTCCGGAATGTTCAGAGTTCCGGAATGCACCAATGTTCCGGAATGTTCGGAATTCCGGAATGTTCAGAGTTCCGGAATGTTCGGAGTTCCGGAATGTTCGGAATTCCGGAATGTTCAGAGTTCCGGAATGCACCAAGGTTCCGGAATGTTCAGAGTTCCGGAATGCACCAAGGTTCCGGAATGTTCGGAATTCCGGAATTCACCAAGGTTCCGGAATGTTCGAAATTCCGGAATGTTCAGAGTTCCGGAATGCACCAAGGTTCCGGAATGTTCGGAATTCCGGAATGCACCAATGTTCCGGAATGTTCGGAATTCCGGAATGTTCAGAGTTCCGGAATGTTCGGAGTTCCGGAATGTTCGGAATTCCGGAATGTTCAGAGTTCCGGAATGCACCAAGGTTCCGGAATGTTCAGAGTTCCGGAATGCACCAAGGTTCCGGAATGTTCATAGTTCCGGAATGCTCCAAGGTTCCGGAATGTTCGGAATTCCGGAATGCACCAAGGTTCCGGAATTCAGAGTTCCGGAATGCACCAAGGTTCCGGAATGTTCGGAATTCCGGAATGTTCAGAGTTCCGGAATGTTCAGAGTTCCGGAATGCACCAAGGTTCCGGAATGTTCGGAATTCCGGAATGCACCAAGGTTCCGGAATGTTCGGAATTCCGGAATGTTCAGAGTTCCGGAATGCACCAAGGTTCCAGAATGTTCAGAGTTCCGGAATGCACCAAGGTTCCGGAATGTTCGGAATTCCGGAATGTTCATAGTTCCGGAAGGTTCAGAGTTCCGGAATGCACCAAGGTTCCGGAATGTTCAGAGTTCCGGAATGCACCAAGGTTCTGGAATGTTCGGAATTCCGGAATGTTCGGAGTTCCGGAATGTTCAGAGTTCCGGAATGTTCGGAATTCCGGAATGTTCAGAGTTCCGGAATGCACCAAGGTTCCGGAATGTTCATAGTTCCGGAATGCTCCAAGGTTCCGGAATTTTCGGAATTCCGGAATGCACCAAGGTTCCGGAATGTTCGGAATTCCGGAATGTTCAGAGTTCCAGAATGTTCAGAGTTCCGGAATGTTCAGAGTTCCGGAATGCACCAAGGTTCCGGAATGTTCGGAATTCCAGAATGTTCAGAGTTCCGGAATGTTCAGAGTTCCGGAATGCACCAAGGTTCCGGAATGTTCGGAATTCCGGAATGTTCAGAGTTCCGGAATGTTCAGAATTCCGGAATGTTCGGAATTCCGGAATGTTCAGAGTTCCGGAATGCACCAAGGTTCCGGATTGTTCGTAATTCCGGAATGTTCAGAGTTCCGGAAGGTTCAGAGTTCCGGAATCCACCAAGGTTCCGGAATGTTCGGAATTCTGGAATGTTCAGAGCTCCGGAATGTTCAGAGTTCCGGAATGCACCAAGGTTCCGGAATGTTCGGAATTCCGGAATGTTCATAGTTCCGGAATGCACCAAGGTTCCGGAATGTTCGGAATTCCGGAATTCACCAAGGTTCCGGAATGTTCGAAATTCCGGAATGTTCAGAGTTCCGGAATGTTCAGAGTTCCGGAATGCACCAAGGTTCCGGAATGTTCGGAATTCCGGAATGCACCAAGGTTCCGGAATGTTAAGAGTTCCGGAATGCACAAAGGTTCCGGAATGTTCGGAATTCCGGAATTTTCAGAGTTCCGGAATGCACCAAGGTTCCGGAATGTTCGGAATTACGGAATGTTCAGAGTTCCGGAATGTTCAGAGTTCCGGAATGCACCAAGGTTCCGGAATGTTCGGAATTCCGGAATGTTCAGAGTTCCGGAATGCACCAAGGTTCCGGAATGTTCAGAGTTCCGGAATGCACCAAGGTTCCGGAATGTTCGGAATTCCGGAATGTTCAGAGTTCCGGAATGTTCAGAGTTCCGGAATGCACCAAGGTTCCGGAATGTTCGGAATTCCGGAATGTTCAGAGTTCCGGAGTGTTCAGAGTTCCGGAATACACCAAGGTTCCGGAATGTTCGGAATTCCGGAATGTTCAGAGTTCCGGAATGCACCAATGTTCCGGGATGTTCGGAATTCCGGAATGTTCAGAGTTCCGGAATGTTCAGAGTTCCGGAATGCACCAAGGTTCCGGAATGGTCGGAATTCCGGAATGTTCAGAGTTCCGGAATGCACCAAGGTTCCGGAATGTTCAGAGTTCCGGAATGCACCAAGGTTCCGGAATGTTCGGAATTCCGGAATGTTCAGAGTTCCGGAATGTTCAGAGTTCCGGAATGTACCAAGGTTCCGGAATGTTCGGAATTCCGGAATGTTCAGAGTTCCGGAGTGTTCAGAGTTCCGGAATGCACCAAGGTTCCGGAATGTTCGGAATTCCGGAATGCACCAAGGTTCCGGAATGTTCAGAGTTCCGGAATGTTCAGAGTTCCGAAATGCACCAATGTTCCGGAATGTTCGGAATTCCGGAATGTTCAGAGTTCCGGAATGTTCAGAGTTCCGGAATGCACCAAGGTTCCGGAATGTTCGGAATTCCGGAATGTTCAGAGTTCCGGAATGCACCAAGGTTCCGGAATGTTCGGAATTCCGGAATGTTCAGAGTTCCGGAATGCACCAAGGTTCCGGAATGTTCGGAATTCCGGAATGTTCAGAGTTCCGGAATGCACCAAGGTTCCGGAATGTTCGGAATTCCGGAATGTTCAGAGTTCCGGAATGTTCGGAATTCCGGAATGTTCAGAGTTCCGGAATGTTCAGAGTTCCGGAATGCACCAAGGTTCCGGAATGTTCGGAATTCCGGAATGTTCAGAGTTCCGGAATGCACCAAGGTTCCGGAATGTTCGGAATTCCGGAATGCACCAAGGTTCCGGAATGTTAAGAGTTCCGGAATGCACCAAGGTTCCGGAATGTTCGGAATTCCGGAATGTTCAGAGTTCCGGAATGCACCAAGGTTCCGGAATGTTCGGAATTCCGGAATGTTCAGAGTTCCGGAATGTTCAGAGTTCCGGAATGCACCAAGGTTCCGGAATGTTAAGAGTTCCGGAATGCACCAAGGTTCCGGAATGTTCGGAATTCCGGAATGTTCAGAGTTCCGGAATGCACCAAGGTTCCGGAATGTTCGGAATTCCGGAAAGTTCAGAGTTCCGGAATGCACCAAGGTTCCGGAATGTTCGGAATTCCGGAATTCACCAAGGTTCCGGAATGTTCGAAATTCCGGAATGTTCAGAGTTCCGGAATGCACCAAGGTTCCGGAATGTTCGGAATTCCGGAAAGTTCAGAGTTCCGGAATGCACCAAGGTTCCGGAATGTTCGGAATTCCGGAATGCACCAAGGTTCCGGAATGTTAAGAGTTCCGGAATGCACCAAGGTTCCGGAATGTTCGGAATTCCGGAATGTTCAGAGTTCCGGAATGCACCAAGGTTCCGGAATGTTCGGAATTCCGGAATGCACCAAGGTTCCGGAATGTTCGGAATTCCGGAATGTTCAGAGTTCCGGAATGCACCAAGGTTCCGGAATGTTCGGAATTCCGGAATGCACCAAGGTTCCGGAATGTTCGGAATTCCGGAATGTTCAGAGTTCCGGAATGCACCAAGGTTCCGGAATGTTCGGAATTCCGGAATGCACCAAGGTTCCGGAATGTTCGGAATTCCGGAATGTTCAGAGTTCCGGAATGTTCAGAGTTCCGGAATGTTCGGAGTTCCGGAATTCACCAAGGTTCCGGAATGTTCGAAATTCCGGAATGTTCAGAGTTCCGGAATGCACCAAGGTTCCGGAATGTTCGGAATTCCGGAAAGTTCAGAGTTCCGGAATGCACCAAGGTTCCGGAATGTTCGGAATTCCGGAATGCACCAAGGTTCCAGAATGTTCGGAATTCCGGAATTCACCAAGGTTCCGGAATGTTCGAAATTCCGGAATGTTCAGAGTTCCGGAATGTTCAGAGTTCCGGAATGTTCAGAGTTCCGGAATGCACCAAGGTTCCGGAATGTTCGGAATTCCGGAATGCACCAAGGTTCCGGAATGTTAAGAGTTCCGGAATGCACCAAGGTTCCGGAATGTTCGGAATTCCGGAATGTTCAGAGTTCCGGAATGCACCAAGGTTCCGGAATGTTCGGAATTCCGGAATGCACCAAGGTTCCGGAATGTTCGGAATTCCGGAATGTTCAGAGTTCCGGAATGTACCAAGGTTCCGGAATGTTCGGAATTCCGGAATGCACCAAGGTTCCGGAATGTTCGGAATTCCGGAATGTTCAGAGTTCCGGAATGCACCAAGGTTCCGGAATGTTCGGAATTCCGGAATGTTCAGAGTTCCGGAATGCACCAAGGTTCCGGAATGTTCGGAATTCCGGAATGTTCAGAGTTCCGGAATGTTCGGAATTCCGGAATGTTCAGAGTTCCGGAATGTTCAGAGTTCCGGAATGCACCAAGGTTCCGGAATGTTCGGAATTCCGGAATGTTCAGAGTTCCGGAGTGTTCAGAGTTCCGGAATGCACCAAGGTTCCGGAATGTTCGGAATTCCGGAATGTTCAGAGTTCCGGAATGCACCAAGGTTCCGGAATGTTCGGAATTCCGGAATGCACCAAGGTTCCGGAATGTTAAGAGTTCCGGAATGCACCAAGGTTCCGGAATGTTCGGAATTCCGGAATGTTCAGAGTTCCGGAATGCACCAAGGTTCCGGAATGTTCGGAATTCCGGAATGTTCAGAGTTCCGGAATGTTCAGAGTTCCGGAATGCACCAAGGTTCCGGAATGTTAAGAGTTCCGGAATGCACCAAGGTTCCGGAATGTTCGGAATTCCGGAATGTTCAGAGTTCCGGAATGCACCAAGGTTCCGGAATGTTCGGAATTCCGGAAAGTTCAGAGTTCCGGAATGCACCAAGGTTCCGGAATGTTCGGAATTCCGGAATTCACCAAGGTTCCGGAATGTTCGAAATTCCGGAATGTTCAGAGTTCCGGAATGCACCAAGGTTCCGGAATGTTCGGAATTCCGGAAAGTTCAGAGTTCCGGAATGCACCAAGGTTCCGGAATGTTCGGAATTCCGGAATGCACCAAGGTTCCGGAATGTTAAGAGTTCCGGAATGCACCAAGGTTCCGGAATGTTCGGAATTCCGGAATGTTCAGAGTTCCGGAATGCACCAAGGTTCCGGAATGTTCGGAATTCCGGAATGCACCAAGGTTCCGGAATGTTCGGAATTCCGGAATGTTCAGAGTTTCGGAATGCACCAAGGTTCCGGAATGTTCGGAATTCCGGAATGCACCAAGGTTCCGGAATGTTCGGAATTCCGGAATGTTCAGAGTTCCGGAATGCACCAAGGTTCCGGAATGTTCGGAATTCCGGAATGCACCAAGGTTCCGGAATGTTCGGAATTCCGGAATGTTCAGAGTTCCGGAATGTTCAGAGTTCCGGAATGTTCGGAGTTCCGGAATTCACCAAGGTTCCGGAATGTTCGAAATTCCGGAATGTTCAGAGTTCCGGAATGCACCAAGGTTCCGGAATGTTCGGAATTCCGGAAAGTTCAGAGTTCCGGAATGCACCAAGGTTCCGGAATGTTCGGAATTCCGGAATGCACCAAGGTTCCAGAATGTTCGGAATTCCGGAATTCACCAAGGTTCCGGAATGTTCGAAATTCCGGAATGTTCAGAGTTCCGGAATGTTCAGAGTTCCGGAATGTTCAGAGTTCCGGAATGCACCAAGGTTCCGGAATGTTCGGAATTCCGGAATGCACCAAGGTTCCGGAATGTTAAGAGTTCCGGAATGCACCAAGGTTCCGGAATGTTCGGAATTCCGGAATGTTCAGAGTTCCGGAATGCACCAAGGTTCCGGAATGTTCGGAATTCCGGAATGCACCAAGGTTCCGGAATGTTCGGAATTCCGGAATGTTCAGAGTTCCGGAATGTACCAAGGTTCCGGAATGTTCGGAATTCCGGAATGCACCAAGGTTCCGGAATTCAGAGTTCCGGAATGCACCAAGGTTCCGGAATGTTCGGAATTCCGGAATGTTCAGAGTTCCGGAATGCACCAAGGTTCCGGAATGTTCGGAATTCCGGAATGTTCAGAGTTCCGGAATGCACCAAGGTTCCGGAATGTTCGGAATTCCGGAATGTTCAGAGTTCCGGAATGCACCAAGGTTCCGGAATGTTCGGAATTCCGGAATGCACCAAGGTTCCGGAATGTTCGGAATTCCGGAATGTTCAGAGTTCCGGAATGCACCAAGGTTCCGGAATGTTCGGAATTCCGGAATGCACCAAGGTTCCGGAATGTTCGGAATTCCGGAATGTTCAGAGTTCCGGAATGTTCAGAGTTCCGGAATGTTCGGAGTTCCGGAATGTTCGGAATTCCGGAATGTTCAGAGTTCCGGAATGTACCAAGGTTCCGGAATGTTCGGAATTCCGGAATGCACCAAGGTTCCGGAATTCAGAGTTCCGGAATGCACCAAGGTTCCGGAATGTTCGGAATTCCGGAATGTTCAGAGTTCCGGAATGCACCAAGGTTCCGGAATGTTCGGAATTCCGGAATGTTCAGAGTTCCGGAATGCACCAAGGTTCCGGAATGTTCGGAATTCCGGAATGTTCAGAGTTCCGGAATGCACCAAGGTTCCGGAATGTTCGGAATTCCGGAATGTTCAGAGTTCCGGAATGTTCGGAATTCCGGAATGTTCAGAGTTCCGGAATGTTCAGAGTTCCGGAATGCACCAAGGTTCCGGAATGTTCGGAATTCCGGAATGTTCAGAGTTCCGGAATGTTCAGAGTTCCGGAATGCACCAAGGTTCCGGAATGTTAAGAGTTCCGGAATGCACCAAGGTTCCGGAATGTTCGGAATTCCGGAATGTTCAGAGTTCCGGAATGCACCAAGGTTCCGGAATGTTCGGAATTCCGGAAAGTTCAGAGTTCCGGAATGCACCAAGGTTCCGGAATGTTCGAAATTCCGGAATGTTCAGAGTTCCGGAATGCACCAAGGTTCCGGAATGTTCGGAATTCCGGAAAGTTCAGAGTTCCGGAATGCACCAAGGTTCCGGAATGTTCGGAATTCCGGAATGCACCAAGGTTCCGGAATGTTCGGAATTCCGGAATTCACCAAGGTTCCGGAATGTTCGAAATTCCGGAATGTTCAGAGTTCCGGAATGTTCAGAGTTCCGGAATGTTCAGAGTTCCGGAATGCACCAAGGTTCCGGAATGTTCGGAATTCCGGAATGCACCAAGGTTCCGGAATGTTAAGAGTTCCGGAATGCACCAAGGTTCCGGAATGTTCGGAATTCCGGAATGTTCAGAGTTCCGGAATGCACCAAGGTTCCGGAATGTTCGGAATTCCGGAATGCACCAAGGTTCCGGAATGTTCGGAATTCCGGAATGTTCAGAGTTCCGGAATGCACCAAGGTTCCGGAATGTTCATAGTTCCGGAATGCTCCAAGGTTCCGGAATTTTCGGAATTCCGGAATGCACCAAGGTTCCGGAATGTTCGGAATTCCGGAATGTTCAGAGTTCCAGAATGTTCAGAGTTCCGGAATGTTCAGAGTTCCGGAATGCACCAAGGTTCCGGAATGTTCGGAATTCCAGAATGTTCAGAGTTCCGGAATGTTCAGAGTTCCGGAATGCACCAAGGTTCCGGAATGTTCAGAGTTCCGGAATGTTCAGAGTTCCGGAATGCACCAAGGTTCCGGAATGTTCGGAATTCCGGAATGTTCAGAGTTCCGGAATGTTCAGAGTTCCGGAATGTTCGGAATTCCGGAATGTTCAGAGTTCCGGAATGCACCAAGGTTCCGGATTGTTCGTAATTCCGGAATGTTCAGAGTTCCGGAAGGTTCAGAGTTCCGGAATCCACCAAGGTTCCGGAATGTTCGGAATTCTGGAATGTTCAGAGCTCCGGAATGTTCAGAGTTCCGGAATGCACCAAGGTTCCGGAATGTTCGGAATTCCGGAATGTTCATAGTTCCGGAATGCACCAAGGTTCCGGAATGTTCGGAATTCCGGAATTCACCAAGGTTCCGGAATGTTCGAAATTCCGGAATGTTCAGAGTTCCGGAATGTTCAGAGTTCCGGAATGCACCAAGGTTCCGGAATGTTCGGAATTCCGGAATGCACCAAGGTTCCGGAATGTTAAGAGTTCCGGAATGCACAAAGGTTCCGGAATGTTCGGAATTCCGGAATTTTCAGAGTTCCGGAATGCACCAAGGTTCCGGAATGTTCGGAATTACGGAATGTTCAGAGTTCCGGAATGTTCAGAGTTCCGGAATGCACCAAGGTTCCGGAATGTTCGGAATTCCGGAATGTTCAGAGTTCCGGAATGCACCAAGGTTCCGGAATGTTCAGAGTTCCGGAATGCACCAAGGTTCCGGAATGTTCGGAATTCCGGAATGTTCAGAGTTCCGGAATGTTCAGAGTTCCGGAATGCACCAATGTTCCGGAATGTTCGGAATTCCGGAATGTTCAGAGTTCCGGAATGTTCGGAGTTCCGGAATGTTCGGAATTCCGGAATGTTCAGAGTTCCGGAATGCACCAAGGTTCCGGAATGTTCAGAGTTCCGGAATGCACCAAGGTTCCGGAATGTTCATAGTTCCGGAATGCTCCAAGGTTCCGGAATGTTCGGAATTCCGGAATGCAACAAGGTTCCGGAATTCAGAGTTCCGGAATGCACCAAGGTTCCGGAATGTTCGGAATTCCGGAATGTTCAGAGTTCCGGAATGTTCAGAGTTCCGGAATGCACCAAGGTTCCGGAATGTTCGGAATTCCGGAATGCACCAAGGTTCCGGAATGTTCGGAATTCCGGAATGTTCAGAGTTCCGGAATGCACCAAGGTTCCAGAATGTTCAGAGTTCCGGAATGCACCAAGGTTCCGGAATGTTCGGAATTCCGGAATGTTCATAGTTCCGGAAGGTTCAGAGTTCCGGAATGCACCAAGGTTCCGGAATGTTCAGAGTTCCGGAATGCACCAAGGTTCTGGAATGTTCGGAATTCCGGAATGTTCGGAGTTCCGGAATGTTCAGAGTTCCGGAATGTTCGGAATTCCGGAATGTTCAGAGTTCCGGAATGCACCAAGGTTCCGGAATGTTCATAGTTCCGGAATGCTCCAAGGTTCCGGAATTTTCGGAATTCCGGAATGCACCAAGGTTCCGGAATGTTCGGAATTCCGGAATGTTCAGAGTTCCAGAATGTTCAGAGTTCCGGAATGTTCAGAGTTCCGGAATGCACCAAGGTTCCGGAATGTTCGGAATTCCAGAATGTTCAGAGTTCCGGAATGTTCAGAGTTCCGGAATGCACCAAGGTTCCGGAATGTTCAGAGTTCCGGAATGTTCAGAGTTCCGGAATGCACCAAGGTTCCGGAATGTTCGGAATTCCGGAATGTTCAGAGTTCCGGAATGTTCAGAGTTCCGGAATGTTCGGAATTCCGGAATGTTCAGAGTTCCGGAATGCACCAAGGTTCCGGATTGTTCGTAATTCCGGAATGTTCAGAGTTCCGGAAGGTTCAGAGTTCCGGAATCCACCAAGGTTCCGGAATGTTCGGAATTCTGGAATGTTCAGAGCTCCGGAATGTTCAGAGTTCCGGAATGCACCAAGGTTCCGGAATGTTCGGAATTCCGGAATGTTCATAGTTCCGGAATGCACCAAGGTTCCGGAATGTTCGGAATTCCGGAATTCACCAAGGTTCCGGAATGTTCGAAATTCCGGAATGTTCAGAGTTCCGGAATGTTCAGAGTTCCGGAATGCACCAAGGTTCCGGAATGTTCGGAATTCCGGAATGCACCAAGGTTCCGGAATGTTAAGAGTTCCGGAATGCACAAAGGTTCCGGAATGTTCGGAATTCCGGAATTTTCAGAGTTCCGGAATGCACCAAGGTTCCGGAATGTTCGGAATTACGGAATGTTCAGAGTTCCGGAATGTTCAGAGTTCCGGAATGCACCAAGGTTCCGGAATGTTCGGAATTCCGGAATGTTCAGAGTTCCGGAATGCACCAAGGTTCCGGAATGTTCAGAGTTCCGGAATGCACCAAGGTTCCGGAATGTTCGGAATTCCGGAATGTTCAGAGTTCCGGAATGTTCAGAGTTCCGGAATGCACCAAGGTTCCGGGATGTTCGGAATTCCGGAATGTTCAGAGTTCCGGAATGTTCAGAGTTCCGGAATGCACCAAGGTTCCGGAATGGTCGGAATTCCGGAATGTTCAGAGTTCCGGAATGCACCAAGGTTCCGGAATGTTCAGAGTTCCGGAATGCACCAAGGTTCCGGAATGTTCGGAATTCCGGAATGTTCAGAGTTCCGGAATGTTCAGAGTTCCGGAATGTACCAAGGTTCCGGAATGTTCGGAATTCCGGAATGTTCAGAGTTCCGGAGTGTTCAGAGTTCCGGAATGCACCAAGGTTCCGGAATGTTCGGAATTCCGGAATGTTCAGAGTTCCGGAATGCACCAAGGTTCCGGAATGTTCGGAATTCCGGAATGTTCAGAGTTCCGGAATGTTCAGAGTTCCGGAATGCACCAATGTTCCGGAATGTTCGGAATTCCGGAATGTTCAGAGTTCCGGAATGCACCAAGGTTCCGGAATGTTCGGAATTCCGGAATGCACCAAGGTTCCGGAATGTTCAGAGTTCCGGAATGTTCAGAGTTCCGGAATGCACCAATGTTCCGGAATGTTCGGAATTCCGGAATGTTCAGAGTTCCGGAATGCACCAAGGTTCCGGAATGTTAAGAGTTCCGGAATGCACCAAGGTTCCGGAATGTTCGGAATTCCGGAATGTTCAGAGTTCCGGAATGCACCAAGGTTCCGGAATGTTCGGAATTCCGGAATGTTCAGAGTTCCGGAATGTTCAGAGTTCCGGAATGCACCAATGTTCCGGAATGTTCGGAATTCCGGAATGTTCAGAGTTCCGGAATGTTCGGAGTTCCGGAATGTTCGGAATTCCGGAATGTTCAGAGTTCCGGAATGCACCAAGGTTCCGGAATGTTCAGAGTTCCGGAATGCACCAAGGTTCTGGAATGTTCGGAATTCCGGAATGTTCGGAGTTCCGGAATGTTCAGAGTTCCGGAATGTTCGGAATTCCGGAATGTTCAGAGTTCCGGAATGCACCAAGGTTCCGGAATGTTCATAGTTCCGGAATGCTCCAAGGTTCCGGAATTTTCGGAATTCCGGAATGCACCAAGGTTCCGGAATGTTCGGAATTCCGGAATGTTCAGAGTTCCAGAATGTTCAGAGTTCCGGAATGTTCAGAGTTCCGGAATGCACCAAGGTTCCGGAATGTTCGGAATTCCAGAATGTTCAGAGTTCCGGAATGTTCAGAGTTCCGGAATGCACCAAGGTTCCGGAATGTTCAGAGTTCCGGAATGTTCAGAGTTCCGGAATGCACCAAGGTTCCGGAATGTTCGGAATTCCGGAATGTTCAGAGTTCCGGAATGTTCAGAGTTCCGGAATGTTCGGAATTCCGGAATGTTCAGAGTTCCGGAATGCACCAAGGTTCCGGATTGTTCGTAATTCCGGAATGTTCAGAGTTCCGGAAGGTTCAGAGTTCCGGAATCCACCAAGGTTCCGGAATGTTCGGAATTCTGGAATGTTCAGAGCTCCGGAATGTTCAGAGTTCCGGAATGCACCAAGGTTCCGGAATGTTCGGAATTCCGGAATGTTCATAGTTCCGGAATGCACCAAGGTTCCGGAATGTTCGGAATTCCGGAATTCACCAAGGTTCCGGAATGTTCGAAATTCCGGAATGTTCAGAGTTCCGGAATGTTCAGAGTTCCGGAATGCACCAAGGTTCCGGAATGTTCGGAATTCCGGAATGCACCAAGGTTCCGGAATGTTAAGAGTTCCGGAATGCACAAAGGTTCCGGAATGTTCGGAATTCCGGAATTTTCAGAGTTCCGGAATGCACCAAGGTTCCGGAATGTTCGGAATTACGGAATGTTCAGAGTTCCGGAATGTTCAGAGTTCCGGAATGCACCAAGGTTCCGGAATGTTCGGAATTCCGGAATGTTCAGAGTTCCGGAATGCACCAAGGTTCCGGAATGTTCAGAGTTCCGGAATGCACCAAGGTTCCGGAATGTTCGGAATTCCGGAATGTTCAGAGTTCCGGAATGTTCAGAGTTCCGGAATGCACCAAGGTTCCGGGATGTTCGGAATTCCGGAATGTTCAGAGTTCCGGAATGTTCAGAGTTCCGGAATGCACCAAGGTTCCGGAATGGTCGGAATTCCGGAATGTTCAGAGTTCCGGAATGCACCAAGGTTCCGGAATGTTCAGAGTTCCGGAATGCACCAAGGTTCCGGAATGTTCGGAATTCCGGAATGTTCAGAGTTCCGGAATGTTCAGAGTTCCGGAATGTACCAAGGTTCCGGAATGTTCGGAATTCCGGAATGTTCAGAGTTCCGGAGTGTTCAGAGTTCCGGAATGCACCAAGGTTCCGGAATGTTCGGAATTCCGGAATGTTCAGAGTTCCGGAATGCACCAAGGTTCCGGAATGTTCGGAATTCCGGAATGTTCAGAGTTCCGGAATGTTCAGAGTTCCGGAATGCACCAATGTTCCGGAATGTTCGGAATTCCGGAATGTTCAGAGTTCCGGAATGCACCAAGGTTCCGGAATGTTCGGAATTCCGGAATGCACCAAGGTTCCGGAATGTTCAGAGTTCCGGAATGTTCAGAGTTCCGGAATGCACCAATGTTCCGGAATGTTCGGAATTCCGGAATGTTCAGAGTTCCGGAATGCACCAAGGTTCCGGAATGTTAAGAGTTCCGGAATGCACCAAGGTTCCGGAATGTTCGGAATTCCGGAATGTTCAGAGTTCCGGAATGCACCAAGGTTCCGGAATGTTCGGAATTCCGGAATGTTCAGAGTTCCGGAATGCACCAAGGTTCCGGAATGTTCGGAATTCCGGAATGCACCAAGGTTCCGGAATGTTCGGAATTCCGGAATGTTCAGAGTTCCGGAATGCACCAAGGTTCCGGAATGTTCGGAATTCCGGAATGCACCAAGGTTCCGGAATGTTCGGAATTCCGGAATGTTCAGAGTTCCGGAATGTTCAGAGTTCCGGAATGTTCGGAGTTCCGGAATGTTCGGAATTCCGGAATGTTCAGAGTTCCGGAATGTACCAAGGTTCCGGAATGTTCGGAATTCCGGAATGCACCAAGGTTCCGGAATTCAGAGTTCCGGAATGCACCAAGGTTCCGGAATGTTCGGAATTCCGGAATGTTCAGAGTTCCGGAATGCACCAAGGTTCCGGAATGTTCGGAATTCCGGAATGTTCAGAGTTCCGGAATGCACCAAGGTTCCGGAATGTTCGGAATTCCGGAATGTTCAGAGTTCCGGAATGCACCAAGGTTCCGGAATGTTCGGAATTCCGGAATGTTCAGAGTTCCGGAATGCACCAAGGTTCCGGAATGTTCGGAATTCCGGAAAGTTCAGAGTTCCGGAATGCACCAAGGTTCCGGAATGTTCGAAATTCCGGAATGTTCAGAGTTCCGGAATGCACCAAGGTTCCGGAATGTTCGGAATTCCGGAAAGTTCAGAGTTCCGGAATGCACCAAGGTTCCGGAATGTTCGGAATTCCGGAATGCACCAAGGTTCCGGAATGTTCGGAATTCCGGAATTCACCAAGGTTCCGGAATGTTCGAAATTCCGGAATGTTCAGAGTTCCGGAATGTTCAGAGTTCCGGAATGTTCAGAGTTCCGGAATGCACCAAGGTTCCGGAATGTTCGGAATTCCGGAATGCACCAAGGTTCCGGAATGTTAAGAGTTCCGGAATGCACCAAGGTTCCGGAATGTTCGGAATTCCGGAATGTTCAGAGTTCCGGAATGCACCAAGGTTCCGGAATGTTCGGAATTCCGGAATGCACCAAGGTTCCGGAATGTTCGGAATTCCGGAATGTTCAGAGTTCCGGAATGCACCAAGGTTCCGGAATGTTCATAGTTCCGGAATGCTCCAAGGTTCCGGAATTTTCGGAATTCCGGAATGCACCAAGGTTCCGGAATGTTCGGAATTCCGGAATGTTCAGAGTTCCAGAATGTTCAGAGTTCCGGAATGTTCAGAGTTCCGGAATGCACCAAGGTTCCGGAATGTTCGGAATTCCAGAATGTTCAGAGTTCCGGAATGTTCAGAGTTCCGGAATGCACCAAGGTTCCGGAATGTTCAGAGTTCCGGAATGTTCAGAGTTCCGGAATGCACCAAGGTTCCGGAATGTTCGGAATTCCGGAATGTTCAGAGTTCCGGAATGTTCAGAGTTCCGGAATGTTCGGAATTCCGGAATGTTCAGAGTTCCGGAATGCACCAAGGTTCCGGATTGTTCGTAATTCCGGAATGTTCAGAGTTCCGGAAGGTTCAGAGTTCCGGAATCCACCAAGGTTCCGGAATGTTCGGAATTCTGGAATGTTCAGAGCTCCGGAATGTTCAGAGTTCCGGAATGCACCAAGGTTCCGGAATGTTCGGAATTCCGGAATGTTCATAGTTCCGGAATGCACCAAGGTTCCGGAATGTTCGGAATTCCGGAATTCACCAAGGTTCCGGAATGTTCGAAATTCCGGAATGTTCAGAGTTCCGGAATGTTCAGAGTTCCGGAATGCACCAAGGTTCCGGAATGTTCGGAATTCCGGAATGCACCAAGGTTCCGGAATGTTAAGAGTTCCGGAATGCACAAAGGTTCCGGAATGTTCGGAATTCCGGAATTTTCAGAGTTCCGGAATGCACCAAGGTTCCGGAATGTTCGGAATTACGGAATGTTCAGAGTTCCGGAATGTTCAGAGTTCCGGAATGCACCAAGGTTCCGGAATGTTCGGAATTCCGGAATGTTCAGAGTTCCGGAATGCACCAAGGTTCCGGAATGTTCAGAGTTCCGGAATGCACCAAGGTTCCGGAATGTTCGGAATTCCGGAATGTTCAGAGTTCCGGAATGTTCAGAGTTCCGGAATGCACCAATGTTCCGGAATGTTCGGAATTCCGGAATGTTCAGAGTTCCGGAATGTTCGGAGTTCCGGAATGTTCGGAATTCCGGAATGTTCAGAGTTCCGGAATGCACCAAGGTTCCGGAATGTTCAGAGTTCCGGAATGCACCAAGGTTCCGGAATGTTCATAGTTCCGGAATGCTCCAAGGTTCCGGAATGTTCGGAATTCCGGAATGCAACAAGGTTCCGGAATTCAGAGTTCCGGAATGCACCAAGGTTCCGGAATGTTCGGAATTCCGGAATGTTCAGAGTTCCGGAATGTTCAGAGTTCCGGAATGCACCAAGGTTCCGGAATGTTCGGAATTCCGGAATGCACCAAGGTTCCGGAATGTTCGGAATTCCGGAATGTTCAGAGTTCCGGAATGCACCAAGGTTCCAGAATGTTCAGAGTTCCGGAATGCACCAAGGTTCCGGAATGTTCGGAATTCCGGAATGTTCATAGTTCCGGAAGGTTCAGAGTTCCGGAATGCACCAAGGTTCCGGAATGTTCAGAGTTCCGGAATGCACCAAGGTTCTGGAATGTTCGGAATTCCGGAATGTTCGGAGTTCCGGAATGTTCAGAGTTCCGGAATGTTCGGAATTCCGGAATGTTCAGAGTTCCGGAATGCACCAAGGTTCCGGAATGTTCATAGTTCCGGAATGCTCCAAGGTTCCGGAATTTTCGGAATTCCGGAATGCACCAAGGTTCCGGAATGTTCGGAATTCCGGAATGTTCAGAGTTCCAGAATGTTCAGAGTTCCGGAATGTTCAGAGTTCCGGAATGCACCAAGGTTCCGGAATGTTCGGAATTCCAGAATGTTCAGAGTTCCGGAATGTTCAGAGTTCCGGAATGCACCAAGGTTCCGGAATGTTCAGAGTTCCGGAATGTTCAGAGTTCCGGAATGCACCAAGGTTCCGGAATGTTCGGAATTCCGGAATGTTCAGAGTTCCGGAATGTTCAGAGTTCCGGAATGTTCGGAATTCCGGAATGTTCAGAGTTCCGGAATGCACCAAGGTTCCGGATTGTTCGTAATTCCGGAATGTTCAGAGTTCCGGAAGGTTCAGAGTTCCGGAATCCACCAAGGTTCCGGAATGTTCGGAATTCTGGAATGTTCAGAGCTCCGGAATGTTCAGAGTTCCGGAATGCACCAAGGTTCCGGAATGTTCGGAATTCCGGAATGTTCATAGTTCCGGAATGCACCAAGGTTCCGGAATGTTCGGAATTCCGGAATTCACCAAGGTTCCGGAATGTTCGAAATTCCGGAATGTTCAGAGTTCCGGAATGTTCAGAGTTCCGGAATGCACCAAGGTTCCGGAATGTTCGGAATTCCGGAATGCACCAAGGTTCCGGAATGTTAAGAGTTCCGGAATGCACAAAGGTTCCGGAATGTTCGGAATTCCGGAATTTTCAGAGTTCCGGAATGCACCAAGGTTCCGGAATGTTCGGAATTACGGAATGTTCAGAGTTCCGGAATGTTCAGAGTTCCGGAATGCACCAAGGTTCCGGAATGTTCGGAATTCCGGAATGTTCAGAGTTCCGGAATGCACCAAGGTTCCGGAATGTTCAGAGTTCCGGAATGCACCAAGGTTCCGGAATGTTCGGAATTCCGGAATGTTCAGAGTTCCGGAATGTTCAGAGTTCCGGAATGCACCAAGGTTCCGGGATGTTCGGAATTCCGGAATGTTCAGAGTTCCGGAATGTTCAGAGTTCCGGAATGCACCAAGGTTCCGGAATGGTCGGAATTCCGGAATGTTCAGAGTTCCGGAATGCACCAAGGTTCCGGAATGTTCAGAGTTCCGGAATGCACCAAGGTTCCGGAATGTTCGGAATTCCGGAATGTTCAGAGTTCCGGAATGTTCAGAGTTCCGGAATGTACCAAGGTTCCGGAATGTTCGGAATTCCGGAATGTTCAGAGTTCCGGAGTGTTCAGAGTTCCGGAATGCACCAAGGTTCCGGAATGTTCGGAATTCCGGAATGTTCAGAGTTCCGGAATGCACCAAGGTTCCGGAATGTTCGGAATTCCGGAATGTTCAGAGTTCCGGAATGTTCAGAGTTCCGGAATGCACCAATGTTCCGGAATGTTCGGAATTCCGGAATGTTCAGAGTTCCGGAATGCACCAAGGTTCCGGAATGTTCGGAATTCCGGAATGCACCAAGGTTCCGGAATGTTCAGAGTTCCGGAATGTTCAGAGTTCCGGAATGCACCAATGTTCCGGAATGTTCGGAATTCCGGAATGTTCAGAGTTCCGGAATGCACCAAGGTTCCGGAATGTTAAGAGTTCCGGAATGCACCAAGGTTCCGGAATGTTCGGAATTCCGGAATGTTCAGAGTTCCGGAATGCACCAAGGTTCCGGAATGTTCGGAATTCCGGAATGCACCAAGGTTCCGGAATGTTCGGAATTCCGGAATGTTCAGAGTTCCGGAATGTTCAGAGTTCCGGAATGTTCGGAGTTCCGGAATTCACCAAGGTTCCGGAATGTTCGGAATTCCGGAATGTTCAGAGTTCCGGAATGCACCAAGGTTCCGGAATGTTCAGAGTTCCGGAATGCACCAAGGTTCCGGAATGTTCATAGTTCCGGAATGCTCCAAGGTTCCGGAATGTTCGGAATTCCGGAATGCAACAAGGTTCCGGAATTCAGAGTTCCGGAATGCACCAAGGTTCCGGAATGTTCGGAATTCCGGAATGTTCAGAGTTCCGGAATGTTCAGAGTTCCGGAATGCACCAAGGTTCCGGAATGTTCGGAATTCCGGAATGCACCAAGGTTCCGGAATGTTCGGAATTCCGGAATGTTCAGAGTTCCGGAATGCACCAAGGTTCCAGAATGTTCAGAGTTCCGGAATGCACCAAGGTTCCGGAATGTTCGGAATTCCGGAATGTTCATAGTTCCGGAAGGTTCAGAGTTCCGGAATGCACCAAGGTTCCGGAATGTTCAGAGTTCCGGAATGCACCAAGGTTCCGGAATGTTCATAGTTCCGGAATGCTCCAAGGTTCCGGAATGTTCGGAATTCCGGAATGCAACAAGGTTCCGGAATTCAGAGTTCCGGAATGCACCAAGGTTCCGGAATGTTCGGAATTCCGGAATGTTCAGAGTTCCGGAATGTTCAGAGTTCCGGAATGCACCAAGGTTCCGGAATGTTCGGAATTCCGGAATGCACCAAGGTTCCGGAATGTTCGGAATTCCGGAATGTTCAGAGTTCCGGAATGCACCAAGGTTCCAGAATGTTCAGAGTTCCGGAATGCACCAAGGTTCCGGAATGTTCGGAATTCCGGAATGTTCATAGTTCCGGAAGGTTCAGAGTTCCGGAATGCACCAAGGTTCCGGAATGTTCAGAGTTCCGGAATGCACCAAGGTTCTGGAATGTTCGGAATTCCGGAATGTTCGGAGTTCCGGAATGTTCAGAGTTCCGGAATGTTCGGAATTCCGGAATGTTCAGAGTTCCGGAATGCACCAAGGTTCCGGAATGTTCATAGTTCCGGAATGCTCCAAGGTTCCGGAATTTTCGGAATTCCGGAATGCACCAAGGTTCCGGAATGTTCGGAATTCCGGAATGTTCAGAGTTCCAGAATGTTCAGAGTTCCGGAATGTTCAGAGTTCCGGAATGCACCAAGGTTCCGGAATGTTCGGAATTCCAGAATGTTCAGAGTTCCGGAATGTTCAGAGTTCCGGAATGCACCAAGGTTCCGGAATGTTCAGAGTTCCGGAATGTTCAGAGTTCCGGAATGCACCAAGGTTCCGGAATGTTCGGAATTCCGGAATGTTCAGAGTTCCGGAATGTTCAGAGTTCCGGAATGTTCGGAATTCCGGAATGTTCAGAGTTCCGGAATGCACCAAGGTTCCGGATTGTTCGTAATTCCGGAATGTTCAGAGTTCCGGAAGGTTCAGAGTTCCGGAATCCACCAAGGTTCCGGAATGTTCGGAATTCTGGAATGTTCAGAGCTCCGGAATGTTCAGAGTTCCGGAATGCACCAAGGTTCCGGAATGTTCGGAATTCCGGAATGTTCATAGTTCCGGAATGCACCAAGGTTCCGGAATGTTCGGAATTCCGGAATTCACCAAGGTTCCGGAATGTTCGAAATTCCGGAATGTTCAGAGTTCCGGAATGTTCAGAGTTCCGGAATGCACCAAGGTTCCGGAATGTTCGGAATTCCGGAATGCACCAAGGTTCCGGAATGTTAAGAGTTCCGGAATGCACAAAGGTTCCGGAATGTTCGGAATTCCGGAATTTTCAGAGTTCCGGAATGCACCAAGGTTCCGGAATGTTCGGAATTACGGAATGTTCAGAGTTCCGGAATGTTCAGAGTTCCGGAATGCACCAAGGTTCCGGAATGTTCGGAATTCCGGAATGTTCAGAGTTCCGGAATGCACCAAGGTTCCGGAATGTTCAGAGTTCCGGAATGCACCAAGGTTCCGGAATGTTCGGAATTCCGGAATGTTCAGAGTTCCGGGATGTTCAGAGTTCCGGAATGCACCAAGGTTCCGGGATGTTCGGAATTCCGGAATGTTCAGAGTTCCGGAATGTTCAGAGTTCCGGAATGCACCAAGGTTCCGGAATGGTCGGAATTCCGGAATGTTCAGAGTTCCGGAATGCACCAAGGTTCCGGAATGTTCAGAGTTCCGGAATGCACCAAGGTTCCGGAATGTTCGGAATTCCGGAATGTTCAGAGTTCCGGAATGTTCAGAGTTCCGGAATGTACCAAGGTTCCGGAATGTTCGGAATTCCGGAATGTTCAGAGTTCCGGAGTGTTCAGAGTTCCGGAATGCACCAAGGTTCCGGAATGTTCGGAATTCCGGAATGTTCAGAGTTCCGGAATGCACCAAGGTTCCGGAATGTTCGGAATTCCGGAATGTTCAGAGTTCCGGAATGTTCAGAGTTCCGGAATGCACCAATGTTCCGGAATGTTCGGAATTCCGGAATGTTCAGAGTTCCAGAATGCACCAAGGTTCCGGAATGTTCGGAATTCCGGAATGCACCAAGGTTCCGGAATGTTCAGAGTTCCGGAATGTTCAGAGTTCCGGAATGCACCAATGTTCCGGAATGTTCGGAATTCCGGAATGTTCAGAGTTCCGGAATGCACCAAGGTTCCGGAATGTTAAGAGTTCCGGAATGCACCAAGGTTCCGGAATGTTCGGAATTCCGGAATGTTCAGAGTTCCGGAATGCACCAAGGTTCCGGAATGTTCGGAATTCCGGAATGTTCAGAGTTCCGGAATGTTCAGAGTTCCGGAATGCACCAATGTTCCGGAATGTTCGGAATTCCGGAATGTTCAGAGTTCCGGAATGCACCAAGGTTCCGGAATGTTCGGAATTCCGGAATGCACCAAGGTTCCGGAATGTTCAGAGTTCCGGAATGTTCAGAGTTCCGGAATGCACCAATGTTCCGGAATGTTCGGAATTCCGGAATGTTCAGAGTTCCGGAATGTTCAGAGTTCCGGAATGCACCAAGGTTCCGGAATGTTCGGAATTCCGGAATGTTCAGAGTTCCGGAATGCACCAAGGTTCCGGAATGTTCGGAATTCCGGAATGTTCAGAGTTCCGGAATGTTCGGAATTCCGGAATGTTCAGAGTTCCGGAATGTTCAGAGTTCCGGAATGCACCAAGGTTCCGGAATGTTCGGAATTCCGGAATGTTCAGAGTTCCGGAGTGTTCAGAGTTCCGGAATGCACCAAGGTTCCGGAATGTTCGGAATTCCGGAATGTTCAGAGTTCCGGAATGCACCAAGGTTCCGGAATGTTCGGAATTCCGGAATGCACCAAGGTTCCGGAATGTTAAGAGTTCCGGAATGCACCAAGGTTCCGGAATGTTCGGAATTCCGGAATGTTCAGAGTTCCGGAATGCACCAAGGTTCCGGAATGTTCGGAATTCCGGAATGTTCAGAGTTCCGGAATGTTCAGAGTTCCGGAATGCACCAAGGTTCCGGAATGTTAAGAGTTCCGGAATGCACCAAGGTTCCGGAATGTTCGGAATTCCGGAATGTTCAGAGTTCCGGAATGCACCAAGGTTCCGGAATGTTCGGAATTCCGGAAAGTTCAGAGTTCCGGAATGCACCAAGGTTCCGGAATGTTCGGAATTCCGGAATTCACCAAGGTTCCGGAATGTTCGAAATTCCGGAATGTTCAGAGTTCCGGAATGCACCAAGGTTCCGGAATGTTCGGAATTCCGGAAAGTTCAGAGTTCCGGAATGCACCAAGGTTCCGGAATGTTCGGAATTCCGGAATGCACCAAGGTTCCGGAATGTTCGGAATTCCGGAATTCACCAAGGTTCCGGAATGTTCGAAATTCCGGAATGTTCAGAGTTCCGGAATGTTCAGAGTTCCGGAATGTTCAGAGTTCCGGAATGCACCAAGGTTCCGGAATGTTCGGAATTCCGGAATGCACCAAGGTTCCGGAATGTTAAGAGTTCCGGAATGCACCAAGGTTCCGGAATGTTCGGAATTCCGGAATGTTCAGAGTTCCGGAATGCACCAAGGTTCCGGAATGTTCGGAATTCCGGAATGCACCAAGGTTCCGGAATGTTCGGAATTCCGGAATGTTCAGAGTTCCGGAATGCACCAAGGTTCCGGAATGTTCGGAATTCCGGAATGCACCAAGGTTCCGGAATGTTCGGAATTCCGGAATGTTCAGAGTTCCGGAATGCACCAAGGTTCCGGAATGTTCGGAATTCCGGAATGCACCAAGGTTCCGGAATGTTCGGAATTCCGGAATGTTCAGAGTTCCGGAATGTTCAGAGTTCCGGAATGTTCGGAGTTCCGGAATTCACCAAGGTTCCGGAATGTTCGAAATTCCGGAATGTTCAGAGTTCCGGAATGCACCAAGGTTCCGGAATGTTCGGAATTCCGGAAAGTTCAGAGTTCCGGAATGCACCAAGGTTCCGGAATGTTCGGAATTCCGGAATGCACCAAGGTTCCAGAATGTTCGGAATTCCGGAATTCACCAAGGTTCCGGAATGTTCGAAATTCCGGAATGTTCAGAGTTCCGGAATGTTCAGAGTTCCGGAATGTTCAGAGTTCCGGAATGCACCAAGGTTCCGGAATGTTCGGAATTCCGGAATGCACCAAGGTTCCGGAATGTTAAGAGTTCCGGAATGCACCAAGGTTCCGGAATGTTCGGAATTCCGGAATGTTCAGAGTTCCGGAATGCACCAAGGTTCCGGAATGTTCGGAATTCCGGAATGCACCAAGGTTCCGGAATGTTCGGAATTACGGAATGTTCAGAGTTCCGGAATGTACCAAGGTTCCGGAATGTTCGGAATTCCGGAATGCACCAAGGTTCCGGAATTCAGAGTTCCGGAATGCACCAAGGTTCCGGAATGTTCGGAATTCCGGAATGTTCAGAGTTCCGGAATGCACCAAGGTTCCGGAATGTTCGGAATTCCGGAATGTTCAGAGTTCCGGAATGCACCAAGGTTCCGGAATGTTCGGAATTCCGGAATGTTCAGAGTTCCGGAATGCACCAAGGTTCCGGAATGTTCGGAATTCCGGAATGCACCAAGGTTCCGGAATGTTCGGAATTCCGGAATGTTCAGAGTTCCGGAATGCACCAAGGTTCCGGAATGTTCGGAATTCCGGAATGCACCAAGGTTCCGGAATGTTCGGAATTCCGGAATGTTCAGAGTTCCGGAATGTTCAGAGTTCCGGAATGTTCGGAGTTCCGGAATGTTCGGAATTCCGGAATGTTCAGAGTTCCGGAATGTACCAAGGTTCCGGAATGTTCGGAATTCCGGAATGCACCAAGGTTCCGGAATTCAGAGTTCCGGAATGCACCAAGGTTCCGGAATGTTCGGAATTCCGGAATGTTCAGAGTTCCGGAATGCACCAAGGTTCCGGAATGTTCGGAATTCCGGAATGCACCAAGGTTCCGGAATGTTCGGAATTCCGGAATGTTCAGAGTTCCGGAATGTTCAGAGTTCCGGAATGTTCGGAGTTCCGGAATGTTCGGAATTCCGGAATGTTCAGAGTTCCGGAATGTACCAAGGTTCCGGAATGTTCGGAATTCCGGAATGCACCAAGGTTCCGGAATTCAGAGTTCCGGAATGCACCAAGGTTCCGGAATGTTCGGAATTCCGGAATGTTCAGAGTTCCGGAATGCACCAAGGTTCCGGAATGTTCGGAATTCCGGAATGTTCAGAGTTCCGGAATGCACCAAGGTTCCGGAATGTTCGGAATTCCGGAATGTTCAGAGTTCCGGAATGCACCAAGGTTCCGGAATGTTCGGAATTCCGGAATGTTCAGAGTTCCGGAATGTTCGGAATTCCGGAATGTTCAGAGTTCCGGAATGTTCAGAGTTCCGGAATGCACCAAGGTTCCGGAATGTTCGGAATTCCGGAATGCACCAAGGTTCCGGAATGTTAAGAGTTCCGGAATGCACCAAGGTTCCGGAATGTTCGGAATTCCGGAATGTTCAGAGTTCCGGAATGCACCAAGGTTCCGGAATGTTCGGAATTCCGGAATGTTCAGAGTTCCGGAATGTTCAGAGTTCCGGAATGCACCAAGGTTCCGGAATGTTAAGAGTTCCGGAATGCACCAAGGTTCCGGAATGTTCGGAATTCCGGAATGTTCAGAGTTCCGGAATGCACCAAGGTTCCGGAATGTTCGGAATTCCGGAAAGTTCAGAGTTCCGGAATGCACCAAGGTTCCGGAATGTTCGGAATTCCGGAATTCACCAAGGTTCCGGAATGTTCGAAATTCCGGAATGTTCAGAGTTCCGGAATGCACCAAGGTTCCGGAATGTTCGGAATTCCGGAAAGTTCAGAGTTCCGGAATGCACCAAGGTTCCGGAATGTTCGGAATTCCGGAATGCACCAAGGTTCCGGAATGTTCGGAATTCCGGAATTCACCAAGGTTCCGGAATGTTCGAAATTCCGGAATGTTCAGAGTTCCGGAATGTTCAGAGTTCCGGAATGTTCAGAGTTCCGGAATGCACCAAGGTTCCGGAATGTTCGGAATTCCGGAATGCACCAAGGTTCCGGAATGTTAAGAGTTCCGGAATGCACCAAGGTTCCGGAATGTTCGGAATTCCGGAATGTTCAGAGTTCCGGAATGCACCAAGGTTCCGGAATGTTCGGAATTCCGGAATGCACCAAGGTTCCGGAATGTTCGGAATTCCGGAATGTTCAGAGTTCCGGAATGCACCAAGGTTCCGGAATGTTCATAGTTCCGGAATGCTCCAAGGTTCCGGAATTTTCGGAATTCCGGAATGCACCAAGGTTCCGGAATGTTCGGAATTCCGGAATGTTCAGAGTTCCAGAATGTTCAGAGTTCCGGAATGTTCAGAGTTCCGGAATGCACCAAGGTTCCGGAATGTTCGGAATTCCAGAATGTTCAGAGTTCCGGAATGTTCAGAGTTCCGGAATGCACCAAGGTTCCGGAATGTTCAGAGTTCCGGAATGTTCAGAGTTCCGGAATGCACCAAGGTTCCGGAATGTTCGGAATTCCGGAATGTTCAGAGTTCCGGAATGTTCAGAGTTCCGGAATGTTCGGAATTCCGGAATGTTCAGAGTTCCGGAATGCACCAAGGTTCCGGATTGTTCGTAATTCCGGAATGTTCAGAGTTCCGGAAGGTTCAGAGTTCCGGAATCCACCAAGGTTCCGGAATGTTCGGAATTCTGGAATGTTCAGAGCTCCGGAATGTTCAGAGTTCCGGAATGCACCAAGGTTCCGGAATGTTCGGAATTCCGGAATGTTCATAGTTCCGGAATGCACCAAGGTTCCGGAATGTTCGGAATTCCGGAATTCACCAAGGTTCCGGAATGTTCGAAATTCCGGAATGTTCAGAGTTCCGGAATGTTCAGAGTTCCGGAATGCACCAAGGTTCCGGAATGTTCGGAATTCCGGAATGCACCAAGGTTCCGGAATGTTAAGAGTTCCGGAATGCACAAAGGTTCCGGAATGTTCGGAATTCCGGAATTTTCAGAGTTCCGGAATGCACCAAGGTTCCGGAATGTTCGGAATTACGGAATGTTCAGAGTTCCGGAATGTTCAGAGTTCCGGAATGCACCAAGGTTCCGGAATGTTCGGAATTCCGGAATGTTCAGAGTTCCGGAATGCACCAAGGTTCCGGAATGTTCAGAGTTCCGGAATGCACCAAGGTTCCGGAATGTTCGGAATTCCGGAATGTTCAGAGTTCCGGAATGTTCAGAGTTCCGGAATGCACCAATGTTCCGGAATGTTCGGAATTCCGGAATGTTCAGAGTTCCGGAATGTTCGGAGTTCCGGAATGTTCGGAATTCCGGAATGTTCAGAGTTCCGGAATGCACCAAGGTTCCGGAATGTTCAGAGTTCCGGAATGCACCAAGGTTCCGGAATGTTCATAGTTCCGGAATGCTCCAAGGTTCCGGAATGTTCGGAATTCCGGAATGCACCAAGGTTCCGGAATTCAGAGTTCCGGAATGCACCAAGGTTCCGGAATGTTCGGAATTCCGGAATGTTCAGAGTTCCGGAATGTTCAGAGTTCCGGAATGCACCAAGGTTCCGGAATGTTCGGAATTCCGGAATGCACCAAGGTTCCGGAATGTTCGGAATTCCGGAATGTTCAGAGTTCCGGAATGCACCAAGGTTCCGGAATGTTCATAGTTCCGGAATGCTCCAAGGTTCCGGAATTTTCGGAATTCCGGAATGCACCAAGGTTCCGGAATGTTCGGAATTCCGGAATGTTCAGAGTTCCAGAATGTTCAGAGTTCCGGAATGTTCAGAGTTCCGGAATGCACCAAGGTTCCGGAATGTTCGGAATTCCAGAATGTTCAGAGTTCCGGAATGTTCAGAGTTCCGGAATGCACCAAGGTTCCGGAATGTTCAGAGTTCCGGAATGTTCAGAGTTCCGGAATGCACCAAGGTTCCGGAATGTTCGGAATTCCGGAATGTTCAGAGTTCCGGAATGTTCAGAGTTCCGGAATGTTCGGAATTCCGGAATGTTCAGAGTTCCGGAATGCACCAAGGTTCCGGATTGTTCGTAATTCCGGAATGTTCAGAGTTCCGGAAGGTTCAGAGTTCCGGAATCCACCAAGGTTCCGGAATGTTCGGAATTCTGGAATGTTCAGAGCTCCGGAATGTTCAGAGTTCCGGAATGCACCAAGGTTCCGGAATGTTCGGAATTCCGGAATGTTCATAGTTCCGGAATGCACCAAGGTTCCGGAATGTTCGGAATTCCGGAATTCACCAAGGTTCCGGAATGTTCGAAATTCCGGAATGTTCAGAGTTCCGGAATGTTCAGAGTTCCGGAATGCACCAAGGTTCCGGAATGTTCAGAGTTCCGGAATGTTCAGAGTTCCGGAATGCACCAAGGTTCCGGAATGTTCGGAATTCCGGAATGTTCAGAGTTCCGGAATGTTCAGAGTTCCGGAATGTTCGGAATTCCGGAATGTTCAGAGTTCCGGAATGCACCAAGGTTCCGGATTGTTCGTAATTCCGGAATGTTCAGAGTTCCGGAAGGTTCAGAGTTCCGGAATGTTCGGAATTCCGGAATGTTCAGAGTTCCGGAATGCACCAAGGTTCCGGATTGTTCGTAATTCCGGAATGTTCAGAGTTCCGGAAGGTTCAGAGTTCCGGAATCCACCAAGGTTCCGGAATGTTCGGAATTCTGGAATGTTCAGAGCTCCGGAATGTTCAGAGTTCCGGAATGCACCAAGGTTCCGGAATGTTCGGAATTCCGGAATGTTCATAGTTCCGGAATGCACCAAGGTTCCGGAATGTTCGGAATTCCGGAATTCACCAAGGTTCCGGAATGTTCGAAATTCCGGAATGTTCAGAGTTCCGGAATGTTCAGAGTTCCGGAATGCACCAAGGTTCCGGAATGTTCGGAATTCCGGAATGCACCAAGGTTCCGGAATGTTAAGAGTTCCGGAATGCACAAAGGTTCCGGAATGTTCGGAATTCCGGAATTTTCAGAGTTCCGGAATGCACCAAGGTTCCGGAATGTTCGGAATTCCGGAATGTTCAGAGTTCCGGAATGCACCAAGGTTCCGGAATGTTCAGAGTTCCGGAATGCACCAAGGTTCCGGAATGTTCGGAATTCCGGAATGTTCAGAGTTCCGGGATGTTCAGAGTTCCGGAATGCACCAAGGTTCCGGGATGTTCGGAATTCCGGAATGTTCAGAGTTCCGGAATGTTCAGAGTTCCGGAATGCACCAAGGTTCCGGAATGGTCGGAATTCCGGAATGTTCAGAGTTCCGGAATGCACCAAGGTTCCGGAATGTTCAGAGTTCCGGAATGCACCAAGGTTCCGGAATGTTCGGAATTCCGGAATGTTCAGAGTTCCGGAATGTTCAGAGTTCCGGAATGTACCAAGGTTCCGGAATGTTCGGAATTCCGGAATGTTCAGAGTTCCGGAGTGTTCAGAGTTCCGGAATGCACCAAGGTTCCGGAATGTTCGGAATTCCGGAATGTTCAGAGTTCCGGAATGCACCAAGGTTCCGGAATGTTCGGAATTCCGGAATGTTCAGAGTTCCGGAATGCACCAAGGTTCCGGAATGTTCGGAATTCCGGAATGCACCAAGGTTCCGGAATGTTCGGAATTCCGGAATGTTCAGAGTTCCGGAATGCACCAAGGTTCCGGAATGTTAAGAGTTCCGGAATGCACCAAGGTTCCGGAATGTTCGGAATTCCGGAATGTTCAGAGTTCCGGAATGCACCAAGGTTCCGGAATGTTCGGAATTCCGGAATGTTCAGAGTTCCGGAATGTTCAGAGTTCCGGAATGCACCAATGTTCCGGAATGTTCGGAATTCCGGAATGTTCAGAGTTCCGGAATGCACCAAGGTTCCGGAATGTTCGGAATTCCGGAATGCACCAAGGTTCCGGAATGTTCAGAGTTCCGGAATGTTCAGAGTTCCGGAATGCACCAATGTTCCGGAATGTTCGGAATTCCGGAATGTTCAGAGTTCCGGAATGTTCAGAGTTCCGGAATGCACCAAGGTTCCGGAATGTTCGGAATTCCGGAATGTTCAGAGTTCCGGAATGCACCAAGGTTCCGGAATGTTCGGAATTCCGGAATGTTCAGAGTTCCGGAATGTTCGGAATTCCGGAATGTTCAGAGTTCCGGAATGTTCAGAGTTCCGGAATGCACCAAGGTTCCGGAATGTTCGGAATTCCGGAATGTTCAGAGTTCCGGAGTGTTCAGAGTTCCGGAATGCACCAAGGTTCCGGAATGTTCGGAATTCCGGAATGTTCAGAGTTCCGGAATGCACCAAGGTTCCGGAATGTTCGGAATTCCGGAATGCACCAAGGTTCCGGAATGTTAAGAGTTCCGGAATGCACCAAGGTTCCGGAATGTTCGGAATTCCGGAATGTTCAGAGTTCCGGAATGCACCAAGGTTCCGGAATGTTCGGAATTCCGGAATGTTCAGAGTTCCGGAATGTTCAGAGTTCCGGAATGCACCAAGGTTCCGGAATGTTAAGAGTTCCGGAATGCACCAAGGTTCCGGAATGTTCGGAATTCCGGAATGTTCAGAGTTCCGGAATGCACCAAGGTTCCGGAATGTTCGGAATTCCGGAAAGTTCAGAGTTCCGGAATGCACCAAGGTTCCGGAATGTTCGGAATTCCGGAATTCACCAAGGTTCCGGAATGTTCGAAATTCCGGAATGTTCAGAGTTCCGGAATGCACCAAGGTTCCGGAATGTTCGGAATTCCGGAAAGTTCAGAGTTCCGGAATGCACCAAGGTTCCGGAATGTTCGGAATTCCGGAATGCACCAAGGTTCCGGAATGTTCGGAATTCCGGAATTCACCAAGGTTCCGGAATGTTCGAAATTCCGGAATGTTCAGAGTTCCGGAATGTTCAGAGTTCCGGAATGTTCAGAGTTCCGGAATGCACCAAGGTTCCGGAATGTTCGGAATTCCGGAATGCACCAAGGTTCCGGAATGTTAAGAGTTCCGGAATGCACCAAGGTTCCGGAATGTTCGGAATTCCGGAATGTTCAGAGTTCCGGAATGCACCAAGGTTCCGGAATGTTCGGAATTCCGGAATGCACCAAGGTTCCGGAATGTTCGGAATTCCGGAATGTTCAGAGTTCCGGAATGCACCAAGGTTCCGGAATGTTCGGAATTCCGGAATGCACCAAGGTTCCGGAATGTTCGGAATTCCGGAATGTTCAGAGTTCCGGAATGCACCAAGGTTCCGGAATGTTCGGAATTCCGGAATGCACCAAGGTTCCGGAATGTTCGGAATTCCGGAATGTTCAGAGTTCCGGAATGTTCAGAGTTCCGGAATGTTCGGAGTTCCGGAATTCACCAAGGTTCCGGAATGTTCGAAATTCCGGAATGTTCAGAGTTCCGGAATGCACCAAGGTTCCGGAATGTTCGGAATTCCGGAAAGTTCAGAGTTCCGGAATGCACCAAGGTTCCGGAATGTTCGGAATTCCGGAATGCACCAAGGTTCCAGAATGTTCGGAATTCCGGAATTCACCAAGGTTCCGGAATGTTCGAAATTCCGGAATGTTCAGAGTTCCGGAATGTTCAGAGTTCCGGAATGTTCAGAGTTCCGGAATGCACCAAGGTTCCGGAATGTTCGGAATTCCGGAATGCACCAAGGTTCCGGAATGTTAAGAGTTCCGGAATGCACCAAGGTTCCGGAATGTTCGGAATTCCGGAATGTTCAGAGTTCCGGAATGCACCAAGGTTCCGGAATGTTCGGAATTCCGGAATGCACCAAGGTTCCGGAATGTTCGGAATTACGGAATGTTCAGAGTTCCGGAATGTACCAAGGTTCCGGAATGTTCGGAATTCCGGAATGCACCAAGGTTCCGGAATTCAGAGTTCCGGAATGCACCAAGGTTCCGGAATGTTCGGAATTCCGGAATGTTCAGAGTTCCGGAATGCACCAAGGTTCCGGAATGTTCGGAATTCCGGAATGTTCAGAGTTCCGGAATGCACCAAGGTTCCGGAATGTTCGGAATTCCGGAATGTTCAGAGTTCCGGAATGCACCAAGGTTCCGGAATGTTCGGAATTCCGGAATGCACCAAGGTTCCGGAATGTTCGGAATTCCGGAATGTTCAGAGTTCCGGAATGCACCAAGGTTCCGGAATGTTCGGAATTCCGGAATGCACCAAGGTTCCGGAATGTTCGGAATTCCGGAATGTTCAGAGTTCCGGAATGTTCAGAGTTCCGGAATGTTCGGAGTTCCGGAATGTTCGGAATTCCGGAATGTTCAGAGTTCCGGAATGTACCAAGGTTCCGGAATGTTCGGAATTCCGGAATGCACCAAGGTTCCGGAATTCAGAGTTCCGGAATGCACCAAGGTTCCGGAATGTTCGGAATTCCGGAATGTTCAGAGTTCCGGAATGCACCAAGGTTCCGGAATGTTCGGAATTCCGGAATGCACCAAGGTTCCGGAATGTTCGGAATTCCGGAATGTTCAGAGTTCCGGAATGTTCAGAGTTCCGGAATGTTCGGAATTCCGGAATGTTCAGAGTTCCGGAATGTACCAAGGTTCCGGAATGTTCGGAATTCCGGAATGCACCAAGGTTCCGGAATTCAGAGTTCCGGAATGCACCAAGGTTCCGGAATGTTCGGAATTCCGGAATGTTCAGAGTTCCGGAATGCACCAAGGTTCCGGAATGTTCGGAATTCCGGAATGTTCAGAGTTCCGGAATGCACCAAGGTTCCGGAATGTTCGGAATTCCGGAATGTTCAGAGTTCCGGAATGCACCAAGGTTCCGGAATGTTCGGAATTCCGGAATGTTCAGAGTTCCGGAATGTTCGGAATTCCGGAATGTTCAGAGTTCCGGAATGTTCAGAGTTCCGGAATGCACCAAGGTTCCGGAATGTTCGGAATTCCGGAATGCACCAAGGTTCCGGAATGTTAAGAGTTCCGGAATGCACCAAGGTTCCGGAATGTTCGGAATTCCGGAATGTTCAGAGTTCCGGAATGCACCAAGGTTCCGGAATGTTCGGAATTCCGGAATGTTCAGAGTTCCGGAATGTTCAGAGTTCCGGAATGCACCAAGGTTCCGGAATGTTAAGAGTTCCGGAATGCACCAAGGTTCCGGAATGTTCGGAATTCCGGAATGTTCAGAGTTCCGGAATGCACCAAGGTTCCGGAATGTTCGGAATTCCGGAAAGTTCAGAGTTCCGGAATGCACCAAGGTTCCGGAATGTTCGGAATTCCGGAATTCACCAAGGTTCCGGAATGTTCGAAATTCCGGAATGTTCAGAGTTCCGGAATGCACCAAGGTTCCGGAATGTTCGGAATTCCGGAAAGTTCAGAGTTCCGGAATGCACCAAGGTTCCGGAATGTTCGGAATTCCGGAATGCACCAAGGTTCCGGAATGTTCGGAATTCCGGAATTCACCAAGGTTCCGGAATGTTCGAAATTCCGGAATGTTCAGAGTTCCGGAATGTTCAGAGTTCCGGAATGTTCAGAGTTCCGGAATGCACCAAGGTTCCGGAATGTTCGGAATTCCGGAATGCACCAAGGTTCCGGAATGTTAAGAGTTCCGGAATGCACCAAGGTTCCGGAATGTTCGGAATTCCGGAATGTTCAGAGTTCCGGAATGCACCAAGGTTCCGGAATGTTCGGAATTCCGGAATGCACCAAGGTTCCGGAATGTTCGGAATTCCGGAATGTTCAGAGTTCCGGAATGCACCAAGGTTCCGGAATGTTCATAGTTCCGGAATGCTCCAAGGTTCCGGAATTTTCGGAATTCCGGAATGCACCAAGGTTCCGGAATGTTCGGAATTCCGGAATGTTCAGAGTTCCAGAATGTTCAGAGTTCCGGAATGTTCAGAGTTCCGGAATGCACCAAGGTTCCGGAATGTTCGGAATTCCAGAATGTTCAGAGTTCCGGAATGTTCAGAGTTCCGGAATGCACCAAGGTTCCGGAATGTTCAGAGTTCCGGAATGTTCAGAGTTCCGGAATGCACCAAGGTTCCGGAATGTTCGGAATTCCGGAATGTTCAGAGTTCCGGAATGTTCAGAGTTCCGGAATGTTCGGAATTCCGGAATGTTCAGAGTTCCGGAATGCACCAAGGTTCCGGATTGTTCGTAATTCCGGAATGTTCAGAGTTCCGGAAGGTTCAGAGTTCCGGAATCCACCAAGGTTCCGGAATGTTCGGAATTCTGGAATGTTCAGAGCTCCGGAATGTTCAGAGTTCCGGAATGCACCAAGGTTCCGGAATGTTCGGAATTCCGGAATGTTCATAGTTCCGGAATGCACCAAGGTTCCGGAATGTTCGGAATTCCGGAATTCACCAAGGTTCCGGAATGTTCGAAATTCCGGAATGTTCAGAGTTCCGGAATGTTCAGAGTTCCGGAATGCACCAAGGTTCCGGAATGTTCGGAATTCCGGAATGCACCAAGGTTCCGGAATGTTAAGAGTTCCGGAATGCACAAAGGTTCCGGAATGTTCGGAATTCCGGAATTTTCAGAGTTCCGGAATGCACCAAGGTTCCGGAATGTTCGGAATTACGGAATGTTCAGAGTTCCGGAATGTTCAGAGTTCCGGAATGCACCAAGGTTCCGGAATGTTCGGAATTCCGGAATGTTCAGAGTTCCGGAATGCACCAAGGTTCCGGAATGTTCAGAGTTCCGGAATGAACCAAGGTTCCGGAATGTTCGGAATTCCGGAATGTTCAGAGTTCCGGAATGTTCAGAGTTCCGGAATGCACCAATGTTCCGGAATGTTCGGAATTCCGGAATGTTCAGAGTTCCGGAATGTTCGGAGTTCCGGAATGTTCGGAATTCCGGAATGTTCAGAGTTCCGGAATGCACCAAGGTTCCGGAATGTTCAGAGTTCCGGAATGCACCAAGGTTCCGGAATGTTCATAGTTCCGGAATGCTCCAAGGTTCCGGAATGTTCGGAATTCCGGAATGCACCAAGGTTCCGGAATTCAGAGTTCCGGAATGCACCAAGGTTCCGGAATGTTCGGAATTCCGGAATGTTCAGAGTTCCGGAATGTTCAGAGTTCCGGAATGCACCAAGGTTCCGGAATGTTCGGAATTCCGGAATGCACCAAGGTTCCGGAATGTTCGGAATTCCGGAATGTTCAGAGTTCCGGAATGCACCAAGGTTCCAGAATGTTCAGAGTTCCGGAATGCACCAAGGTTCCGGAATGTTCGGAATTCCGGAATGTTCATAGTTCCGGAAGGTTCAGAGTTCCGGAATGCACCAAGGTTCCGGAATGTTCAGAGTTCCGGAATGCACCAAGGTTCTGGAATGTTCGGAATTCCGGAATGTTCGGAGTTCCGGAATGTTCAGAGTTCCGGAATGTTCGGACTTCCGGAATGTTCAGAGTTCCGGAATGCACCAAGGTTCCGGAATGTTCATAGTTCCGGAATGCTCCAAGGTTCCGGAATTTTCGGAATTCCGGAATGCACCAAGGTTCCGGAATGTTCGGAATTCCGGAATGTTCAGAGTTCCAGAATGTTCAGAGTTCCGGAATGTTCAGAGTTCCGGAATGCACCAAGGTTCCGGAATGTTCGGAATTCCAGAATGTTCAGAGTTCCGGAATGTTCAGAGTTCCGGAATGCACCAAGGTTCCGGAATGTTCAGAGTTCCGGAATGTTCAGAGTTCCGGAATGCACCAAGGTTCCGGAATGTTCGGAATTCCGGAATGTTCAGAGTTCCGGAATGTTCAGAGTTCCGGAATGTTCGGAATTCCGGAATGTTCAGAGTTCCGGAATGCACCAAGGTTCCGGATTGTTCGTAATTCCGGAATGTTCAGAGTTCCGGAAGGTTCAGAGTTCCGGAATCCACCAAGGTTCCGGAATGTTCGGAATTCTGGAATGTTCAGAGCTCCGGAATGTTCAGAGTTCCGGAATGCACCAAGGTTCCGGAATGTTCGGAATTCCGGAATGTTCATAGTTCCGGAATGCACCAAGGTTCCGGAATGTTCGGAATTCCGGAATTCACCAAGGTTCCGGAATGTTCGAAATTCCGGAATGTTCAGAGTTCCGGAATGTTCAGAGTTCCGGAATGCACCAAGGTTCCGGAATGTTCGGAATTCCGGAATGCACCAAGGTTCCGGAATGTTAAGAGTTCCGGAATGCACAAAGGTTCCGGAATGTTCGGAATTCCGGAATTTTCAGAGTTCCGGAATGCACCAAGGTTCCGGAATGTTCGGAATTACGGAATGTTCAGAGTTCCGGAATGTTCAGAGTTCCGGAATGCACCAAGGTTCCGGAATGTTCGGAATTCCGGAATGTTCAGAGTTCCGGAATGCACCAAGGTTCCGGAATGTTCAGAGTTCCGGAATGCACCAAGGTTCCGGAATGTTCGGAATTCCGGAATGTTCAGAGTTCCGGAATGTTCAGAGTTCCGGAATGCACCAAGGTTCCGGAATGTTCGGAATTCCGGAATGTTCAGAGTTCCGGAGTGTTCAGAGTTCCGGAATACACCAAGGTTCCGGAATGTTCGGAATTCCGGAATGTTCAGAGTTCCGGAATGCACCAATGTTCCGGGATGTTCGGAATTCCGGAATGTTCAGAGTTCCGGAATGTTCAGAGTTCCGGAATGCACCAAGGTTCCGGAATGGTCGGAATTCCGGAATGTTCAGAGTTCCGGAATGCACCAAGGTTCCGGAATGTTCAGAGTTCCGGAATGCACCAAGGTTCCGGAATGTTCGGAATTCCGGAATGTTCAGAGTTCCGGAATGTTCAGAGTTCCGGAATGTACCAAGGTTCCGGAATGTTCGGAATTCCGGAATGTTCAGAGTTCCGGAGTGTTCAGAGTTCCGGAATGCACCAAGGTTCCGGAATGTTCGGAATTCCGGAATGTTCAGAGTTCCGGAATGCACCAAGGTTCCGGAATGTTCGGAATTCCGGAATGCACCAAGGTTCCGGAATGTTAAGAGTTCCGGAATGCACCAAGGTTCCGGAATGTTCGGAATTCCGGAATGTTCAGAGTTCCGGAATGCACCAAGGTTCCGGAATGTTCGGAATTCCGGAATGTTCAGAGTTCCGGAATGTTCAGAGTTCCGGAATGCACCAATGTTCCGGAATGTTCGGAATTCCGGAATGTTCAGAGTTCCGGAATGCACCAAGGTTCCGGAATGTTCGGAATTCCGGAATGCACTAAGGTTCCGGAATGTTCAGAGTTCCGGAATGTTCAGAGTTCCGGAATGCACCAATGTTCCGGAATGTTCGGAATTCCGGAATGTTCAGAGTTCCGGAATGTTCAGAGTTCCGGAATGCACCAAGGTTCCGGAATGTTCGGAATTCCGGAATGTTCAGAGTTCCGGAATGCACCAAGGTTCCGGAATGTTCGGAATTCCGGAATGTTCAGAGTTCCGGAATGCACCAAGGTTCCGGAATGTTCGGAATTCCGGAATGTTCAGAGTTCCGGAATGCACCAAGGTTCCGGAATGTTCGGAATTCCGGAATGTTCAGAGTTCCGGAATGTTCGGAATTCCGAAATGTTCAGAGTTCCGGAATGTTCAGAGTTCCGGAATGCACCAAGGTTCCGGAATGTTCGGAATTCCGGAATGCACCAAGGTTCCGGAATGTTAAGAGTTCCGGAATGCACCAAGGTTCCGGAATGTTCGGAATTCCGGAATGTTCAGAGTTCCGGAATGCACCAAGGTTCCGGAATGTTCGGAATTCCGGAATGTTCAGAGTTCCGGAATGCACCAAGGTTCCGGAATGTTCGGAATTCCGGAAAGTTCAGAGTTCCGGAATGCACCAAGGTTCCGGAATGTTCGGAATTCCGGAATTCACCAAGGTTCCGGAATGTTCGAAATTCCGGAATGTTCAGAGTTCCGGAATGCACCAAGGTTCCGGAATGTTCGGAATTCCGGAAAGTTCAGAGTTCCGGAATGCACCAAGGTTCCGGAATGTTCGGAATTCCGGAATGCACCAAGGTTCCGGAATGTTCGGAATTCCGGAATTCACCAAGGTTCCGGAATGTTCGAAATTCCGGAATGTTCAGAGTTCCGGAATGTTCAGAGTTCCGGAATGTTCAGAGTTCCGGAATGCACCAAGGTTCCGGAATGTTCGGAATTCCGGAATGCACCAAGGTTCCGGAATGTTAAGAGTTCCGGAATGCACCAAGGTTCCGGAATGTTCGGAATTCCGGAATGTTCAGAGTTCCGGAATGCACCAAGGTTCCGGAATGTTCAGAGTTCCGGAATGCACCAAGGTTCCGGAATGTTAAGAGTTCCGGAATGCACAAAGGTTCCGGAATGTTCGGAATTCCGGAATTTTCAGAGTTCCGGAATGCACCAAGGTTCCGGAATGTTCGGAATTACGGAATGTTCAGAGTTCCGGAATGTTCAGAGTTCCGGAATGCACCAAGGTTCCGGAATGTTCGGAATTCCGGAATGTTCAGAGTTCCGGAATGCACCAAGGTTCCGGAATGTTCAGAGTTCCGGAATGCACCAAGGTTCCGGAATGTTCGGAATTCCGGAATGTTCAGAGTTCCGGAATGTTCAGAGTTCCGGAATGCACCAAGGTTCCGGAATGTTCGGAATTCCGGAATGTTCAGAGTTCCGGAATGCACCAAGGTTCCGGAATGTTCAGAGTTCCGGAATGCACCAAGGTTCCGGAATGTTCGGAATTCCGGAATGTTCAGAGTTCCGGAATGTTCAGAGTTCCGGAATGCACCAATGTTCCGGAATGTTCGGAATTCCGGAATGTTCAGAGTTCCGGAATGTTCGGAGTTCCGGAATGTTCGGAATTCCGGAATGTTCAGAGTTCCGGAATGCACCAAGGTTCCGGAATGTTCAGAGTTCCGGAATGCACCAAGGTTCCGGAATGTTCATAGTTCCGGAATGCTCCAAGGTTCCGGAATGTTCGGAATTCCGGAATGCACCAAGGTTCTGGAATGTTCGGAATTCCGGAATGTTCGGAGTTCCGGAATGTTCAGAGTTCCGGAATGTTCGGAATTCCGGAATGTTCAGAGTTCCGGAATGCACCAAGGTTCCGGAATGTTCATAGTTCCGGAATGCTCCAAGGTTCCGGAATTTTCGGAATTCCGGAATGCACCAAGGTTCCGGAATGTTCGGAATTCCGGAATGTTCAGAGTTCCAGAATGTTCAGAGTTCCGGAATGTTCAGAGTTCCGGAATGCACCAAGGTTCCGGAATGTTCGGAATTCCAGAATGTTCAGAGTTCCGGAATGTTCAGAGTTCCGGAATGCACCAAGGTTCCGGAATGTTCAGAGTTCCGGAATGTTCAGAGTTCCGGAATGCACCAAGGTTCCGGAATGTTCGGAATTCCGGAATGTTCAGAGTTCCGGAATGTTCAGAGTTCCGGAATGTTCGGAATTCCGGAATGTTCAGAGTTCCGGAATGCACCAAGGTTCCGGATTGTTCGTAATTCCGGAATGTTCAGAGTTCCGGAAGGTTCAGAGTTCCGGAATCCACCAAGGTTCCGGAATGTTCGGAATTCTGGAATGTTCAGAGCTCCGGAATGTTCAGAGTTCCGGAATGCACCAAGGTTCCGGAATGTTCGGAATTCCGGAATGTTCATAGTTCCGGAATGCACCAAGGTTCCGGAATGTTCGGAATTCCGGAATTCACCAAGGTTCCGGAATGTTCGAAATTCCGGAATGTTCAGAGTTCCGGAATGTTCAGAGTTCCGGAATGCACCAAGGTTCCGGAATGTTCGGAATTCCGGAATGCACCAAGGTTCCGGAATGTTAAGAGTTCCGGAATGCACAAAGGTTCCGGAATGTTCGGAATTCCGGAATTTTCAGAGTTCCGGAATGCACCAAGGTTCCGGAATGTTCGGAATTACGGAATGTTCAGAGTTCCGGAATGTTCAGAGTTCCGGAATGCACCAAGGTTCCGGAATGTTCGGAATTCCGGAATGTTCAGAGTTCCGGAATGCACCAAGGTTCCGGAATGTTCAGAGTTCCGGAATGCACCAAGGTTCCGGAATGTTCGGAATTCCGGAATGTTCAGAGTTCCGGGATGTTCAGAGTTCCGGAATGCACCAAGGTTCCGGGATGTTCGGAATTCCGGAATGTTCAGAGTTCCGGAATGTTCAGAGTTCCGGAATGCACCAAGGTTCCGGAATGGTCGGAATTCCGGAATGTTCAGAGTTCCGGAATGCACCAAGGTTCCGGAATGTTCAGAGTTCCGGAATGCACCAAGGTTCCGGAATGTTCGGAATTCCGGAATGTTCAGAGTTCCGGAATGTTCAGAGTTCCGGAATGTACCAAGGTTCCGGAATGTTCGGAATTCCGGAATGTTCAGAGTTCCGGAGTGTTCAGAGTTCCGGAATGCACCAAGGTTCCGGAATGTTCGGAATTCCGGAATGTTCAGAGTTCCGGAATGCACCAAGGTTCCGGAATGTTCGGAATTCCGGAATGTTCAGAGTTCCGGAATGTTCAGAGTTCCGGAATGCACCAATGTTCCGGAATGTTCGGAATTCCGGAATGTTCAGAGTTCCAGAATGCACCAAGGTTCCGGAATGTTCGGAATTCCGGAATGCACCAAGGTTCCGGAATGTTCAGAGTTCCGGAATGTTCAGAGTTCCGGAATGCACCAATGTTCCGGAATGTTCGGAATTCCGGAATGTTCAGAGTTCCGGAATGCACCAAGGTTCCGGAATGTTAAGAGTTCCGGAATGCACCAAGGTTCCGGAATGTTCGGAATTCCGGAATGTTCAGAGTTCCGGAATGCACCAAGGTTCCGGAATGTTCGGAATTCCGGAATGTTCAGAGTTCCGGAATGTTCAGAGTTCCGGAATGCACCAATGTTCCGGAATGTTCGGAATTCCGGAATGTTCAGAGTTCCGGAATGCACCAAGGTTCCGGAATGTTCGGAATTCCGGAATGCACCAAGGTTCCGGAATGTTCAGAGTTCCGGAATGTTCAGAGTTCCGGAATGCACCAATGTTCCGGAATGTTCGGAATTCCGGAATGTTCAGAGTTCCGGAATGTTCAGAGTTCCGGAATGCACCAAGGTTCCGGAATGTTCGGAATTCCGGAATGTTCAGAGTTCCGGAATGCACCAAGGTTCCGGAATGTTCGGAATTCCGGAATGTTCAGAGTTCCGGAATGTTCGGAATTCCGGAATGTTCAGAGTTCCGGAATGTTCAGAGTTCCGGAATGCACCAAGGTTCCGGAATGTTCGGAATTCCGGAATGTTCAGAGTTCCGGAGTGTTCAGAGTTCCGGAATGCACCAAGGTTCCGGAATGTTCGGAATTCCGGAATGTTCAGAGTTCCGGAATGCACCAAGGTTCCGGAATGTTCGGAATTCCGGAATGCACCAAGGTTCCGGAATGTTAAGAGTTCCGGAATGCACCAAGGTTCCGGAATGTTCGGAATTCCGGAATGTTCAGAGTTCCGGAATGCACCAAGGTTCCGGAATGTTCGGAATTCCGGAATGTTCAGAGTTCCGGAATGTTCAGAGTTCCGGAATGCACCAAGGTTCCGGAATGTTAAGAGTTCCGGAATGCACCAAGGTTCCGGAATGTTCGGAATTCCGGAATGTTCAGAGTTCCGGAATGCACCAAGGTTCCGGAATGTTCGGAATTCCGGAAAGTTCAGAGTTCCGGAATGCACCAAGGTTCCGGAATGTTCGGAATTCCGGAATTCACCAAGGTTCCGGAATGTTCGAAATTCCGGAATGTTCAGAGTTCCGGAATGCACCAAGGTTCCGGAATGTTCGGAATTCCGGAAAGTTCAGAGTTCCGGAATGCACCAAGGTTCCGGAATGTTCGGAATTCCGGAATGCACCAAGGTTCCGGAATGTTCGGAATTCCGGAATTCACCAAGGTTCCGGAATGTTCGAAATTCCGGAATGTTCAGAGTTCCGGAATGTTCAGAGTTCCGGAATGTTCAGAGTTCCGGAATGCACCAAGGTTCCGGAATGTTCGGAATTCCGGAATGCACCAAGGTTCCGGAATGTTAAGAGTTCCGGAATGCACCAAGGTTCCGGAATGTTCGGAATTCCGGAATGTTCAGAGTTCCGGAATGCACCAAGGTTCCGGAATGTTCGGAATTCCGGAATGCACCAAGGTTCCGGAATGTTCGGAATTCCGGAATGTTCAGAGTTCCGGAATGCACCAAGGTTCCGGAATGTTCGGAATTCCGGAATGTTCAGAGTTCCGGAATGCACCAAGGTTCCGGAATGTTCGGAATTCCGGAATGCACCAAGGTTCCGGAATGTTCGGAATTCCGGAATGTTCAGAGTTCCGGAATGCACCAAGGTTCCGGAATGTTCGGAATTCCGGAATGCACCAAGGTTCCGGAATGTTCGGAATTCCGGAATGTTCAGAGTTCCGGAATGTTCAGAGTTCCGGAATGTTCGGAGTTCCGGAATTCACCAAGGTTCCGGAATGTTCGAAATTCCGGAATGTTCAGAGTTCCGGAATGCACCAAGGTTCCGGAATGTTCGGAATTCCGGAAAGTTCAGAGTTCCGGAATGCACCAAGGTTCCGGAATGTTCGGAATTCCGGAATGCACCAAGGTTCCAGAATGTTCGGAATTCCGGAATTCACCAAGGTTCCGGAATGTTCGAAATTCCGGAATGTTCAGAGTTCCGGAATGTTCAGAGTTCCGGAATGTTCAGAGTTCCGGAATGCACCAAGGTTCCGGAATGTTCGGAATTCCGGAATGCACCAAGGTTCCGGAATGTTAAGAGTTCCGGAATGCACCAAGGTTCCGGAATGTTCGGAATTCCGGAATGTTCAGAGTTCCGGAATGCACCAAGGTTCCGGAATGTTCGGAATTCCGGAATGCACCAAGGTTCCGGAATGTTCGGAATTACGGAATGTTCAGAGTTCCGGAATGTACCAAGGTTCCGGAATGTTCGGAATTCCGGAATGCACCAAGGTTCCGGAATTCAGAGTTCCGGAATGCACCAAGGTTCCGGAATGTTCGGAATTCCGGAATGTTCAGAGTTCCGGAATGCACCAAGGTTCCGGAATGTTCGGAATTCCGGAATGTTCAGAGTTCCGGAATGCACCAAGGTTCCGGAATGTTCGGAATTCCGGAATGCACCAAGGTTCCGGAATGTTCGGAATTCCGGAATGTTCAGAGTTCCGGAATGCACCAAGGTTCCGGAATGTTCGGAATTCCGGAATGCACCAAGGTTCCGGAATGTTCGGAATTCCGGAATGTTCAGAGTTCCGGAATGTTCAGAGTTCCGGAATGTTCGGAGTTCCGGAATGTTCGGAATTCCGGAATGTTCAGAGTTCCGGAATGTACCAAGGTTCCGGAATGTTCGGAATTCCGGAATGCACCAAGGTTCCGGAATTCAGAGTTCCGGAATGCACCAAGGTTCCGGAATGTTCGGAATTCCGGAATGTTCAGAGTTCCGGAATGCACCAAGGTTCCGGAATGTTCGGAATTCCGGAATGCACCAAGGTTCCGGAATGTTCGGAATTCCGGAATGTTCAGAGTTCCGGAATGTTCAGAGTTCCGGAATGTTCGGAGTTCCGGAATGTTCGGAATTCCGGAATGTTCAGAGTTCCGGAATGTACCAAGGTTCCGGAATGTTCGGAATTCCGGAATGCACCAAGGTTCCGGAATTCAGAGTTCCGGAATGCACCAAGGTTCCGGAATGTTCGGAATTCCGGAATGTTCAGAGTTCCGGAATGCACCAAGGTTCCGGAATGTTCGGAATTCCGGAATGTTCAGAGTTCCGGAATGCACCAAGGTTCCGGAATGTTCGGAATTCCGGAATGTTCAGAGTTCCGGAATGCACCAAGGTTCCGGAATGTTCGGAATTCCGGAATGTTCAGAGTTCCGGAATGTTCGGAATTCCGGAATGTTCAGAGTTCCGGAATGTTCAGAGTTCCGGAATGCACCAAGGTTCCGGAATGTTCGGAATTCCGGAATGCACCAAGGTTCCGGAATGTTAAGAGTTCCGGAATGCACCAAGGTTCCGGAATGTTCGGAATTCCGGAATGTTCAGAGTTCCGGAATGCACCAAGGTTCCGGAATGTTCGGAATTCCGGAATGTTCAGAGTTCCGGAATGTTCAGAGTTCCGGAATGCACCAAGGTTCCGGAATGTTAAGAGTTCCGGAATGCACCAAGGTTCCGGAATGTTCGGAATTCCGGAATGTTCAGAGTTCCGGAATGCACCAAGGTTCCGGAATGTTCGGAATTCCGGAAAGTTCAGAGTTCCGGAATGCACCAAGGTTCCGGAATGTTCGGAATTCCGGAATTCACCAAGGTTCCGGAATGTTCGAAATTCCGGAATGTTCAGAGTTCCGGAATGTTCAGAGTTCCGGAATGCACCAAGGTTCCGGAATGTTCGGAATTCCGGAATGTTCAGAGTTCCGGAATGCACCAAGGTTCCGGAATGTTCAGAGTTCCGGAATGCACCAAGGTTCCGGAATGTTCGGAATTCCGGAATGTTCAGAGTTCCGGGATGTTCAGAGTTCCGGAATGCACCAAGGTTCCGGGATGTTCGGAATTCCGGAATGTTCAGAGTTCCGGAATGTTCAGAGTTCCGGAATGCACCAAGGTTCCGGAATGGTCGGAATTCCGGAATGTTCAGAGTTCCGGAATGCACCAAGGTTCCGGAATGTTCAGAGTTCCGGAATGCACCAAGGTTCCGGAATGTTCGGAATTCCGGAATGTTCAGAGTTCCGGAATGTTCAGAGTTCCGGAATGTACCAAGGTTCCGGAATGTTCGGAATTCCGGAATGTTCAGAGTTCCGGAGTGTTCAGAGTTCCGGAATGCACCAAGGTTCCGGAATGTTCGGAATTCCGGAATGTTCAGAGTTCCGGAATGCACCAAGGTTCCGGAATGTTCGGAATTCCGGAATGTTCAGAGTTCCGGAATGTTCAGAGTTCCGGAATGCACCAATGTTCCGGAATGTTCGGAATTCCGGAATGTTCAGAGTTCCAGAATGCACCAAGGTTCCGGAATGTTCGGAATTCCGGAATGCACCAAGGTTCCGGAATGTTCAGAGTTCCGGAATGTTCAGAGTTCCGGAATGCACCAATGTTCCGGAATGTTCGGAATTCCGGAATGTTCAGAGTTCCGGAATGCACCAAGGTTCCGGAATGTTAAGAGTTCCGGAATGCACCAAGGTTCCGGAATGTTCGGAATTCCGGAATGTTCAGAGTTCCGGAATGCACCAAGGTTCCGGAATGTTCGGAATTCCGGAATGTTCAGAGTTCCGGAATGTTCAGAGTTCCGGAATGCACCAATGTTCCGGAATGTTCGGAATTCCGGAATGTTCAGAGTTCCGGAATGCACCAAGGTTCCGGAATGTTCGGAATTCCGGAATGCACCAAGGTTCCGGAATGTTCAGAGTTCCGGAATGTTCAGAGTTCCGGAATGCACCAATGTTCCGGAATGTTCGGAATTCCGGAATGTTCAGAGTTCCGGAATGTTCAGAGTTCCGGAATGCACCAAGGTTCCGGAATGTTCGGAATTCCGGAATGTTCAGAGTTCCGGAATGCACCAAGGTTCCGGAATGTTCGGAATTCCGGAATGTTCAGAGTTCCGGAATGTTCGGAATTCCGGAATGTTCAGAGTTCCGGAATGTTCAGAGTTCCGGAATGCACCAAGGTTCCGGAATGTTCGGAATTCCGGAATGTTCAGAGTTCCGGAGTGTTCAGAGTTCCGGAATGCACCAAGGTTCCGGAATGTTCGGAATTCCGGAATGTTCAGAGTTCCGGAATGCACCAAGGTTCCGGAATGTTCGGAATTCCGGAATGCACCAAGGTTCCGGAATGTTAAGAGTTCCGGAATGCACCAAGGTTCCGGAATGTTCGGAATTCCGGAATGTTCAGAGTTCCGGAATGCACCAAGGTTCCGGAATGTTCGGAATTCCGGAATGTTCAGAGTTCCGGAATGTTCAGAGTTCCGGAATGCACCAAGGTTCCGGAATGTTAAGAGTTCCGGAATGCACCAAGGTTCCGGAATGTTCGGAATTCCGGAATGTTCAGAGTTCCGGAATGCACCAAGGTTCCGGAATGTTCGGAATTCCGGAAAGTTCAGAGTTCCGGAATGCACCAAGGTTCCGGAATGTTCGGAATTCCGGAATTCACCAAGGTTCCGGAATGTTCGAAATTCCGGAATGTTCAGAGTTCCGGAATGCACCAAGGTTCCGGAATGTTCGGAATTCCGGAAAGTTCAGAGTTCCGGAATGCACCAAGGTTCCGGAATGTTCGGAATTCCGGAATGCACCAAGGTTCCGGAATGTTCGGAATTCCGGAATTCACCAAGGTTCCGGAATGTTCGAAATTCCGGAATGTTCAGAGTTCCGGAATGTTCAGAGTTCCGGAATGTTCAGAGTTCCGGAATGCACCAAGGTTCCGGAATGTTCGGAATTCCGGAATGCACCAAGGTTCCGGAATGTTAAGAGTTCCGGAATGCACCAAGGTTCCGGAATGTTCGGAATTCCGGAATGTTCAGAGTTCCGGAATGCACCAAGGTTCCGGAATGTTCGGAATTCCGGAATGCACCAAGGTTCCGGAATGTTCGGAATTCCGGAATGTTCAGAGTTCCGGAATGCACCAAGGTTCCGGAATGTTCGGAATTCCGGAATGTTCAGAGTTCCGGAATGCACCAAGGTTCCGGAATGTTCGGAATTCCGGAATGCACCAAGGTTCCGGAATGTTCGGAATTCCGGAATGTTCAGAGTTCCGGAATGCACCAAGGTTCCGGAATGTTCGGAATTCCGGAATGCACCAAGGTTCCGGAATGTTCGGAATTCCGGAATGTTCAGAGTTCCGGAATGTTCAGAGTTCCGGAATGTTCGGAGTTCCGGAATTCACCAAGGTTCCGGAATGTTCGAAATTCCGGAATGTTCAGAGTTCCGGAATGCACCAAGGTTCCGGAATGTTCGGAATTCCGGAAAGTTCAGAGTTCCGGAATGCACCAAGGTTCCGGAATGTTCGGAATTCCGGAATGCACCAAGGTTCCAGAATGTTCGGAATTCCGGAATTCACCAAGGTTCCGGAATGTTCGAAATTCCGGAATGTTCAGAGTTCCGGAATGTTCAGAGTTCCGGAATGTTCAGAGTTCCGGAATGCACCAAGGTTCCGGAATGTTCGGAATTCCGGAATGCACCAAGGTTCCGGAATGTTAAGAGTTCCGGAATGCACCAAGGTTCCGGAATGTTCGGAATTCCGGAATGTTCAGAGTTCCGGAATGCACCAAGGTTCCGGAATGTTCGGAATTCCGGAATGCACCAAGGTTCCGGAATGTTCGGAATTACGGAATGTTCAGAGTTCCGGAATGTACCAAGGTTCCGGAATGTTCGGAATTCCGGAATGCACCAAGGTTCCGGAATTCAGAGTTCCGGAATGCACCAAGGTTCCGGAATGTTCGGAATTCCGGAATGTTCAGAGTTCCGGAATGCACCAAGGTTCCGGAATGTTCGGAATTCCGGAATGTTCAGAGTTCCGGAATGCACCAAGGTTCCGGAATGTTCGGAATTCCGGAATGCACCAAGGTTCCGGAATGTTCGGAATTCCGGAATGTTCAGAGTTCCGGAATGCACCAAGGTTCCGGAATGTTCGGAATTCCGGAATGCACCAAGGTTCCGGAATGTTCGGAATTCCGGAATGTTCAGAGTTCCGGAATGTTCAGAGTTCCGGAATGTTCGGAGTTCCGGAATGTTCGGAATTCCGGAATGTTCAGAGTTCCGGAATGTACCAAGGTTCCGGAATGTTCGGAATTCCGGAATGCACCAAGGTTCCGGAATTCAGAGTTCCGGAATGCACCAAGGTTCCGGAATGTTCGGAATTCCGGAATGTTCAGAGTTCCGGAATGCACCAAGGTTCCGGAATGTTCGGAATTCCGGAATGCACCAAGGTTCCGGAATGTTCGGAATTCCGGAATGTTCAGAGTTCCGGAATGTTCAGAGTTCCGGAATGTTCGGAGTTCCGGAATGTTCGGAATTCCGGAATGTTCAGAGTTCCGGAATGTACCAAGGTTCCGGAATGTTCGGAATTCCGGAATGCACCAAGGTTCCGGAATTCAGAGTTCCGGAATGCACCAAGGTTCCGGAATGTTCGGAATTCCGGAATGTTCAGAGTTCCGGAATGCACCAAGGTTCCGGAATGTTCGGAATTCCGGAATGTTCAGAGTTCCGGAATGCACCAAGGTTCCGGAATGTTCGGAATTCCGGAATGTTCAGAGTTCCGGAATGCACCAAGGTTCCGGAATGTTCGGAATTCCGGAATGTTCAGAGTTCCGGAATGTTCGGAATTCCGGAATGTTCAGAGTTCCGGAATGTTCAGAGTTCCGGAATGCACCAAGGTTCCGGAATGTTCGGAATTCCGGAATGCACCAAGGTTCCGGAATGTTAAGAGTTCCGGAATGCACCAAGGTTCCGGAATGTTCGGAATTCCGGAATGTTCAGAGTTCCGGAATGCACCAAGGTTCCGGAATGTTCGGAATTCCGGAATGTTCAGAGTTCCGGAATGTTCAGAGTTCCGGAATGCACCAAGGTTCCGGAATGTTAAGAGTTCCGGAATGCACCAAGGTTCCGGAATGTTCGGAATTCCGGAATGTTCAGAGTTCCGGAATGCACCAAGGTTCCGGAATGTTCGGAATTCCGGAAAGTTCAGAGTTCCGGAATGCACCAAGGTTCCGGAATGTTCGGAATTCCGGAATTCACCAAGGTTCCGGAATGTTCGAAATTCCGGAATGTTCAGAGTTCCGGAATGCACCAAGGTTCCGGAATGTTCGGAATTCCGGAAAGTTCAGAGTTCCGGAATGCACCAAGGTTCCGGAATGTTCGGAATTCCGGAATGCACCAAGGTTCCGGAATGTTCGGAATTCCGGAATTCACCAAGGTTCCGGAATGTTCGAAATTCCGGAATGTTCAGAGTTCCGGAATGTTCAGAGTTCCGGAATGTTCAGAGTTCCGGAATGCACCAAGGTTCCGGAATGTTCGGAATTCCGGAATGCACCAAGGTTCCGGAATGTTAAGAGTTCCGGAATGCACCAAGGTTCCGGAATGTTCGGAATTCCGGAATGTTCAGAGTTCCGGAATGCACCAAGGTTCCGGAATGTTCGGAATTCCGGAATGCACCAAGGTTCCGGAATGTTCGGAATTCCGGAATGTTCAGAGTTCCGGAATGCACCAAGGTTCCGGAATGTTCATAGTTCCGGAATGCTCCAAGGTTCCGGAATTTTCGGAATTCCGGAATGCACCAAGGTTCCGGAATGTTCGGAATTCCGGAATGTTCAGAGTTCCAGAATGTTCAGAGTTCCGGAATGTTCAGAGTTCCGGAATGCACCAAGGTTCCGGAATGTTCGGAATTCCAGAATGTTCAGAGTTCCGGAATGTTCAGAGTTCCGGAATGCACCAAGGTTCCGGAATGTTCAGAGTTCCGGAATGTTCAGAGTTCCGGAATGCACCAAGGTTCCGGAATGTTCGGAATTCCGGAATGTTCAGAGTTCCGGAATGTTCAGAGTTCCGGAATGTTCGGAATTCCGGAATGTTCAGAGTTCCGGAATGCACCAAGGTTCCGGATTGTTCGTAATTCCGGAATGTTCAGAGTTCCGGAAGGTTCAGAGTTCCGGAATCCACCAAGGTTCCGGAATGTTCGGAATTCTGGAATGTTCAGAGCTCCGGAATGTTCAGAGTTCCGGAATGCACCAAGGTTCCGGAATGTTCGGAATTCCGGAATGTTCATAGTTCCGGAATGCACCAAGGTTCCGGAATGTTCGGAATTCCGGAATTCACCAAGGTTCCGGAATGTTCGAAATTCCGGAATGTTCAGAGTTCCGGAATGTTCAGAGTTCCGGAATGCACCAAGGTTCCGGAATGTTCGGAATTCCGGAATGCACCAAGGTTCCGGAATGTTAAGAGTTCCGGAATGCACAAAGGTTCCGGAATGTTCGGAATTCCGGAATTTTCAGAGTTCCGGAATGCACCAAGGTTCCGGAATGTTCGGAATTACGGAATGTTCAGAGTTCCGGAATGTTCAGAGTTCCGGAATGCACCAAGGTTCCGGAATGTTCGGAATTCCGGAATGTTCAGAGTTCCGGAATGCACCAAGGTTCCGGAATGTTCAGAGTTCCGGAATGCACCAAGGTTCCGGAATGTTCGGAATTCCGGAATGTTCAGAGTTCCGGAATGTTCAGAGTTCCGGAATGCACCAATGTTCCGGAATGTTCGGAATTCCGGAATGTTCAGAGTTCCGGAATGTTCGGAGTTCCGGAATGTTCGGAATTCCGGAATGTTCAGAGTTCCGGAATGCACCAAGGTTCCGGAATGTTCAGAGTTCCGGAATGCACCAAGGTTCCGGAATGTTCATAGTTCCGGAATGCTCCAAGGTTCCGGAATGTTCGGAATTCCGGAATGCACCAAGGTTCCGGAATTCAGAGTTCCGGAATGCACCAAGGTTCCGGAATGTTCGGAATTCCGGAATGTTCAGAGTTCCGGAATGTTCAGAGTTCCGGAATGCACCAAGGTTCCGGAATGTTCGGAATTCCGGAATGCACCAAGGTTCCGGAATGTTCGGAATTCCGGAATGTTCAGAGTTCCGGAATGCACCAAGGTTCCAGAATGTTCAGAGTTCCGGAATGCACCAAGGTTCCGGAATGTTCGGAATTCCGGAATGTTCATAGTTCCGGAAGGTTCAGAGTTCCGGAATGCACCAAGGTTCCGGAATGTTCAGAGTTCCGGAATGCACCAAGGTTCTGGAATGTTCGGAATTCCGGAATGTTCGGAGTTCCGGAATGTTCAGAGTTCCGGAATGTTCGGAATTCCGGAATGTTCAGAGTTCCGGAATGCACCAAGGTTCCGGAATGTTCATAGTTCCGGAATGCTCCAAGGTTCCGGAATTTTCGGAATTCCGGAATGCACCAAGGTTCCGGAATGTTCGGAATTCCGGAATGTTCAGAGTTCCAGAATGTTCAGAGTTCCGGAATGTTCAGAGTTCCGGAATGCACCAAGGTTCCGGAATGTTCGGAATTCCAGAATGTTCAGAGTTCCGGAATGTTCAGAGTTCCGGAATGCACCAAGGTTCCGGAATGTTCAGAGTTCCGGAATGTTCAGAGTTCCGGAATGCACCAAGGTTCCGGAATGTTCGGAATTCCGGAATGTTCAGAGTTCCGGAATGTTCAGAGTTCCGGAATGTTCGGAATTCCGGAATGTTCAGAGTTCCGGAATGCACCAAGGTTCCGGATTGTTCGTAATTCCGGAATGTTCAGAGTTCCGGAAGGTTCAGAGTTCCGGAATCCACCAAGGTTCCGGAATGTTCGGAATTCTGGAATGTTCAGAGCTCCGGAATGTTCAGAGTTCCGGAATGCACCAAGGTTCCGGAATGTTCGGAATTCCGGAATGTTCATAGTTCCGGAATGCACCAAGGTTCCGGAATGTTCGGAATTCCGGAATTCACCAAGGTTCCGGAATGTTCGAAATTCCGGAATGTTCGTAATTCCGGAATGTTCAGAGTTCCGGAAGGTTCAGAGTTCCGGAATCCACCAAGGTTCCGGAATGTTCGGAATTCTGGAATGTTCAGAGCTCCGGAATGTTCAGAGTTCCGGAATGCACCAAGGTTCCGGAATTCAGAGTTCCGGAATGCACCAAGGTTCCGGAATGTTCGGAATTCCGGAATGTTCAGAGTTCCGGAATGTTCAGAGTTCCGGAATGCACCAAGGTTCCGGAATGTTCGGAATTCCGGAATGCACCAAGGTTCCGGAATGTTCGGAATTCCGGAATGTTCAGAGTTCCGGAATGCACCAAGGTTCCAGAATGTTCAGAGTTCCGGAATGCACCAAGGTTCCGGAATGTTCGGAATTCCGGAATGTTCATAGTTCCGGAAGGTTCAGAGTTCCGGAATGCACCAAGGTTCCGGAATGTTCAGAGTTCCGGAATGCACCAAGGTTCCGGAATGTTCATAGTTCCGGAATGCTCCAAGGTTCCGGAATGTTCGGAATTCCGGAATGCAACAAGGTTCCGGAATTCAGAGTTCCGGAATGCACCAAGGTTCCGGAATGTTCGGAATTCCGGAATGTTCAGAGTTCCGGAATGTTCAGAGTTCCGGAATGCACCAAGGTTCCGGAATGTTCGGAATTCCGGAATGCACCAAGGTTCCGGAATGTTCGGAATTCCGGAATGTTCAGAGTTCCGGAATGCACCAAGGTTCCGGAATGTTCGGAATTCCGGAATGTTCATAGTTCCGGAAGGTTCAGAGTTCCGGAATGCACCAAGGTTCCGGAATGTTCAGAGTTCCGGAATGCACCAAGGTTCTGGAATGTTCGGAATTCCGGAATGTTCGGAGTTCCGGAATGTTCAGAGTTCCGGAATGTTCGGAATTCCGGAATGTTCAGAGTTCCGGAATGCACCAAGGTTCCGGAATGTTCATAGTTCCGGAATGCTCCAAGGTTCCGGAATTTTCGGAATTCCGGAATGCACCAAGGTTCCGGAATGTTCGGAATTCCGGAATGTTCAGAGTTCCAGAATGTTCAGAGTTCCGGAATGTTCAGAGTTCCGGAATGCACCAAGGTTCCGGAATGTTCGGAATTCCAGAATGTTCAGAGTTCCGGAATGTTCAGAGTTCCGGAATGCACCAAGGTTCCGGAATGTTCAGAGTTCCGGAATGTTCAGAGTTCCGGAATGCACCAAGGTTCCGGAATGTTCGGAATTCCGGAATGTTCAGAGTTCCGGAATGTTCAGAGTTCCGGAATGTTCGGAATTCCGGAATGTTCAGAGTTCCGGAATGCACCAAGGTTCCGGATTGTTCGTAATTCCGGAATGTTCAGAGTTCCGGAAGGTTCAGAGTTCCGGAATCCACCAAGGTTCCGGAATGTTCGGAATTCTGGAATGTTCAGAGCTCCGGAATGTTCAGAGTTCCGGAATGCACCAAGGTTCCGGAATGTTCGGAATTCCGGAATGTTCATAGTTCCGGAATGCACCAAGGTTCCGGAATGTTCGGAATTCCGGAATTCACCAAGGTTCCGGAATGTTCGAAATTCCGGAATGTTCAGAGTTCCGGAATGTTCAGAGTTCCGGAATGCACCAAGGTTCCGGAATGTTCGGAATTCCGGAATGCACCAAGGTTCCGGAATGTTAAGAGTTCCGGAATGCACAAAGGTTCCGGAATGTTCGGAATTCCGGAATTTTCAGAGTTCCGGAATGCACCAAGGTTCCGGAATGTTCGGAATTACGGAATGTTCAGAGTTCCGGAATGTTCAGAGTTCCGGAATGCACCAAGGTTCCGGAATGTTCGGAATTCCGGAATGTTCAGAGTTCCGGAATGCACCAAGGTTCCGGAATGTTCAGAGTTCCGGAATGCACCAAGGTTCCGGAATGTTCGGAATTCCGGAATGTTCAGAGTTCCGGGATGTTCAGAGTTCCGGAATGCACCAAGGTTCCGGGATGTTCGGAATTCCGGAATGTTCAGAGTTCCGGAATGTTCAGAGTTCCGGAATGCACCAAGGTTCCGGAATGGTCGGAATTCCGGAATGTTCAGAGTTCCGGAATGCACCAAGGTTCCGGAATGTTCAGAGTTCCGGAATGCACCAAGGTTCCGGAATGTTCGGAATTCCGGAATGTTCAGAGTTCCGGAATGTTCAGAGTTCCGGAATGTACCAAGGTTCCGGAATGTTCGGAATTCCGGAATGTTCAGAGTTCCGGAGTGTTCAGAGTTCCGGAATGCACCAAGGTTCCGGAATGTTCGGAATTCCGGAATGTTCAGAGTTCCGGAATGCACCAAGGTTCCGGAATGTTCGGAATTCCGGAATGTTCAGAGTTCCGGAATGTTCAGAGTTCCGGAATGCACCAATGTTCCGGAATGTTCGGAATTCCGGAATGTTCAGAGTTCCAGAATGCACCAAGGTTCCGGAATGTTCGGAATTCCGGAATGCACCAAGGTTCCGGAATGTTCAGAGTTCCGGAATGTTCAGAGTTCCGGAATGCACCAATGTTCCGGAATGTTCGGAATTCCGGAATGTTCAGAGTTCCGGAATGCACCAAGGTTCCGGAATGTTAAGAGTTCCGGAATGCACCAAGGTTCCGGAATGTTCGGAATTCCGGAATGTTCAGAGTTCCGGAATGCACCAAGGTTCCGGAATGTTCGGAATTCCGGAATGTTCAGAGTTCCGGAATGTTCAGAGTTCCGGAATGCACCAATGTTCCGGAATGTTCGGAATTCCGGAATGTTCAGAGTTCCGGAATGCACCAAGGTTCCGGAATGTTCGGAATTCCGGAATGCACCAAGGTTCCGGAATGTTCAGAGTTCCGGAATGTTCAGAGTTCCGGAATGCACCAATGTTCCGGAATGTTCGGAATTCCGGAATGTTCAGAGTTCCGGAATGTTCAGAGTTCCGGAATGCACCAAGGTTCCGGAATGTTCGGAATTCCGGAATGTTCAGAGTTCCGGAATGCACCAAGGTTCCGGAATGTTCGGAATTCCGGAATGTTCAGAGTTCCGGAATGTTCGGAATTCCGGAATGTTCAGAGTTCCGGAATGTTCAGAGTTCCGGAATGCACCAAGGTTCCGGAATGTTCGGAATTCCGGAATGTTCAGAGTTCCGGAGTGTTCAGAGTTCCGGAATGCACCAAGGTTCCGGAATGTTCGGAATTCCGGAATGTTCAGAGTTCCGGAATGCACCAAGGTTCCGGAATGTTCGGAATTCCGGAATGCACCAAGGTTCCGGAATGTTAAGAGTTCCGGAATGCACCAAGGTTCCGGAATGTTCGGAATTCCGGAATGTTCAGAGTTCCGGAATGCACCAAGGTTCCGGAATGTTCGGAATTCCGGAATGTTCAGAGTTCCGGAATGTTCAGAGTTCCGGAATGCACCAAGGTTCCGGAATGTTAAGAGTTCCGGAATGCACCAAGGTTCCGGAATGTTCGGAATTCCGGAATGTTCAGAGTTCCGGAATGCACCAAGGTTCCGGAATGTTCGGAATTCCGGAAAGTTCAGAGTTCCGGAATGCACCAAGGTTCCGGAATGTTCGGAATTCCGGAATTCACCAAGGTTCCGGAATGTTCGAAATTCCGGAATGTTCAGAGTTCCGGAATGCACCAAGGTTCCGGAATGTTCGGAATTCCGGAAAGTTCAGAGTTCCGGAATGCACCAAGGTTCCGGAATGTTCGGAATTCCGGAATGCACCAAGGTTCCGGAATGTTCGGAATTCCGGAATTCACCAAGGTTCCGGAATGTTCGAAATTCCGGAATGTTCAGAGTTCCGGAATGTTCAGAGTTCCGGAATGTTCAGAGTTCCGGAATGCACCAAGGTTCCGGAATGTTCGGAATTCCGGAATGCACCAAGGTTCCGGAATGTTAAGAGTTCCGGAATGCACCAAGGTTCCGGAATGTTCGGAATTCCGGAATGTTCAGAGTTCCGGAATGCACCAAGGTTCCGGAATGTTCGGAATTCCGGAATGCACCAAGGTTCCGGAATGTTCGGAATTCCGGAATGTTCAGAGTTCCGGAATGCACCAAGGTTCCGGAATGTTCGGAATTCCGGAATGCACCAAGGTTCCGGAATGTTCGGAATTCCGGAATGTTCAGAGTTCCGGAATGCACCAAGGTTCCGGAATGTTCGGAATTCCGGAATGCACCAAGGTTCCGGAATGTTCGGAATTCCGGAATGTTCAGAGTTCCGGAATGTTCAGAGTTCCGGAATGTTCGGAGTTCCGGAATTCACCAAGGTTCCGGAATGTTCGAAATTCCGGAATGTTCAGAGTTCCGGAATGCACCAAGGTTCCGGAATGTTCGGAATTCCGGAAAGTTCAGAGTTCCGGAATGCACCAAGGTTCCGGAATGTTCGGAATTCCGGAATGCACCAAGGTTCCAGAATGTTCGGAATTCCGGAATTCACCAAGGTTCCGGAATGTTCGAAATTCCGGAATGTTCAGAGTTCCGGAATGTTCAGAGTTCCGGAATGTTCAGAGTTCCGGAATGCACCAAGGTTCCGGAATGTTCGGAATTCCGGAATGCACCAAGGTTCCGGAATGTTAAGAGTTCCGGAATGCACCAAGGTTCCGGAATGTTCGGAATTCCGGAATGTTCAGAGTTCCGGAATGCACCAAGGTTCCGGAATGTTCGGAATTCCGGAATGCACCAAGGTTCCGGAATGTTCGGAATTACGGAATGTTCAGAGTTCCGGAATGTACCAAGGTTCCGGAATGTTCGGAATTCCGGAATGCACCAAGGTTCCGGAATTCAGAGTTCCGGAATGCACCAAGGTTCCGGAATGTTCGGAATTCCGGAATGTTCAGAGTTCCGGAATGCACCAAGGTTCCGGAATGTTCGGAATTCCGGAATGTTCAGAGTTCCGGAATGCACCAAGGTTCCGGAATGTTCGGAATTCCGGAATGTTCAGAGTTCCGGAATGCACCAAGGTTCCGGAATGTTCGGAATTCCGGAATGCACCAAGGTTCCGGAATGTTCGGAATTCCGGAATGTTCAGAGTTCCGGAATGCACCAAGGTTCCGGAATGTTCGGAATTCCGGAATGCACCAAGGTTCCGGAATGTTCGGAATTCCGGAATGTTCAGAGTTCCGGAATGTTCAGAGTTCCGGAATGTTCGGAGTTCCGGAATGTTCGGAATTCCGGAATGTTCAGAGTTCCGGAATGTACCAAGGTTCCGGAATGTTCGGAATTCCGGAATGCACCAAGGTTCCGGAATTCAGAGTTCCGGAATGCACCAAGGTTCCGGAATGTTCGGAATTCCGGAATGTTCAGAGTTCCGGAATGCACCAAGGTTCCGGAATGTTCGGAATTCCGGAATGCACCAAGGTTCCGGAATGTTCGGAATTCCGGAATGTTCAGAGTTCCGGAATGTTCAGAGTTCCGGAATGTTCGGAGTTCCGGAATGTTCGGAATTCCGGAATGTTCAGAGTTCCGGAATGTACCAAGGTTCCGGAATGTTCGGAATTCCGGAATGCACCAAGGTTCCGGAATTCAGAGTTCCGGAATGCACCAAGGTTCCGGAATGTTCGGAATTCCGGAATGTTCAGAGTTCCGGAATGCACCAAGGTTCCGGAATGTTCGGAATTCCGGAATGTTCAGAGTTCCGGAATGCACCAAGGTTCCGGAATGTTCGGAATTCCGGAATGTTCAGAGTTCCGGAATGCACCAAGGTTCCGGAATGTTCGGAATTCCGGAATGTTCAGAGTTCCGGAATGTTCGGAATTCCGGAATGTTCAGAGTTCCGGAATGTTCAGAGTTCCGGAATGCACCAAGGTTCCGGAATGTTCGGAATTCCGGAATGCACCAAGGTTCCGGAATGTTAAGAGTTCCGGAATGCACCAAGGTTCCGGAATGTTCGGAATTCCGGAATGTTCAGAGTTCCGGAATGCACCAAGGTTCCGGAATGTTCGGAATTCCGGAATGTTCAGAGTTCCGGAATGTTCAGAGTTCCGGAATGCACCAAGGTTCCGGAATGTTAAGAGTTCCGGAATGCACCAAGGTTCCGGAATGTTCGGAATTCCGGAATGTTCAGAGTTCCGGAATGCACCAAGGTTCCGGAATGTTCGGAATTCCGGAAAGTTCAGAGTTCCGGAATGCACCAAGGTTCCGGAATGTTCGGAATTCCGGAATTCACCAAGGTTCCGGAATGTTCGAAATTCCGGAATGTTCAGAGTTCCGGAATGCACCAAGGTTCCGGAATGTTCGGAATTCCGGAAAGTTCAGAGTTCCGGAATGCACCAAGGTTCCGGAATGTTCGGAATTCCGGAATGCACCAAGGTTCCGGAATGTTCGGAATTCCGGAATTCACCAAGGTTCCGGAATGTTCGAAATTCCGGAATGTTCAGAGTTCCGGAATGTTCAGAGTTCCGGAATGTTCAGAGTTCCGGAATGCACCAAGGTTCCGGAATGTTCGGAATTCCGGAATGCACCAAGGTTCCGGAATGTTAAGAGTTCCGGAATGCACCAAGGTTCCGGAATGTTCGGAATTCCGGAATGTTCAGAGTTCCGGAATGCACCAAGGTTCCGGAATGTTCGGAATTCCGGAATGCACCAAGGTTCCGGAATGTTCGGAATTCCGGAATGTTCAGAGTTCCGGAATGCACCAAGGTTCCGGAATGTTCATAGTTCCGGAATGCTCCAAGGTTCCGGAATTTTCGGAATTCCGGAATGCACCAAGGTTCCGGAATGTTCGGAATTCCGGAATGTTCAGAGTTCCAGAATGTTCAGAGTTCCGGAATGTTCAGAGTTCCGGAATGCACCAAGGTTCCGGAATGTTCGGAATTCCAGAATGTTCAGAGTTCCGGAATGTTCAGAGTTCCGGAATGCACCAAGGTTCCGGAATGTTCAGAGTTCCGGAATGTTCAGAGTTCCGGAATGCACCAAGGTTCCGGAATGTTCGGAATTCCGGAATGTTCAGAGTTCCGGAATGTTCAGAGTTCCGGAATGTTCGGAATTCCGGAATGTTCAGAGTTCCGGAATGCACCAAGGTTCCGGATTGTTCGTAATTCCGGAATGTTCAGAGTTCCGGAAGGTTCAGAGTTCCGGAATCCACCAAGGTTCCGGAATGTTCGGAATTCTGGAATGTTCAGAGCTCCGGAATGTTCAGAGTTCCGGAATGCACCAAGGTTCCGGAATGTTCGGAATTCCGGAATGTTCATAGTTCCGGAATGCACCAAGGTTCCGGAATGTTCGGAATTCCGGAATTCACCAAGGTTCCGGAATGTTCGAAATTCCGGAATGTTCAGAGTTCCGGAATGTTCAGAGTTCCGGAATGCACCAAGGTTCCGGAATGTTCGGAATTCCGGAATGCACCAAGGTTCCGGAATGTTAAGAGTTCCGGAATGCACAAAGGTTCCGGAATGTTCGGAATTCCGGAATTTTCAGAGTTCCGGAATGCACCAAGGTTCCGGAATGTTCGGAATTACGGAATGTTCAGAGTTCCGGAATGTTCAGAGTTCCGGAATGCACCAAGGTTCCGGAATGTTCGGAATTCCGGAATGTTCAGAGTTCCGGAATGCACCAAGGTTCCGGAATGTTCAGAGTTCCGGAATGCACCAAGGTTCCGGAATGTTCGGAATTCCGGAATGTTCAGAGTTCCGGAATGTTCAGAGTTCCGGAATGCACCAATGTTCCGGAATGTTCGGAATTCCGGAATGTTCAGAGTTCCGGAATGTTCGGAGTTCCGGAATGTTCGGAATTCCGGAATGTTCAGAGTTCCGGAATGCACCAAGGTTCCGGAATGTTCAGAGTTCCGGAATGCACCAAGGTTCCGGAATGTTCATAGTTCCGGAATGCTCCAAGGTTCCGGAATGTTCGGAATTCCGGAATGCACCAAGGTTCCGGAATTCAGAGTTCCGGAATGCACCAAGGTTCCGGAATGTTCGGAATTCCGGAATGTTCAGAGTTCCGGAATGTTCAGAGTTCCGGAATGCACCAAGGTTCCGGAATGTTCGGAATTCCGGAATGCACCAAGGTTCCGGAATGTTCGGAATTCCGGAATGTTCAGAGTTCCGGAATGCACCAAGGTTCCAGAATGTTCAGAGTTCCGGAATGCACCAAGGTTCCGGAATGTTCGGAATTCCGGAATGTTCATAGTTCCGGAAGGTTCAGAGTTCCGGAATGCACCAAGGTTCTGGAATGTTCGGAATTCCGGAATGTTCGGAGTTCCGGAATGTTCAGAGTTCCGGAATGTTCGGAATTCCGGAATGTTCAGAGTTCCGGAATGCACCAAGGTTCCGGAATGTTCATAGTTCCGGAATGCTCCAAGGTTCCGGAATTTTCGGAATTCCGGAATGCACCAAGGTTCCGGAATGTTCGGAATTCCGGAATGTTCAGAGTTCCAGAATGTTCAGAGTTCCGGAATGTTCAGAGTTCCGGAATGCACCAAGGTTCCGGAATGTTCGGAATTCCAGAATGTTCAGAGTTCCGGAATGTTCAGAGTTCCGGAATGCACCAAGGTTCCGGAATGTTCAGAGTTCCGGAATGTTCAGAGTTCCGGAATGCACCAAGGTTCCGGAATGTTCGGAATTCCGGAATGTTCAGAGTTCCGGAATGTTCAGAGTTCCGGAATGTTCGGAATTCCGGAATGTTCAGAGTTCCGGAATGCACCAAGGTTCCGGATTGTTCGTAATTCCGGAATGTTCAGAGTTCCGGAAGGTTCAGAGTTCCGGAATCCACCAAGGTTCCGGAATGTTCGGAATTCTGGAATGTTCAGAGCTCCGGAATGTTCAGAGTTCCGGAATGCACCAAGGTTCCGGAATGTTCGGAATTCCGGAATGTTCATAGTTCCGGAATGCACCAAGGTTCCGGAATGTTCGGAATTCCGGAATTCACCAAGGTTCCGGAATGTTCGAAATTCCGGAATGTTCAGAGTTCCGGAATGTTCAGAGTTCCGGAATGCACCAAGGTTCCGGAATGTTCGGAATTCCGGAATGCACCAAGGTTCCGGAATGTTAAGAGTTCCGGAATGCACAAAGGTTCCGGAATGTTCGGAATTCCGGAATTTTCAGAGTTCCGGAATGCACCAAGGTTCCGGAATGTTCGGAATTACGGAATGTTCAGAGTTCCGGAATGTTCAGAGTTCCGGAATGCACCAAGGTTCCGGAATGTTCGGAATTCCGGAATGTTCAGAGTTCCGGAATGCACCAAGGTTCCGGAATGTTCAGAGTTCCGGAATGCACCAAGGTTCCGGAATGTTCGGAATTCCGGAATGTTCAGAGTTCCGGAATGTTCAGAGTTCCGGAATGCACCAAGGTTCCGGAATGTTCGGAATTCCGGAATGTTCAGAGTTCCGGAGTGTTCAGAGTTCCGGAATACACCAAGGTTCCGGAATGTTCGGAATTCCGGAATGTTCAGAGTTCCGGAATGCACCAATGTTCCGGGATGTTCGGAATTCCGGAATGTTCAGAGTTCCGGAATGTTCAGAGTTCCGGAATGCACCAAGGTTCCGGAATGGTCGGAATTCCGGAATGTTCAGAGTTCCGGAATGCACCAAGGTTCCGGAATGTTCAGAGTTCCGGAATGCACCAAGGTTCCGGAATGTTCGGAATTCCGGAATGTTCAGAGTTCCGGAATGTTCAGAGTTCCGGAATGTACCAAGGTTCCGGAATGTTCGGAATTCCGGAATGTTCAGAGTTCCGGAGTGTTCAGAGTTCCGGAATGCACCAAGGTTCCGGAATGTTCGGAATTCCGGAATGTTCAGAGTTCCGGAATGCACCAAGGTTCCGGAATGTTCGGAATTCCGGAATGCACCAAGGTTCCGGAATGTTAAGAGTTCCGGAATGCACCAAGGTTCCGGAATGTTCGGAATTCCGGAATGTTCAGAGTTCCGGAATGCACCAAGGTTCCGGAATGTTCGGAATTCCGGAATGTTCAGAGTTCCGGAATGTTCAGAGTTCCGGAATGCACCAATGTTCTGGAATGTTCGGAATTCCGGAATGTTCAGAGTTCCGGAATGCACCAAGGTTCCGGAATGTTCGGAATTCCGGAATGCACCAAGGTTCCGGAATGTTCAGAGTTCCGGAATGTTCAGAGTTCCGGAATGCACCAATGTTCCGGAATGTTCGGAATTCCGGAATGTTCAGAGTTCCGGAATGTTCAGAGTTCCGGAATGCACCAAGGTTCCGGAATGTTCGGAATTCCGGAATGTTCAGAGTTCCGGAATGCACCAAGGTTCCGGAATGTTCGGAATTCCGGAATGTTCAGAGTTCCGGAATGCACCAAGGTTCCGGAATGTTCGGAATTCCGGAATGTTCAGAGTTCCGGAATGCACCAAGGTTCCGGAATGTTCGGAATTCCGGAATGTTCAGAGTTCCGGAATGTTCGGAATTCCGAAATGTTCAGAGTTCCGGAATGTTCAGAGTTCCGGAATGCACCAAGGTTCCGGAATGTTCGGAATTCCGGAATGCACCAAGGTTCCGGAATGTTAAGAGTTCCGGAATGCACCAAGGTTCCGGAATGTTCGGAATTCCGGAATGTTCAGAGTTCCGGAATGCACCAAGGTTCCGGAATGTTCGGAATTCCGGAATGTTCAGAGTTCCGGAATGCACCAAGGTTCCGGAATGTTCGGAATTCCGGAAAGTTCAGAGTTCCGGAATGCACCAAGGTTCCGGAATGTTCGGAATTCCGGAATTCACCAAGGTTCCGGAATGTTCGAAATTCCGGAATGTTCAGAGTTCCGGAATGCACCAAGGTTCCGGAATGTTCGGAATTCCGGAAAGTTCAGAGTTCCGGAATGCACCAAGGTTCCGGAATGTTCGGAATTCCGGAATGCACCAAGGTTCCGGAATGTTCGGAATTCCGGAATTCACCAAGGTTCCGGAATGTTCGAAATTCCGGAATGTTCAGAGTTCCGGAATGTTCAGAGTTCCGGAATGTTCAGAGTTCCGGAATGCACCAAGGTTCCGGAATGTTCGGAATTCCGGAATGCACCAAGGTTCCGGAATGTTAAGAGTTCCGGAATGCACCAAGGTTCCGGAATGTTCGGAATTCCGGAATGTTCAGAGTTCCGGAATGCACCAAGGTTCCGGAATGTTCGGAATTCCGGAATGCACCAAGGTTCCGGAATGTTCGGAATTCCGGAATGTTCAGAGTTCCGGAATGCACCAAGGTTCCGGAATGTTCGGAATTCCGGAATGCACCAAGGTTCCGGAATGTTCGGAATTCCGGAATGTTCAGAGTTCCGGAATGTTCAGAGTTCCGGAATGTTCGGAGTTCCGGAATTCACCAAGGTTCCGGAATGTTCGAAATTCCGGAATGTTCAGAGTTCCGGAATGCACCAAGGTTCCGGAATGTTCGGAATTCCGGAAAGTTCAGAGTTCCGGAATGCACCAAGGTTCCGGAATGTTCGGAATTCCGGAATGCACCAAGGTTCCGGAATGTTCGGAATTCCGGAATTCACCAAGGTTCCGGAATGTTCGAAATTCCGGAATGTTCAGAGTTCCAGAATGTTCAGAGTTCCGGAATGTTCAGAGTTCCGGAATGCACCAAGGTTCCGGAATGTTCGGAATTCCGGAATGCACCAAGGTTCCGGAATGTTAAGAGTTCCGGAATGCACCAAGGTTCCGGAATGTTCGGAATTCCGGAATGTTCAGAGTTCCGGAATGCACCAAGGTTCCGGAATGTTCGGAATTCCGGAATGCACCAAGGTTCCGGAATGTTCGGAATTCCGGAATGTTCAGAGTTCCGGAATGTACCAAGGTTCCGGAATGTTCGGAATTCCGGAATGCACCAAGGTTCCGGAATTCAGAGTTCCGGAATGCACCAAGGTTCCGGAATGTTCGGAATTCCGGAATGTTCAGAGTTCCGGAATGCACCAAGGTTCCGGAATGTTCGGAATTCCGGAATGTTCAGAGTTCCGGAATGCACCAAGGTTCCGGAATGTTCGGAATTCCGGAATGTTCAGAGTTCCGGAATGCACCAAGGTTCCGGAATGTTCGGAATTCCGGAATGCACCAAGGTTCCGGAATGTTCGGAATTCCGGAATGTTCAGAGTTCCGGAATGCACCAAGGTTCCGGAATGTTCGGAATTCCGGAATGCACCAAGGTTCCGGAATGTTCGGAATTCCGGAATGTTCAGAGTTCCGGAATGTTCAGAGTTCCGGAATGTTCGGAGTTCCGGAATGTTCGGAATTCCGGAATGTTCAGAGTTCCGGAATGCACCAAGGTTCCGGAATGTTCGGAATTCCGGAATGTTCAGAGTTCCGGAATGCACCAAGGTTCCGGAATGTTCGGAATTCCGGAATGTTCAGAGTTCCGGAATGCACCAAGGTTCCGGAATGTTCGGAATTCCGGAATGTTCAGAGTTCCGGAATGCACCAAGGTTCCGGAATGTTCGGAATTCCGGAATGTTCAGAGTTCCGGAATGCACCAAGGTTCCGGAATGTTCGGAATTCCGGAATGTTCAGAGTTCCGGAATGTTCGGAATTCCGGAATGTTCAGAGTTCCGGAATGTTCAGAGTTCCGGAATGCACCAAGGTTCCGGAATGTTCGGAATTCCGGAATGCACCAAGGTTCCGGAATGTTAAGAGTTCCGGAATGCACCAAGGTTCCGGAATGTTCGGAATTCCGGAATGTTCAGAGTTCCGGAATGCACCAAGGTTCCGGAATGTTCGGAATTCCGGAATGTTCAGAGTTCCGGAATGTTCAGAGTTCCGGAATGCACCAAGGTTCCGGAATGTTAAGAGTTCCGGAATGCACCAAGGTTCCGGAATGTTCGGAATTCCGGAATGTTCAGAGTTCCGGAATGCACCAAGGTTCCGGAATGTTCGGAATTCCGGAAAGTTCAGAGTTCCGGAATGCACCAAGGTTCCGGAATGTTCGGAATTCCGGAATTCACCAAGGTTCCGGAATGTTCGAAATTCCGGAATGTTCAGAGTTCCGGAATGCACCAAGGTTCCGGAATGTTCGGAATTCCGGAAAGTTCAGAGTTCCGGAATGCACCAAGGTTCCGGAATGTTCGGAATTCCGGAATGCACCAAGGTTCCGGAATGTTCGGAATTCCGGAATTCACCAAGGTTCCGGAATGTTCGAAATTCCGGAATGTTCAGAGTTCCGGAATGTTCAGAGTTCCGGAATGTTCAGAGTTCCGGAATGCACCAAGGTTCCGGAATGTTCGGAATTCCGGAATGCACCAAGGTTCCGGAATGTTAAGAGTTCCGGAATGCACCAAGGTTCCGGAATGTTCGGAATTCCGGAATGTTCAGAGTTCCGGAATGCACCAAGGTTCCGGAATGTTCGGAATTCCGGAATGCACCAAGGTTCCGGAATGTTCGGAATTCCGGAATGTTCAGAGTTCCGGAATGCACCAAGGTTCCGGAATGTTCGGAATTCCGGAATGCACCAAGGTTCCGGAATGTTCGGAATTCCGGAATGTTCAGAGTTCCGGAATGCACCAAGGTTCCGGAATGTTCGGAATTCCGGAATGCACCAAGGTTCCGGAATGTTCGGAATTCCGGAATGTTCAGAGTTCCGGAATGTTCGGAATTCCGGAATGTTCAGAGTTCCGGAATGTTCAGAGTTCCGGAATGCACCAAGGTTCCGGAATGTTCGGAATTCCGGAATGTTCAGAGTTCCGGAGTGTTCAGAGTTCCGGAATGCACCAAGGTTCCGGAATGTTCGGAATTCCGGAATGTTCAGAGTTCCGGAATGCACCAAGGTTCCGGAATGTTCGGAATTCCGGAATGCACCAAGGTTCCGGAATGTTAAGAGTTCCGGAATGCACCAAGGTTCCGGAATGTTCGGAATTCCGGAATGTTCAGAGTTCCGGAATGCACCAAGGTTCCGGAATGTTCGGAATTCCGGAATGTTCAGAGTTCCGGAATGTTCAGAGTTCCGGAATGCACCAAGGTTCCGGAATGTTCGGAATTCCGGAATGTTCAGAGTTCCGGAATGCACCAATGTTCCGGAATGTTCGGAATTCCGGAATGTTCAGAGTTCCGGAATGTTCAGAGTTCCGGAATGCACCAAGGTTCCGGAATGTTCGGAATTCCGGAATGTTCAGAGTTCCGGAATGCACCAAGGTTCCGGAAACTTCAGAGTTTCGGAATGCACCAAGGTTCCGGAATGTTCGGAATTCCGGAATGTTCAGAGTTCCGGAGTGTTCAGAGTTCCGGAATGCACCAATGTTCCGGAATGTTCGGAATTCCGGAATGTTCAGAGTTCCGGAATGTTCAGAGTTCCGGAATGCACCAAGGTTCCGGAATGTTCGGAATTCCGGAATGTTCAGAGTTCCGGAATGCACCAAGGTTCCGGAATTCAGAGTTCCGGAATGCCCCGCACCCCCTTTGTACGGTCTCAGGTTTGCTATTTAGTTTCTCCCAGTTTAGGTTTCCCTCCGCCAGCCGTGACAAGAACAGAGTTTGAATGAAAACAACGGAATTAGAATGTACAGAATAGATTTTGAATGAAAACAACGGAATTAGAATGTACAGAACAGAATTTGAATGAAAACAAGAGAATTAGAATGTACAGAACAGACTTTAAATGAAAACAACGGAAATAGGATGTACAGAACAGAGTTTGAATGAACACAACGGAATTAGAATGTACAGAACAGAGTTTGAATGAAAACAACGGAATTAGAATGTACAGAACAGAGTTTGAATGAAAACAACGGAATTAGAATGTAGAGAACAGAATTTGAAAGAAAACAATGGAATTTGAATCAAAACAAGAGAATTGAAATGTATAGAACAGAGTTTGAATGAAAAACAGGGAATTTGAATGAGAACAAGAGAATTAGAATGTACAGAACAGAGTTTGAATGAAAACAACGAAATTAGAATGAACAGAACTGAATTTGAATCAAAACAATGGAATTTGAATGAAAACAACAGAATTAGAATGAAAACAATGGAATATTAAAACAAACAACAGAATTAGAATGAAAACAACGGAATTAGAATAGAGAACAGAATTTGAAAGAAAACAATGGAATTTGAATCAAAACAACAGAATTGAAATGTACAGAACAGAGTTTGAATGAAAAAAAACGGAATTAGAATGTACAGAACAGACTTTGAATGAAAACAACGGAATTAGAATGTACAGAACAGAGTTTGAATGAAAACAACAGAATTTGAATATACAGAACAGAGTTTGAATGAAAACAACAGAATTAGAATAAAAAAACAGAATTGAAATGTACAGAACAGAGTTTGAATGAAAACAACGGAATTAGAATGTACAGAATAGAGTTTGAATGAAAAAAACGGAATTAGCATGTACAGAACAGAGTTTGAATGAAAACAACGGAATTAGAATGTACAGAACACAGTTTGAATGAAAACAACGGAATTAGAATGAACAGAACTGAATTTGAATCAAAACAATGGAATTTGAATGAAAACAACAGAATTAGAATGTAGAGAACAGAGTTTGAATGAAAACAACAGAATTAGAATGTACAGAACAGACTTTGAATGAAAACAACGGAAGTAAAATGTACAGAACAGAGTTTGAATGAAAACAACAGAATTAGAATGTACAGAACAGAGTTTGAACGATATCAAAGGAATTAGAATGTACAGAAAAGAGTTTGGATGAAAACAACGGAATTAGAATGTAGAGAACAGAATTTGAAAGAAAACAATGGAATTTGAATCAAAACAACAGAATTTAAATGTACAGAACAGAGTTTGAATGAAAAAAACGGAATTAGAATGTACAGAACAGACTTTGAATGAAAACAACGGAATTAGAATGTACAGAACAGAGTTTGAATGTAAACAACAGAATTTGAATGTACAAAACAGAGTTTGAATGAAAACAACGGAATTAGAATGTACAGAACAGAGTTTGAATGAAAACAACGGAATTAGAATGTACAGAACAGACTTTGAATGAAAACAACGGAATTAGAATGTACAGAAAAGAGTTTGAATGAAAAACGGAAGTAGAATGTACAGAACAGAGTTTGAATAAAAACAATGGCATTTGAATCAAAACAACAGAATTGAAATGTACAGAACAGAGTTGGAATGAAAACAAGAGAATTAGAATGTACAGAACAGAGTTTGAATGAAAACAACGGAATTAGAATGTACAGAACAGAGTTTGAATGAAAAAAACAGAATTAGAATGTAGAGAACAGAGTTTGAATGAAAACAACGGAATTAGAATGTACAGAACAGAGTTTGAATGAAAACAACGGAATTAGAATGTACAGAACAGAGTTTGAATGAAAACAACAGAATTAGAATGAACAGAACTGAATTTGAATCAAAACAATGGAATTTGAATGAAAACAACAGAATTAGAATGTAGAGAACAGAGTTTGAATGAAAACAACGGAATTAGAATGTACAGAACAGAGTTTGAATGAAAACAAGAGAATTAGAATGTACAGAACAGAGTTTGAATGAAAACAACGAAATTAGAATGTACAGAACAGAGTTTGAATGAAAACAACGGAATTAGAATGTACAGAACAGAGTTTGAATGAAAACAACGGAATTAGAATGTACAGAACAGAGTTTGAATGTAAACAACAGAATTTGAATGTACAGAACAGAGTTTGAATGAAAACAATGGAATTAGAATAAAAAAAACTGAATTGAAATGTACAGAACAGAGTTTGAATGAAAACAACGGAATTAGAATGTATTAGTAGTGCATTGTTTTCATTCTAATTCTGCTGTTTTCATTCAAATTCCATTGTTTTGATTCAAATTCAGTTCAATGGAAAAACAATGGAATTTGAATCAAAACAACAGAATTGAAATGTACAGAACAGAGTTTGAATGAAAAAAACGGAATTAGCATGTACAGAACAGAGTTTGAATGAAAACAACGGAATTAGAATGTACAGAACAGAGTTTGAATGAAAACAACGGAAGTAAAATGTACAGAACAGAGTTTGAATGAAAACAATGGAATTTGAATCAAAACAACAGAATTTAAATGTACAGAACAGATTTTGAATGAAAAAAACGGAATTAGAATGTACAGAACAGACTTTGAATGAAAACAACGGAATTAGAATGTACAGAACAGAGTTTGAATGTAAACAACAGAATTTGAATGTACAAAACAGAGTTTGAATGAAAACAACGGAATTAGAATAAAAAAACAGAATTGAAATGTACAGAACAGAGTTTGAATGAAAACAAGGGAATTAGAATGTACAGAACAGAGTTTGAATGAAAAAAACAGAATTAGAATGTAGAGAACAGAGTTTGAATGAAAACAACGGAATTAGAATGCACAGAACAGAATTTGAATGAAAAAAACAGAATTAGAATGTACAGAACAGAGTTTGAATGAAAACAACGGAATTAGAATGTACAGAACAGAGTTTGAATGAAAACAACGGAATTAGAATGTACAAAACAGAGTTTGAATGAAAACAACGGAATTAGAATAAAAAAAAACAGAATTGAAATGTACAGAACAGAGTTTGAATGAAAAAAACGGAATTAGCATGTACAGAACAGAGTTTGAATGAAAACAACGGAATTAGAATGTACAGAACAGAGTTTGAATGAAAACAACGGAAGTAAAATGTACAGAACAGAGTTTGAAAGAAAACAATGGAATTTGAATCAAAACAACAGAATTTAAATGTACAGAACAGATTTTGAATGAAAAAAACGGAATTAGAATGTACAGAACAGACTTTGAATGAAAACAACGGAATTAGAATGTACAGAACAGAGTTTGAATGTAAACAACAGAATTTGAATGTACAAAACAGAGTTTGAATGAAAACAACGGAATTAGAATAAAAAAACAGAATTGAAATGTACAGAACAGAGTTTGAATGAAAACAAGGGAATTAGAATGTACAGAACAGAGTTTGAATGAAAAAAACAGAATTAGAATGTAGAGAACAGAGTTTGAATGAAAACAACGGAATTAGAATGTACAGAACAGAATTTGAATGAAAAAAACAGAATTAGAATGTACAGAACAGAGTTTGAATGAAAACAACGGAATTAGAATGTACAGAACAGAGTTTGAATGAAAACAACGGAATTAGAATGTACAAAACAGAGTTTGAATGAAAACAACGGAATTAGAATAAAAAAAAAACAGAATTGAAATGTACAGAACAGAGTTTGAATGAAAACAACGAAATTAGAATGTACAGAATAGAGTTTGAATGAAAACAACGGAATTAGAATGTACAGAACAGACTTTGAATGAAAACAACGGAATTAGAATGTACAGAACAGACTTTGAATGAAAACAACAGAATTAGAATATACAGAACAGAGTTTGAATGAAAAACGGAAGTAGAATGTACAAAACAGAGTTTGAATAAAAACAATGGAATTTGAATCAAAACAACAGAATAGAAATGTACAGAACAGAGTTTGAATGAAAAAAACGGAATTAGAATGTACAAAACAGAGTTTGAATGAAAACAACGGAATTAGAATAAAAAAAACAGAATTGAAATGTACAGAACAGAGTTTGAATGAAAACAACGAAATTAGAATGTACAGAACAGACTTTGAATGAAAACAACAGAATTAGAATGTACAGAACAGAGTTTGAATGAAAAACGGAAGTAGAATGTACAAAACAGAGTTTGAATGAAAACAATGGAATTTGAATCAAAACAACAGAATTGAAATGTGCAGAACAGAGTTTGAATGAAAAAAACGGAAATAGAATGTACAGAACAGAGTTTGAATGAAAACAATGGAATTAGAATAAAAAAAACTGAATTGAAATGTACAGAACAGAGTTTGAATGAAAACAACGGAATTAGAATGTATTAATAGTCCATTGTTTTCATTCTAATTCTGTTGTTTTCATTCAAATTCCATTGTTTTGATTCAGATTCAGTTCAATGGAAAAACAATGGAATTTGAATCAAAACAACAGAATTAGAATGTACAGAACAGAGTTTGAATGAAAACAACAGAATTAGAATGAACAGAACTGAATTTGAATCAAAACAATGGAATTTGAATGAAAACAACAGAATTACAATGTAGAGAACAGAGTTTGAATGAAAACAACGGAATTAGAATGTACAGAACACAGTTTGAATGTAAACAACAGAATTTGAATGTACAGAACAGAGTTTGAATGAAAACAATGGAATTAGAATAAAAAAAACTGAATTGAAATGTACAGAACAGAGTTTGAATGAAAACAACGGAATTAGAATGTATTAGTAGTGCATTGTTTTCATTCTAATTCTGCTGTTTTCATTCAAATTCCATTGTTTTGATTCAAATTCAGTTCAATGGAAAAACAATGGAATTTGAATCAAAACAACAGAATTGAAATGTACAGAACAGAGTTTGAATGAAAAAAACGGAATTAGCATGTACAGAACAGAGTTTGAATGAAAACAACGGAATTAGAATGTACAGAACAGAGTTTGAATGAAAACAACGGAATTAGAATGAACAGAACTGAATTTGAATCAAAACAATGGAATTTGAATGAAAACAACAGAATTAGAATGTACAGAACAGAATTTGAATGAAAAAAACAGAATTAGAATGTACAGAACAGACTTTGAATGAAAACAACGGAATTAGAATGTACAGAACAGAGTTTGAATGAAAACAAGGGAATTAGAACATACAGAACAGAGTTTGAATGAAAAAAAACGGAATTAGAATGTACAGAACAGAGTTTGAATGAAAACAACAGAATTAGAATGTACAGAACAGAGTTTGAATGAAAACAACGGAATTAGAATGTACAGAACAGACTTTGAATGAAAACAACAGAATTAGAATATACAGAAAAGAGTTTGAATGAAAAACGGAAGTAGAATGTACAAAACAGAGTTTGAATAAAAACAATGGAATTTGAATCAAAACAACAGAATAGAAATGTACAGAACAGAGTTTGAATGAAAAAAACGGAATTAGAATGTACAAAACAGAGTTTGAATGAAAACAACGGAATTAGAATAAAAAAAAACAGAATTGAAATGTACAGAACAGAGTTTGAATGAAAACAACGAAATTAGAATGTACAGAATAGAGTTTGAATGAAAACAACGGAATTAGAATGTACAGAACAGACTTTGAATGAAAACAACAGAATTAGAATATACAGAACAGAGTTTGAATGAAAAACGGAAGTAGAATGTACAGAACAGAGTTTGAATGAAAAACGGAAGTAGAATGTACAGAACAGAGTTTGAATGAAAACAAGGGAATTAGAACATACAGAACAGAGTTTGAATGAAAAAAAACGGAATTAGAATGTACAGAACAGACTTTGAATGAAAACAACAGAATTAGAATGTACAGAACAGAGTTTGAATGAAAACAACAGAATAGAAATGTACAGAACAGAGTTTGAATGAAAAAAACGGAATTAGAATGTACAAAACAGAGTTTGAATGAAAACAACGGAATTAGAATGTACAGAATAGAGTTTGAATGAAAACAACGGAATTAGAATGTACAGAACAGAGTTTGAATGAAAACAACGGAATTAGAATGTACAGAACAGACTTTGAATGAAAACAACAGAATTAGAATATACAGAACAGAGTTTGAATGAAAAACGGAAGTAGAATGTACAGAACAGAGTTTGAATGAAAAACGGAAGTAGAATGTACAGAACAGAGTTTGAATGAAAACAACGGAATTAGAATGTACAGAACAGAGTTTGAATGAAAACAACAGAATTAGAATGAACAGAACTGAATTTGAATCAAAACAATGGAATTTGAATGAAAACAACAGAATTAGAATGTAGAGAACAGAGTTTGAATGAAAACAACGGAATTAGAATGTACAGAACAGAGTTTGAATGAAAACAAGAGAATTAGAATGTACAGAACAGAGTTTGAATGAAAACAACGGAATTAGAATGTACAGAACAGAGTTTGAATGAAAACAACGGAATTAGAATGTACAGAACAGAGTTTGAATGTAAACAAGGGAATTAGAATGTACAGAACAGAGTTTGAATGATATCAAAGGAATTAGAATGTACAGAAAATAGTTTGGATGAAAAAAACGGAATTAGAATGTAGAGAACAGAATTTGAAAGAAAACAATGGAATTTGAATCAAAACAACAGAATTGAAATGTACAGAACAGAGTTTGAATGAAAACAACGGAATTAGAATGTACAGAACAGAGTTTGAATGTAAACAACAGAATTTGAATGTTCAAAACAGAGTTTGAATAAAAACAATGGCATTTGAATCAAAACAACAGAACTGAAATGTACAGAACAGAGTTTGAATGAAAACAACGGAATTAGAATGTACAGAACAGAATTTGAATGAAAAAAACAGAATTAGAATGTAGAGAACAGAGTTTGAATGAAAACAACGGAATTAGAACATACAGAACAGAGTTTGAATGAAAAAAAACGGAATTAGAATGTACAGAACAGACTTTGAATGAAAACAACGGAATTAGAATGTACAGAACAGAGTTTGAATGTAAACAACAGAATTAGAATGTACAGAACAGAGTTTGAATGAAAACAACGGAATTAGAATGTACAGAACAGAGTTTGAATGAAAACAAGGGAATTAGAACATACAGAACAGAGTTTGAATGTAAACAACAGAATTTGAATGTACAGAACAGAGTTTGAATGAAAACAACGGAATTAGAATGTACAGAACAGACTTTGAATGAAAACAACAGAATTAGAATATACAGAAAAGAGTTTGAATGAAAAACGGAATTAGAATGTACAAAACAGAGTTTGAATAAAAACAATGGAATTTGAATCAAAACAACAGAATAGAAATGTACAGAACAGAGTTTGAATGAAAAAAACGGAATTAGAATGTACAAAACAGAGTTTGAATGAAAACAACGGAATTAGAATAAAAAAAAACAGAATTGAAATGTACAGAACAGAGTTTGAATGAAAACAACGAAATTAGAATGTACAGAATAGAGTTTGAATGAAAACAACGGAATTAGAATGTACAGAACAGATTTTGAATGAAAACAACGGAATTAGAATGTACAGAACAGACTTTGAATGAAAACAACAGAATTAGAATATACAGAACAGAGTTTGAATGAAAAACGGAAGTAGAATGTACAGAACAGAGTTTGAATGAAAAACGGAAGTAGAATGTACAGAACAGAGTTTGAATGAAAACAACGGAATTAGAACATACAGAACAGAGTTTGAATGAAAAAAAAAACGGAATTAGAATGTACAGAACAGACTTTGAATGAAAACAACAGAATTAGAATGTACAGAACAGAGTTTGAATGAAAACAACGGAAGTAGAATGTACAAAACAGAGTTTGAATAAAAACAATGGAATTTGAATCAAAACAACAGAATAGAAATGTACAGAACAGAGTTTGAATGAAAAAAACGGAATTAGAATGTACAAAACAGAGTTTGAATGAAAACAACGGAATTAGAATAAAAAAAACAGAATTGAAATGTACAGAACAGAGTTTGAATGAAAACAACGGAATTAGAATGTACAGAATAGAGTTTGAATGAAAACAACGGAATTAGAATGTACAGAACAGAGTTTGAATGAAAACAACGGAATTAGAATGTACAGAACAGACTTTGAATGAAAACAACAGAATTAGAATATACAGAACAGAGTTTGAATAAAAACAATGGAATTTGAATCAAAACAACAGAATAGAAATGTACAGAACAGAGTTTGAATGAAAAAAAACGGAATTAGAATGTACAAAACAGAGTTTGAATGAAAACAACGGAATTAGAATAAAAAAAACAGAATTGAAATGTACAGAACAGAGTTTGAATGAAAACAACGGAATTAGAATGTACAGAATAGAGTTTGAATGAAAACAACGGAATTAGAATGTACAGAACAGAGTTTGAATGAAAACAACGGAATTAGAATGTACAGAACAGACTTTGAATGAAAACAACAGAATTAGAATATACAGAACAGAGTTTGAATAAAAACAATGGAATTTGAATCAAAACAACAGAATAGAAATGTACAGAACAGAGTTTGAATGAAAACAACGGAATTAGAATGTACAGAACAGAGTTTGAATGAAAACAACGGAATTAGAATGTACAGAAAAGACTTTGAATGAAAACAACAGAATTAGAATATACAGAACAGAGTTTGAATGAAAAACAGAAGTAGAATGTACAAAACAGAGTTTGAATGAAAACAACGGAATTAGAATGTACAGAACAGAGTTTGAATGAAAACAACGGAATTAGAATGTACAGAACAGAGTTTGAATGTAAACAACAGAATTTGAATGTACAGAATAGAGTTTGAATGAAAACAACGGAATTAGAATGTACAGAACAGAGTTTGAATGAAAACAACGGAATTAGAATGTACAGAACAGACTTTGAATGAAAACAACAGAATAGAAATGTACAGAACAGAGTTTGAATGAAAAAAACGGAATTAGAATGTACAAAACAGAGTTTGAATGAAAACAACGGAATTAGAATAAAAAAAAACAGAATTGAAATGTACAGAATAGAGTTTGAATGAAAACAACGGAATTAGAATGTACAGAATAGAGTTTGAATGAAAACAACGGAATTAGAATGTACAGAACAGAGTTTGAATGAAAACAACGGAATTAGAATGTACAGAACAGACTTTGAATGATATCAAAGGAATTAGAATGTACAGAAAAGAGTTTGGATGAAAACAACGGAATTAGAATGTAGAGAACAGAATTTGAAAGAAAACAATGGAATTTGAATCAAAACAACAGAATTGAAATGTACAGAACAGAGTTTGAATGAAAAAAACGGAATTAGAATGTACAGAACAGACTTTGAATGAAAACAACGGAATTAGAATGTACAGAACAGAGTTTGAATGTAAACAACAGAATTTGAATGTACAAAACAGAGTTTGAATGAAAACAACGGAATTAGAATAAAAAACGGAATTAGAATGTACAGAACAGACTTTGAATGAAAACAACGGAATTAGATTGTACAGAATAGAGTTTGAATGAAAACAACGGAATTAGAATGTACAGAACAGAGTTTGAATGAAAACAACGGAATTAGAATGTACAGAACAGAGTTTGAATGAAAACAACGGAATTAGAATGTACAGAACAGACTTTGAAGGAAAACAACAGAATAGAAATGTACAGAACAGAGTTTGAATGAAAAAAACGGAATTAGAATGTACAAAACAGAGTTTGAATGAAAACAACGGAATTAGAATAAAAAAAAACAGAATTGAAATGTACAGAATAGAGTTTGAATGAAAACAACGGAATTAGAATGTACAGAACAGAGTTTGAATGAAAAACGGAAGTAGAATGTACAAAACAGAGTTTGAATAAAAACAATGGAATTTGAATCAAAACAACAGAATAGAAATGTACAGAACAGAGTTTGAATGAAAAAAACGGAATTAGAATGTACAGAACAGAGTTTGAATGAAAAAAACAGAATTAGAATGTACAGAACAGAGTTTGAATGAAAACAATGGAATTAGAATAAAAAAAACTGAATTGAAATGTACAGAACAGAGTTTGAATGACAACAACGGAATTAGAATGTATTAATAGTCCATTGTTTTCATTCTAATTCTGTTGTTTTCATTCAAATTCCATTGTTTTGATTCAAATTCAGTTCAATGGAAAAACAATGGAATTTGAATCAAAACAATAGAATTAGAATGAACAGAACTGAATTTGAATCAAAACAATGGAATTTGAATGAAAACAACGGAATTAGAATGTACAGAACAGAATTTGAATGAAAATAAACAGAATTAGAATGTACAGAACAGAGTTTGAATGAAAACAACGGAATTAGAATGTACAGAACAGAGTTTGAATGAAAAAAACAGAATTAGAATGTAGAGAACAGAGTTTGAATGAAAACAACGGAATTAGAATGTACAGAACAGAATTTGAATGAAAAAAACAGAATTAGAATGTAGAGAACAGAGTTTGAATGAAAACAACGGAATTAGAATGTACAGAACAGAATTTGAATGAAAAAAACAGAATTAGAATGTACAGAACAGAGTTTGAATGAAAACAACGGAATTAGAATGTACAGAACAGAGTTTGAATGAAAACAAGGGAATTAGAACATACAGAACAGAGTTTGAATGAAAAAAAACGGAATTAGAATGTACAGAACAGACTTTGAATGAAAACAACAGAATTAGAATGTACAGAAAAGAGTTTGAATGAAAAACGGAAGTAGAATGTAGAAAACAGAGTTTGAATAAAAACAATGGAATTTGAATCAAAACAACAGAATAGAAATGTACAGAACAGAGTTTGAATGAAAAAAACGGAATTAGAATGTACAGAACAGACTTTGAATGAAAACAACAGAATTAGAATATACAGAAAAGAGTTTGAATGAAAAACGGAAGTAGAATGTACAAAACAGAGTTTGAATAAAAACAATGGAATTTGAATCAAAACAACAGAATAGAAATGTACAGAACAGAGTTTGAATGAAAAAAACGGAATTAGAATGTACAGAACAGAGTTTGAATGTAAACAACAGAATTTGAATGTACAAAACAGAGTTTGAATGAAAACAACGGAATTAGAATGTACAGAATAGAGTTTGAATGAAAACAACGGAATTAGAATGTACAGAACAGAATTTGAATGAAAATAAACAGAATTAGAATGTACAGAACAGAGTTTGAATGAAAACAACGGAATTAGAATGTACAGAACAGAGTTTGAATGAAAAAAACAGAATTAGAATGTAGAGAACAGAGTTTGAATGAAAACAACGGAATTAGAATGTACAGAACAGAATTTGAATGAAAAAAACAGAATTAGAATGTAGAGAACAGAGTTTGAATGAAAACAACGGAATTAGAATGTACAGAACAGAATTTGAATGAAAAAAAAAGAATTAGAATGTACAGAACAGAGTTTGAATGAAAACAACGGAATTAGAATGTACAGAACAGAGTTTGAATGAAAACAAGGGAATTAGAACATACAGAACAGAGTTTGAATGAAAAAAAACGGAATTAGAATGTACAGAACAGACTTTGAATGAAAACAACAGAATTAGAATGTACAGAAAAGAGTTTGAATGAAAAACGGAAGTAGAATGTAGAAAACAGAGTTTGAATAAAAACAATGGAATTTGAATCAAAACAACAGAATAGAAATGTACAGAACAGAGTTTGAATGAAAAAAACGGAATTAGAATGTACAGAACAGAGTTTGAATGAAAAAAACGGAATTAGAATATACAGAAAAGAGTTTGAATGAAAAACGGAAGTAGAATGTAGAAAACAGAGTTTGAATGAAAACAAGGGAATTAGAACATACAGAACAGAGTTTGAATGTAAACAACAGAATTTGAATGTACAGAATAGAGTTTGAATGAAAACAAGGGAATTAGAACATACAGAACAGAGTTTGAATGTAAACAACAGAATTTGAATGTACAGAATAGAGTTTGAATGAAAACAACGGAATTAGAATGTACAGAACAGAGTTTGAATGAAAACAACGGAATTAGAATATACAGAAAAGAGTTTGAATGAAAAACGGAAGAAGAATGTAGAAAACAGAGTTTGAATAAAAACAATGGAATTTGAATCAAAACAACAGAATAGAAATGTACAGAACAGAGTTTGAATGAAAAAAACGGAATTAGAATGTACAGAACAGAGTTTGAATGTAAACAACAGAATTTGAATGTACAAAACAGAGTTTGAATGAAAACAACGGAATTAGAATGTACAGAATAGAGTTTGAATGAAAACAACGGAATTAGAATGTACAGAACAGAATTTGAATGAAAAAAAAACAGAATTAGAATGTACAGAACAGAGTTTGAATGAAAACAACGGAATTAGAATGTACAGAACAGAGTTTGAATGAAAAAAACAGAATTAGAATGTAGAGAACAGAGTTTGAATGAAAACAACGGAATTAGAATGTACAGAACAGAATTTGAATGAAAAACACAGAATTAGAATGTACAGAACAGAGTTTGAATGAAAAAAAAACGGAATTAGAATGTACAGAACAGACTTTGAATGAAAACAAGAGAATTAGAATGTACAGAACAGAGTTTGAATGAAAACAACGGAATTAGAATGTACAAAACAGAGTTTGAATAAAAACAATGGAATTTGAATCAAAACAACAGAATAGAAATGTACAGAACAGAGTTTGAATGAAAAAAACGGAATTAGAATGTACAAAACAGAGTTTGAATGAAAACAACGGAATTAGAATAAAAAAAAACAGAATTGAAATGTACAGAACAGAGTTTGAATGAAAACAACGAAATTAGAATGTACAGAACAGAGTTTGAATGAAAACAACGGAATTAGAATGTACAGAACAGAGTTTGAATGAAAACAAGGGAATTAGAACATACAGAACAGAGTTTGAATGAAAAAAAACGGAATTAGAATGTACAGAACAGAGTTTGAATGATATCAAAGGAATTAGAATGTACAGAAAAGAGTTTGAATGAAAACAACGGAATTAGAATGTAGAGAACAGAATTTGAAAGAAAACAATGGAATTTGAATCAAAACAACAGAATTGAAATGTACAGAACAGAGTTTGAATGAAAACAACGGAATTAGAATGTATTAATACTCCATTGTTTTCATTCTAATTCTGTTGTTTTGATTGAAGTTCCATTGTTTTGATTCAAATTCAGTACAGAACAGAGTTTGAATGAAAAACAGAAGTAGAATGTACAGAACAGAGTTTGAATAAAAACAATGTAATTTGAATCAAAACAACAGAATTGAAATGTACAGAACAGAGTTTGAATGAAAACAACGGAATTAGAATGTACAGAACAGAGTTTGAATGAAAACAACGGAATTAGAATGTACAGAACAGAGTTTGAATGAAAACAACGGAATTAGAATGTATTAGTAGTCGATTGTTTTCATTCTAATTCTGTTGTTTTCATTCAAATTCCATTGTTTTGATTCAAATTCAGTTCAATGGAAAAACAATGGAATTTGAATCAAAACCACAGAATTGAAATGTACAGAACAGAGTTTGAATGAAAAAAACGGAATTAGAATGAACAGAACTGAATTTGAATGAAAACAGCGGATTTAGAATGTACAGAACAGAGTTTGAATGAAAACAACGGAATTAGAATGTACAGAACAGAGTTTGAATGAAAACAACGGAATTAGAATGTAGAGAACAGAATTTGAATCAAAACAATGGAATTTGAATGAAAACAACAGAATTAGAATGAAAACAATGGAATATTAAAACAAACAACAGAATTAGAATGAAAACAACGGAATTAGAATGTACAGAACAGAGTTTGAAAGTAAACAACAGAATTTGAATGTACAGAAAAGAGTTTGAATGAAAACAACGGAATTAGAATAAAAAAAAACAGAATTGAAATGTACAGAACAGAGTTTGAATGAAAACAACGGAATTAGAATGTACAGAACAGAATTTGAATGAAAAAAACAAAATTAGAATGTACAGAACAGAGTTTGAATGAAAACAACGGAATTAGAATGTACAGAACAGAGTTTGAATGAAAACAACGGAATTAGAATGTACAGAACAGACTTTGAATGAAAACAACGGAATTAGAATGTACAGAAAAGAGTTTGAATGAAAAACGGAAGTAGAATGTACAGAACAGAGTTTGAATAAAAACAATGGCATTTGAATCAAAACAACAGAATTGAAATGTACAGAACAGAGTTTGAATGAAAACAACGGAATTAGAATGTATAGAACAGAGGTTGAATGAAAAAAACGGAATTTGAATGAAAACAAGAGAATTAGAATGTACAGAACAGAGTTTGAATGAAAACAACGAAATTAGAATGAACAGAACTGAATTTGAATCAAAACAATGGAATTTGAATCAAAACAACAGAATTAGAATGAAAACAATGGAATATTAAAACAAACAACAGAATTAGAATGAAAACAACGGAATTAGAATGTACAGAACAGAGTTTGAAAGTAAACAACAGAATTTGAATGTACAGAAAAGAGTTTGAATGAAAACAACGGAATTAGAATAAAAAAAACAGAATTGAAATGTACAGAACAGAGTTTGAATGAAAAAAACGGAATTAGAATGTACAAAACAGAGTTTGAATGAAAACAATGGAATTTGAATCAAAACAACAGAATAGAAATGTACAGAACAGAGTTTGAATGAAAAAAACGGAATTAGAATGTACAAAACAGAGTTTGAATGAAAACAACGGAATTAGAATAAAAAAAAACAGAATTGAAATGTACAGAACAGAGTTTGAATGAAAACAACGAAATTAGAATGTACAGAATAGAGTTTGAATGAAAACAACGGAATTAGAATGTACAGAACAGACTTTGAATGAAAACAACAGAATTAGAATATACAGAACAGAGTTTGAATGAAAAACGGAAGTAGAATGTACAGAACAGAGTTTGAATGAAAAACGGAAGTAGAATGTACAGAACAGAGTTTGAATGAAAACAAGGGAATTAGAACATACAGAACAGAGTTTGAATGAAAAAAAACGGAATTAGAATGTACAGAACAGACTTTGAATGAAAACAACAGAATTAGAATGTACAGAACAGAGTTTGAATGAAAACAACAGAATAGAAATGTACAGAACAGAGTTTGAATGAAAAAAACGGAATTAGAATGTACAAAACAGAGTTTGAATGAAAACAACGGAATTAGAATGTACAGAATAGAGTTTGAATGAAAACAACGGAATTAGAATGTACAGAACAGAGTTTGAATGAAAACAACGGAATTAGAATGTACAGAACAGACTTTGAATGAAAACAACAGAATTAGAATATACAGAACAGAGTTTGAATGAAAAACGGAAGTAGAATGTACAGAACAGAGTTTGAATGAAAAACGGAAGTAGAATGTACAGAACAGAGTTTGAATGAAAACAACGGAATTAGAATGTACAGAACAGAGTTTGAATGAAAACAACAGAATTAGAATGAACAGAACTGAATTTGAATCAAAACAATGGAATTTGAATGAAAACAACAGAATTAGAATGTAGAGAACAGAGTTTGAATGAAAACAACGGAATTAGAATGTACAGAACAGAGTTTGAATGAAAACAAGAGAATTAGAATGTACAGAACAGAGTTTGAATGAAAACAACGGAATTAGAATGTACAGAACAGAGTTTGAATGAAAACAACGGAATTAGAATGTACAGAACAGAGTTTGAATGTAAACAAGGGAATTAGAATGTACAGAACAGAGTTTGAATGATATCAAAGGAATTAGAATGTACAGAAAATAGTTTGGATGAAAAAAACGGAATTAGAATGTAGAGAACAGAATTTGAAAGAAAACAATGGAATTTGAATCAAAACAACAGAATTGAAATGTACAGAACAGAGTTTGAATGAAAACAACGGAATTAGAATGTACAGAACAGAGTTTGAATGTAAACAACAGAATTTGAATGTTCAAAACAGAGTTTGAATAAAAACAATGGCATTTGAATCAAAACAACAGAACTGAAATGTACAGAACAGAGTTTGAATGAAAACAACGGAATTAGAATGTACAGAACAGAATTTGAATGAAAAAAACAGAATTAGAATGTAGAGAACAGAGTTTGAATGAAAACAACGGAATTAGAACATACAGAACAGAGTTTGAATGAAAAAAAACGGAATTAGAATGTACAGAACAGACTTTGAATGAAAACAACGGAATTAGAATGTACAGAACAGAGTTTGAATGTAAACAACAGAATTAGAATGTACAGAACAGAGTTTGAATGAAAACAACGGAATTAGAATGTACAGAACAGAGTTTGAATGAAAACAAGGGAATTAGAACATACAGAACAGAGTTTGAATGTAAACAACAGAATTTGAATGTACAGAACAGAGTTTGAATGAAAACAACGGAATTAGAATGTACAGAACAGACTTTGAATGAAAACAACAGAATTAGAATATACAGAAAAGAGTTTGAATGAAAAACGGAATTAGAATGTACAAAACAGAGTTTGAATAAAAACAATGGAATTTGAATCAAAACAACAGAATAGAAATGTACAGAACAGAGTTTGAATGAAAAAAACGGAATTAGAATGTACAAAACAGAGTTTGAATGAAAACAACGGAATTAGAATAAAAAAAAACAGAATTGAAATGTACAGAACAGAGTTTGAATGAAAACAACGAAATTAGAATGTACAGAATAGAGTTTGAATGAAAACAACGGAATTAGAATGTACAGAACAGATTTTGAATGAAAACAACGGAATTAGAATGTACAGAACAGACTTTGAATGAAAACAACAGAATTAGAATATACAGAACAGAGTTTGAATGAAAAACGGAAGTAGAATGTACAGAACAGAGTTTGAATGAAAAACGGAAGTAGAATGTACAGAACAGAGTTTGAATGAAAACAACGGAATTAGAACATACAGAACAGAGTTTGAATGAAAAAAAAAACGGAATTAGAATGTACAGAACAGACTTTGAATGAAAACAACAGAATTAGAATGTACAGAACAGAGTTTGAATGAAAACAACGGAAGTAGAATGTACAAAACAGAGTTTGAATAAAAACAATGGAATTTGAATGAAAACAACAGAATAGAAATGTACAGAACAGAGTTTGAATGAAAAAAACGGAATTAGAATGTACAAAACAGAGTTTGAATGAAAACAACGGAATTAGAATAAAAAAAACAGAATTGAAATGTACAGAACAGAGTTTGAATGAAAACAACGGAATTAGAATGTACAGAATAGAGTTTGAATGAAAACAACGGAATTAGAATGTACAGAACAGAGTTTGAATGAAAACAACGGAATTAGAATGTACAGAACAGACTTTGAATGAAAACAACAGAATTAGAATATACAGAACAGAGTTTGAATAAAAACAATGGAATTTGAATCAAAACAACAGAATAGAAATGTACAGAACAGAGTTTGAATGAAAAAAAACGGAATTAGAATGTACAAAACAGAGTTTGAATGAAAACAACGGAATTAGAATAAAAAAAACAGAATTGAAATGTACAGAACAGAGTTTGAATGAAAACAACGGAATTAGAATGTACAGAATAGAGTTTGAATGAAAACAACGGAATTAGAATGTACAGAACAGAGTTTGAATGAAAACAACGGAATTAGAATGTACAGAACAGACTTTGAATGAAAACAACAGAATTAGAATATACAGAACAGAGTTTGAATAAAAACAATGGAATTTGAATCAAAACAACAGAATAGAAATGTACAGAACAGAGTTTGAATGAAAACAACGGAATTAGAATGTACAGAACAGAGTTTGAATGAAAACAACGGAATTAGAATGTACAGAAAAGACTTTGAATGAAAACAACAGAATTAGAATATACAGAACAGAGTTTGAATGAAAAACAGAAGTAGAATGTACAAAACAGAGTTTGAATGAAAACAACGGAATTAGAATGTACAGAACAGAGTTTGAATGAAAACAACGGAATTAGAATGTACAGAACAGAGTTTGAATGTAAACAACAGAATTTGAATGTACAGAATAGAGTTTGAATGAAAACAACGGAATTAGAATGTACAGAACAGAGTTTGAATGAAAACAACGGAATTAGAATGTACAGAACAGACTTTGAATGAAAACAACAGAATAGAAATGTACAGAACAGAGTTTGAATGAAAAAAACGGAATTAGAATGTACAAAACAGAGTTTGAATGAAAACAACGGAATTAGAATAAAAAAAAACAGAATTGAAATGTACAGAATAGAGTTTGAATGAAAACAACGGAATTAGAATGTACAGAATAGAGTTTGAATGAAAACAACGGAATTAGAATGTACAGAACAGAGTTTGAATGAAAACAACGGAATTAGAATGTACAGAACAGACTTTGAATGATATCAAAGGAATTAGAATGTACAGAAAAGAGTTTGGATGAAAACAACGGAATTAGAATGTAGAGAACAGAATTTGAAAGAAAACAATGGAATTTGAATCAAAACAACAGAATTGAAATGTACAGAACAGAGTTTGAATGAAAAAAACGGAATTAGAATGTACAGAACAGACTTTGAATGAAAACAACGGAATTAGAATGTACAGAACAGAGTTTGAATGTAAACAACAGAATTTGAATGTACAAAACAGAGTTTGAATGAAAACAACGGAATTAGAATAAAAAACGGAATTAGAATGTACAGAACAGACTTTGAATGAAAACAACGGAATTAGATTGTACAGAATAGAGTTTGAATGAAAACAACGGAATTAGAATGTACAGAACAGAGTTTGAATGAAAACAACGGAATTAGAATGTACAGAACAGAGTTTGAATGAAAACAACGGAATTAGAATGTACAGAACAGACTTTGAAGGAAAACAACAGAATAGAAATGTACAGAACAGAGTTTGAATGAAAAAAACGGAATTAGAATGTACAAAACAGAGTTTGAATGAAAACAACGGAATTAGAATAAAAAAAAACAGAATTGAAATGTACAGAATAGAGTTTGAATGAAAACAACGGAATTAGAATGTACAGAACAGAGTTTGAATGAAAAACGGAAGTAGAATGTACAAAACAGAGTTTGAATAAAAACAATGGAATTTGAATCAAAACAACAGAATAGAAATGTACAGAACAGAGTTTGAATGAAAAAAACGGAATTAGAATGTACAGAACAGAGTTTGAATGAAAAAAACAGAATTAGAATGTACAGAACAGAGTTTGAATGAAAACAATGGAATTAGAATAAAAAAAACTGAATTGAAATGTACAGAACAGAGTTTGAATGACAACAACGGAATTAGAATGTATTAATAGTCCATTGTTTTCATTCTAATTCTGTTGTTTTCATTCAAATTCCATTGTTTTGATTCAAATTCAGTTCAATGGAAAAACAATGGAATTTGAATCAAAACAATAGAATTAGAATGAACAGAACTGAATTTGAATCAAAACAATGGAATTTGAATGAAAACAACGGAATTAGAATGTACAGAACAGAATTTGAATGAAAATAAACAGAATTAGAATGTACAGAACAGAGTTTGAATGAAAACAACGGAATTAGAATGTACAGAACAGAGTTTGAATGAAAAAAACAGAATTAGAATGTAGAGAACAGAGTTTGAATGAAAACAACGGAATTAGAATGTACAGAACAGAATTTGAATGAAAAAAACAGAATTAGAATGTAGAGAACAGAGTTTGAATGAAAACAACGGAATTAGAATGTACAGAACAGAATTTGAATGAAAAAAACAGAATTAGAATGTACAGAACAGAGTTTGAATGAAAACAACGGAATTAGAATGTACAGAACAGAGTTTGAATGAAAACAAGGGAATTAGAACATACAGAACAGAGTTTGAATGAAAAAAAACGGAATTAGAATGTACAGAACAGACTTTGAATGAAAACAACAGAATTAGAATGTACAGAAAAGAGTTTGAATGAAAAACGGAAGTAGAATGTAGAAAACAGAGTTTGAATAAAAACAATGGAATTTGAATCAAAACAACAGAATAGAAATGTACAGAACAGAGTTTGAATGAAAAAAACGGAATTAGAATGTACAGAACAGACTTTGAATGAAAACAACAGAATTAGAATATACAGAAAAGAGTTTGAATGAAAAACGGAAGTAGAATGTACAAAACAGAGTTTGAATAAAAACAATGGAATTTGAATCAAAACAACAGAATAGAAATGTACAGAACAGAGTTTGAATGAAAAAAACGGAATTAGAATGTACAGAACAGAGTTTGAATGTAAACAACAGAATTTGAATGTACAAAACAGAGTTTGAATGAAAACAACGGAATTAGAATGTACAGAATAGAGTTTGAATGAAAACAACGGAATTAGAATGTACAGAACAGAATTTGAATGAAAATAAACAGAATTAGAATGTACAGAACAGAGTTTGAATGAAAACAACGGAATTAGAATGTACAGAACAGAGTTTGAATGAAAAAAACAGAATTAGAATGTAGAGAACAGAGTTTGAATGAAAACAACGGAATTAGAATGTACAGAACAGAATTTGAATGAAAAAAACAGAATTAGAATGTAGAGAACAGAGTTTGAATGAAAACAACGGAATTAGAATGTACAGAACAGAATTTGAATGAAAAAAAAAGAATTAGAATGTACAGAACAGAGTTTGAATGAAAACAACGGAATTAGAATGTACAGAACAGAGTTTGAATGAAAACAAGGGAATTAGAACATACAGAACAGAGTTTGAATGAAAAAAAACGGAATTAGAATGTACAGAACAGACTTTGAATGAAAACAACAGAATTAGAATGTACAGAAAAGAGTTTGAATGAAAAACGGAAGTAGAATGTAGAAAACAGAGTTTGAATAAAAACAATGGAATTTGAATCAAAACAACAGAATAGAAATGTACAGAACAGAGTTTGAATGAAAAAAACGGAATTAGAATGTACAGAACAGAGTTTGAATGAAAAAAACGGAATTAGAATATACAGAAAAGAGTTTGAATGAAAAACGGAAGTAGAATGTAGAAAACAGAGTTTGAATGAAAACAAGGGAATTAGAACATACAGAACAGAGTTTGAATGTAAACAACAGAATTTGAATGTACAGAATAGAGTTTGAATGAAAACAAGGGAATTAGAACATACAGAACAGAGTTTGAATGTAAACAACAGAATTTGAATGTACAGAATAGAGTTTGAATGAAAACAACGGAATTAGAATGTACAGAACAGAGTTTGAATGAAAACAACGGAATTAGAATATACAGAAAAGAGTTTGAATGAAAAACGGAAGAAGAATGTAGAAAACAGAGTTTGAATAAAAACAATGGAATTTGAATCAAAACAACAGAATAGAAATGTACAGAACAGAGTTTGAATGAAAAAAACGGAATTAGAATGTACAGAACAGAGTTTGAATGTAAACAACAGAATTTGAATGTACAAAACAGAGTTTGAATGAAAACAACGGAATTAGAATGTACAGAATAGAGTTTGAATGAAAACAACGGAATTAGAATGTACAGAACAGAATTTGAATGAAAAAAAAACAGAATTAGAATGTACAGAACAGAGTTTGAATGAAAACAACGGAATTAGAATGTACAGAACAGAGTTTGAATGAAAAAAACAGAATTAGAATGTAGAGAACAGAGTTTGAATGAAAACAACGGAATTAGAATGTACAGAACAGAATTTGAATGAAAAACACAGAATTAGAATGTACAGAACAGAGTTTGAATGAAAAAAAAACGGAATTAGAATGTACAGAACAGACTTTGAATGAAAACAAGAGAATTAGAATGTACAGAACAGAGTTTGAATGAAAACAACGGAATTAGAATGTACAAAACAGAGTTTGAATAAAAACAATGGAATTTGAATCAAAACAACAGAATAGAAATGTACAGAACAGAGTTTGAATGAAAAAAACGGAATTAGAATGTACAAAACAGAGTTTGAATGAAAACAACGGAATTAGAATAAAAAAAAAACAGAATTGAAATGTACAGAACAGAGTTTGAATGAAAACAACGAAATTAGAATGTACAGAACAGAGTTTGAATGAAAACAACGGAATTAGAATGTACAGAACAGAGTTTGAATGAAAACAAGGGAATTAGAACATACAGAACAGAGTTTGAATGAAAAAAAACGGAATTAGAATGTACAGAACAGAGTTTGAATGATATCAAAGGAATTAGAATGTACAGAAAAGAGTTTGAATGAAAACAACGGAATTAGAATGTAGAGAACAGAATTTGAAAGAAAACAATGGAATTTGAATCAAAACAACAGAATTGAAATGTACAGAACAGAGTTTGAATGAAAACAACGGAATTAGAATGTATTAATACTCCATTGTTTTCATTCTAATTCTGTTGTTTTGATTGAAGTTCCATTGTTTTGATTCAAATTCAGTACAGAACAGAGTTTGAATGAAAAACAGAAGTAGAATGTACAGAACAGAGTTTGAATAAAAACAATGTAATTTGAATCAAAACAACAGAATTGAAATGTACAGAACAGAGTTTGAATGAAAACAACGGAATTAGAATGTACAGAACAGAGTTTGAATGAAAACAACGGAATTAGAATGTACAGAACAGAGTTTGAATGAAAACAACGGAATTAGAATGTATTAGTAGTCGATTGTTTTCATTCTAATTCTGTTGTTTTCATTCAAATTCCATTGTTTTGATTCAAATTCAGTTCAATGGAAAAACAATGGAATTTGAATCAAAACCACAGAATTGAAATGTACAGAACAGAGTTTGAATGAAAAAAACGGAATTAGAATGAACAGAACTGAATTTGAATGAAAACAGCGGATTTAGAATGTACAGAACAGAGTTTGAATGAAAACAACGGAATTAGAATGTACAGAACAGAGTTTGAATGAAAACAACGGAATTAGAATGTAGAGAACAGAATTTGAATCAAAACAATGGAATTTGAATGAAAACAACAGAATTAGAATGAAAACAATGGAATATTAAAACAAACAACAGAATTAGAATGAAAACAACGGAATTAGAATGTACAGAACAGAGTTTGAAAGTAAACAACAGAATTTGAATGTACAGAAAAGAGTTTGAATGAAAACAACGGAATTAGAATAAAAAAAAACAGAATTGAAATGTACAGAACAGAGTTTGAATGAAAACAACGGAATTAGAATGTACAGAACAGAATTTGAATGAAAAAAACAAAATTAGAATGTACAGAACAGAGTTTGAATGAAAACAACGGAATTAGAATGTACAGAACAGAGTTTGAATGAAAACAACGGAATTAGAATGTACAGAACAGACTTTGAATGAAAACAACGGAATTAGAATGTACAGAAAAGAGTTTGAATGAAAAACGGAAGTAGAATGTACAGAACAGAGTTTGAATAAAAACAATGGCATTTGAATCAAAACAACAGAATTGAAATGTACAGAACAGAGTTTGAATGAAAACAACGGAATTAGAATGTATAGAACAGAGGTTGAATGAAAAAAACGGAATTTGAATGAAAACAAGAGAATTAGAATGTACAGAACAGAGTTTGAATGAAAACAACGAAATTAGAATGAACAGAACTGAATTTGAATCAAAACAATGGAATTTGAATCAAAACAACAGAATTAGAATGAAAACAATGGAATATTAAAACAAACAACAGAATTAGAATGAAAACAACGGAATTAGAATGTACAGAACAGAGTTTGAAAGTAAACAACAGAATTTGAATGTACAGAAAAGAGTTTGAATGAAAACAACGGAATTAGAATAAAAAAAACAGAATTGAAATGTACAGAACAGAGTTTGAATGAAAACAACGGAATTAGAATGTACAGAACAGAATTTGAATGAAAAAAACAGAATTAGAATGTAGAGAACAGAGTTTGAATGAAAACAACGGAATTAGAATGTACAGAACAGAATTTGAATGAAAAAAACAGAATTAGAATGTAGAAAACAGAGTTTGAATGAAAACAACGGAATTAGAATGTACAGAACAGAGTTTGAATGAAAACAAGGGAATTAGAACATACAGAACAGAGTTTGAATGAAAACAACGGAATTAGAATGTACAGAAGAGAGTTTGAATGAAAACAACGGAATTAGAATGTACAGAACAGACTTTGAATGAAAACAACGGAATTAGAATGTACAGAAAAGAGTTTGAATGAAAAACGGAAGTAGAATGTACAGAACAGAGTTTGAATAAAAACAATGGCATTTGAATCAAAACAACAGAATTGAAATGTACAGAACAGAGCTTGAATGAAAACAACGGAATTAGAATGTACAGAACAGAGTTTGAATGAAAAAAACAGAATTAGAATGTAGAGAACAGAGTTTGAATGAAAACAACGGAATTAGAATGTACAGAACAGAATTTGAATGAAAAAAACAGAATTAGAATATAGAAAACAGAGTTTGAATGAAAACAACGGAATTAGAATGTACAGAACAGAATTTGAATGAAAAAAACAGAATTAGAATGTACAGAACAGAGTTTGAATGAAAACAACGGAATTAGAATGTACAGAACAGAGTTTGAATGAAAACAGGGGAATTAGAACATACAGAACAGAGTTTGAATGAAAAAAAACGGAATTAGAATGTACAGAACAGACTTTGAATGAAAACAACAGAATTAGAATGTACAGAACAGAGTTTGAATGAAAAAAACGGAATTAGAATGTACAAAACAGAGTTTGAATGAAAACAACGGAATTAGAATAAAAAAAAACAGAATTGAAATGTACAGAACAGAGTTTGAATGAAAACAACGAAATTAGAATGTACAGAATAGAGTTTGAATGAAAACAACGGAATTAGAATGTACAGAACAGAGTTTGAATGAAAACAACGGAATTAGAATGTACAGAACAGACTTTGAATGAAAACAACAGAATTAGAATATACAGAACAGAGTTTGAATGAAAAACGGAAGTAGAATGTACAAAACAGAGTTTGAATAAAAACAATGGAATTTGAATCAAAACAACAGAATAGAAATGTACAGAACAGAATTTGAATGAAAAAAACGGAATTAGAATGTACAGAACAGAGTTTGAATGAAAAAAACAGAATTAGAATGTACAGAACAGAGTTTGAATGAAAACAATGGAATTAGAATAAAAAAAACTGAATTGAAATGTACAGAACAGAGTTTGAATGACAGCAACGGAATTAGAATGTATTAATAGTTCATTGTTTTCATTCTAATTCTGTTGTTTTCATTCAAATTCCATTGTTTTGATTCAAATTCAGTTCAATGGAAAAACAATGGAATTTGAATCAAAACAACAGAATTAGAATGAACAGAACTGAATTTGAATCTAAACAATGGAATTTGAATGAAAACAACGGAATTAGAATGTACAGAACAGAATTTGAATGAAAACAACAGAATTAGAATGTACAGAACAGACTTTGAATGAAAACAACGGAATTAAAATGTACAGAACAGAGTTTGAATGAAAACAACGGAATTAGAATGTACAGAACAGACTTTGAATGAAAACAAGGGAATTAGAACATACAGAACAGAGTTTGAATGAAAAAAAACGGAATTAGAATGTACAGAACAGACTTTGAATGAAAACAACAGAATTAGAATGTACAGAACAGAGTTTGAATGAAAACAACGGAATTAGAATGTACAGAACAGAGTTTGAATGAAAACAAGGGAATTAGAACATACAGAACAGAGTTTGAATGTAAACAACAGAATTTGAATGTACAGAATAGAGTTTGAATGAAAACAACGGAATTAGAATGTACAGAACAGAGTTTGAATGAAAACAACGGAATTAAAATGTACAGAACAGAGTTTGAATGAAAACAACGGAATTAGAATGTACAGAACAGACTTTGAATGAAAACAACAGAATTAGAATATACAGAAAAGAGTTTGAATGAAAAACGGAAGTAGAATGTACAAAACAGAGTTTGAATAAAAACAATGGAATTTGAATCAAAACAACAGAATAGAAATGTACAGAACAGAGTTTGAATGAAAAAAACGGAATTAGAATGTACAAAACAGAGTTTGAATGAAAACAACGGAATTAGAATAAAAAAAACAGAATTGAAATGTACAGAACAGAGTTTGAATGAAAACAACGAAATTAGAATGTACAGAATAGAGTTTGAATGAAAACAACGGAATTAGAATGTACAGAACAAAGTTTGAATGAAAACAACGGAATTAGAATGTACAGAACAGACTTTGAATGAAAACAACAGAATTAGAATATACAGAACAGAGTTTGAATAAAAACAATGGAATTTGAATCAAAACAACAGAATAGAAATGTACAGAAGAGAGTTTGAATGAAAACAACGGAATTAGAATGTACAAAACAGAGTTTGAATGAAAAAAACAGAATTAGAATGTACAGAACAGAGTTTGAATGAAAACAATGGAATTAGAATAAAAAAAACTGAATTGAAATGTACAGAACAGAGTTTGAATGACAACAACGGAATTAGAATGTATTAATAGTCCATTGTTTTCATTCTAATTCTGTTGTTTTCATTCAAATTCCATTGTTTTGATTCAAATTCAGTTCAATGGAAAAACAATGGAATTTGAATCAAAACAACAGAATTAGAATGAACAGAACTGAATTTGAATCAAAACAATGGAATTTGAATGAAAACAACGGAATTAGAATGTACAGAACAGAATTTGAATGAAAACAACAGAATTGAAATGTACAGAACAGACTTTGAATGAAAACAACGGAATTAAAATGTACAGAACAGAGTTTGAATGAAAACAACGGAATTAGAATGTACAGAACAGACTTTGAATGAAAACAACAGAATTAGAATATACAGAAAAGAGTTTGAATGAAAAACGGAAGTAGAATGTACAAAACAGAGTTTGAATAAAAACAATGGAATTTGAATCAAAACAACAGAATAGAAATGTACAGAACAGAGTTTGAATGAAAAAAACGGAATTAGAATGTACAGAACAGACTTTGAATGAAAACAACAGAATTAGAATATACAGAACAGAGTTTGAATGAAAAACGGAAGTAGAATGTACAAAACAGAGTTTGAATAAAAACAATGGAATTTGAATCAAAACAACAGAATAGAAATGTACAGAACAGAGTTTGAATGAAAACAACAGAATTAGAATGTACAGAACAGAGTTTGAATGAAAAAAAGAGAATTAGAATGTACAGAACAGAGTTTGAATGAAAACAATGGAATTAGAATGTAGAGAAAAGAGTTTGGATGAAAACAACGGAATTAGAATGTAGAGAACAGAATTTGAAAGAAAACAATGGAATTTGAATCAAAACAACAGAATTGAAATGTACAGAACAGAGTTTGAATGAAAAAAACGGAATTAGAATGTACAAAACAGAGTTTGAATGAAAACAACGGAATTAGAATAAAAAAAAACAGAATTGAAATGTACAGAATAGAGTTTGAATGAAAACAACGGAATTAGAATGTACAGAATAGAGTTTGAATGAAAACAACGGAATTAGAATGTACAGAACAGAGTTTGAATGAAAACAACGGAATTAGAATGTACAGAACAGACTTTGAATGAAAACAACAGAATTAGAATATACAGAACAGAGTTTGAATGAAAAACGGAAGTAGAATGTACAAAACAGAGTTTGAATAAAAACAATGGAATTTGAATCAAAACAACAGAATAGAAATGTACAGAACAGAGTTTGAATGAAAAAAACGGAATTAGAATGTACAGAACAGAGTTTGAATGAAAAAAACAGAATTAGAATGTACAGAACAGAGTTTGAATGAAAACAATGGAATTAGAATAAAAAAAACTGAATTGAAATGTACAGAACAGAGTTTGAATGACAACAACGGAATTAGAATGTATTAATAGTCCATTGTTTTCATTCTAATTCTGTTGTTTTCATTCAAATTCCATTGTTTTGATTCAAATTCAGTTCAATGGAAAAACAATGGAATTTGAATCAAAACAATAGAATTAGAATGAACAGAACTGAATTTGAATCAAAACAATGGAATTTGAATGAAAACAACAGAATTAGAATGTACAGAACAGACTTTGAATGAAAACAACGGAATTAAAATGTACAGAACAGAGTTTGAATGAAAATAACGGAATTAGAATGTACAGAACAGACTTTGAATGAAAACAAGGGAATTAGAACATACAGAACAGAGTTTGAATGAAAAAAAACGGAATTAGAATGTACAGAACAGACTTTGAATGAAAACAACAGAATTAGAATGTACAGAACAGAGTTTGAATAAAAACAATGGAATTTGAATCAAAACAACAGAATTGAAATGTACAGAACAGAGTTTGATTGAAAACAACGGAATTAGAATGTATTAATAGTCCATTGTTTTCATTCTAATTCTGTTCTTTTCATTCAAGTTCCATTGTTTTCATTCAAATTCAGTTCAATGGAAAAACAATGGAATTTGAATCAAAACAACAGAATTAGAATGTACAGAACAGAGTTTGAATGAAAACAACAGAATTAGAATGAACAGAACTGAATTTGAATCAAAACAATGGAATTTGAATGAAAACAACAGAATTAGAATGTAGAGAACAGAGTTTGAATGAAAACAACGGAATTAGAATGTACAGAACAGAATTTGAATGAAAACAAGAGAATTAGAATGTACAGAACAGACTTTAAATGAAAACAACGGAATTAAAATGTACAGAACAGAGTTTGAATGATATCAAAGGAATTAGAATGTACAGAACAGAGTTTGAATGAAAACAACGGAAATAGGATGTACAGAACAGAGTTTGAATGAACACAACGGAATTAGAATGTACAGAACAGAGTTTGAATGAAAACAACGGAATTAGAATGTACAGAACAGAGTTTGAATGAAAACAACGGAATTAGAATGTAGAGAACAGAATTTGAAAGAAAAACATGGAATTTGAATCAAAACAAGAGAATTGAAATGTATAGAACAGAGTTTGAATGAAAAAAAGGGAATTTGAATGAGAACAAGAGAATTAGAATGTACAGAACAGAGTTTGAATGAAAACAACGAAATTAGAATGAACAGAACTGAATTTGAATCAAAACAATGGAATTTGAATGAAAACAACAGAATTAGAATGAAAACAATGGAATATTAAAACAAACAACAGAATTAGAATGAAAACAACGGAATTAGAATAGAGAACAGAATTTGAAAGAAAACAATGGAATTTGAATCAAAACAACAGAATTGAAATGTACAGAACAGAGTTTGAATGAAAAAAAACGGAATTAGAATGTACAGAACAGAGTTTGAATGAAAACAACAGAGTTTGAATGAAAAAAACAGAATTATAATGTACAGAACAGAGTTTGAATGAAAACAACGGAATTAGAATGTACAGAACAGAGTTTGAATGAAAACAACGGAATTAGAATGTACAGAACAGAGTTTGAATGAAAACAACGGAATTAGAATGTACAGAACAGAGTTTGAATGTAAACAACAGAATTTGAATGTACAGAACAGAGTTTGAATGAAAACAATGGAATTAGAATAAAAAAAACTGAATTGAAATGTACAGAACAGAGTTTGAATGAAAACAACGGAATTAGAATGTATTAGTAGTGGATTGTTTTCATTCTAATTCTGCTGTTTTCATTCAAATTCCATTGTTTTGATTCAAATTCAGTTCAATGGAAAAACAATGGAATTTGAATCAAAACAACAGAATTGAAATGTACAGAACAGAGTTTGAATGAAAACAACGGAATTAGAATGTACAGAACAGAGTTTGAATGAAAACAACGGAATTAGAATGAACAGAACTGAATTTGAATCAAAACAATGGAATTTGAATGAAAACAACAGAATTAGAATGTAGAGAACAGAGTTTGAATGAAAACAACAGAATTAGAATGTACAGAACAGAGTTTGAATGAAAAAAACGGAATTAGCATGTACAGAACAGAGTTTGAATGAAAACAACGGAATTAGAATGTACAGAAAAGAGTTTGGATGAAAACAACGGAATTAGAATGTAGAGAACAGAATTTGAAAGAAAACAATGGAATTTGAATCAAAACAACAGAATTTAAATGTACAGAACAGAGTTTGAATGAAAAAAACGGAATTAGAATGTACAGAACAGAGTTTGAATGAAAACAACGGAATTAGAATGTACAGAACAGAGTTTGAATGTAAACAACAGAATTTGAATGTACAAAACAGAGTTTGAATGAAAACAACGGAATTAGAATGTACAGAACAGAGTTTGAATGAAAACAACGGAATTAGAATGTACAGAACAGACTTTGAATGAAAACAACGGAATTAGAATGTACAGAAAAGAGTTTGAATGAAAAACGGAAGTAGAATGTACAGAACAGAGTTTGAATAAAAACAATGGCATTTGAATCAAAACAACAGAATTGAAATGTACAGAACAGAGTTGGAATGAAAACAAGAGAATTAGAATGTACAGAACAGAGTTTGAATGAAAACAACGGAATTAGAATGTACAGAACAGAGTTTGAATGAAAAAAACAGAATTAGAATGTAGAGAACAGAGTTTGAATGAAAACAACGGAATTAGAATGTACAGAACAGAGTTTGAATGAAAACAACGGAATTAGAATGTACAGAACAGAGTTTGAATGAAAACAACAGAATTAGAATGAACAGAACTGAATTTGAATCAAAACAATGGAATTTGAATGAAAACAACAGAATTAGAATGTAGAGAACAGAGTTTGAATGAAAACAACGGAATTAGAATGTACAGAACAGAGTTTGAATGAAAACAAGAGAATTAGAATGTACAGAACAGAGTTTGAATGAAAACAACGAAATTAGAATGTACAGAACAGAGTTTGAATGAAAACAACGGAATTAGAATGTACAGAACAGAGTTTGAATGAAAACAACGGAATTAGAATGTACAGAACAGAGTTTGAATGTAAACAACAGAATTTGAATGTACAGAACAGAGTTTGAATGAAAACAATGGAATTAGAATAAAAAAAACTGAATTGAAATGTACAGAACAGAGTTTGAATGAAAACAACGGAATTAGAATGTATTAGTAGTGCATTGTTTTCATTCTAATTCTGCTGTTTTCATTCAAATTCCATTGTTTTGATTCAAATTCAGTTCAATGGAAAAACAATGGAATTTGAATCAAAACAACAGAATTGAAATGTACAGAACAGAGTTTGAATGAAAAAAACGGAATTAGCATGTACAGAACAGAGTTTGAATGAAAAACGGAAGTAGAATGTACAGAACAGAGTTTGAATGAAAACAACAGAATTAGAATAAAAAAACAGAATTGAAATGTACAGAACAGAGTTTGAATGAAAACAAGGGAATTAGAATGTACAGAACAGAGTTTGAATGAAAAAAACAGAATTAGAATGTAGAGAACAGAGTTTGAATGAAAACAACGGAATTAGAATGTACAGAACAGAATTTGAATGAAAAAAACAGAATTAGAATGTACAGAACAGAGTTTGAATGAAAACAACGGAATTAGAATGTACAGAACAGAGTTTGAATGAAAACAAGGGAATTAGAACATACAGAACAGAGTTTGAATGAAAAAAAACGGAATTAGAATGTACAGAACAGACTTTGAATGAAAACAACAGAATTAGAATGTACAGAAGAGAGTTTGAATGAAAACAACGGAATTAGAATGTACAAAACAGAGTTTGAATGAAAACAACGGAATTAGAATAAAAAAAAACAGAATTAGAATGTACAGAACAGAGTTTGAATGAAAACAATGAAATTAGAATGTACAGAACAGAGTTTGAATGAAAAAAACAGAATTAGAATGTAGAGAACAGAGTTTGAATGAAAACAACGGAATTAGAATGTATTAGTAGTGCATTGTTTTCATTCTAATTCTGCTGTTTTCATTCAAATTCCATTGTTTTGATTCAAATTCAGTTCAATGGAAAAACAATGGAATTTGAATCAAAACAACAGAATTGAAATGTACAGAACAGAGTTTGAATGAAAAAAACGGAATTAGCATGTACAGAACAGAGTTTGAATGAAAAACGGAAGTAGAATGTACAGAACAGAGTTTGAATGAAAACAAGGGAATTAGAACATACAGAACAGAGTTTGAATGAAAAAAAACGGAATTAGAATGTACAGAACAGACTTTGAATGAAAACAACGGAATTAGAATGTACAGAACAGACTTTGAATGAAAACAACGGAATTAGAATGTACAGAACAGAGTTTGAATGTAAACAACAGAATTTGAATGTACAAAACAGAGTTTGAATGAAAACAACGGAATTAGAATAAAAAAACAGAATTGAAATGTACAGAACAGAGTTTGAATGAAAACAAGGGAATTAGAATGTACAGAACAGAGTTTGAATGAAAAAAACAGAATTAGAATGTAGAGAACAGAGTTTGAATGAAAACAACGGAATTAGAATGTACAGAACAGAATTTGAATGAAAAAAACAGAATTAGAATGTACAGAACAGAGTTTGAATGAAAACAACGGAATTAGAATGTACAGAACAGAGTTTGAATGAAAACAAGGGAATTAGAACATACAGAACAGAGTTTGAATGAAAAAAAACGGAATTAGAATGTACAGAACAGACTTTGAATGAAAACAACAGAATTAGAATGTACAGAAGAGAGTTTGAATGAAAACAACGGAATTAGAATGTACAAAACAGAGTTTGAATGAAAACAACGGAATTAGAATAAAAAAAAACAGAATTAGAATGTACAGAACAGAGTTTGAATGAAAACAACGAAATTAGAATGTACAGAACAGAGTTTGAATGAAAAAAACAGAATTAGAATGTAGAGAACAGAGTTTGAATGAAAACAACGGAATTAGAATGTACAGAACAGAATTTGAATGAAAAAAACAGAATTAGAATGTACAGAACAGAGTTTGAATGAAAACAACGGAATTAGAATGTACAGAACAGAGTTTGAATGAAAACAAGGGAATTAGAACATACAGAACAGAGTTTGAATGAAAAAAACGGAATTAGAATGTACAGAACAGACTTTGAATGAAAACAACAGAATTAGAATGTACAGAAGAGAGTTTGAATGAAAACAACGGAATTAGAATGTACAAAACAGAGTTTGAATGAAAACAACGGAATTAGAATAAAAAAAAACAGAATTGAAATGTACAAAACAGAGTTTGAATGAAAACAACGAAATTAGAATGTACAGAATAGAGTTTGAATGAAAACAACGGAATTAGAATGTACAGAACAGAGTTTGAATGAAAACAACGGAATTAGAATGTACAGAACAGACTTTGAATGAAAACAACAGAATTAGAATATACAGAACAGAGTTTGAATGAAAAACGGAAGTAGAATGTACAAAACAGAGTTTGAATAAAAACAATGGAATTTGAATCAAAACAACAGAATAGAAATGTACAGAACAGAGTTTGAATGAAAAAAACGGAATTAGAATGTACAAAACAGAGTTTGAATGAAAACAACGGAATTAGAATAAAAAAAACAGAATTGAAATGTACAGGTCCGTGTACTTTTCGGTATTTGAAGTTTCGTTTCAGAAAGTATAATTTAAAAAAGAAAATGAGACACTTATTTAATTCTCAACTTAAAAAGCTAAAATGAAAAACGTAAAACAATTGTTTTTTTCATTTTGTCCTTTCGCACATCAGAAACGAAAAACCCAAGAAAAAAGAACGAGAAAGGGCCCTTTATTTATTTTGTCTGAACCGGAAGTTTTAGTAGGTCAACAACCTGTACAAGTGATGCGCAAACTTATGGCAAACACTGTAGTGTGGACATCATGACGTTGGAAAAATACTCAGACGTGATCATGGAGATGGCAAAACAAGGCCTGTCATCGGAAATTATATCAGAGCGTCTGTCATATGAACACGGGGAAGTGAGAGGATTTTCTGCGAGAAATGTTAGAAAGTTTTGTGCTGAGCAAATCACTAGCTGTCGACTCTCGGACACACGGTTGGAGCTTGAGGTGACACAAGCTATAAATGAGGTAAGGTACTTTCTTCCTTCACCTTATGACTGTGTATGGTTGTCTTAACTGGGTTGTAAGGGGGTTAGTCTAGACTGTGTGCGCGCGCCCGCGCGTTTTAGCGTCTTGCGGGTGGTGGGTAACGTTAGTTATTTTAAAGATGTCTCTCACTGGTATTTGTACAGTTAATTAGCACAATACTTTAGCTTTACACATTTGCTTTCAGAATAAGCTACTTTACATTTGTTGTTCTAGTAGTAGCATGATCTTTTATTTTAAACAGGTGGGCCCAACATATGGCCGCAAAATGATGAAGGGCTATCTGTCCACAAAAGGGGTACATGCTGCAGAGGGACGAATTGGGTCAATTTTAAGAGAGGTGCATCAACCTTATCATGAAGCAAGACGCCAGGTAGCCTATGTTATTTAATCTTCCACTAGAACTGTATTCCAATGTTCTTTGTCATATTTGTGATATACATCATGTAATGGTAGGGCCTAATTCTGTTTAACAGATGTACGCCCTGCTTTAACAGTTACTTGACTCTTCCTCAAACGTATGATCAAATCTGCCTTTATCCAGTCAGCTGTCATTTATTTTTGTGATTTTTTTGTAAGGGAGCTCGGAATCTTAATCCCACACCGTACCATGCTGAATGCATGGGGCACAAGGTTCACCTGGACCAAAACGAGAAACTTGTAATGTTTGGAGTCACCCATGTTTTAGCTGTAGATGGATTCAGTAAAAAGATTGTGAGTCATTCCACAATGCCAATCAAAAACAACTTGAGCATCTATGAATATGTTTTCAGGTAATACAACCTCTCAAACCATTTATTTCATCTTAAGTGTTTTGATGGACATATTAGTCATATTGGACATGAGCTGCACCCAAATTTACAATATTTGAATTTAAATTAGACATGCAACAGATGGGTCTGGTTATGTTCCTGAATATAATATATTAAGAACTTACCAAACATTTTGATCAACATTTTCTATTAATGTAAAAATAAATAAAATGGAATTGCACATGAATCATTTAACTACTTTATTGCAATTAATCAGTGTTCATTTATGCATGGAACAAGGTTCTTGGATTTCCACATATCTTTCAATTGTTCTGACATACATCTAAAGTCTGAGCATGACAGTGACATTGCAAAGAAACTTAAGAAATATATGTTGTCCTACTACAACTAAAATATTACCCAAAAAAAACATGAATGAATACATTCAAAATAATAACACCTTTGCTGGTCTTAAAGCAAAATAGTTAATAAATGTTCTTTATTTTTCCTGTACCAGACCTGCAGTGATCACCTATGGTATGTGGGACCAGGTGCGAGTAGACCATGGAAAGGAATTTTATTTAACACTGTTCATGCAAGAGATGCTGTCACATCATCGCTTCAATCAGGAGAGACTGCCTTATTTACAGACCTCATCCACAAGAGTAAGATTTAAGTACCATTAACATCAGCTGAAATTCTTATACTATTACGTGTACTACTACGTACATTTAAGACATGTTTCTTTTAACTCTTTTAGAACCACACAGTTGAAAGGATTTGGCCTGAAATCAACAACCGTGTCAACTACCCACTAAAAACTGCCCTACTCCAGCTGATGGACCAGGAGGAGATAGATATGGAGGATAACCTTGTGCGATACTGTGTGTCCAATCTAACCTGTCAGCTGTGTAACATTGGTCTTGCAAGTGTGGTAGAATCATGGAATGCTCATAGAATCCCAGGTAAAAAAAAAAAAAAAAAAAGTCAGATTGCTTACAACCCTGATAATGAACATTTAAACACCTCCTCTATTTTTTACAGGAAAAGGCATACCAAATCACTTTGCAGAACATGGGTGTAAAAGAAGAATTTCTCCAGAGCTCTTGCCAAATGCACTTGAAGCAGCAGACCTTTACAGGCAGCACTTGGGATCTGCACTCAAAGAATATTCGACTTTTGGAGTTGATCCCTTCACAACCGAACAGGACAAACTTAGAACAGAGAGTCATTTTGCAGAAAAATATCCTGATATTTCACATTTGTTTTTTAGAGCCGTAAATGGTGACTTTATGCCATACAAAGAAGCTCTGCTCTGTCTCATAAACATAACTCAGAGAAATGTATGAACCACTGCATCTGTAAACTGTACAGAACAGACAAAAAAAAAAATCAACTGACTGTAAACATTTGTGTGTACACACTACATTACTCCTCTGCAAAAAAAGATTTCAATACAGAAAATGCAGCTGTTAGACCAGTAATTTGTAGAACTCCGTTGTTACTCTCCCTGCATTTTGCACAGTGCTGTGATGTCTCTTGCCACTGTTCCACACATGTCTTGCAGCCAATAATGCTTCTGCAGCACAGTGAGAACACTGGATCCTCAATGATGTCTGCAAAAGTAAATCAGATAAGTGAGACTGTTATCCATTTATGTTGAATTTAGTTCAAACTATAGGTTCAAAGTCAGTCTTGACATAAATTTACAGACAGCATGCAGAATATTTTTGGTTATTCTGTAATTCCTCTTGTTCACGCTGATAAGTAAATATTTCTAAGCATAAATGACAATCAACAATACAAATCTAACACACGCTGTTCTGAGAAAGTCCCTGTCTATATTTTTGTCTATAATTGATGAGGGGCAAAATCAGTACATTTTCTCAATTAGCAAGCAAGAAAAATGAAAAAGTTACAGGTACTTGATTCAATATATGCAACTACAGTCCCATTTTAAATGTGAACTTTTTAGTTTTACATTACTGTGAACAGTGTACCGTCACCCATACTGACATTGTAATCAATTTGAAAAGCTATACTTTCATAGTCAAGATTGCAAGGAGAACCCAAATTAAATGTGCATGTAAACTTTTGAATGTTATGTTACAGTAGACCTGCATCTTGATTGTCTGTGCCTAAGTATTTAAATGGACACTGCTGAATAAAGAGCCTATGTTTGGTAAAAAAATGTTTGTCCAAAGTAATGATTGAATGTGGTTTGACATTGTTTTAATTGTAATTAAAATGTTAGTGTAGATGTAATGTATTTACTAAGCAACATTTGAACATACTCATACAAACCACGCAGCTAAATCCCTCCTTGAGTGTCTGCAGCTTGGGGGTTGTGACTTTCTGGGCAACTGCAAGATCAGTGAGCTCTTTGATTGCTGCTGTGACAGCTGGCAGACTTTGAGATGCCAACACCAACTCTTCTATTTTGTCACTCACTTCTCCCAAACTGGCACTGTCATCATCTTTACGGCTGCTACAAATAAAAATGGATAATCAGATGTCAAAGCTACTTACTGGCTTAAAGAAACATCACATCACTTACTGATAGATGATGATTTATGTAGTGATGTCTTACTGCTATTATAGGATTTAAATCAAATTAATTCTTCTATATTGATGTTCATCCTATAGTATATACATATTTATTCACATACCTCAGTTTCTTCCTCTTTGTTCCCTGGAGGCAATTAAAGTCTTGTTCAGGCACAGCAAGAATTTTTCGTGCATTTTGTCTCCAGTACTGTGACCCTACAGATGAAAAACAAAACCAAAGAAACCTGTTTAGAAGCCAATACCATATTACCCAATAAATATTACAAAGAGTCTGGTAAGACATGTCTCTCCATAAGATATGGGCTTTAGCTGTAATATTATGGCTCACCTGTTGTGCCCTCCGACTCCAGAATTGCATTGCCCTGTGCATCTGTCAAAATTATTGGGTTGTAATTACCAATGGCATCTTGCACTTTTCCTACTATCCCTTGAAGCGTAGCCTCAGACTCCAGGAATCGTACAACCACCATTCTATTGGGAATCAACCTCCCACCAACTACATCTGCAAAGTACACTGATCTGTAAAACAAAACATAATAATTTTACATATCTTGTAAAAGACAGCAGGCCACAAATCCATTCAGTGATTGCTATAGGCAAATTGTACTAAAACAGCTTTGCTATTCTTAACAATTCAACTATCCATGCACCTTATGTTTCTTTTTATTTTGCCTGTTCTGTAATTTAATATTCAAGAACACAGACTCATCCTACCTCTGAAATGTTTTGGAGGACATAGGGGAACTTGAAGTAGCCTGCTGTGAACGTGAAGGTGCAGACGCTGCCACAGCTGGTGCTCGCATAAATGCAAAACGCTGCCCGCTGGAACCTGCTGTTGGAATTGACTCCATGTCTTCTCCGTGGACTTCATAGTGACCTCTGGGTGTAAGGTCTAATGCGCTGAAAACACCAGAGACCGCACCGGGGAACATAGCCACGTTTGAATCATCCGTGATGTACAGAGTATGCGCGGATACCTGTTTAAGAAAAGTTTCCGTAAATCACGTTGCTCTGCTAACGTGTTACTCCTGTGCACACGGTTAATAGGCTCTAAAGGCTTACTTATTAGCTAGTAGCCGGTAAAAGTCAATGAATAACTATTTACACATTAGCACATGTGCACAATTCACATATTAGCACAATGAAGACGGCTAGACATAGTATTAGTAAAAGTAGGCCTACATGAAATCACCAAATGTTAACGTTAGCCGTTCCGCAGTAAGGAAGAACAATAACGTTCATAAAAAAACTGCTGAAAGCAAAGTTTGCGAAGTTTACATATCTACCTGAAAGATGCGACCCAGTTTTTCTGCAGTCATGTCTTCGTCCCGGAGTGTCACTCTCTTAGTTTTCCTAAAAACAACGTAATGGTCCATCCTCTGTTTATTCCAGTGTAACTTTAAGGCCGTCGATCTCTTGTGTGGGGGACGGTGTGCGCGCGCCATAAAAAAACGCGCAGAAGAAGTACTTCCCGTTTCAGACATTGAAAATGCGTCTATTTTTTTGTTTTTGCACTAGTATACTTTCATTATTTGAATCACGAAGAAATCCAAAAAAGCACGTCTAATTTTAAGTGTATGACGGCTATTTGTTACCACCGAATGAAAAAACAAGTTATTTTCGCCCATTTTATTCTTTATCAAAAATTACAAAAATGAAAATTCTTTTAAATATCGTTTTTTCGTTTTGGTTTCTGAAACAAAACTTCAAATACCGAAAAGTACACGGACCTGTACAGAACAGAGTTTGAATGAAAACAACGGAATTAGAATGTACAGAACAGAGTTTGAATGAAAACAACAGAATTAGAATGTACAGAACAGAGTTTGAATGAAAAACGGAAGTAGAATGTACAAAACAGAGTTTGAATGAAAACAATGGAATTTGAATCAAAACAACAGAATTGAAATGTGCAGAACAGAGTTTGAATGAAAAAAACGGAATTAGAATGTACAGAACAGAGTTTGAATGAAAACAATGGAATTAGAATAAAAAAAACTGAATTGAAATGTACAGAACAGAGTTTGAATGAAAACAACGGAATTAGAATGTATTAATAGTCCATTGTTTTCATTCTAATTCTGTTGTTTTCATTCAAATTCCATTGTTTTGATTCAGATTCAGTTCAATGGAAAAACAATGGAATTTGAATCAAAACAACAGAATTAGAATGTACAGAACAGAGTTTGAATGAAAACAACAGAATTAGAATGAACAGAACTGAATTTGAATCAAAACAATGGAATTTGAATGAAAACAACAGAATTAGAATGTAGAGAACAGAGTTTGAATGAAAACAACGGAATTAGAATGTACAGAACACAGTTTGAATGTAAACAACAGAATTTGAATGTACAGAACAGAGTTTGAATGAAAACAATGGAATTAGAATAAAAAAAACTGAATTGAAATGTACAGAACAGAGTTTGAATGAAAACAACGGAATTAGAATGTATTAGTAGTGCATTGTTTTCATTCTAATTCTGCTGTTTTCATTCAAATTCCATTGTTTTGATTCAAATTCAGTTCAATGGAAAAACAATGGAATTTGAATCAAAACAACAGAATTGAAATGTACAGAACAGAGTTTGAATGAAAAAAACGGAATTAGCATGTACAGAACAGAGTTTGAATGAAAACAACGGAATTAGAATGTACAGAACAGAGTTTGAATGAAAACAACGGAATTAGAATGAACAGAACTGAATTTGAATCAAAACAATGGAATTTGAATGAAAACAACGGAATTAGAATGTACAGAACAGAGTTTGAATGAAAACAAGGGAATTAGAACATACAGAACAGAGTTTGAATGAAAAAAAACGGAATTAGAATGTACAGAACAGACTTTGAATGAAAACAACAGAATTAGAATGTACAGAACAGAGTTTGAATGAAAACAACAGAATTAGAATGTACAGAACAGAGTTTGAATGAAAACAAGGGAATTAGAACATACAGAACAGAGTTTGAATGTAAACAACAGAATTTGAATGTACAGAACAGAGTTTGAATGAAAACAACGGAATTAGAATGTACAGAACAGACTTTGAATGAAAACAACAGAATTAGAATATACAGAAAAGAGTTTGAATGAAAAACAGAAGTAGAATGTACAAAACAGAGTTTGAATAAAAACAATGGAATTTGAATCAAAACAACAGAATAGAAATGTACAGAACAGAGTTTGAATGAAAAAAACGGAATTAGAATGTACAAAACAGAGTTTGAATGAAAACAACGGAATTAGAATAAAAAAAAACAGAATTGAAATGTACAGAACAGAGTTTGAATGAAAACAACGAAATTAGAATGTACAGAATAGAGTTTGAATGAAAACAACGGAATTAGAATGTACAGAACAGACTTTGAATGAAAACAACAGAATTAGAATATACAGAACAGAGTTTGAATGAAAAACGGAAGTAGAATGTACAGAACAGAGTTTGAATGAAAAACGGAAGTAGAATGTACAGAACAGAGTTTGAATGAAAACAAGGGAATTAGAACATACAGAACAGACTTTGAATGAAAACAACAGAATTAGAATGTACAGAACAGAGTTTGAATGAAAACAACAGAATAGAAATGTACAGAACAGAGTTTGAATGAAAAAAACGGAATTAGAATGTACAAAACAGAGTTTGAATGAAAACAACGGAATTAGAATAAAAAAAAAACAGAATTGAAATGTACAGAACAGAGTTTGAATGAAAACAACGAAATTAGAATGTACAGAATAGAGTTTGAATGAAAACAACGGAATTAGAATGTACAGAACAGAGTTTGAATGAAAACAACGGAATTAGAATGTACAGAACAGACTTTGAATGAAAACAACAGAATTAGAATATACAGAACAGAGTTTGAATGAAAAACGGAAGTAGAATGTACAGAACAGAGTTTGAATGAAAAACGGAAGTAGAATGTACAGAACAGAGTTTGAATGAAAACAACGGAATTAGAATGTACAGAACAGAGTTTGAATGAAAACAACAGAATTAGAATGAACAGAACTGAATTTGAATCAAAACAATGGAATTTGAATGAAAACAACAGAATTAGAATGTAGAGAACAGAGTTTGAATGAAAACAACGGAATTAGAATGTACAGAACAGAGTTTGAATGAAAACAAGAGAATTAGAATGTACAGAACAGAGTTTGAATGAAAACAACGGAATTAGAATGTACAGAACAGAGTTTGAATGAAAACAACGGAATTAGAATGTACAGAACAGAGTTTGAATGTAAACAAGGGAATTAGAATGTACAGAACAGAGTTTGAATGATATCAAAGGAATTAGAATGTACAGAAAATAGTTTGGATGAAAACAACGGAATTAGAATGTAGAGAACAGAATTTGAAAGAAAACAATGGAATTTGAATCAAAACAACAGAATTGAAATGTACAGAACAGAGTTTGAATGAAAACAACGGAATTAGAATGTACAGAACAGAGTTTGAATGTAAACAACAGAATTTGAATGTACAAAACAGAGTTTGAATAAAAACAACAGAATTAGAATGAACAGAACTGAATTTGAATCAAAACAATGGAATTTGAATGAAAACAACAGAATTAGAATGTAGAGAACAGAGTTTGAATGAAAACAACGGAATTAGAATGTACAGAACAGAGTTTGAATGAAAACAAGAGAATTAGAATGTACAGAACAGAGTTTGAATGAAAACAACGGAATTAGAATGTACAGAACAGAGTTTGAATGAAAACAACGGAATTAGAATGTACAGAACAGAGTTTGAATGTAAACAAGGGAATTAGAATGTACAGAACAGAGTTTGAATGATATCAAAGGAATTAGAATGTACAGAAAATAGTTTGGATGAAAACAACGGAATTAGAATGTAGAGAACAGAATTTGAAAGAAAACAATGGAATTTGAATCAAAACAACAGAATTGAAATGTACAGAACAGAGTTTGAATGAAAACAACGGAATTAGAATGTACAGAACAGAGTTTGAATGTAAACAACAGAATTTGAATGTACAAAACAGAGTTTGAATAAAAACAATGGCATTTGAATCAAAACAACAGAACTGAAATGTACAGAACAGAGTTTGAATGAAAACAACGGAATTAGAATGTACAGAACAGAGTTTGAATGAAAAAAAAGAATTAGAATGTACAGAACAGAGTTTGAATGAAGACAACGGAATTAGAATGTACAGAACAGAATTTGAATGAAAAAAACAGAATTAGAATGTAGAGAACAGAGTTTGAATGAAAACAACGGAATTAGAATGTACAGAACAGAATTTGAATGAAAAAAACAGAATTAGAATGTAGAGAACAGAGTTTGAATGAAAACAACGGAATTAGAATGTACAGAACAGAGTTTGAATGAAAACAAGGGAATTAGAACATACAGAACAGAGTTTGAATGAAAAACGGAAGTAGAATGTACAGAACAGAGTTTGAATGAAAAACGGAAGTAGAATGTACAGAACAGAGTTTGAATGAAAACAAGGGAATTAGAACATACAGAACAGAGTTTGAATGAAAAAAAAAACGGAATTAGAATGTACAGAACAGACTTTGAATGAAAACAACAGAATTAGAATGTACAGAACAGAGTTTGAATGAAAACAACGGAAGTAGAATGTACAAAACAGAGTTTGAATAAAAACAATGGAATTTGAATCAAAACAACAGAATAGAAATGTACAGAACAGAGTTTGAATGAAAAAAACGGAATTAGAATGTACAAAACAGAGTTTGAATGAAAACAACGGAATTAGAATAAAAAAAACAGAATTGAAATGTACAGAACAGAGTTTGAATGAAAACAACGGAATTAGAATGTACAGAATAGAGTTTGAATGAAAACAACGGAATTAGAATGTACAGAACAGAGTTTGAATGAAAAACGGAAGTAGAATGTACAGAACAGAGTTTGAATGAAAACAACGGAATTAGAATGTACAGAACAGAGTTTGAATGAAAACAACGGAATTAGAATGTACAGAACAGACTTTGAATGAAAACAACAGAATTAGAATATACAGAACAGAGTTTGAATGAAAAACAGAAGTAGAATGTACAAAACAGAGTTTGAATGAAAACAACGGAATTAGAATGTACAGAACAGAGTTTGAATGAAAAACAGAAGTAGAATGTACAAAACAGAGTTTGAATGAAAACAACGGAATTAGAATGTACAGAACAGAGTTTGAATGAAAAAAACGGAATTAGAATGTACAAAACAGAGTTTGAATGAAAACAACGGAATTAGAATAAAAAAAAACAGAATTGAAATGTACAGAATAGAGTTTGAATGAAAACAACGGAATTAGAATGTACAGAATAGAGTTTGAATGAAAACAACGGAATTAGAATGTACAGAACAGAGTTTGAATGAAAACAACGGAATTAGAATGTACAGAACAGACTTTGAATGATATCAAAGGAATTAGAATGTACAGAAAAGAGTTTGGATGAAAACAACGGAATTAGAATGTAGAGAACAGAATTTGAAAGAAAACAATGGAATTTGAATCAAAACAACAGAATTGAAATGTACAGAACAGAGTTTGAATGAAAAAAACGGAATTAGAATGTACAGAACAGACTTTGAATGAAAACAACGGAATTAGAATGTACAGAACAGAGTTTGAATGTAAACAACAGAATTTGAATGTACAAAACAGAGTTTGAATGAAAACAACGGAATTAGAATAAAAAACGGAATTAGAATGTACAGAACAGAGTTTGAATGAAAACAACGGAATTAGATTGTACAGAATAGAGTTTGAATGAAAACAACGGAATTAGAATGTACAGAACAGAGTTTGAATGAAAACAACGGAATTAGAATGTACAGAACAGACTTTGAATGAAAACAACGGAATTAGAATGTACAGAAAAGAGTTTGAATGAAAAACGGAAGTAGAATGTACAGAACAGAGTTTGAATAAAAACAATGGCATTTGAATCAAAACAACAGAATTGAAATGTACAGAACAGAGTTTGAATGAAAACAACGGAATTAGAATGTACAGAACAGAGTTTGAATGAAAAAAACAGAATTAGAATGTAGAGAACAGAGTTTGAATGAAAACAACGGAATTAGAATGTACAGAACAGAATTTGAATGAAAACAACAGAATTAGAATGTACAGAACAGAGTTTGAATGAAAACAACGGAATTAGAATGTACAGAACAGAATTTGAATGAAAAAAACAGAATTAGAATGTAGAGAACAGAGTTTGAATGAAAACAACGGAATTAGAATGTACAGAACAGAGTTTGAATGAAAACAAGGGAATTAGAACATACAGAACAGAGTTTGAATGAAAAAAAACGGAATTAGAATGTACAGAACAGACTTTGAATGAAAACAACGGAATTAGAATGTACAGAACAGAGTTTGAATGTAAACAACAGAATTAGAATGTACAGAACAGAGTTTGAATGAAAACAAGGGAATTAGAACATACAGAACAGAGTTTGAATGAAAAAAAACGGAATTAGAATGTACAGAACAGAGTTTGAATGAAAACAACGGAATTAGAATGTACAGAACAGAGTTTGAATGTAAACAACAGAATTTGAATGTACAAAACAGAGTTTGAATGAAAACAACGGAATTAGAATAAAAAACAGAATTAGAATGTACAGAACAGAGTTTGAATGAAAAAAACGGAATTAGAATGTACAAAACAGAGTTTGAATGAAAACAACGGAATTAGAATAAAAAACAGAATTGAAATGTACAGAAAAGAGTTTGAATGAAAAACGGAAGTAGAATGTACAGAACAGAGTTTGAATAAAAACAATGGCATTTGAATCAAAACAACAGAATTGAAATGTACAGAACAGAGTTTGAATGAAAACAACGGAATTAGAATGTACAGAACAGAGTTTGAATGAAAAAAACAGAATTAGAATGTAGAGAACAGAGTTTGAATGAAAACAACGGAATTAGAATGTACAGAACAGAGTTTGAATGTAAACAACAGAATTTGAATGTACAGAACAGAGTTTGAATGAAAACAACGGAATTAGAATGTACAGAACAGACTTTGAATGAAAACAACAGAATTAGAATATACAGAAAAGAGTTTGAATGAAAAACGGAATTAGAATGTACAAAACAGAGTTTGAATAAAAACAATGGAATTTGAATCAAAACAACAGAATAGAAATGTACAGAACAGAGTTTGAATGAAAAAAACGGAATTAGAATGTAGAAAACAGAGTTTGAATGAAAACAACGGAATTAGAATAAAAAAAAACAGAATTGAAATGTACAGAACAGAGTTTGAATGAAAACAACGAAATTAGAATGTACAGAATAGAGTTTGAATGAAAACAACGGAATTAGAATGTACAGAACAGAGTTTGAATGAAAACAACGGAATTAGAATGTACAGAACAGACTTTGAATGAAAAACGGAAGTAGAATGTACAGAACAGAGTTTGAATGAAAAACGGAAGTAGAATGTACAGAACAGAGTTTGAATGAAAACAAGGGAATTAGAACATACAGAACAGAGTTTGAATGAAAAAAAAAACGGAATTAGAATGTACAGAACAGACTTTGAATGAAAACAACAGAATTAGAATGTACAGAACAGAGTTTGAATGAAAACAACGGAAGTAGAATGTACAAAACAGAGTTTGAATAAAAACAATGGAATTTGAATCAAAACAACAGAATAGAAATGTACAGAACAGAGTTTGAATGAAAAAAACGGAATTAGAATGTACAAAACAGAGTTTGAATAAAAACAACGGAATTAGAATAAAAAAAACAGAATTGAAATGTACAGAACAGAGTTTGAATGAAAACAACGGAATTAGAATGTACAGAATAGAGTTTGAATGAAAACAACGGAATTAGAATGTACAGAACAGAGTTTGAATGAAAACAACGGAATTAGAATGTACAGAACAGACTTTGAATGAAAACAACAGAATTAGAATATACAGAACAGAGTTTGAATAAAAACAATGGAATTTGAATCAAAACAACAGAATAGAAATGTACAGAACAGAGTTTGAATGAAAACAACGGAATTAGAATGTACAGAACAGAGTTTGAATGAAAACAACGGAATTAGAATGTACATAACAGACTTTGAATGAAAACAACAGAATTAGAATATACAGAACAGAGTTTGAATGAAAAACAGAAGTAGAATGTACAAAACAGAGTTTGAATGAAAACAACGGAATTAGAATGTACAGAACAGAGTTTGAATGAAAACAACGGAATTAGAATGTACAGAACAGAGTTTGAATGTAAACAACAGGATTTGAATGTACAGAATAGAGTTTGAATGAAAAGAACGGAATTAGAATGTACAGAACAGAGTTTGAATGAAAACAACGGAATTAGAATGTACAGAACAGACTTTGAATGAAAACAACAGAATAGAAATGTACAGAACAGAGTTTGAATGAAAAAAACGGAATTAGAATGTACAAAACAGAGTTTGAATGAAAACAACGGAATTAGAATAAAAAAAAAACAGAATTGAAATGTACAGAATAGAGTTTGAATGAAAACAACGGAATTAGAATGTACAGAATAGAGTTTGAATGAAAACAACGGAATTAGAATGTACAGAACAGAGTTTGAATGAAAACAACGGAATTAGAATGTACAGAACAGACTTTGAATGATATCAAAGGAATTAGAATGTACAGAAAAGAGTTTGGATGAAAACAACGGAATTAGAATGTAGAGAACAGAATTTGAAAGAAAACAATGGAATTTGAATCAAAACAACAGAATTGAAATGTACAGAACAGAGTTTGAATGAAAAAAACGGAATTAGAATGTACAGAACAGACTTTGAATGAAAACAACGGAATTAGAATGTACAGAACAGAGTTTGAATGTAAACAACAGAATTTGAATGTACAAAACAGAGTTTGAATGAAAACAACGGAATTAGAATAAAAAACGGAATTAGAATGTACAGAACAGAGTTTGAATGAAAACAACGGAATTAGATTGTACAGAATAGAGTTTGAATGAAAACAACGGAATTAGAATGTACAGAACAGAGTTTGAATGAAAACAACGGAATTAGAATGTACAGAACAGACTTTGAATGAAAACAACGGAATTAGAATGTACAGAAAAGAGTTTGAATGAAAAACGGAAGTAGAATGTACAGAACAGAGTTTGAATAAAAACAATGGCATTTGAATCAAAACAACAGAATTGAAATGTACAGAACAGAGTTTGAATGAAAACAACGGAATTAGAATGTACAGAACAGAGTTTGAATGAAAAAAACAGAATTAGAATGTAGAGAACAGAGTTTGAATGAAAACAACGGAATTAGAATGTACAGAACAGAATTTGAATGAAAACAACAGAATTAGAATGTACAGAACAGAGTTTGAATGAAAACAACGGAATTAGAATGTACAGAACAGAGTTTGAATGAAAACAAGGGAATTAGAACATACAGAACAGTTTGAATGTAAACAACAGAATTTGAATGTACAGAACAGAGTTTGAATGAAAACAACGGAATTAGAATGTACAGAACAGACTTTGAATGAAAACAACAGAATTAGAATATACAGAAAAGAGTTTGAATGAAAAACGGAAGTAGAATGTACAAAACAGAGTTTGAATAAAAACAATGGAATTTGAATGAAAACAACAGAATAGAAATGTACAGAACAGAGTTTGAATGAAAAAAACGGAATTAGAATGTACAAAACAGAGTTTGAATGAAAACAACGGAATTAGAATGTACAGAATAGAGTTTGAATGAAAACAACGGAATTAGAATGTACAGAACAGAGTTTGAATGAAAACAACGGAATTAGAATGTACAGAACAGACTTTGAATGAAAACAACAGAATTAGAATATACAGAACAGAGTTTGAATGAAAAACGGAAGTAGAATGTACAGAACAGAGTTTGAATGAAAAACGGAAGTAGAATGTACAGAACAGAGTTTGAATGAAAACAAGGGAATTAGAACATACAGAACAGAGTTTGAATGAAAAAAAACGGAATTAGAATGTACAGAACAGACTTTGAATGAAAAACGGAAGTAGAATGTACAGAACAGAGTTTGAATGAAAAACGGAAGTAGAATGTACAGAACAGAGTTTGAATGAAAACAACGGAATTAGAATGTACAGAACAGAGTTTGAATGAAAACAACAGAATTAGAATGAACAGAACTGAATTTGAATCAAAACAATGGAATTTGAATGAAAACAACAGAATTAGAATGTAGAGAACAGAGTTTGAATGAAAACAACGGAATTAGAATGTACAGAACAGACTTTGAATGAAAAACGGAAGTAGAATGTACAGAACAGAGTTTGAATGAAAAACGGAAGTAGAATGTACAGAACAGAGTTTGAATGAAAACAAGAGAATTAGAATGTACAGAACAGAGTTTGAATGAAAACAACGGAATTAGAATGTACAGAACAGAGTTTGAATGAAAACAACGGAATTAGAATGTACAGAACAGAGTTTGAATGAAAACAACGGAATTAGAATGTACAGAACAGAGTTTGAATGTAAACAAGGGAATTAGAACATACAGAACAGAGTTTGAAAGTAAACAACAGAATTTGAATGTACAGAATAGAGTTTGAATGAAAACAACGGAATTAGAATGTACAGAACAGAGTTTGAATGAAAACAACGGAATTAGAATGTACAGAACAGACTTTGAATGAAAACAACAGAATTAGAATATACAGAAAAGAGTTTGAATGAAAAAAACGGAATTAGAATGTACAAAACAGAGTTTGAATGAAAACAACGGAATTAGAATAAAAAAAACAGAATTGAAATGTACAGAACAGAGTTTGAATGAAAACAACGGAATTAGAATGTACAGAATAGAGTTTGAATGAAAACAACGGAATTAGAATGTACAGAACAGAGTTTGAATGAAAACAACGGAATTAGAATGTACAGAACAGACTTTGAATGAAAACATAATTAGAATATACAGAACAGAGTTTGAATAAAAACAATGGAATTTAAATCAAAACAACAGAATAGAAATGTACAGAACAGAGTTGGAATGAAAAAAACGGAATTAGAATGTACAAAACAGAGTTTGAATGAAAACAACGGAATTAGAATAAAAAAAAACAGAATTGAAATGTACAGAACAGAGTTTGAATGAAAACAACGGAATTAGAATGTACAGAATAGAGTTTGAATGAAAACAACGGAATTAGAATGTACAGAACAGAGTTTGAATGAAAACAACGGAATTAGAATGTACAGAACAGACTTTGAATGAAAACAACAGAATTAGAATATACAGAACAGAGTTTGAATAAAAACAATGGAATTTGAATCAAAACAACGGAATAGAAATGTACAGAACAGAGTTTGAATGAAAACAACGGAATTAGAATGTACAGAACAGAGTTTGAATGAAAACAACGGAATTAGAATGTACAGAACAGACTTTGAATGAAAACAACAGAATTAGAATATACAGAACAGAGTTTGAATGAAAAACGGAAGTAGAATGTACAAAACAGAGTTTGAATGAAAACAACGGAATTAGAATGTACAGAACAGAGTTTGAATGAAAACAACGGAATTAGAATGTACAGAAGAGTGTTTGAATGTAAACAACAGAATTTGAATGTACAGAATAGAGTTTGAATGAAAACAACGGAATTAGAATGTACAGAACAGAGTTTGAATGAAAACAACGGAATTAGAATGTACAGAACAGAGTTTGAATGAAAACAACGGAATTAGAATGTACAGAACAGACTTTGAATGAAAACAACAGAATTAGAATATACAGAACAGAGTTTGAATGAAAAACGGAAGTAGAATGTACAAAACAGAGTTTGAATGAAAACAACGGAATTAGAATGTACAGAACAGAGTTTGAATGAAAACAACGAAATTAGAATGTACAGAACAGTGTTTGAATGTAAACAACAGAATTTGAATGTACAGAATAGAGTTTGAATGAAAACAACGGAATTAGAATGTACAGAACAGAGTTTGAATGAAAACAACGGAATTAGAATGTACAGAACAGACTTTGAAGGAAAACAACAGAATAGAAATGTACAGAACAGAGTTTGAATGAAAAAAACGGAATTAGAATGTACAAAACAGAGTTTGAATGAAAACAACGGAATTAGAATAAAAAAAAACAGAATTGAAATGTACAGAATAGAGTTTGAATCAAAACAACAGAATAGAAATGTACAGAACAGAGTTTGAATGAAAAAAACGGAATTAGAATGTACAGAACAGAGTTTGAATGAAAAAAACAGAATTAGAATGTACAGAACAGAGTTTGAATGAAAACAATGGAATTAGAATAAAAAAAACTGAATTGAAATGTACAGAACAGAGTTTGAATGACAACAACGGAATTAGAATGTATTAATAGTCCATTGTTTTCATTCTAATTCTGTTGTTTTCATTCAAATTCCATTGTTTTGATTCAAATTCAGTTCAATGGAAAAACAATGGAATTTGAATCAAAACAATAGAATTAGAATGAACAGAACTGAATTTGAATCAAAACAATGGAATTTGAATGAAAACAACGGAATTAGAATGTACAGAACAGAATTTGAATGAAAACAACAGAATTAGAATGTACAGAACAGACTTTGAATGAAAACAACGGAATTAAAATGTACAGAACAGAGTTTGAATGAAAACAACGGAATTAGAATGTACAGAACAGACTTTGAATGAAAACAACAGAATTAGAATATACAGAAAAGAGTTTGAATGAAAAACGGAAGTAGAATGTACAAAACAGAGTTTGAATAAAAACAATGGAATTTGAATCAAAACAACAGAATAGAAATGTACAGAACAGAGTTTGAATGAAAAAAACGGAATTAGAATGTACAGAACAGAGTTTGAATGTAAACAACAGAATTTGAATGTACAAAACAGAGTTTGAATGAAAACAACGGAATTAGAATGTACAGAATAGAGTTTGAATGAAAACAACGGAATTAGAATGTACAGAACAGAATTTGAATGAAAAAAACAGAATTAGAATGTACAGAACAGAGTTTGAATGAAAACAACGGAATTAGAATGTACAGAACAGAGTTTGAATGAAAAAAACAGAATTAGAATGTAGAGAACAGAGTTTGAATGAAAACAACGGAATTAGAATGTACAGAACAGAATTTGAATGAAAAAAACAGAATTAGAATGTAGAGAACAGAGTTTGAATGAAAACAACGGAATTGGAATGTACAGAACAGAATTTGAATGAAAAAAACAGAATTAGAATGTACAGAACAGAGTTTGAATGAAAACAACGGAATTAGAATGTACAGAACAGAGTTTGAATGAAAACAAGGGAATTAGAACATACAGAACAGAGTTTGAATGAAAAAAAACGGAATTAGAATGTACAGAACAGACTTTGAATGAAAACAACAGAATTAGAATGTACAGAACAGAGTTTGAATGAAAACAACGGAATTAGAATGTACAAAACAGAGTTTGAATAAAAACAATGGAATTTGAATCAAAACAACAGAATAGAAATGTACAGAACAGAGTTTGAATGAAAACAACGGAATTAGAATGTACAAAACAGAGTTTGAATGAAAACAAAGGAATTAGAATAAAAAAAAAACAGAATTGAAATGTACAGAACAGAGTTTGAATGAAAACAACGAAATTAGAATGTACAGAATAGAGTTTGAATGAAAACAACGGAATTAGAATGTAGAGAACAGAGTTTGAATGAAAACAACGGAATTAGAATGTACAGAACAGAATTTGAATGAAAAAAACAGAATTAGAATGTAGAGAACAGAGTTTGAATGAAAACAACGGAATTGGAATGTACAGAACAGAATTTGAATGAAAAAAACAGAATTAGAATGTACAGAACAGAGTTTGAATGAAAACAACGGAATTAGAATGTACAGAACAGAGTTTGAATGAAAACAAGGGAATTAGAACATACAGAACAGAGTTTGAATGAAAAAAAACGGAATTAGAATGTACAGAACAGACTTTGAATGAAAACAACAGAATTAGAATGTACAGAACAGAGTTTGAATGAAAACAACGGAATTAGAATGTACAAAACAGAGTTTGAATAAAAACAATGGAATTTGAATCAAAACAACAGAATAGAAATGTACAGAACAGAGTTTGAATGAAAAAAACGGAATTAGAATGTACAGAATAGAGTTTGAATGAAAACAACGGAATTAGAATGTACAGAACAGAGTTTGAATGAAAACAACGGAATTAGAATGTACAGAACAGACTTTGAATGAAAACAACAGAATTAGAATATACAGAAAAGAGTTTGAATGAAAAACGGAAGTAGAATGTAGAAAACAGAGTTTGAATAAAAACAATGGAATTTGAATCAAAACAACAGAATAGAAATGTACAGAACAGAGTTTGAATGAAAAAAAACGGAATTAGAATGTACAGAACAGAGTTTGAATGAAAAAAACGGAATTAGAATATACAGAAAAGAGTTTGAATGAAAAACGGAATTAGAATGTAGAAAACAGAGTTTGAATGAAAACAAGGGAATTAGAACATACAGAACAGAGTTTGAATGTAAACAACAGAATTTGAATGTACAGAATAGAGTTTGAATGAAAACAAGGGAATTAGAACATACAGAACAGAGTTTGAATGTAAACAACAGAATTTGAATGTACAGAATAGAGTTTGAATGAAAACAACGGAATTAGAATGTACAGAACAGAGTTTGAATGAAAACAACGGAATTAGAATGTACAGAACAGACTTTGAATGAAAACAACAGAATTAGAATATACAGAAAAGAGTTTGAATGAAAAACGGAAGAAGAATGTAAAAAACAGAGTTTGAATAAAAACAATGGAATTTGAATCAAAACAACAGAATAGAAATGTACAGAACAGAGTTTGAATGAAAAAAACGGAATTAGAATGTACAGAACAGAGTTTGAATGAAAACAACGGAATTAGAATGTACAGAACAGAGTTTGAATGAAAAAAACAGAATTAGAATGTAGAGAACAGAGTTTGAATGAAAAAAAACGGAATTAGAATGTACAGAACAGACTTTGAATGAAAAAAAAACGGAATTAGAATGTACAGAACAGACTTTGAATGAAAACAACAGAATTAGAATGTACAGAACAGAGTTTGAATGAAAACAACGGAATTAGAACATACAGAACAGAATTTGAATGAAAAAAACAGAATTAGAATGTACAGAACAGAATTTGAATGAAAACAACGGAATTAGAATGTACAGAACAGAATTTGATTGAAAAAAACAGAATTAGAATGTACAGAACAGAGTTTGAATGAAAACAACGGAATTAGAATGTACAGAACAGAATTTGAATGAAAACAACAGAATTAGAATGTACAGAACAGACTTTGAATGAAAACAACGGAATTAAAATGTACAGAACAGAGTTTGAATGAAAACAACGGAATTAGAATGTACAGAACAGAGTTTGAATGAAAACAAGGGAATTAGAACATACAGAACAGTTTGAATGTAAACAACAGAATTTGAATGTACAGAACAGAGTTTGAATGAAAACAACGGAATTAGAATGTACAGAACAGACTTTGAATGAAAACAACAGAATTAGAATATACAGAAAAGAGTTTGAATGAAAAACGGAAGTAGAATGTACAGAACAGAGTTTGAATGAAAAACGGAAGTAGAATGTACAGAACAGAGTTTGAATGAAAACAACGGAATTAGAACATACAGAACAGAGTTTGAATGAAAAAAAAAACGGAATTAGAATGTACAGAACAGAATTTGAATGAAAACAACGGAATTAGAATGTACAGAACAGAATTTGATTGAAAAAAACAGAATTGAAATGTACAGAACAGAGTTTGAATGAAAACAACGGAATTAGAATGTATTAATAGTCCATTGTTTTCATTCTAATTCTGTTGTTTTGATTGAAGTTCCATTGTTTTGATTCAAATTCAGTACAGAACAGAGTTTGAATGAAAAACGGAAGTAGAATGTACAGAACAGAGTTTGAATAAAAACAATGTAATTTGAATCAAAACAACAGAATTGAAATGTACAGAACAGAGTTTGAATGAAAACAACGGAATTAGAATGTACAGAACAGAGTTTGAATGAAAACAACGGAATTAGAATGTACAGAACAGAGTTTGAATGAAAACAACGGAATTAGAATGTATTAGTAGTCAATTGTTTTCATTCTAATTCTGTTGTTTTCATTCAAATTCCATTGTTTTGATTCAAATTCAGTTCAATGGAAAAACAATGGAATTTGAATCAAAACCACAGAATTGAAATGTACAGAACAGAGTTTGAATGAAAAAAACGGAATTAGAATGAACAGAACTGAATTTGAATGAAAACAACGGATTTAGAATGTACAGAACAGAGTTTGAATGAAAACAACGGAATTAGAATGTACAGAACAGAATTTGAATGAAAACAACAGAATTAGAATGTACAGAACAGACTCTGAATGAAAACAACGGAATTAAAATGTACAGAACAGAGTTTGAATGAAAACAACGGAATTAGAATGTACAGAACAGAGTTTGAATGATATCAAAGGAATTAGAATGTACAGAACAGAGTTTGAATGAAAACAACGGAATTAGAATGTACAGAACAGAGTTTGAATGAAAACAACGGAATTAGAATGTACAGAACAGAGTTTGAATGAAAACAACGGAATTAGAATGTAGAGAACAGAATTTGAAAGAAAACAATGGAATTTGAATCAAAACAACAGAATTGAAATGTATAGAACAGAGGTTGAATGAAAAAAACGGAATTTGAATGAAAACAAGAGAATTAGAATGTACAGAACAGAGTTTGAATGAAAACAACGAAATTAGAATGAACAGAACTGAATTTGAATCAAAACAATGGAATTTGAATGAAAACAACAGAATTAGAATGAAAACAATGGAATATTAAAACAAACAACAGAATTAGAATGAAAACAACGGAATTAGAATGTACAGAACAGAGTTTGAAAGTAAACAACGGAATTAGAATGTACAGAACAGAGTTTGAATGAAAACAATGGAATTAGAATGTACAGAACAGAGTTTGAATGAAAACAACGGAATTAGAATGTATTAGTAGTCGATTGTTTTCATTCTAATTCTGTTGTTTTCATTCAAATTCCATTGTTTTGATTCAAATTCAGTTCAATGGAAAAACAATGGAATTTGAATCAAAACCACAGAATTGAAATGTACAGAACAGAGTTTGAATGAAAAAAACGGAATTAGAATGAACAGAACTGAATTTGAATGAAAACAACGGATTTAGAATGTACAGAACAGAGTTTGAATGAAAACAACGGAATTAGAATGTACAGAACAGAATTTGAATGAAAACAACAGAATTAGAATGTACAGAACAGACTTTGAATGAAAACAACGGAATTAAAATGTACAGAACAGAGTTTGAATGAAAACAACGGAATTAGAATGTACAGAACAGAGTTTGAATGATATCAAAGGAATTAGAATGTACAGAACAGAGTTTGAATGAAAACAACGGAATTAGAATGTACAGAACAGAGTTTGAATGAAAACAACGGAATTAGAATGTACAGAACAGAGTTTGAATGAAAACAACGGAATTAGAATGTAGAGAACAGAATTTGAAAGAAAACAATGGAATTTGAATCAAAACAACAGAATTGAAATGTATAGAACAGAGGTTGAATGAAAAAAACGGAATTTGAATGAAAACAAGAGAATTAGAATGTACAGAACAGAGTTTGAATGAAAACAACGAAATTAGAATGAACAGAACTGAATTTGAATCAAAACAATGGAATTTGAATGAAAACAACAGAATTAGAATGAAAACAATGGAATATTAAAACAAACAACAGAATTAGAATGAAAACAACGGAATTAGAATGTACAGAACAGAGTTTGAAAGTAAACAACAGAATTTGAATGTACAGAATAGAGTTTGAATGAAAACAACGGAATTAGAATAAAAAAAACAGAATTGAAATGTACAGAACAGAGTTTGAATGAAAACAACGGAATTAGAATGTACAGAACAGAATTTGAATGAAAAAAACAGAATTAGAATGTACAGAACAGAGTTTGAATGAAAACAACGGAATTAGAATGTACAGAACAGAGTTTGAATGAAAACAACGGAATTAGAATGTACAGAACAGACTTTGAATGAAAACAACGGAATTAGAATGTACAGAACAGAGTTTGAATGAAAAACGGAAGTAGAATGTACAGAACAGAGTTTGAATGAAAACAACAGAATTAGAATGTACAGAACAGAGTTTGAATGAAAACAACGGAATTAGAATGTATTAATAGTTCATTGTTTTCATTCTAATTCTGTTGTTTTCATTCAAATTCCATTGTTTTGATTCAAATTCAGTTCAATGGAAAAACAATGGAATTTGAATCAAAACAACAGAATTAGAATGAACAGAACTGAATTTGAATCTAAACAATGGAATTTGAATGAAAACAACGGAATTAGAATGTACAGAACAGAATTTGAATGAAAACAACAGAATTAGAATGTACAGAACAGACTTTGAATGAAAACAACGGAATTAAAATGTACAGAACAGAGTTTGAATGAAAACAACGGAATTAGAATGTACAGAACAGACTTTGAATGAAAACAAGGGAATTAGAACATACAGAACAGAGTTTGAATGAAAAAAAACGGAATTAGAATGTACAGAACAGACTTTGAATGAAAACAACAGAATTAGAATGTACAGAACAGAGTTTGAATGAAAACAACGGAATTAGAATGTACAGAACAGAATTTGAATGAAAAAAACAGAATTAGAATGTAGAAAACAGAGTTTGAATGAAAACAACGGAATTAGAATGTACAGAACAGAGTTTGAATGAAAAAAACAGAATTAGAATGTACAGAACAGAGTTTGAATGAAAACAACGGAATTAGAATGTACAGAACAGAGTTTGAATGAAAACAAGGGAATTAGAACATACAGAACAGAGTTTGAATGAAAAAAAACGGAATTAGAATGTACAGAACAGACTTTGAATGAAAACAACAGAATTAGAATGTACAGAACAGAGTTTGAATGAAAAAAACGGAATTAGAATGTACAAAACAGAGTTTGAATGAAAACAACGGAATTAGAATAAAAAAAAACAGAATTGAAATGTACAGAACAGAGTTTGAATGAAAACAACGAAATTAGAATGTACAGAATAGAGTTTGAATGAAAACAACGGAATTAGAATGTACAGAACAGAGTTTGAATGAAAACAACGGAATTAGAATGTACAGAAAAGAGTTTGAATGAAAAACGGAAGTAGAATGTACAAAACAGAGTTTGAATAAAAACAATGGAATTTGAATCAAAACAACAGAATAGAAATGTACAGAACAGAGTTTGAATGAAAAAAACGGAATTAGAATGTACAGAACAGAGTTTGAATGAAAAAAACAGAATTAGAATGTACAGAACAGAGTTTGAATGAAAACAATGGAATTAGAATAAAAAAAACTGAATTGAAATGTACAGAACAGAGTTTGAATGACAACAACGGAATTAGAATGTATTAATAGTTCATTGTTTTCATTCTAATTCTGTTGTTTTCATTCAAATTCCATTGTTTTGATTCAAATTCAGTTCAATGGAAAAACAATGGAATTTGAATCAAAACAACAGAATTAGAATGAACAGAACTGAATTTGAATCTAAACAATGGAATTTGAATGAAAACAACGGAATTAGAATGTACAGAACAGAATTTGAATGAAAACAACAGAATTAGAATGTACAGAACAGACTTTGAATGAAAACAACGGAATTAAAATGTACAGAACAGAGTTTGAATGAAAACAACGGAATTAGAATGTACAGAACAGACTTTGAATGAAAACAAGGGAATTAGAACATACAGAACAGAGTTTGAATGAAAAAAAACGGAATTAGAATGTACAGAACAGACTTTGAATGAAAACAACAGAATTAGAATGTACAGAACAGAGTTTGAATGAAAACAACGGAATTAGAATGTACAGAACAGAGTTTGAATGAAAACAAGGGAATTAGAACATACAGAACAGAGTTTGAATGTAAACAACAGAATTTGAATGTACAGAATAGAGTTTGAATGAAAACAACGGAATTAGAATGTACAGAACAGAGTTTGAATGAAAACAACGGAATTAAAATGTACAGAACAGAGTTTGAATGAAAACAACGGAATTAGAATGTACAGAACAGACTTTGAATGAAAACAACAGAATTAGAATATACAGAAAAGAGTTTGAATGAAAAACGGAAGTAGAATGTACAAAACAGAGTTTGAATAAAAACAATGGAATTTGAATCAAAACAACAGAATAGAAATGTACAGAACAGAGTTTGAATGAAAAAAACGGAATTAGAATGTACAAAACAGAGTTTGAATGAAAACAACGGAATTAGAATAAAAAAAACAGAATTGAAATGTACAGAACAGAGTTTGAATGAAAACAACGAAATTAGAATGTACAGAATAGAGTTTGAATGAAAACAACGGAATTAGAATGTACAGAACAGAGTTTGAATGAAAACAACGGAATTAGACTGTACAGAACAGACTTTGAATGAAAACAACAGAATTAGAATATACAGAACAGAGTTTGAATAAAAACAATGGAATTTGAATCAAAACAACAGAATAGAAATGTACAGAAGAGAGTTTGAATGAAAACAACGGAATTAGAATGTACAAAACAGAGTTTGAATGAAAAAAACAGAATTAGAATGTACAGAACAGAGTTTGAAAGAAAACAATGGAATTAGAATAAAAAAAACTGAATTGAAATGTACAGAACAGAGTTTGAATGACAACAACGGAATTAGAATGTATTAATAGTCCATTGTTTTCATTCTAATTCTGTTGTTTTCATTCAAATTCCATTGTTTTGATTCAAATTCAGTTCAATGGAAAAATAATGGAATTTGAATCAAAACAACAGAATTAGAATGAACAGAACTGAATTTGAATCAAAACAATGGAATTTGAATGAAAACAACGGAATTAGAATGTACAGAACAGAATTTGAATGAAAACAACAGAATTGAAATGTACAGAACAGACTTTGAATGAAAACAACGGAATTAAAATGTACAGAACAGAGTTTGAATGAAAACAACGGAATTAGAATGTACAGAACAGACTTTGAATGAAAACAACAGAATTAGAATATACAGAAAAGAGTTTGAATGAAAAACGGAAGTAGAATGTACAAAACAGAGTTTGAATAAAAACAATGGAATTTGAATCAAAACAACAGAATAGAAATGTACAGAACAGAGTTTGAATGAAAACAACGGAATTAGAATGTACAGAACAGAGTTTGAATGAAAAAAAGAGAATTAGAATGTACAGAACAGAGTTTGAATGAAAACAATGGAATTAGAATGTAGAGAAAAGAGTTTGGATGAAAACAACGGAATTAGAATGTAGAGAACAGAATTTGAAAGAAAACAATGGAATTTAAATCAAAACAACAGAATTGAAATGTACAGAACAGAGTTTGAATGAAAAAAACGGAATTAGAATGTACAGAACAGACTTTGAATGAAAACAACAGAATTAGAATGTACAGAACAGAGTTTGAATGAAAACAACGGAATTAGAATGTACAAAACAGAGTTTGAATAAAAACAATGGAATTTGAATCAAAACAACAGAATAGAAATGTACAGAACAGAGTTTGAATGAAAAAAACGGAATTAGAATGTACAAAACAGAGTTTGAATGAAAACAAAGGAATTAGAATAAAAAAAAACAGAATTGAAATGTACAGAACAGAGTTTGAATGAAAACAACGAAATTAGAATGTACAGAACAGAGTTTGAATGAAAACAACGGAATTAGAATGTACAGAACAGACTTTGAATGAAAACAACGGAATTAGAATGTACAGAACAGACTTTGAATGAAAACAACAGAATTAGAATATACAGAACAGAGTTTGAATGAAAAACGGAAGTAGAATGTACAGAACAGAGTTTGAATAAAAACAATGGAATTTGAATCAAAACAACAGAATTGAAATGTACAGAACAGAGTTTGAATGAAAACAACGGAATTAGAATGTACAGAACAGAGTTTGAATGAAAACAACGGAATTAGAATGTACAGAACAGAGTTTGAATGAAAACAAGGGATTTAGAATATACAGAACAGAGTTTGAATGAAAACAACGGAAGTAGAATGTACAGAACAGACTTTGAATGAAAACAACGGAATTAGAATGTACAGAACAGAGTTTGAATGAAAAACGGAAGTAGAATGTACAGAACAGAGTTTGAATAAAAACAATGGAATTAGAATGTACAGAACAGAGTTTGAATGAAAACAACGGAATTAGAATGTACAGAACAGACTTTGAATGAAAACAACGGAATTAGAATGTACAGAACAGAGTTTGAATGAAAAACGGAAGTAGAATGTACAGAACAGAGTTTGAATAAAAACAATGGAATTAGAATGTACAGAACAGAGTTTGAATGAAAACAACGGAATTAGAATGTACAGAACAGACTTTGAATGAAAACAACGGAATTAGAATGTACAGAACAGAGTTTGAATAAAAAAACAACGGAATTAGAATGAAAACAACTGAATTAGAATGTAGAGAACAGAGTTTGAATGAAAACAACGGAATTAGAATGAAAACAACGGAATTAGAATGTACAGAACAGACTTTGAATGAAAACAACGGAATTAGAATGTACAGAACAGAGTTTGAATGAAAAGAACGGAATTAGAATGTACAGAACAGAGTTTGAATAAAAAAACAACGGAATTAGAATGTAGAGAACAGAATTTGAATCAAAACAATGGAATTTGAATCAAAACAACAGAATTAAAATGTACAGAACAGAGTTTGAATGAAAACAACGGAATTAGAATGTACAGAACAGAGTTTGAATGAAAACAAGGGAATTAGAATATACAGAACAGAGTTTGAATGAAAACAACGGAATTAGAATGTACAGAACAGAGTTTGAATGAAAACAACGGAATTAGAATGTACAGAACAGAGTTTGAATAAAAACAATGGAATTAGAATGTACAGAACAGAGTTTGAATGAAAACAACGGAATTAGAATGTACAGAACAGACTTTGAATGAAAACAACGGAATTAGAATGTACAGAACAGAGTTTGAATAAAAAAACAACGGAATTAGAATGAAAACAACTGAATTAGAATGTACAGAACAGAGTTTGAATGAAAACAACGGAATTAGAATGAAAACAACGGAATTAGAATGTACAGAACAGACTTTGAATGAAAACAACGGAATTAGAATGTACAGAACAGAGTTTGAATGAAAAGAACGGAATTAGAATGTACAGAACAGAGTTTGAATAAAAAAACAACGGAATTAGAATGTAGAGAACAGAATTTGAATCAAAACAATGGAATTTGAATCAAAACAACAGAATTAAAATGTACAGAACAGAGTTTGAATGAAAACAACGGAATTAGAATGTACAGAACAGAGTTTGAATGAAAACAAGGGAATTAGAATGTACAGAACAGACTTTGAATGAAAACAACGGAATTAGAATGTACAGAACAGAGTTTGAATAAAAAAACAACGGAATTAGAATGAAAACAACTGAATTAGAATGTACAGAACAGAGTTTGAATGAAAACAACGGAATTAGAATGAAAACAACGGAATTAGAATGTACAGAACAGACTTTGAATGAAAACAACGGAATTAGAATGTACAGAACAGAGTTTGAATGAAAAGAACGGAATTAGAATGTACAGAACAGAGTTTGAATAAAAAAACAACGGAATTAGAATGTAGAGAACAGAATTTGAATCAAAACAATGGAATTTGAATCAAAACAACAGAATTAAAATGTACAGAACAGAGTTTGAATGAAAACAACGGAATTAGAATGTACAGAACAGAGTTTGAATGAAAACAAGGGAATTAGAATATACAGAACAGAGTTTGAATGAAAACAACGGAATTAGAATGTACAGAACAGAGTTTGAATGAAAACAACGGAATTAGAATGTACAGAACATGTCATGATTCGTTGTGTGGCAGGCAGGAGAAGGACCCAAGATGCAGACTCACAGACACGGGGATAAACTTAACGATCACAGTTTTAATGCTGGCTTAAAGGTGAAACACAAAACAGTACTGAACTAAACTGGAAAAACTAAACATGAGATGTACCAGGAACCACGGGGAGAGTAACACACAACATGAGGGAGAACGCGACGCCGAACAGAGGAAGACGCAGACAGAAATACACAGAGGGTTAACGAGGAAAGTGGGAACACACGGGGAACACAGCTGACACAGATAACCATAACGAGACAGGGCGGGGTGAACATAACACTGACGGGAGACGGGCAGAGTCAAACAGGAAGTACACAGAGGTTCAGACAGGAGGAGAGAGCACGGGGAGAACATGGAATAAAACACGAAAGGGGACAAGGGCTCATGAATACATAGAGGGGCACACAGGGGGTGAGAGTCACAAAGGGAAAGCACACAGGGAACAACATAACAGGGCAACTCAGGAAACAGAACCTAAACAGGGAACTGAATACAAAAATACAAGAGAACTAAGAATACTGGGCCAACACGGCCCAGGACCATGACAGAACAGACTTTGAATGAAAACAAGGTGTTACGACTGTGACCGTAATTGTGTGTGAATTTGAGTGTCCAGGTGCTCCTCCGGGATTGGTGCATCTAGGGTGGATGGATCACACCGATTGGCTGACGACTGGGAGGCAGCGGATAAGAAGAGACCGCCAGGGACTGCCAATTCATTCATCCTCGGCCCAACCCAACCGGCAGACCGTTCACTGTGTCATACTATGTTAATGTAAGAGCATGTAGGGGTGGACCGCCTTTTTGGTTGATCAGTTTTCTCCTGTTTTTGTTAGGCAGGGAGGAAAGTGATTGTCGTTTGGTTTAGTTCTTTTTGAGTAGGTAAGTTGCGTTTATTCCTGAGATAGGTTACTTTTGTTTGTTGTTTTGGCCTTGGGTTCACCCTGAAGTTATGATGCTCCCTTCCTTTGTTTAACTGCACCTTGTTGTAAATAAATCACTGTCACAAAATATTAAGTGTGTGACGTGCTGCTTGGGGGTTGGACGGGGATGGATCACCCTTTATGTTGTGGTCTGGCCGCGCCTAGACGGGCCATAACATAATTGGGGGCTCGTTCCGTCTCTTTTCTCGCTTGTTGGTTTGTGGGGTTGGCGTGTCTTGTTCTGGTTAGCGGTTTTATTTTTTGTGTGGGGGTGTGTGTGTGGAAATGGAGTTTTCACTTGACGATTTTGTGAAGGCACCTTCATGGAAAAAAATTGACAAATGTAAGAAAGCGGACCTGCTCATCGTGGCTAACTCTTACGATGTGGAAGTGTCTTACAGTGCTCGCAAGGCAGAGTTGAAGGAAACCCTGGCTGAAAAGCTAGTGGGAAAAGGTGTGCTTTTACCACGGGGAGATGATGCGGAAAGCAAGCCAGTGACAGGCGCAGATGGCACTGCATCTGAAGCGGCTGCTAACGCAGTTGATGCGTCTGCTGCTGGCACGGAGGCTGATCGGGTTTCTGAATCCAGTGAAGGTACGTCCACTGAGGATCTGCGCCTCACGCTCCGCATAAAAGAGGTGGAGACCCGCAATAGGCAGCTGGAAGTGCAAGCTATGCATCTCCGTATCAGGGCTCTTGAGCTTGAAAAGGGCTCAGCGGGTGTTTCCCCAACGTTATCAAGCACAAGTGCTTCCTCTTCTGCTGGTTTTGACATAAGTAAGCATATCAAGTTGGTTCCCCCGTTTCGCGAGTCTGAGGTAGACTCCTATTTTAGTGCATTTGAGCGCATAGCCGCTGCTTTGAAGTGGCCGAAAGAGTTTTGGTCCCTCTTACTCCAATGTAAGCTTGTGGGGAAAGCCCAAGAAGTGTGTTCAAGCCTGTCTATTGAGCAGAGTTTAAACTATGAAACTCTTAAGAAAACTGTGCTGCAGGCGTATGAACTTGTCCCTGAAGCATATCGACAGAAATTTAGGATTCTTAATAAAACTGCTAACCAGACTTTTGTTGAGTTTGCGCGAGAAAAGAATGTGTTGTTTGAGAAATGGTGTTGTTCATGTAAAGTTAAAACCGTGGAAGAGTTGAAAACTCTTATTTTGCTGGAGGAGTTTAAAAGGTGTTTGCCGGAACGCATCGTGACTTATTTAAACGAACAAAAGGTGTCGTCTCTCACTAACGCGGCTCTCCTGGCTGACGAGTTTGTTTTAACACACAAAAGTGCGTTCCGTGCACAGAATTCGTTTCAGGAAAATCTGTCTGAACGAAAAAAGTCACCAGGAGCAGTGCGTAAAAACGTATCACAGTTTAGTGCTAAGAGGTTCGAATGAACTTAAAACACCTGAGTTTCCCAATGTGTTCTCAGCTTGTTATAATTCTAGACAAAGGGGAGCAGCAATTTTAATACATAAAAATATTAATTTCACAGTACTCGATACAGTTATAGATCCAGAGGGTAGATTCTTAATCATTAAACTATCTATACGTGATAAAAAGCTATGTATTGCAAGTGTATATGGTCCAAATGTTGATGATCCCTCATTCTTTCACGGTTTTTTCAGTGCACTCTCTGAACACTTAGATGGCACACTTGTTCTTGGAGGTGACCTCAACCTTGGACTAAATGAAGACATGGATAGGCTCAATACAGCGGGAACTCAGCGTAATTGGCAGTCCACAAATATAATCAAACAGTATATGAGCGACTTTGGTCTTTGCGATGCATGGCGCTCCCTTCACCCCACCAGTAAGGAATATACTTTTTTCTCACATGTCCATCACTCCTACTCTCGTCTGGATTATTTTTTGGTCAGCAGCTCACTGCTGAACGACATTTCAGACACTGAGATTCACCCTATAGCTGTCAGCGATCATGGTCCTGTATCTTTAACACTAATGCACAAGAATAATACTACGCCAAGAAAAAACTGTAGATTTAATATATCACTACTTAAAGATGAAGACTTTATTAAATATTTTAAAAAAGAGTGGACTTCATATTTGGACTATAATGACACTCCCGAAACATCAGCTTCTGTTCTATGGGAAGCATGGAAAGCTGTGATGAGAGGTAAAATAATTTCTTTCTCATCACATAAAAAGAAAAAAGAAAACAAAAATATTCAGGAATTAGAAAAAAACATCAAATCACTAGAAGAAGCCTACGCGTCCCACCAAGATCAGGAAACATTGAACAAAATACGCAAAACAAAACTAGAATTAAATGAGATAATTGATAAAAAAACAAAATTCTTAGTACAAAGACTACGCCTACAAAATTATGAACATGGTAATAAATCCGGTCAATTTCTAGCAAACCAGCTAAAAATAAATAAAGAAAAAACAACTATATGTGCTGTTCAAGATTCATCTGGGAACACATTATATGAACCGATACAAATAAACAACATTTTCAGGGATTTCTATAAAACGTTGTATTCACCACAAATAAACCCATCTAAAAAAGAAATTGATCAGTTTTTGGACAACATAACTCTTCCAAAATTATTGGACACTCAAGCAATGGCACTGGATTCACCACTGACACCAGGTGAACTCCAGGAAGCCCTGATAAGTATGCACAATAATAAGGCTCCAGGTCCAGATGGCTTTCCTGCAGAATTCTACAAAGAATTCCAGTCGATTCTAGCACCAGTTTTCTACAGAACGTTGTTGGAAATTAAAGAAAAGGGCAGACTTCCATCAAATATGAATTCTGCAAACATTAATCTCCTGCTAAAACCAGGCAAAGACCCTGTATATTCCTCAAGCTATCGTCCAATATCCCTTATAAATGTAGACCTTAAAATAATCTGCAAAGCTCTCTCAAAGAGACTGGAGAAAATAACCCCCCTCTTAATTCATCCTGACCAAACTGGTTTCATAAAAGGTAGGCACTCATCAACAAATACACGTAGATTACTTAATTTGATAGACTACTCATACAGTAAAAACCTAGAAACTACAATATTCTCTTTAGACGCAGAAAAAGCATTTGACAGAGTTAACTGGAAATTTCTATTTGCAACTTTACACAAATTTGGTTTTGGATCCTCTTTCATAAACTGGTTAAAAATATTATATAATTCCCCAACAGCTTGTGTTAGAACAAATGACCAGACATCCTCCAGCTTCTGTCTCTTGAGGGGCACCAGGCAGGGATGCCCACTCTCCCCTTCACTATTTGCAATTTTTATTGAACCACTAGCAGCAGCAATTAGACAGAATTCAGTAATTAAGGGCATAAAATGCAAGAACGTGGAACATAAAATCAGCCTTTATGCGGATGATGTGTTACTCTTTCTCCAAAATTCACAAACCAATATCTCTGGGGTGATTGAATTGATAAACTCTTTTGCAAGAATATCAGATTACTCAATTAACTGGTCAAAATCTACAGTCCTACCGATTAATTGCTCCTTCCATAATTCCTCTTCTACACCACTGCAATCGGGAAATATAAAATATTTAGGTATTAATGTTTCTCCCAAGCTTGCAGATCTAACTAAATTAAACCATATCCCACTTTTAAAGAAGGTAGAAGATGATCTGGCTAGATGGAAATGTCTACCCATATCACTCATGGGAAGGGTTGCCGCTATAAAAATGATGGTCTTACCAAAAATAAATTATTTATTCTCAATGATCCCAACTAAATCACCACAAGATTGGTTCAGATCTCTAGATTCATGTATGTCCAAATTCCTTTGGAAAAATAAACCCCCACGTATAAGCTTAAAAACACTACAAAAGACCAAGGATAAAGGAGGACTAGAACTGCCTAACTTTCAGCACTACTTCTTAGCCAACAGGCTTCAGTTTATCTCAGGATGGCTAAAACACACCCTCTTAGATGAACCTTGGCTAGATGTAGAACAAGCACTCTGCAATAATCTAGAGATCTCAGACCTACCATTTATCAGCTCAAACATCCAACGACATGAATGCTTTAAAAGCATCAACATCAGCTCTTCTCTGACAGCATGGTGGGAGTTTCTAAAATTGACGGCGTCTTCATTAATCCCATGCAAACGTACACCTATCTGGAACAACCCTGACATATTACAAAACAATAATATGATAAACTTTTCAGATTGGAGTGATAAAGGAATCAAATATTTAGAACATATACTAGAAGGAACAGAATTTATTTCATTTGACGGACTAGTTACACAATATGGGATCAACAAGAAAAGATTTTTAGAATATCAACAAATTAAATCCATAGTAAAAAAGAAATTTAAACCGGGTCAAGTTGAACTACAAACACCACCAAGTGTGGTTCAATTTCTTACTCTTAAACCCCCCAAATTACTATCCAAAATATACAGAATGCTTTCTAAAACAGATGAATCAATATCACTTCCTATTGCAAAATGGGAAGCGGATTTATCAGTTAACTTAGACCTAAACTTCTGGTCTCAGATTTGCTTAAAAACCTTTCATCTAATTAGAAATCCCAGTCTTCAATTAATTCAATACAAAATATTACATAGAGTACACTATACAGGTCATCGGATGTTCAAGATGGGCTTTACGTCTACCAACAACTGCTCACACTGCCAAACCAATTCACCGGACAATTATATCCACGCTCTTTGGTTCTGTCCACCAGTTCAGAAGTGAAGACTTATCGAAGTGTCTGAAATGTAACATTCCAACTTCCCCCTTAGTGTGTTTGTTGGGCAGCTTAGATAATGTCACTTCAGAAAAGAATATAGCCCATATGGTTTTCACTGCCCTATGCATAGCCAAGAAAACAGTCCTCATGAACTGGAAAAATAAAAATAATCTTAATTCTAACCAATATAGAAATTATCTATTAGATTACATTAGCCTTGATACAGCCTCTGCCACCACATCAGATCCATTGCTCTGGGCTCCTTTGATCAGCTCCATCACCTAGTGGGGGTGGGGGGTCATAGTTTGGTCCCGCCTTCACTGTTGTGATTGGTGTGGGGGTAGGGACAGGCTTAGGGCGTCGGGGGGTTCCCCGGAGGCATCTTCCTTGGGGGGCTCAACCCGGGGTAGCGGTCATGTCCGGTTGGGGGCTCTGTTGGCTCTCAGGTGACTGTTTCCTCGCGGCTGCGTGCAGCGGGGCAAGGGGAGGGTCTGTGCTGACGGACGTGGGTTACTGACCTGGTAGCCTGGCTGGCCCTGGGTGGGTCCGGGATGGGCGTGAGGTTCTGGGGGCGCTCCGTCTCTGGGCTGGGACCCGGACCGGGCCTCGGGGGCTTGGGTCCTGGTTGGTGTGTTGCCGGGGTTGTGGGCGGGTGGGTGCATGGGGGCCCAGCCCTGGAGCAGGGTGCCGCCGGTGCATCGAGCCACCTGGGGGGCTCTTCAACTGGTGGGGGAGATTGTCACATCTTGCAGGAGCTTTCCTCTCCTCAGGAGCTCCCTCTGCAGGAGGAGGAGATACAGGAGAGGTGGAGGAAGATCTCAGCCTGGGTGTTTATTGTCTTATGTAGTCTGGAAGATGAGTGGATGGTGGGGTGGGTGCAGTTTTCTCTGTGGTGGGGTTGGGTGGACTGTCCCGGGCTCTGTGGGGCCGGGCGGCGCTGCTGCACTGGGCCCCGGTCTGGATGGGCCTGGGCCCCCTTTCCCTGGCGGGTCGCGGAGTATGGGGGTGCCTACTGGGGTCAGCGGGGGAGCTGGCCCCAGGGAGGGGTCACTTGCCCCTCCCTTCCTTCCCTCCCCATCTCCAGCTGCCTCCCTCGTCCCGCTCCACCACAACCACCCACACATGCAGGGCCTTGGAGTAGGGGTATGTCACCAGGGTGCAGAGGAGGCTACCCCCCCCCTCTGTCACCTTCTGGCTGCCTCTGCCTCAATTTTATCCCACAACTTAGACATTCACATTACTCACACTCTCATTACACATACATATAGGATCTTGGGGGTGGGCACGATACACGGAGTCCAAAGTACCATCAGGGTGTACACCCCACCCCTGGCATCGTTGCCCACCTCTCAATTTTAAATACACGTAGACATTAAGGGCTAGCAGGAGGGACCATGCACTTACCTGCTGCTCTCTGGCAGGTAGCTCCAAGCCCTCCTGGGTTTTAAATGCACCTTAGAACACACATGCATCAACACTACAATGAGCGGGTGGAGGGAGGTTTGGAGTCTTCTCTCACCCCCATTCTCTGCGACCTGCTGGAGCAGGGGGGCTAGGAGGAGTTGGCCGTCCGACTGCGGTCTGGAGTGTGGAGCCTTCCTGCTGCTGCGGAGTCGGGGCGGTCTGCCTCCCCCCACCGCAGGGAAAAGGGAAACACCACCTGGGTCTGGGTGCAGTTCCCCCCTCCAGGGGCAAGGGCACCTAGACCCGGTTTGTAGAGTACGCTTGGGGAGTGTGATCGTGTGTACAGCGTCTCTTTATGTCTGTCTCCACGTTGGTTGAGTGTGGAGTAAGTGCATATGAGAGCATGAGGGTGGGAATGGATGTTTGTATCTGTGTGTGCCTGTATGTCTGTGTCTATATGTCAGGTTGGGTGTCAGGCGCCACCTCTCTGGGGACATCTCAGGCCCTCCAAGGTTTGGAGGCCTATCTCCCACTACCACCACTTCCCCTGCCAGTGGCGGACCCCCTCAGACATCGGTGCGTTGGTGGTTCTTTGTGTCCGGGGATGGGCGTCCAGGTACACACCGGCTCACTCCTTGGCGGCCGCTTATCGGGGCCTGGAGCCTGGGGCTCGCTCGGGCCACTTCGGAGGTGGGGTGCCCCCGGCCTCTCAGCCTGGGGCTCGGTCACTCAGGCGCAGCTGGCTGCCGGCGGAGCTCACGGACGCGTCACTGCAACTCCCCCTGGCTTCTGCTCCGCGGCTGCTAAGTGAGCCCTTATCTGGGACTCTCCTCAGCTCTTTCCGGGACAGTGGCGCAGCTGCCCCTCTGTTGGTCTTCCTTGGTCTCTTGTGTTCTGGGGGCCTCTGGATGTCTGGAGTTTTGATCTCCTCCACACCTGCTTCATGCCCTGGAGGACGGGGCTGTGGCCCCCCCACACCCTCTAGCAGATTATTACATGAAGGAACCTTTTAAAAAACAAAAAACAAGCGCGTCCAGGTGTACACACGGGTGATCACACCCACAAACTACACCCTTTTTGGCTCCTACCTCAAAGCACACTGTGTAGCCATAAAGCACACTGCACAATAATGTTTAACATTTAGTATTTACTGTCATATTCCCATATATCATTGTGATGTTGTTTATTCTATTACTCTTGTTCTCTTCTGCTTGCTTTCTTTTTTCTTTCTCAGCAGGTGACCCAGGTGATTGATATATGCATTTTTTTTCTCTGCCCGTTCTGTTGGTTTTTGTCTTTTGCCCTTCTCCCCCGTCCCTCTTCTCAGCTGTTTCTCTTTCCCTCTTTCTTTCTCCCCTTCTTTCCCCCAGTCAAGTCTGTCCCGTATTCAGTAAGTGAAAATAAAAACAATAAAAGGTGAATCAAATGGACCATTACGGCAAGGCTGGGATGGTCAGTTTGGTAAAGTAAATCCGTTGGGCATCTTTCTTTGCCTTTAGACAACAATTCTGATGGCAAAAGAGCCAAATGGGACAGGCCAAAAAAAAAAAAAAAAGAAAAAAAAAAAAGAAAAAAAAAAAAAGAAGCGAGGGGCACTAAATTCCCCGCAGGCGTGGGTTTGATTAAAACCGCTTGCTCGCCAAAGGTGCACGTGGAGGCCGAACAAAACCCTAAAACTGACGTTGACACGCAGTTTCTACCATTTGTGTCATGTGGCTTTGTTTCGTTGACGGGTGAAGAAAAAGATAAAGTGCCAGTCACGATTCTTAGAGATACGGGTGCGTACCACTCGTTTCTACTAGAGTCTGTGCTGCCTTTGTCTAAAAAAACATCCTGTGGTTCCGACATACTAGTGTGGGGAATAAAAATGAGCGTCACCAAAGCCCCTCTGCATATGGTGCACCTGCACTCGCTGTTAGTGTCGGGCTACGTTAAGGTCGCCGTGCGCCAGCGATTACCAATTGAAGGAGTTTCCTTCATTCTTGGTAATGATCTAGCTGGTGGGCATGTTTTTCCCCCGCCAGAAGTTGTTGATGTTCCTGCCCTTGCTGCTGACTCAAGTTCCACTGCTTCAGAGGTGTTTCCTGCGTGCGCAATTACTCGTGCTCAGGCTCGTAAAATGGGTGAGACTGTGGATTTGTCGGTGTCGTTTATGGCTACACTTGATGAAGACGACTCTTTCGTGTCACCCATTGATTCTGTGAAAATCTCCACCTGTGACGTCCCTGAAATGATTCCTGAGGACATTAATCAGAGCTTGACTATTACCAGAGAGCTGTTGATCAAAGCACAGCAGGGTGATCCTTCACTGGTGCCTTGTTTTTCCTCTGTTGTGGACAGAGAGGGATCTAAAGCTCCAGTAAAATATCTCATTGAGAACGGTGTGCTGTTGCGATCTTGGTCTCCTGACTCAACTGATTTGCATCGGGTAAATCAGGTTTTGGTGCCAAAGGAATATAGACTCCAGATTCTCAGTCTCGCGCATGATGCCTGCTTAGCTGGACATCTTGGGGTCAAAAAGACGTATCACCGTGTATTACGTAACTTCTTTTGGCCTGGACTAAAATCAGATGTGGTGAAATATTGTCGCTCGTGTCATACATGCCAGGTAGTGGGAAAGCCAAATAAACCGATTCCGCCAGTGCCTCTTCACCCGATTCCAGCGCTGGGTGAGCCGTTTGAGAGAGTTCTGTTGGACTGTGTGGGCCCGTTGCCAAAAACAAAATCAGGTCACCAGTACATGTTAACGGTAATGTGCGCTGCCACTCGTTTTCCAGAGGCAATTCCATTACGTACATTAAAGGCAAAGAACGTTGTGAAAGCCCTCACGAAATTCTTTTCAACTTTTGGGTTACCCAGGGTTGTTCAAACTGATCAGGGAACAAACTTTATGTCAAAGGTGTTTGCCCAGGTTTTGAAGGAGTTAAAAGTTACACATCAAACGTCCAGCCCTTATCACCCAGAGAGTCAAGGTGCACTGGAACGATTTCATCAAACCCTAAAAACCATGTTGCGCAAATACTGCCTTGAATCAGGTAAAGACTGGGATGAGGGACTTCCGCTTTTGCTTTTTGCTGTTAGAGAAACCACTCAGGAATCCCTTGGATTTAGTCCGGCTGACCTCGTTTTTGGACACACTGTGCGCGGTCCCCTGCGACTGCTTAAAGAAAAGTGGTTATCCGAGTCGCAGCGAGCCGAACATAACGTGTTAGATTATGTTTGCAGTTTTAGAGAGCGTCTTTTCCGTGCATGTCAGTTGGCCCGTGACAATTTGGAACAAACACAAAGCAACATGAAAGCCCGGTATGACAAAAAGACGGCGGTCTGACATTTTGCTCCTGGTGAAAAAGTTCTGGTGTTGCTTCCTTTAGTTGGGTCTAGCCTCCATGCTCAGTTTTCTGGTCCCTATGAGGTGGACAAAAGGATAAGTGACACTAGCTATGCAGTAAAAACCCCTGATCGAAAGAGAAAACTGAGGGTTTGCCACGTTAACATGCTTAAACGCTATGTTTCCAGAGAGGATGCGGCAGCTGAAAAAACCTCTCCCGTAGCGCCTGTCTCTGTGTGTTCGGCACCACCATTGTATGTTTTGCAAGATGATGACTTGAATGACAAGAGCAGTTGTATGCCGTTGGCCCGTTTGCGAAACTCAGAAGTGTTAGAGAACTTAGAATCTTTCCTGTCGCATCTGTCAGATTCCGCCCGCAAAGATATCCTTGATCTGATTGAAGCTAATTTGCTGCTTTTCTCTGACCATCCGCGGCAGACGTCTGTGCTCTTTCATGATATCGTTGTGGAAGTTGATAAGCCAATAAAGCAACATGCTTATCGAGTAAATCCAACCAAGCGGATTTTAATGCAACAGGAAGTCGAATACCTGGTTAAACATGGGTTAGCTGAGCCCAGTAACAGTGCGTGGAGTTCACCCTGTATTTTGGTGCCTAAACCAGATGACACCCCACGTTTCTGTACCGATTTCAGAAAGGTTAATGCAGTCACAAAACCGGATTCTTTCCCTCTCCCCAGAATGGAGGACTGCATTGATCGTGTCGGCTCAGCTACATACGTCACTAAATTAGATCTGTTAAAAGGGTATTGGCAAGTCCCGTTAACCCCCAGAGCTTCTGAAGTCTCCGCGTTTGTAACTCCAGATCATTTCCTCCAATACACTGTAATGCCCTTTGGGTTGCGAAACGCACCTGCAACATTTCAACGTCTGATGCAGAAGGTGTTGTTTGGAGTGAGAAACTGTGAGGCATACTTGGATGACATTGTCATTTATTCTCCAACATGGTCAGAACATCTGGAAACGCTCTCTGAGGTGTTCAGACGTTTTTGTCAATCTTCTCTCACATTAAACCTCTCTAAGTGTGAGTTTGGTAAAGCCACCATTACTTATTTAGGGAAACAGGTCGGACAGGGGCAAGTACGCCCTATTGCTGCAAAAGTACAGGCCATTGTTGATTTTCCTGTCCCGCAGACAAAAAGAGCTCTGCGTCGTTTTCTAGGAATGGCCGGTTTTTATCGAGGGTTTTGCAGAAATTTTTCTGATGTGGTTAGTCCCCTAACTGATCTTGTTAGCCCCTTAAAGCCTTTTATTTGGTCTCCAGCATGTCAGGTGGCATTCGAATCTGCCAAAGCATTGTTGTGCAGTGCACCAGTGCTAGCTGCGCCAAATTTTGAGCGCCCTTTTAAACTAGAAGTTGATGCCAGCTCGTGTGGCGCAGGCGCTGTTCTGTTACAGGAAGATGATCACGGCGTAGATCATCCCGTCTGCTACTTTTCAAAAAAGTTTAACAGACACCAGACCCATTATAGCACCATTGAAAAAGAGGCTCTTGCCTTACTCCTTGCGTTACAGCATTTTGAGGTCTATGTCGGGTCAAGTGTGCTGCCTGTGCAGGTGTTTACCGATCACAACCCACTGGTGTTTCTTTCCCAAATGCGCAACTCCAATCAAAGACTTATGCGCTGGTCCTTGTTATTGCAAGATTTTAACTTGGAGATCAGTTACAAGAAAGGGAAAGATAACGTATTGGCTGACACCCTGTCTAGAGCACTTTCTCCTTGAATTAAACATTTTGGGGGTAATGTTAATTCTTGGGAAAGGGGGTGTTACGACTGTGACCGTAATTGTGTGTGAATTTGAGTGTCCAGGTGCTCCTCCGGGATTGGTGCATCTAGGGTGGATGGATCACACCGATTGGCTGACGACTGGGAGGCAGCGGATAAGAAGAGACCGCCAGGGACTGCCAATTCATTCATCCTCGGCCCAACCCAACCGGCAGACCGTTCACTGTGTCATACTATGTTAATGTAAGAGCATGTAGGGGTGGACCGCCTTTTTGGTTGATCAGTTTTCTCCTGTTTTTGTTAGGCAGGGAGGAAAGTGATTGTCGTTTGGTTTAGTTCTTTTTGAGTAGGTAAGTTGCGTTTATTCCTGAGATAGGTTACTTTTGTTTGTTGTTTTGGCCTTGGGTTCACCCTGAAGTTATGATGCTCCCTTCCTTTGTTTAACTGCACCTTGTTGTAAATAAATCACTGTCACAAAATATTAAGTGTGTGACGTGCTGCTTGGGGGTTGGACGGGGATGGATCACCCTTTATGTTGTGGTCTGGCCGCGCCTAGACGGGCCATAATTAGAATGTACAGAACAGAGTTTGAATGAAAACAACGGAATTAGAATGTACAGAACAGAGTTTGCACCATGGCAAAAGGTAGGCACGGATTTATTTCATCTGGATGGCAAGGACTATATTTTGGTGATTGACTACTATTCTAATTATCCAGAAGTGGCACAGCTTTCCAGTACATCAGCACAGTCAGTCATCACACACATGAAGGGCTTTTTTGCCAGACATGGAATTCCACAGTGTGTCATCAGTGACAATGGTCCACAATATGACTGTAGAGAATTTAGTGACTTTGCAAAACAATATGGATTTCAACATATCACCTCTAGTCCCTTGTATCCCCAAGCGAGAGGACAGGCAGAAAAAGGAGTCCAAATAGTAAAGAGATTGTTCAAAAAAGCAAGAGACAGTAAGACCGACCCTTACCTGGCTCTGCTAAGCTACAGAGCTTCATCCCTGGAGTGTGGGGCATCACCTGCTGAGCTACTCATGCATCGCAAGCTCCGCACCACACTTCCACACATTTCCAAGGAAAATGACAATGCACATGACGACAAGCTGACCGACAAAAGGATGAAACTCAAGCACAGACAGAAAATGAACTATGACCCACCCCATGCAGCAGACTGTGACAGCACTGAGCAGCTCCTTCAGTGGGAGACTGCGGCACCCACGGTGTGGGACGGAGAGATTTCGCAGGTCTTTCCTCCCCACTGCTGTCAGACTCCATAATAAAGACTTTAACTGATCAAGCACACACATCCATACATATGCAATAATACTAAGTGCAATAATCCTTTCTGTCATCGTTGTATTTTTACTCAGTTGTATATAGTATTTGTATTTGTATTCTATTTTTATCTTATTGTATATTTATTTTATTTTATTCTACTGTATATAGTATTTTATTCTATTCTGTACAGTTGTGTACTGTATTTATTCTTATTGTATTCTAATTCTTGCCTCATAACTTTTGCACTGTCCACTTCCTGCTGTGACAAAACAAATTTCCCACGTGTGGGACTAATAAAGCTTATCTTATCTTATCTTATCTTATCTTATCTTATCTTATCTTATGACAAAACTGCAAGGCGTCTGGAACCGCTTCAGGAAAGAGATGTTGTGAGGATTGCAGGTCCAGATTTCTGGGACAAAAAAGCAACAGTTCTCAGTGAAGTAGGGCCCAGATCGTTTGCTGTTCAGACAGAGAATGGACAAGTGTTAAGAAGAAACCGGAGAAGTCTGTTAAAGACACAGGATGTTAAACATCAGGACACAGAGACTGGAACTGAACAACGAGGTGCTAACCCTGTTGAGCACCACAGCGAGCCTCCTTCACCTTCCCCAATGTCTGAGATACTGAGAAGGTCTACCAGACCTAAGAAACCTACAGAGAGGCTCATAGAACAAGTGTGAACTGTTGTGGTAAAGAATTGCTAAAAAAAACCCAAACAAAATAATAATAATAATAAATCACAGGTAAATAACGGATAATAATTCATTTAGAATAGTAATTGTTCACCGACGTGTTTTTTTTCCGTTTTATATACTTCCAAAAAGAAAACCTAACTTCTGCCATTCAATGCTGAACAAATTTAAACTTTTTAAAATTATGCAAAATGCAAAACGCTTAGCCGTGTCTCTGATAAAACCTCTGTAATTTCAGAGGTATTGTTCATGTGTTGATTGTTGATTGTATTGTTCATTGTTGATTAATGGTTTTCTTTCGTTTTTGATGTACTGCAGAATATTTTTATAAAATCCCAGGCCAGGAAAATCACCTACATGTTTTTCTGTGTTTTATCTTCAGCTACTTTGACACAAAGGCATCTGCTGTGATGCTCACACCTTTGATAAAGTCTTGCGTGTGTCAGCTTCCTTTTTATAGATACAAAAATATGTAAATGTACTGATCTGAATTATAATATTTCTGGCTGTCAAAATTTCCCAGATTCAAATCGAATTGAATCGAATTAAATCGAATCGTGGATCAAATCGATTCGGGACCTTGTGAATCGGCATTGAATCGATTCTAGAAATCAGTGACGATACCCAGCCCTAGAGTACTATGCTGCTGGTAGCTTCGCTGTCAAATACAAAACGGGCTTTTGAAGTTTGGAGGCTGTGGTGGCATAATTAATTTGGAGGCAGTGGCTTAATTAGTGACAAAACTGATTACCCCAGATTAAGTATGACACGTGGATATACTCGATACATTATGCTTAACTGTATCGAGTTGGTTAATGCCTCGTCTCACAGCAGGCTTCTCCAGCCGAGCTACAGCAACGGGCTCAGCGGTGTCGTTCTAGAGCTGGCAACCGGAAGCTGTGATCAGCTGATCGAGGAGGAGCTGTAGAAGAGGTGAGCCATCTTCCCCCGGCAGACAGGTTGATACACTTTGATAACGCTTTGACGCGTGGGATAAGGGAAAAATCATCCTGATATCCCGGTGTCATTTGAAGGCATAGAGGATTTTAAGACGGACAACTGGTGACAGTTGCGAAGGGAGCTATCTAAAGGACTCGTTTGAATTTCTTCATCAGATCTGACTGAGGAATATGCCAGCTTTTACGTCAGACAGAGCCTCTAATATCAGCACAAAGAACGGAAAAAAATGCTAAGAGCGTGGATTTAGATCATAATATGAAACAAGCGTAACCTAGATATATGCCTAAGTCCGGAAGATATGCGATGTAAGAAAGTATGTAGTCCTTAATGTGCGGAAGGTGTACAACATCAGCAGTAAATGTAAACAAACAGCTATTCAAGCTAGTTGAACTTAGCCGACTGGAGGTTAGCTTTCTAATGCTAGTACATATAGCTAACATAAGGTAGCACAGCGAAGGTAAATCGAGCAAAATAAGCCTGTAGTCGGAAATATAAACGATATTTAATCGTAGTTTAACTGTCTACAGCGCATGACATGTTTATAGTATCCAAGTAGGCATTTGTTAGCCTATCTGCTAACGTTAGCTAATTCTTATTTCCATTGCAATGAAAATGACATTAAAACTAGCTCATTAAACGAGGAACAGAGAAGACACTTTGCAATATTAACACCACGGGTGTTTGACATCTTCTTTCTTGTGAGAAAGACTCTTTCAGGATCGTTATAATGCAGCAGTAGTTAATGTTGATACCCAGTGTGAGTTGAGCTAAATGCCTGAAAAGAGTAGGACGTCTGGATGAACGAAACCGCTTCGAGACTTCACGAGGCTTTACATTTACACCAACAAGCGTTTTTTTAACCTCTGTTTTCTATTCTTATTCGTGGCTCTATGATGAGAGAGTTTTTCATTTTCTACTTTTGACAGGAACGTTGCTTTGTGAGTTTGAGTCGTTGGGCATCTCAGCGGCAAAGTTGCCGTCAAAGACTTTTCACTATTCAGAGTTTTTGGCTTTGAATCCAAGTGTGGAAGGAAGCTTCACCTCTGCGCAGTGGCTTATGCCGACTGAAATCACAAATAGCTACGTAGACAAATATTAATTGTAGTTGTGCTGTATATATTTTTTGCAGACTATTCAAAGCATTGTTTTAAAAAATTGTATGTGTTTGAGGCGATAAGCCTCTCGGCAGTGATTTGGTTGTTAGTGGTCTCCCCTCCCCCAGTGTTCAGACTGACTCTTTTGGAGCTGTGGGCACTGTTTGTCGGGCTTCCCCTTGTTTTTTAGACGGCAGAAAGGCCGTAGACTCAAATCGCTGTCCCGGGACTCCTAACCTCTTTAAGAGTGGATGTAATGGAACTGATGTTTGCCGAGTGGGAGGATGGGGAGAGGTTCTCCTTTGAAGACTCGGACCGATTCGAAGAAGACTCTCTCTGCTCCTTCATCTCGGAGGCCGAGAGCCTCTGTCAGAACTGGAGGGGATGGAGGAAGCAGTCTGCTGGACCCAACTCCCCCACTGTCAAGATTAAAGGTCGGAGAGGGACACACACACACACACACACACACACACACACACACACACACACACACAATGTGCTTCCATTCATTATACATACTTGAAAATGTACTATAGCAGTATTACCTGTTGCTGCTGGGAAACGCATTTGATGCTATGATATCTTATAATATAAACTATACTGTTAATTAATCATGCAAATTAATTTTTGAAGCAGAAACAAAACTGTGGAGTAATTTTTAAAACCTGTTAATTCAGTTGATATTTTATCATATAGAAGAAAAGCAGTCTGTCAGTTCCACTTTGCACTGTCAGATTAAAGTAAACATTTTGATTAGACTTTTAAAATACAATTACAAGAAAAGGTTTGTTATCACTAAGCACCAAGATGTTATTGTTGATCGGTCATGAAATTTGAATCTGACAATCTGATATTAGATTGTAATAATATAGTCTGATTAAACTAATAGCGCACAGAAAGTTCCAAATGTCTTTGAAAATGCTGAAAAAATTATGTTAAATCAGTTCTGATTTTGCTAAATGTCCTGCTTTCAGGAAAGGATTCAATTACTTTTTTCTCGCATTACTATCTATATATTTACTATCTATATATTTTGTAATAAAATAGTCATACAGATGGCAGGGTTCTTCCTCCATGGAGAAGTTTTATTGACCTGCTTAGACTTTTTTTAGTAAGCACCAAACAAATGCATGAGCAAAATACTAACATGTGAGAACAAATTCAAACACTCTGTCGTGTTTAATATCAAACAGCAGTTAACAAGCAGCATAGAAACTTAAATATAATGTCTTCAGTTTCCAGCTGTCAGCTCTCCTCTCACACCAACCCACTATATTTTACAGAGGCACTGCGTGAGCCACATCAGGAGCAATGTTTTTGTTTTGAATGGTTCTGACGTCTATGCTGTTCATGGTCTGAATGTGGAATTGTTCTCAGTTGTAGTCTTAGCTCTCCTTGTTTTAGCTGTAGTTTTTTAAAGGGTTGCCAGCACTCACATATGACACCTTTGCATTGTGTGCTGCAGTTAAGCACCAGCAGAAGTCTAAACTGTGCTTGTCTTGTATCTGAGGAAGTGATGACACTGTGGATAAACTTTTTTGTCCAAAAGTAATACTACACAAATGCTGGATATTAAGACAAATGAGGAAAAAAAGTCAAATTTATTTATATAGCACATTTAAAACAACAACAGTTGACCAAGGTGCTGTACATTTAAGATAATCAAGAGATAAAAATAGCAAAACAAGATTTAAGAAAAAGAAGTATAAAATGAGAAGATTTGAGTAAAATATAAGACAAATAAAAGTAGTACAAACTTGAAAGTGTCCCTTCACAGCAGAGGTCCTGATGTGAAAGGGCAGTTTGTTCCACAATTTAGGAGCAGTTACAGCAAAGGCCCAGTCTGCTCTGTGCTTTAATCTGGACCTAGGGACAGCCAGGAGCATATGAACGGCAGACCTCAGTGATCTTGCAGGAGTGTACCGATTTAAACGATCAGAAAGCTATGAGGGGACTAACCCGTGCAACGCCTTAAAAACGAATAATAAAATCTTAAAATCAATTTGAAAACTAACTGGTAGCTAGTGTAAGGATGCTAGTATGGTCTCGCTTGCGTGTGCCAGTCAGTGCTGCAGCTTTTTGGACCAACTGCAGTCGGCTACCTGATGACAGACTGACACCTGAGTCTGACACTATTACAAAAGTCAGGCGAAATGAAGGATGGATAGCTCTCTCAAAGTCTGTAAAACAGAGGAATGGCTTCATTTTTGCAAGCAGAGATGAAAGAAACTGCATTAATCTGTGTGTCAAACATACTGTACTTCATACTGTCAAAAATCACTGCTAGGTTCTTCACAAAGGGTTTTTTATACATTTATAAAGGGCCAAAGTCATAGTGGTCACAGGGACCAAACACAATGACCTCTGTGTTCTGTGCATTTAAGTTAAGAAAGTTGAAAGCCGTCCATGCCTTGACATCCTCCAAACAATCTAGCAAACCCTTCAGAGGACTCACAGATTTACGTTTCAGTGGTAGGTAAATCTGTGGGTCATCAACAATGGAATGAGATGCTAAATAAGATATGAGGCTTGTGACAGTTATTAGACACAATCTTAGAGAAACACTTTAAGCCATTTTCTAACCCACTTCTCTTAAATGCTGAAGTCTTGATTGAGTGTCTGAAGTGTATTTTAGTGTAACCACATTTATATGGTGTTTATCAAATAAGCATTCATTTAGAGACCACTTTGTTATATATATATATATATATATATATATATATATATATGGATGATCTGATATCCTCGTGTTGGTGTTGTTCCCAGACCATCATGAAAATGTTGTTCCAGGTTCAACATTGCAAGTGACCAATCACATTGTTGTGACGTTATTCTTTTGCGCGCCAAGCCATTCGTGCATTTATGAAATTCCAATGTTGCAAGGACAATATCAATTCTGCTTACTGTTTATTAAAGGGTTAGGGTCAGGGTCCGTTGATCGGCGGACAGAGGCGGTTTCTCGCAGCTTAAGTACAGTTTTTTGTTTTACGCCGGTTTTTCCTGAAGTCGCAAAAGTATGACGTCACAACATTCTGATTGGTCACTTGCAATGTTGATCCTGGAACAACATTTAGTATGATGATCTGGGAACAACACCAACACGAGGATATCAGATCGTGCATATATATATATACACTTCAAGGACTTTAAATACCTCACCTCTACAGTCAATTTAGATCACCAATTACACTAAAATAAATGTCTTTGGACTGTGAGAGGAAACCAGAGTACCAGGAAAAGCCCTGAACCGTAAGAAAATGCAGTTCAGACATTAACACCCTGGGTTCAAATCGGGACCCTTCTCGCTGTGAGGTGACAGTGCTAGCCACTTCTACAGTGTGCTGCACGTAAATACAGTGAGGCTACAGTTTCTTGTTAGCAGATATGCTGACAGTTCAGTGGGTTATGAACATAATTAAAGTTAACTTGTATTTCTGCTGCTGACATGAGCTTAAATGGTGGACGAAGGAACATCCTGAAGTCTTTTTGGCATTTAAACCTTCTCTAGTATCCAACAGAGCTCAGCTTGTAAAGGGCTAGTTGGGGCGATCGTGGCTCAAGAGTTGGGAGTTCGCCTTGTAATCGGAAGGTTGCCGGTTCGAGCCCCGGCTTGGACAGTCTCGGTCGTTGTGTCCTTGGGCAAGACACTTCACCCGTTGCCTACTGGTGGTGGTCAGAGGGCCCGGTGGCGCCAGTGTCCGGCAGCCTCGCCTCTGTCAGTGCGCCCCAGGGTGGCTGTGGCTACATTGTAGCTTGCCATCACCAGTGTGTGAATGTGTGTGTGAATGGGTGGATGACAGGTTGTGTAAAGCGCTTTGGGGTCCTTAGGGACTAGAAAAGCGCTATACAAATACAGGCCATTTACCATTTAGTTCATCAAATGCCAGAAATTAAAAGGTCCTCCAAGTGTTTTTGTTGTCGTGGAGATTTCTAATTGTTAAATGTTCCTTAAATCCTTTCATTAAAAAAAGAATAAAAATCTTTTTTCCATTTCAAATATACACAAAAGAATACAGAAAAATTACATTACATCAATCCACAAAAAGTCTATATTGTGTCATCTCAATAGTTTGTTCCTGTTACAAAAATATTTCAGTCCTCACCCTGTCATCGATACATGATTTTGATTCATTCTTTCATTTCTCTCAACACCGTTTCTGCTGAAATCTTATCTTGTGAATTGCGTTGGTGGTTCCAGTTTGTACCACCTCTTTGTAATGGCTTTCTTACAAGCTACTAACAGGATTTTAAACAAATAACTGTTTTCTCCTGATACAGTATTTCCTTCCATATTACGTAAATACGACAGGGTACATGGCCTTTTTATATCATAACCCTGAAATTTGGCAACTACCAAATAAACAGTCTATGGAAAAAAAATGCCTGAGCAAAGTCAAAAGACATGAGAATGGTTTACATTTCCTGTTCCATGTGGTCTCCAACATGCCTGTGTTGGAGACAAAGATTTCCTCATTTAGGGGGAACCAAAAAGTCTTATCAAATCCAGTCTTCTCCAGTAAGACTTTGAATTTCGCTTCCTTGTGCATACTTCTGAGTTTTGCCACTAAGCCTCATAATCTTTGTCAGACCAGCAGATTACAGGTCGAATTTGTGCTGCATGGAAATATTTCATCATGTTTGGCAGTGCCATGCCTCCATGTTTGCTCACCTTCATAGTTTGAAATGTTATTCTTGGCCTGTTGCCATTTCATGTAAGTTTTATCCATGTTTTTAAAAGGCTTAGGTACCTTCATGGGTCCCCTTAAAAAATGCCTCTATTTTTGAGCCAAAATGCAGTGAAAGGAAAATTCACCTTTCAGTATTATTCTTAATGTCTTCAGTCACTTTGATATGGTTTGCTTCGTGTAATTCATGGACGTCAAACTCATTTTACATTATGGGCCATTTACAGCTCATTTTGATCATTTTATATTAAGTAGGCTGGACCAGTGAAACTTGCTTTTCTGTTTTTGTAAAAAGAAAAAGAAATAGTAACAGAAGACAGTAATAGAAAATACCTTGCTTGTTATTTACATTTAATTGTGGCACCAGTGTTTAGAAAACAGTGCAGCTTTGGTGAATCACTTGTAAAACTAACCATACCTGCCATATTAGTCTTTGCTGGTCCAATTCTGGCCCATGTGCCTTATGTTTGATACCCACAATATAGTTTATCGTTCTTCTTGTTAAAGTAACTTGTAATTTCATTTTTTGCACTCAATTTTCATATATATATATTTTATAACTGTGTAATTTTGAATACAATATAGTTCAATGCTCAAATAAGTGTTTTAGCCAGACTCCGCAAATTTCTATATCCAGAAAAGAATACAGAGCTAAAGCCGATTAATTAATATTGGAAGACATCTGTCTAGATGATCTAAATAGCAACTTACATCATCAGCCACCCCCAACCTGTACCACTTTAAGATCGTTATTCTGCCGTATTGTGTCAATGTTTTTATAAAAATTGCAAAAAGTGTTGTTGTTAAGCAAAAGTCTGTGTTGTCTGGTGTACAGGTAGGTGCAGTTGTACACTCTGTCTCTCATTTATTTTTAACCCATTGATCCAGATCCAGATTTCTTAAGTACCTGGTATAGTTAACATTAACAAATGCGTTTTCAGCCTCGAGAGTTATTGAGGCCGCACTGATACAGTTATGTTTAATATATTCAGTGATACGCAGGATGGTTCTTATGTTATCTTGGGTTTAATTGTCCCTTAATAAAGCCTATTTGATCTTTAATTGATAATGTCTTTCATAAGGTGTTCATATCCTTGAGGTATACACTTTATATACATCTACTACAAGCCAGTTGGAACACCTGGTTCTGAACACCACAAAGACAAAAGGTGATCATGGTCTTTCAGAAAAACAGAGCTGACCCACCTTACCACTGGGTCTTTAGTGAAGAGACGGGTCACTAAATGATGACTGTGTGGAGAGAGTTCAGGGTTTCGCATCCCTGGGCACCATGATGTCTATCGACATCTCCTGGATTGTAAACACAGCTACCATCATCAGTGCAGACGCTGCTGTGCCTTCCTGTCTGAGAAACCTGCAGGACACCGGCCCTCAAGGCCTGGAGTTCGACACCCCTGGTGCAGAAGGTCATTAGCTGCCCTCTATTAATACATTAATACATCCTGCTGCCTCAGTAGAGCTGAGGCAATCACAAGAGACTCCACCCTTCTTCCATCTCACCTGTGTGACCTGCTACCCTCAGGGAGACGCTACAGGTCAATTCAAACCAGGATTAACAAACCCGGCAACAGTTTGCTTCTGCCAGCCATCAATGCTGACCACGTCCCTGCCTCACCTGAACTCACACATCAGCACCCCTACCACACATATAAATATCACATACACACTGCAACACACAATCACAAATAAACATCACCACCACCGCACAAGACGTTACCATTGCACATCTGTATAAACCTTGTACATTTGGAAAGTTGGTATTTTTAGATTTGTTTTTACTGTTAGTTGTTGTGCTTCTAATTTCATTTAACACTGGATGCTTAATGACAATAAAAAGCTTGCTGGTAGATGGTTACTTGTGTGTGTGTGTGGATTGGATGGGTTGTTTTTGACATCTGGTAAAAATTCTATGTCAACAGCACTTACATGAATATATTTACTTAGAAAACTGGTGAGGAGTTGAATATGCATTTTACCCCCTTTTTTATTGCTAAGCAAGTAAAATTGACAGATATTTTGCAGATAGAAACTTACACAGCTTATTTTCGCTAAAACATCAGTTGCTCCCTCATTGGGTGTGAGTTTCAACTGATGAAACTACAGTGGGGCAAAAAAGTATTTAGTCAGCCACCGATTGTGCAAGTTCCCCCACTTAAAATGATGACAGAGGTCAGTAATTTGCACCAGAGGTACACTTCAACTGTGAGAGACAGAATGTGAAAAAAAAATCCATGAATCCACATGGTAGGATTTGTAAAGAATTTATTCGTAAATCAGGGTGGAAAATAAGTATTTGGTCAATAACAAAAATACAACTCAATACTTTGTAACATAACCTTTGTTGGCAATAACAGAGGTCAAACGTTTACTATAGGTCTTTACCAGGTTTGCACACACAGTAGCTGGTATTTTGGCCCATTCCTCCATGCAGATCTTCTCGAGAGCAGTGATGTTTTGGGGCTGTCGCCGAGCAACACGGACTTTCAACTCCCGCCACAGATTTTCTATGGGGTTGAGGTCTGGAGACTGGCTAGGCCACTCCAGGACTTTCAAATGCTTCTTACGGAGCCACTCCTTTGTTGCCCGGGCGGTGTGTTTTGGATCATTGTCACGTTGGAAGACCCAGCCTCGTTTCATCTTCAAAGTTCTCACTGATGGAAGGAGGTTTTGGCTCAAAATCTCACGATACATGGCCCCATTCATTCTGTCCTTAACACGGATCAGTCGTCCTGTCCCCTTGGCAGAAAAACAGCCCCATAGCATGATGTTTCCACCCCCATGCTTCACAGTAGGTATGGTGTTCTTGGGATGCAACTCAGTATTCTTCTTCCTCCAAACACGACGAGTTGAGTTTATACCAAAAAGTTCTACTTTGGTTTCATCTGACCACATGACATTCTCCCAATCCTCTGCTGTATCATCCATGTGCTCTCTGGCAAACTTCAGACGGGCCTGGACATGCACTGGCTTCAGCAGCGGAACACGTCTGGCACTGCGGGATTTGATTCCCTGCCGTTGTAGTGTGTTACTGATGGTGACCTTTGTTACTTTGGTCCCAGCTCTCTGCAGGTCATTCACCAGGTCCCCCCGTGTGGTTCTGGGATCTTTGCTCACCGTTCTCATGATCATTTTGACCCCACGGGATGAGATCTTGCGTGGAGCCCCAGATCGAGGGAGATTATCAGTGGTCTTGTATGTCTTCCATTTTCTGATGATTGCTCCCACAGTTGATTTTTTTCACACCAAGCTGCTTGCCTATTGTAGATTCACTCTTCGCAGTCTGGTGCAGGTCTACAATACTTTTCCTGGTGTCCTTCGAAAGCTCTTTGGTCTTGGCCATGGCGGAGTTTGGAGTCTGACTGTTTGAGGCTGTGGACAGGTGTCTTTTATACAGATGATGAGTTCAAACAGGTGCCATTCATACAGGTAACGAGTGGGGGACAGAAAAGCTTCTTACAGAAGACGTTACAGGTCTGTGAGAGCCAGAGATTTTCCTTGTTTGAGGTGACCAAATACTTATTTTCCACCCTAATTTACGAATAAATTCTTTACAAATCCTACCATGTGGATTCATGGATTTTTTTTCACATTCTGTCTCTCACAGTTGAAGTGTACCTCTGGTGCAAATTACTGACCTCTGTCATCATTTTAGGTGGGGGAACTTGCACAATCGGTGGCTGACTAAATACTTTTTTGCCCCACTGTAACTGAAAATTGTTTATTTTCTTACTACTTGAGGGGGGAAATGGCAGTATGTGGCTCTGATTAATGTTGGCAGCGTTCAGCCTCTGGTTAAATTGAACAGCTTTGCAAAGCAGTGAAACATAGATATAAATTCTGAGACCTTTGACAGGCTTTATGTTTATTTGAAATTGATTTAAATAGTCATTACCTGTATGACTCCCTGTAAACAGGCCCTTCTAATTGAAGCCAGTTATTTCCATAAATGTAAGGGAAAAATGAGTGGTGCTTGATGTTTGCATTTGTTTTTATCTCAGCAAGACAAACAAACATCGAAACGTGTATTTTATCACACTATACCTTAGCTTACCGATATACTTAAAACAGATCAGGACTGCTGGTCAGCTTTTCTTGGTGGCTTTCCTATGGCCTTTTACCACAAACCCTGGGGCCTTTACACCAGCATGGCATTATATGAACAGTGCTTTCCTCCATATATGGTAAACACCAGCAAAAGTAGTAGCTTGTAAATGAGGTCTGTAATCTGAAGCCTTTTTTATTTCACTGGCAGACCCCTATGCTCTCAATAAGCATCCTGTCATTATGGTTATGCTACCCACATTTAGTGTTGTCCATCTCTTCTTTTGTGCCGTTATTTTCACTTTACTTTTTCAGAATTACAATATTAAGAAATGTTTTGTTATTGGTTTCTCTCAGGTTGCATGATTCATTACAAACAGCTTGAAATGAAGTGAAAGTGTGTCAAGAACAAAATATTTTAGAAACATATGTCACTCTGTCACTGGCAATACTACAGTCCCAATCAAGACCACTTGAAAAATGGCAAAAAAAATCATATTTTGCATGTTTGGATTTTACCAAGGTTCCAAGTAGAACTTCAGCATGCAACGAGAAGAAATGGGAGTGAGACAAAACATTTTTTGAGCATGCAATTTACTGAAAACTGAAACGGGACCACATTCCTTGTTGCCATTTTTCAAGTGGTCTTAAACTTTTGATCGGCACTGTATTTTCACACACTTTGATACCAAGTTACAGGGAACGAGAAAAGAAAGGAGAACATAGAGTCAAAGACCTAACTAAAGCTACTGGAGAAATTTAGTGACATACACCAGTGCTGTATAAACACATGGAAAGTAAAGAGTGGAGTGGAGAAGTGCTCATTGCATCATGGGAAGTCCCGCCGAAGCTTGAGCCTATCGCAGCATAACAGACGACTGGACCAGGGTGAACTGGGATCAGTAAAGTTTGAAGTCTAATTTTGAAAGTAGTTAGTGTCTATCTCCTGAAATCAAACTGGTATAATGGTTCCAGAGGAGGGGGATTGGCTCCCAGTTTACTTGTAGGAACTGTAGGAACCACAGTTCACTGCCTGCAGTCTGAGAGTGAAGTACTTTGTTTAGATGCTTTGGTCCTACGAGATCTTTAAGCTATATAACAAAGCCTGATTATTCAAGTATTCAGATTACAGAGCATATAGTATGCTCAACTCCAAAACCCCAAAGAGTATAAAGGCCAGTCTTAAGGAATATAAAAAAGGATGAAGGCTTTTCAGGGAGTTTTTAGAGCACCAAGAGTACAATACTAATGCATTACAATAGTCCAGTCTTGCAGGGATGAGGGAACATATGGGACGTTTCTAATTATTATCATTTTGATTAGGTGAAAGAAAGCGGTGCTACATATTTGTTGAAAAAATACTCTGCAGGACACACCCTGGTCAAAAATTACTGAACGATTCCTCCCACTGTTACTGGAGGCCCAGACCATGTTGTTGATGATTAGTAAAGATTTTCAAGCAAACGCTTCCCTTTTACATTACGGAGTATTCATGTGTAAACTATTAGGGTGAAAAATGAATGTTGCATTTTGTAATATGGCTGTAACGTGACAAAATATGGAACAACTGAAGTGCTTTAAGTTTACTGTCAGAGGCCATAAGATCATATGTAACATTCACTGGTGTTGTGCTGTGATCCACTCTAAATAGTGACTGAAACTTTGTTAAATCATTCCGGCGCAAATTACTGTCTAGTTGTGTTACAACAACTATTAGGAAAACCTTTGAAATAAAAGGGTTAGAAATCAGCTTATAATTGGTTAACACGTCTAGATCAAATAAGCAATGGTTTAATTACAGCCACCATAAAAGCCTGTGGCATGTAGCCAGTTAACAGGGATAACCGACCATATTTAAATTTGAAACATTAGTTAATGGTAAGACATTTTTAATGACTTGGAGAAAATAATTAATGAGGTTAGTTCAGAGAGAGTGTAGCTACAGTATACTTAATGATATTTCTGTGGGAAGACCGTGATTAGTAAAAAATTATTACTTTTTTTGGCAAGAATTTAAGTTAGACATTAGGGCTGCTTGATTATGGCAAAAATGATAATCACGATTATTTTCACTGAAAGTGAGATCTCGATTATTTGACGATATTTATTTAACAATAACAAGGTATTGAATAATGACTTTAAAGATTGTCAAAAAAATAATATAAAATAGTGTGCAAATACTGATAACAGTGCAAATGTTTGCAATATAAACATAAATGAAAAATGTAACACTGTAGCAAAGTTTACACACTGTCTACTTGATCCACGTCTGACTCCGTGAACCCATAATGTTTCCACACCACTGAAGTTTTTTTTACCTCTCTTTTCAACCAACGGCAGTCACTCTTCTCTCCAAATAACTTCTGCTTAGCTTTCCAAGCTTCCCTCGGGTCCTCTTAATCAGCGGTCCCCCATCCCCGGGCCTCAGACCCGTACCGGTCCGTGAGTCGTTTGGTACCGGGCCGCGAGAGTTGAGGCTCAGGTGTGAAATGTATAGTTTTCAGGGTTTTTATCAGTTTTCAGCGTTATTTTGTTATCGTTTTTGTTGTTAACTCAGTTTTCCTGGGTCTTTTCACGTGTGTTATGAGTAAATCTTCTTTTTTTCGGTACCGGTACTAGTTTTATTTTGTTGTATTTATCCGCGACACCTTAAAGGCCGGTCCATGAAAATGTTGTCGGGCATAAACCGGTCCTTGGCGCAAAAAAGGTTGGAGACTGCTGCTCTTAATTGTTGTGACACGTATTCGAAATGCAGAGAGGTGCGCTCGATTTGCCACACGGAGCAGCACGAGAGTAAAGCACGAGGGAGGGGCTAATAATCGGCTCAGTCATTTTTAATGATCGTTGAAAGCCCAGATCGTAATCGTCATTAAAATTCGATTACTTGAGCAGCCCTATAAGACATTAAAGATTTTTTTTGTCACCTGACTGTGCTGATCATCTTCTCTTTGATGGTTTTCCTCAGATGGTCAGGTGATTCCACTGGTGGAGTTGTCAGCAAAACAGGTCGCCTTTCACATCCCATTTGAAGTGGTAGAGAAGGTCTATCCTCCTGTCCCAGAACAGCTCCAGCTTCGCATTGCCTACTGGAGCTTCCCTGAGAATGAAGAGGACATCAGGTGAGGATTTGTTTTTTAAACCCTTTATTCGCCTTAGATAAAAACCATAAATGCATTAATTCCTCTTAATTGGGAAATTTCAAATATTACTTTGTTACGGAGACTGTTGGACCAAGGCTGTGGGGAAAAAGCATGCTGCATCAAAAAGAAAAGAAATGAAATGAGAAATGAACATTCATCAATGTATTCACATGTAATATAGTATAGTAATAGTTTCTATTTCTATATTGTATCACTAACCATTAAGTTAGGAGTATATTCTGTTAAACCCAGATGAAATCAAAGATTGTGTCACATGTAACAGTTGGGGTTTCTGTTTGTTTATTCATAAAAACACAAACATGAAATATAAAAAAAAAAAGATGCAACGTGCCCAAACCTTTGCACATAAGTGTAGATATATTCAGCCTTCTCTCTCTCTCCATTACTGGTTGTTGGTTACTGGTGGACAGTAACAAATTTTCTTAGTGTGCCCACCACTACAACGGATTTGAAATCCAAAAAGGGGTCAACCTTGGGTTTAAAAATATTGCATTTAACATTTAGGTAAAGTAAAATAGATAACTGCAAAATTAATCCAGAAAATTCAATCTCCTGTTTTTTGTTTCCTGTTTGTTTCCAAACAGGAAACAAAACTATTTTTGCACAGAAAAAAGTATTGAAATAAACAAAATCGAGACTGGATGAAAGGAAAGGCGTCCATGGCTGTCTGGTTGACTGATGTTTATTGGCAATGTGACTGCTAATAAAAGTAACAGGATGATTTTTTTTTTTTAAACTATCTAGGCTATGCTGACTTTGACTCTGCTTTGACTCTTTGACTTTGGTTTCATACTGCTGCAGATTATATTCCTGCCTTGCTAATGGGAGTCCAGATGAATTCCAGCGTGGAGAACAACTCTATAGGATCAGAGCTGTCAAAGACCCTTTGCAAATTGGTAAGTAGAGTAATCCTTTACATAAGAATGAGTACTCTTATGGAAAACATTTCTCTGGTGTTCTAACTTTGGTATATCACACTATATTCTTCTACAATCACCAAGCTTAGAATAACACCATGTGCAGGTTACAGTAAATCATGTGATTCAAAGGTACTCCATTTACCTCCATTATTTCTACAAGTCTGCTATTAGTATAATCCTGTTTTCAGAATGCTGGGTATGTGTAATATCTAAACCCAATTTCCAACTTTTAACTGCAAATCTTCCAAATACCACATTAAATGGTGACATTTTGGTTTGTTTGTTTTGTTGTTTTTCACCTATATAGGGCCTTTTAAGTTGTTTCTCTACAAAGCCATTTGCTGTGCACACGCATCCAACTTTTAATGACAAATACTTTTGATATGTATTATGCAGAGTGGGTTAAGGTGCTGGTCGGCTAACGGTGGTTAGCACTGTTGCCTCAAAACAAGAAGGTCCTGAGTTCAATTGCAGCATCAGGCCGGGGTCTTTCTGTGTGGAGTTTGCATGCTCTCCCATGCTTGCGTGGGTTCTCTCTGGGTACTCCGGCTTGCTCCCACAGTCCAAAGACATGCAGTTAGTGGGGATACGTTAATTGGAAACACTAAATTGCCCATAGGTGTGAATGCTATATGACTTGGTCTGAATTTGTTTGAGGCACCTTCTCCTTTATTACTAGTAGGACTTTGTACAAATGTGTTGTGTGATGACATGGATTAGAAAATGGAAAAACCTCAAACAATGCCTGCGTTTTGTTTTTTTTGTGGGAGAGAATATTTTGGTCTGGAATTTAATCATTGTAAGATTGCAAACCTTTTGCACAAAAGAGCTATATTAAATAAAAGACTAAGCAATATCAAAACCAAAACCATTCTGTCGGACACTAAAATATAATTTCCAATCAAAGAAATGCACTTGCTTCCATTTCAAACTCATTGTTGTCTTTGCTGATTTTGTTTTTTTCTGTTTTAATTTACAAGGCTTTCATCTCAGTGCTACAGTAGTCTCCACTCAGTCCAGTCAGTCTAAAGGAGCCTACAACGTGGCGGTCATGTTTGATCGCTGTCGCATCACCTCCTGCAGCTGTACCTGTGGTGCAGGAGCCAAGTGGTGTGCCCATGTGGTGGCACTCTGTCTCTTCAGGATCCACAATGTAAGTTTTTGTTAATATTCAGGTATTTAAAGGGTAAACCACTAACTTTGTGGTTGGAACACATACTGAATTCATGTGCATGCGTAAAGCAGCAGATCTGTAGTTTGAATCCTGACACTACACTGTCTCTGTCTCTCTGTATTTCCTGTCTTTCTCTTTGTTTTTCCTTAAAAAAAAAAGAAGAAAATATAAAGGAATTCTTGTGAAATGATGGTAGGAAAAAATTAAACAAGATGAATACACTTAGCTTTTTGATGATGGACATATCCTGGAAAACCTCTCGTCTTAAAAGACCAGTCATCTTAAAAAATATTCCTCCGCATGTCATCTGTTTACTTGAAAACAGTGATCCATTCTGCCGTTCCAGGGACTTTGTTGTTTTTTGATTATGATCATTTTTTTGTGGGTTTGTGTTTCTAATTGTCATTTTACCTGCCCAGGAACTTCTGATGGAAATATATAAGTGTTTGTGATAACGGACCATTAGTCTTTCACATTACTGATTTGAAAGAATTTGCCCACTTTTCTTTGCAGTTGTTTTAATTCAGCCGCAAAGGAAGATTTTCATCTTACTGTGTTAACCAAATGAGTTTGAATTTCAGGGCGTGACCTGATGGCTGAATATTCTCCTTCAGGAAGGATGCAAATACACCACCATTTAGCTTCTTGGGACGGCTACTGACTAAAGGACCTATTAATGCAATGCCATTCCTCTGTATTTTCCTACATTTGATCTGTTTACTTCTTTCTGTTTACAATCCCCCTTAAAAATACCTAAACAAATATGGTGTGTGTGTGTCTGTGTGTGCGTAGGCATCAGCAGTGTGTCTTAGGGCTCCAGTTTCTGAGTCTTTGTCCAGACTGCAGAGAGACCAGCTTCAAAAGTTTGCCCAGTACCTCATCAGTGAGCTGCCTCAGCAGGTATCTTAAGCTATTTATGATCTCTATAAACCAAATGATTAAAGAAAATGCATTCATTCAGTTATTTCTCTCCAGATCCTGCCTACAGCCCAGCGACTCCTGGATGAGTTGCTGTCCTCACAGTCCACTGCCATCAACACTGTGTGTGGAGCTCCAGGTTCAGTATCAGATTGCTAAACAAACAGCATTTGAAAAATCTGAGGCTGCATCACATAAACTTTGTGATGTCTTTAAGTTTCTTGAAGACATTTCGCCTCTCATCCGAGAAGCTTCTTCAGTTCTAAGAGCAATTGGTTGGGAGAAGCCAGAAGGGAAAAAAGAAGGAACATACACATGTAAAGAAAGCTCTTAAAAAGCTGTCTTAGAAAGCTCTGGGGTTATCCTAATTGAGCTTTCATCAAATCAGTAAAGATGCACAGAAAAGAAGATCAGACACCAACTAGGGAGGATCAGAAGGACAAACGGAACAACATTGTCATCCCTTATGGAGCAGGTTTATCAGAGAAACTCAGAAAAGACTTTTCCAAACACGACATCCCAAAATAGAATAGAATAGAATAGAATAGAATTCAACACAACATTCAAAATACTTCAGACCCAGCCACACAGGAGCCACCTTGACAGGACAAGACTCGGCTGTCCATCTGCATCTAAAGGACATCGCTCTTTAGAGGATGCTAATGTCCACTTTTTGGACAGAGAAGACAGATGGTTTGAAAGAGTAGCCATCACATCTCGGGTCATTTGGTCTCAGTAAGTCACAGGATAGGGTAGGACAAGGTCTCACACCCAAAACCTTGGCTGATTGTGAACCACACCTGTTTTTCATACCTTGGCTCATGTGATTAGGCAGAGGAAAAATAGGGGGTCCACAACATTCTTAGGGACACTCCCAATACGGTTTAAAAATCTGTGACTCTCCACCAATTGGTCTTAGAAGTGAAAAAAGCTTCTCAGATGAGAGGTGAAACATTTTCAAGAAACTTAAAGAAGTCCAGACGCTTTTCTTTCCAAGCTCCTTAGACTATTCTTGGAGAAATGAAAGCATTTCTATAAAATCACTACTGTTCCACATTTTCTTTTCATGGGGGACTCTGATGCCTTTTAATTGTTAATGGAAAAGCAAAGCCTTCTGTAGTTTATTGTGTAGAGTAGATGTTTTTTCTTAAGATTCAATTATTTCTGCACAATTTATTTTTGTAGATCCAACAGCAGGCCCTTCAGCATCGGACCAGAGCACCTGGTATTTGGATGAGTCAACCCTCAGTGACAACATCAAAAAGACTCTACACAAGTTCTGTGGGCCTTCACCTGTTGTTTTCAGGTAGGCGTGATTTGTCACACATGATTACCCTTCATCTTATGCATATGACGTAGTGTTGACGAGAAAGTGCTACAGTAAATCTTTCACTGGATATAGTTTGTTTTTTAGTAAATGTACCTCAGCGTTACTTTGCCTAAACCAGTACTATTTGTGTTATCCTCAGTGATGTGAACTCCATGTACCTGTCATCCACCGAGCCACCAGCAGCTGCTGAATGGGCATGTCTGTTGCGACCTCTGAGGGGTAGAGAGCCAGAAGGCATCTGGAACCTTCTGTCCATTGTCAGGGAGATGTTTAAGAGGCGAGACAGCAATGCTGCCCCGCTGCTGGAGATTCTCACTGAACAGTGCCTCACCTACGAACAGGTATGTTGGCCATTACTCTGAGATGACTTCCAAAAGATGAGAGTAACCCAGTACAAAGAAGAAAAGATTTAGACATGGGACCCTTACTTTTAATGTACTGTTAAAGGGGAAAGAAATGTCTGTGAAGCCTTTGCAGTTTTCCTATTTTTAAAAAAAAGCCCTCAAAGTAGGACAAGACTACAAAAAACCCAACTGAATTGTAAATATCATGTTTTCATTAGGTTATAGCTTGATGGCAACATACTGCTCCAGAGAAGGCAGTTCAAAGATGCCTTTCCTTGCTTTAGAAATTAGGAAAAACCACATTCTCTTCAAGTATGACTATGTAGTAAGAGTTGGAGCACTAGGCTGTCCTGTGTCCAGCCAAACATTTGGCACATTATGAAACAAAAAAATAACACAAAAGAGGCCCAATGCCTCTAAAATCTGTATTTGGCAATGATGGAAAAAATCACTCAAAACCATAGCAGCTGATCTCCTCTGTGCCTAAATGCGTACACGGGTTGTTAAAGGAGGAGCTGATGCAGCATGGGTAGCCTGTATCCTGGTTTATCTACAATGCATATGACTTAAATTCATAATTGGCACTTTAACAAAAAAAGGTGCTGTTCCTGAGTTCATCATCTGATACGCTGCATATATCCTATGCATAAAGGACAGGATATGAATTTTCACAGCACCCAACATTCTTTGGAAACAGGGATGTATATTTCATACATTTGGTATGAAATCATTATGTACATATTACACTGATTCTCACACACACACTTGTCTGTGTCTATTCAGATCATTAGCTGGTGGTATAGCGTTCGCACATCAGCGTCACACAGCAGTGCTAGTGGTCATACTGGCCGGAGCAACGGACAGTCAGAAGTAGCCGCTCATGCCTGTGCAAGCATGTGTGATGAGATGGTGGTTCTTTGGAGGCTGGCAGTGCTCGACCCCACTATGAGCCCCTGCAGGTCAGACCACAGACACCGTGCTACATACTGGTCATGGATTGGTTCACCTGTCACAGAATTTTAGTCATGAAGTATAAATTCTATTATTAAAAAATAGCCTCTGCTAGCACATTTATCACTAATTGTGTGTAACTACATATTTAGGGTGCCAGTGAATATGAAGTAGCAATTCATGTTAAATATAAAGACTATGGACATTCTCTTCTAGGCGTTTGGAACTGGCCGGTCAGCTGAGGCAGTGGCACCTGAAAGTTATAGAGATAGTGAAGCGGGGACAGCATCGCAAGTCCCTGGATAAACTGTTTCAAGGCTTTAAACCTGCTGTGGAGTCCTGCTATTTCAACTGGGAGGTGGCCTACCCATTGGATGGCATTACCTACTGCAGTGCAGATAAGAAGAGTGCCACGTTCTGCTGGTCCAGGGCAATGCTGCACCAGAGAGGAATCAAGTCGCCTGCAGGAGGTGGTGTTGACTCTTCTGAATCAGGGGCCAGAGCTGAAGGCGGACCGGCAGGAGAGTATAAAGGCAGGGCAAGTAGTAACTCCACACAACAGGAGGTAGCAGTGCGACCTAAGGAGACCATTCTGACCAAGAGGAAGGGACTGTCAGTGAGTGGAGGTGGAGGGATGCTTGTTCGACTGGGAGGGAGTGTCTCACTATCCCTGGAAGATGGAGGAGGAAAGTGCATGTACAAAGGCCCGGGTTCCTCCTCTGGAGGAAAGTTGAAACTGACTCAGGGAGGTGGGAAGGGGGCAACAGGAGGAGGACCTGGCGGTGGTGGAGGATTAGGAAGTAGTAAGCATACAAGTGCCAAACGCAGAACTAGTAGTGAAGATAGCTCCTTGGAGCCAGACTTGGCTGAGCTCAGTCTGGATGACGGCTGCAATCTGGCTTTGGGGGCTGAGGCTAGTAACACTTTCGAGTTTCTCCCACCACCACCAGAGATGTTGCCCTCTCCAAGTCCACTGCTCCGAGATTCACGGAAGTGCAACAGTGGAGGGAGCAAGATTTTTGAAACAAAGCATAGCAGCCGTGACTCTGCAGCAATTGCTGCTGCAGAGCCTGCTCCACCTTGTTTCCCTTTGAAAGAGAATGGAGTGATAGTTGTGGGCATGCCCAGCACAGCAGAAAAGGAAGCCGAGGTGGAGCCAGCACTTAACATAGATGAAGATGTAGATTCAGCTGGTAGTAACCAGCCTTTAGTTTCAGCAGTTACAGTGAGATCAGGCACCCCTCAAACATCTGCTAAGCCAGTGCTAGGCTGCAAAGAGTTGGTGTCTGCTGCAGCAGTAGCAGGAAGTGGAGCAGTAGTGGTAGGTGGAGCAGCTCGTGAAGGAGCTGAAGCTGTACGTGCAGCTGCTGAAGGAGAAGCTGTGGGTGAAGATGACTACCAGGCATACTATCTGAGTGCTGCTTCAGAAGAGGGTGTAGACAGACAGCTAGCTGACAACCATCAGGAGGAGGAGCCAGACATCTTTGCAGGGATCAAACCACTGGAGCAGGAGGGACGCATGGAGGTAAGTGCAAAGACCCAGTTTTAACCATAGAAACCCAACAACAAAAGAAAAGCAGTTCACTTGGAAAGTAAGAGCATGAAATAAACATTAGATACAAGGATGCGCAAAATTACATCATTGTCTACCAGTACAGTAAAAGTTACGCTTTGTAGACTTTCTTAAATTAACGAAATATCTAAACTTCAGAGGTTAGAAATTCATGACTATAAGTAAGCTAGCCTGTCCAAACACTGTCCAATAAAGTCAAAAATAGTTTTTAAGATAAACTGACATACTGTAAAAAGTTAGCTTTTTTTAATGAAAGCATCTTACAATTAGAGAAAAGAATATGATTTTTTTTCTGCACTCATGTAGGTTTGTTGAACATCAGAGGTTAATAAACGTTTCATCTGCTGATCCTTTGCCATTTTAAAAAGTAGGGCCCAGTGTGTTGTGGTTACATTGTTCAGTCACAAAGGATTTAAAGATTAAACACTTGGACTTCATCGATAAGTTTGCGTTTGGAAGAAATTGATAATGTCTGCTAAGATATTATGTATATTGGCATACGCAAACAGTTGTAAAAAAGTTTGTGTATCCCCCGAAGTTACCAAGATAAACATACACCACTTAACTAACACAAAAACAGTTGTACTTTTTACGCCTTTGTTAGACATTAGGCACTTATGCACCCCCATACCATCAGAGTTCTAGCTGAACTGAAAGCAACCACTAATAACAAGATCGGTGCTCGCCCTCCTTTTAAGCCTGGAACATCCATGTTTTCCAGAATGAATTTAAAACAATTTTTCAAATCACCCTTGTCCCTTACACCATGATTTTGCTAGATTGATCAATTCTTTTGATGATATTATATATTGTGGATGCTGAGGTAATAGTACATCAGGCAACACTGATATCATAATATCAAGTAAGAATTTTATGTTGATATCATAGGTGTATCTACTAAAAATCTAGCACGCAATTGAATCTCATTGATGTCAAGGTCAAAGGTCATGTTTCCTGAAAATCTTGTGAATGCAATAACTTAGGGTGTTATCTAGGATTTTGAAATTGATACCATAGGTATGTCTGCTAGGAGGCTGAGGGTTACCACTGGATGCACCAGTATCTTTGCAGATTAGTGACCCTCTGCCTGTCTTTGCTTTGGAGACATTCTAATAATAATAATAATAATAATAATGGATTGCCCAAGGACACAACGACCGAGACTGTCCGAGCCGGGGCTCGAACCAGCAACGTTCCGATTACAAGACGAACTGCCAACTCTTGAGCCACGGTTGCCCCACGATAGTAGTTGCAAAATGTTCCTCTAGCCTTCTAGCCATGTTGGCTGCCCCAAGTTTTTGTGATATGTTGTTGCCATCAAAAATTTTTAACATAAATACATAACTTCTTTGGCTCTCGGAGGAGGCAGACGCACTTTTTCTCCTCTCCCTTATCTTCCCTGCTTATGTCCTTGTCTAGTCTCGTGTTTTTTTTGTATTTTCCCTGGAACACTCTCTCACAATCTGTTCTCTAAAACCTAAAAGAGGAATTATGGATTGGATCAACTGGTCCCTAAATGCAATTGACACCCCTTTCTCAACGAGAAGTCTGAGCTCGGGTGAGCCTGAGTGCTGAAGATATCTACCTATTCGGAACCATGATAACAGGGTTCTGGCTGATCGGAGCTGGCTTGGCCCTGACTTATCGAAGAATTAAGAAAGCGGAACCGGCTGTTCAAACCCCCACAAGGCTGCCCGCTGGGATTGGAACGATGGGAGAGGCGTGAGTTTCTCAAAATGGGCTCGTTGAGTGCAGCACAGATAAGATCTTGGAGAGGCTACGGCTGCTGTGAATACTCAGAATAAGATCTCTGACTGCAGACTGGATACATCTTGGAAGGGCTCGCTCGGAATAACATCTCTGGGCGCAAATTGGATGACATCTCGGGGAGGCACACTGCCGTGAATTCTCAGAAATTGGCTCCTTGAGCACAAGAAATGGCAATATCACAGAACGCAAGTATGGCGAAGCTCGTGGCTCTCCAACGGGAGATTGAGAGACCAGTGTTGGACTGTAGAACTGCTTTGAAATTCATATGAGCTGTTCGCACTAAAGTAAAAATACCATCACTTCATGCGGATACCCTCTCGGCGCCAGCTGCAAGGTCAGAGCTGAACAAAACACCCTGATAACGACTGTGTTTAGTCTGTTCCTTCCCATTCCATGCAAGGCCACCTGAGTTGGCTGGAAGACTGTTTACTTAGCCTAGCAGGGCGAAAGACACTGTCTCAGCTGAACTATGGACATGCACACACATACATATACTGATACTGATGAGCACTCACCGACGCATCACCCTCCCTACCCCGGATCCAACGCCACCTCCAACGCTTACCTCCCCACTGATGTGAGTAGAGCAGTGGCGAGAGGACACATCCCTGAAGTGCTCCTGTGTTGAGCACCTCAGGGATGTGTCCTCTCGCCACTGCTCTACTCCCTCTACACTTCAGACTGTGTGGCCACCCATGGCTCCAACACCATTGTGAAGTTTGCTGACGACACAGTGGTGCTGGGTGCCGTCTCCAACAACGATGAGGCGGCCTACATGGACGAAGTGAAGAATCTGGCATCATGGTGCCAGGACAACCACCTCCAGCTGAACGTCGGCGAGACCAAGGAGCTGGTGGTGGCCTTCAGAAGGGGTCAGCACAGAGACTACAAGCCCATTATCATCAATGGAGCTCCAGTGGAGAGGGTGCAGTCCTTCAAGTACCTTGGTGTCCAGATCTCCTCAGACCTGACATGGGCTGCCCACATTCAGGTCCAGACCAAAAAGGCTAGGCAGCACCTGTATCACCTACGACAACTGAGGAAGTTCAGGGTCTCTCCAGAGATCCTCAGGATTTTCTATACAGGCGCTGTGGAGAGCATCCTCACACAGAACATGACATCGTGGTTCGGGAACAGCTGTGTGAAGGACCAAAAAGCTCTCCAGAGAGTGATCCGTACAGCAGAACGCTGCTGCAGGATTGCTCTCCCCCCGCTTCAGGACACCTACACCAGGAGATGCCGGACTAGAGCAGCGCAGATACTGAAGGACCCGTCCCATCCTGGCAACAAACTGTTCCAACTTCTGCAATCTGGTAGAAGGTTCCGCATCATCCGGGCAAGGACGGAGAGACTCAAGAGGAGCTTCTATCCCCAAGCCATCCGGGCCCTAAACACACACACCCGCCCTCCCACATCATCTATACTTGACTGAGACAGGACTCTCTTCCAGATACTAAACCAAGGAACAATGTACATTTCAAATTCCTTTAATTTTAAATATGTTTATATTGTCTATTCTGTAAAATAGTCAGATGTCTATTCTTATTAATGTACAGAATTCACCTGCTTGCTGCTACTACTGCACATTCACCCAGTGTGTGTGTGTATGTGTGTGTGTGTGTGTGTGTGTGTGTATATATCTATATATATATATATATCTTGCACCCTGGCTAGAGGGCAAGATCAAAGTAGCACGGAGGGAGGTTAGCCAACTAACGGAGTTGCAGAAAGGTGCGACAAATAAGGTGCCTAAGAAATACAGCAAGCTGTCCATACCTGAGGCCTTGGAAACTGCCAAGCGAAGACTCACAGCCTTGGCCAGCCGCTTGAGGAGGTACACCAGAGAGATAGAAGGCAGGAGAATAAACCAGCTGTTCTCCACAGAACCAGCAAAGGTGTACTCTCAGTGGCAAGGGAACAATAAGAGAACAGCACCACCAAGGCTGGAGACGGCGCAATACTGGAAGAGCATATGGGAGAAGGATGCAACCCATAACGGCAATGCTCAGTGGCTAGAGGATCTGAGGGCAGACCACAGCGACCTCCCTGAACAGGGTCCAGTAACCATCACAGTGGCAGATATCCAAGAAAGGGTCTCCAGTATGAAGAGTTGGACAGCACCAGGGCCCGACATGGTTCATGCCTACTGGCTGAAGAAGCTGACTGCACTCCACGAGCGTCTGGCAGCACAAATGAACCAGCTGCTAGTTAACGAGAGACACCCGGAATGGCTAACCAAAGGTCGGACGGTCCTGATCCCCAAGGACCCCAAGAAGGGACCGGTCCCCTCCAACTACCGACCAATAACCTGCCTCAGTACTACATGGAAGCTCCTGTCAGGCATCATATCAGCTAAGATGAACAGGCACATGGGTCAATACATGAGCGGGACACAGAAAGGAATTGGCAAGAATACCAGAGGCGCAAAACACCAGCTACTGGTAGACAGAACAATCAGCCGAGACTGCAAGACCAGACTGACCAACCTGTGCACTGCCTGGATTGATTACAAGAAGGCCTATGACTCAATGCCCCACAGCTGGATACTGGAATGCCTAGAATTGTACAAGATCAATGGGACCCTAAGAGCCTTCATCAGGAACTCAATGGGGATGTGGCGTACAACACTAGAGGCCAACTCCAAGCCCATAGCACAAGTTACCATCAAGTGCGGGATCTACCAAGGAGATGCTCTGTCCCCACTGCTGTTCTGCATAGGCCTGAACCCCCTCAGTGAGATCATTAACAAGACTGGCTACGGATACCGACTACGGAACGGAGCAGTTGTCAGCCACCTCCTGTACATGGATGACATCAAGCTGTATGCCAAGAGTGAACGAGACATCGATTCACTGATCCACACTACCAGGCTATACAGCAATGACATTGGAATGTCGTTCGGACTGGAGAAGTGTAGTCGGATGGTAACAAAGAGAGGGAAGGTAGTCAGAACTGAGGGGATTGAACTACCAGAAGGCAACATTGCAGACATAGAGGACAGTTACAAGTACCTGGGGATCCCGCAGGCAAATGGGAACCATGAAGAGGCCGCTAGAAAGGCTGCAACCACCAAGTACCTGCAGAGGGTCAGGCAAGTCCTGAGGAGTCAGCTGAATGGTAAAAACAAGATCCGGGCCATCAACACGTACGCCCTGCCCGTGATCAGGTACCCTGCTGGGGTAATAGGCTGGCCAAAGGAGGAGATAGAAGCCACTGACATAAAGACAAGAAAGCTCCTTACCATGCATGGAGGGTTTCACCCCAAGTCCAGCACCCTGAGGCTGTACGCTAAGCGGAAGGAAGGGGGCCGGGGACTGGTGAGTGTCAGCACCACAGTCCAGGATGAGACAAGGAACATCCAAGAATACATTGGGAAGATGGCCCCAACTGACCGAGTGCTCAGTGAATACCTCAGGCAGCAGAAACCCAAGAAAGAGGAGGGAGACGAGGAACCATCATGGAAGG